>NC_057797.1:167943042-168543042 GCF_018294505.1 Triticum aestivum | reverse complement strand
TTTATCCTTTATGCATCTTATTTTGTTAGTATGGAAGTAGCATTATAAGATGATCTCTCACTAAATTTCAAGGTATAAGTATTCTCCCTGAGTATGCACCGTTGCTACAGTTCATCGTGCCGAGACACCACGTGATCATCGGGTGTGATAAGCTCTATGTTCACATACAACGGGTGCAAGCCAGTTTTGCACACACAGAATACTCGGGTTAAACTTGACGAGCCTAGCATATGCATATATGGCCTCGGAACACTGAGACCGAAAGGTCGAGCGTGAATCATATAGTAGATATGATCAACATAGTGATGTTCACCATTGAAAACTACTCCATCTCACGTGATGATCGTACATGGTTTAGTTAATATGGAACATGTGATCACTTACATGATTAGAGGGATGATAACCCACAGGTATAGGGGATCACAACAGTTTTCAAGGGTAGAGTATTCAACCCAAATTTATTGATTCGACACAAGGGGAGCCAAAGAATATTCTCAAGTATTAGCAGCTGAGTTGTCAATTCAACCACACCTAGAAACTTAATATCTGCAGCAAGGTATCTAGTAGAAAAGTAATATGATAGTAGTGGTGACGATGGTAAAAGGTAACGGTAGCAAAAGTAATATTTTTGGTGTTTTGTAGTGATGATAACAATAGCAGCGGAAAAGTAAATAAGCGAAGAACAATATATGGAAAGCTCGTAGGCAATGGATCGGTGATAGAGAGTTATGCCGGATGTGGTTCATCATGTAACAGTCACAACCTAGGGTGACACAAAACTAGCTCCAGTTCATCAATGTAACGTAGGCATGTATTCCGAATATAGTCATACGTGCTTATGGAAAAGAACTTGCATGACATCTTTTGTCCTACCCTCCCGTGGCAACGGGGTCCTATGGAAACTAAGGGATATTAAGGCCTCCTTTTAATAGAGTACCGGACCAAAGCATTAACACATAGTGAATACATGAACTCCTCAAACTACGGTCATCACCAGGAGTGGTCTCAATTATTGTCACTTCGGGGTTGCCGGATCATAACACATAGTAGGTGACTATAGACTTGCAAGATAGGATCAAGAACTCTCATATATTGATGAAAGCATAATAGGTTCAGATCTGAAATCATGGCACTCGGGCCCAGTGACAAGCATTAAGCATAGCAAAGTCATAGCAACATTGATCTCAGAACATAGTGGATACTAGGGATCAAACCCTAACAAAAATAACTCGATTACATGATCAATCTCATCCAACCCATCACCGTCCAGCAAGCCTGCGATGGAATTACTCACGCACGGCGGTGAGCATCATGAAATTGGTGATGGAGGATGGTTGATGGTTGATGATGACGATGGCGACGGATTCCCCTCTCCGGAGCCCCGAACGGACTCCAGATCAGCCCTCCCGAGAGAGTTTAGGGCTTGGCGACGGCTCCGTATCGTAAAACACAATGAATCCTTCTCTATGGTTTTTTTATCCCCGAAAGTGAATATATGGAGTTAGGGTTGAGGTCGGTGGAGCGTCAGGGGGCCCACGAGGTAGGGGCGCGCGCCCATGGGGGTAGGACGCGCCCCCACCCTCATGGACAGGTGGAGGCCCCCCTGACGTGGATCTTCCTTCCAGTATTTTTTATATATTCCAAAATAATTCTCCGTTGATTTTCAGGTCATTCTGCGAACTTTTATTTCTGCACAAAAATAACACCATGGCAATTCTGCTGAAAACAGCATTGGTCTGGGTTATTTCCATTCAAATCATGCAAGTTAGAGTCCAAAACAAGCGCAAAAGTGTTTGGAAAAGTATATACGACGGAGACGTATCAACTCCCCCAAGATTAAACCTTTGCTTGTCCTCAAGCAATTCAGTTGATAAACTGAAAGTGATAAAGAAAAACTTTTACAAACTCGGTTTGCTCTTGTTGTTGTAAATACGTAAAGCCAGCATTCAAGTTTTCAGCAAACATTATGAACTAACCATATTCACAATAACATTTAGGTCTTATGTTTACTCATATCAATGACATAATCAACTAGTGAGCAATAATAATAAATCTCGGATGCCAACACTTTCTCAAAACAATCATGATATGATATAACTGGATGGTATCTCGCTAGCCCTTTCTGAGACCGCAAAACATAAATGCAGAGCACCTTTAAAGATCAAGGACTGACTAGACATTGTAATTCATGGTAAAAGAGATCCAGTCAAGTCATACTCAATGCAAACTAACAGTAGTGGATGCAAATGACAGTGGTGCTCTCCAACCGGTGCTTTTTAATAAGAGGATGATGACTCAGCATAAAAGTAAATAGATAGGCCCTTCGCAGAGGGAAGCAGGGATTTATAGAGGTGCCAGAGCTCGATTTTGAAATAGATATGATTAATATTTTGAGCGGTATACTTTCATTATCGACATAACAACCAAGAGATGGCGATATCTTCCATGCTACACACATTATAGGCGGTTTCCAAACAGAATGGTAAAGTTTATACTCCCCCTCCACCAACAAGCATCAATCCATGGCTTGCTCGAAACAACGAGTGCCTCCAACTAACAACAGTCCCGGGGGAGTTTTGTTTGCAATTATTTTGATTTGATTTGCATAAAGCATGGGACTGGGAATCCCGGTGACCAGCCATTTTCTCGTGAGTGAGGAGCGGAGTCCACTCCTCTTGAGAATAACCCGCCTAACATGGAAGATATGGACAGCCCTAGTTGATACATGAGCTATTCGAGCATACAAAACATAATGTTTATTTGAAGGTTTAGAGTTTGGCACATACAAATTTACTTGGAACGGCAGGTAGATACCGTATATAGCTAGGTATGGTGGACTCATATGGAACAACTTTGGGGTTTATGGAATTGGATGCACAAGCAGTATTCCCGCTTAGTATAGGTGAAGGCTAGCAAAAGACTGGGAAGCGACCAGCTAGAGAGCGACAATAGTCATGAACATGCATTAAAATTAATCAACACCGAATGCAAGCATGAGTAGGATATAATGCACCATGAACATAAATATCGTAGAGGCTATGTTGATTTTGTTTCAACTACATGCGTGAACATGTGCCAAGTCAAGCCACTCGAATCATTCAAAAGAGGATACCACCCTATCATACCACATCACAACCATTTTAATAGCATGTTGGCACGCAAGGTAAACCATTATAAGCTCCTAGCTAATTAAGCATGGCATAAGCAACTATAATCCCTAATTGTCATTGCAAACATGTTTATTCATAATAGGCTGAATCAGGAACGATGAACTAATCATATTTACAAAAACAAGAGAGGTCGAGTTTATACCAGCTTTTCTCATCTCAATAAGTTCATCATATAATCATCATTATTGCCTTTCACTTGCACGACCGAATAGTGTGAATAATAATAATAATAGTGCACGTGCAATGGACTAAGCTGGAATCTACAAGCATTCAATTCAAGAGAGAAGACAAGGTAATATGGGCTCTTTGTTAGATCAACAATAATGCATATGAGAGCCACTTTAACATTTTCATTATGGTTTTCTCCTCTTGACCCCCAAAGAACAAGAAACGAAATAAAACTATTTACATGGGAAAGCTCCCAACAAGCAAAAGAAGAATGAGAAATATTTTTGGGTTTTCTTTTTAATTACTACTACAAGCATGGAAAGTAAACTAATTAAAAGTTACAACAATTTTTTTTCTTAAGGTTTATCAAACACACAAGAAGAAAGCATAAAAAGGAAAATAAACTAGCATGGATGATACAATGAAAAAGTATGAGCACCGACAACTAGCAATGTGTGAACATAAATTTAATGTCGATGAGAAATACGTACTCCCCCAAGCTTAGGCTTTTGGCCTAAGTTGGTCTATGGCCACGGATGGCCTGGTGGATATCCAAAGTTGTAGCTGGGGTCGTACTGAGATGCAGCAGCTATTGCCTCATGAGCTGCCGCTTGGAGACGGGTCATCTCCGTCCTCCTCTTATACTCGTCCGCCTCCTCCCTGGTTATAATATATATCCATTTTGCCTGAGAGTCAAAGAAAGCAGGAGCAGGGAGAGCGACATGATAGGTGCGTCGTCTGTCAAAGATTAGTCGGTACTGGAGGAATTGATCGTTCCTCTCAACAAACTGATGACGAACCATGGCCTCATAATCTAAATAAACATGAGACAACTCAATATCATACCCACGTATGGGTATATCAAGAAAATTAGCTAGACGGATTGCATAAATTCCACCAAAGAAATCTCCATTAAATCTATTATTATGCAACCTATGTGCAACAATGGCTCCCAAATTATAATGTTTATCTCCTAATACAACACTCCTGAGAACATTGAGGTCAGGGACACACATGTGACATGCTTCATCCTTACCATTTATGCACCTACCTAGGAAGAGAGCAAAATAATGTATAGCAGGAAAATGATTGCTCCGTATGGTAGCTTGTGTTATGTCTCTAGATTCCCCTACAGTTATACTAGCAAGAAAATCTCTAAATTCAGATTTGCGAGGTTCATTAGGACTACCCCATTGTGGAAGTTTGCAAGCAATATTAAAATCCTCTAAGTCCATAGTATAAGAATTTTCATACAGATCAAATAGGACAGTTTGAGAATTGCGTGATGATGAAAAATTCAAACTTCTCACAAAGGAATCAGTGAGATAGTGGTACTGGCGGCACTTATCTGCCTCAAAGCTCTCAAGATCAGCATTACGCACATATGCGCTAAATTCTTCCTTGATTCCTGCTCGATCCATAAAGTCCTCTGAAGGCCATTCACAAGCCCGCACTTGAGCTTCCCTCGGTGGTTCATCATCGGCATCGCGTATTGCGAGCCTGGGTCCTTGCTTCCTTGAAGGACCACCTTGGTACATTTTCCTAAACATATTTCTTCCTCTGAAAAAATTCTGAAATTTTAGTAACTTCAAAATAAAAGTGAACCAAACTCAACAATATTGATAGCAACTACTCCTACAAGTGCCTAGAGGCAATATCATGCATCAAAACTACTTTTGACCACATAAATTTGACATGCAAGCTCAAGAACTGGGTCACCTAAGCAGCAAAAATATGCAATGAATAAAGCACTAGAACAAAAACTAATTGGACCATTGGAGGAGTCACATACCAAGGAACAATCCCCCAAAGTAGTTTTTTGAATGGAGCTTTGAGCAAGGAGATCGAAAATGGTAGAAAAATGAGCTTGGACTCGGGTTTGAGCTGGTTAGTGATGTTTGTGGGAGGAAGAAGGAGTGTGTGGTAGCTGGAATAAGTGGAGGGGAGCCCTCGTGGGCCCACGAGGCAGGGGGCGCCCTCCACCCTTGTGGCCAGGTGCTTGCTCCCCCTGCTGTGTTCTCAGTGCCAGATATTCTCAAATATTCCAGAAAAATCATATTTAAATTTCAGGGCATTTGGAGAACTTTTATTTTCGAGGTATTTTTTATTGCATGGATAATTCAGAAAATTGACAGAATATACTATTTTTGCTTTATTTCAACTAAATAATCAGAAAGTAAAAAGAGGGTACAAAGAGTTGTGTTTTCTAAATTCATCCATCTCATGCTCATCAAAAGGAATCCACTAACAAGGTTGATCAGGTCTTGTTAACAAATGCATTCCGAGTAACATGGAACCGGAGAATTTTCGAATAACACTAGGTTACCTCAACGGGGATATGCACATCCCCAACAATAAGAATATCATATTTCTTCTTGACAGTGGGAAGAGGAAATTCAAAACCTCCAAAAATAATCGATGGAATTTTTCCAATAGAGTTTATACTATGAACTTGAGGTTGTTTCCTCGAAAAGTGTACCATATGCTCATTGCCATTAACATGAAAAGTGACATTGCCTTTGGTGCAATCAATACCAGCCCCTGTAGTATTCAAAAATGGTCTTCCAAGAATAATAGACATACTTTCGTCCTCATAAATATCAAAGATAACAAAGTCCGTTAATACTCTGCTGGGACTCCCACCATGTTCTCTCCCTCCTCTCCCACCACCTCTCCCACCTCTACCTATGGCGATCTCTGATCTAGATCCATGGAGGGATTACTACACTGGGATTTCTCCCCCGGGCAGGCGGTGGAGGCACAGGTGCGTGCTAGGTTTTGATCAACAGTCCATTTCTCTCCCCATGCAACAGCCAAGGAATTCTTTTTGGTTGTGGCTTTCTCCTCTGCCTCATTCCCTCTCTCTGAAGAATCGGTTGGGATTGCTCTTCAATGTTGCATTGGTGGATCATCTATTGGTTTTCGTGTCAAGCATTTGGCTGGTAGACACTTTCATTTTTCGTTGGCATCCAATAAAGTGGGGCATTTCATCTATGGACTTAAGGACCGTATTTGGCCTGATTTCATCTGTCATTTTAATCTTTATCGCCACAATTCTTGGAACCACTCTTTCGTGAATTCCTCTTGGAATTCAGACAAAGAGCTCAATGAGATATCTCTATGTTCCCCTATGGCCATTAAATCAAAGCTTGGTTTCCTACATGCTAATCGTTCTGAGGATTATAACACGTTATTGGAGTTGAAAAAAATTTGGTTTCTCATCCTATTGTGAACCATCACGGCTCAATCTTGGTGATGATCTAGTGACTCCTTTGATCCACAAGGATCGAGATGTCTCTCAATCTCGGCCAAAGCTTAATTTTGGCTCTTTTGCATCAAGCACAATCAGTGGGCCAATAAGTGATTCAGTGGCAACAACGGACATTCGTTTTGGTAAATTTGAATTTGTCATCATTACTGATGAGGCATGCAAGGAATCTGTATTTATTGGTAATCATTTTCATAATGAATGCTGGAATTCCATCCCGGGTTTCATTCTGCTGCACATTCTGGATTATAGGCAGGCTGGATATTCTGATTTGGAGATTGCAAAAGCTTGGGATATTGCCCCGGTCCCACCTTCAACCTTTATTTATAATAAAATGAATATCTGCTCCAAATGCAAATCCTTGGGCCACCTGGCCGTCATTGCACTCTTTCGGTTGGCCTACCAGAACAGGTTCCTTTGACACAATCGAGCTCTGGGCCAGTGTCTTCTGTTGGACCATCTTGCACTATTTGTTGTTCGGATCATCATTTATCTGCTTTGTGCCCTTCCAAATTATTTTGCAACTACTGTAAATTGTTGGGACACTTTTATTCTGAATGTGGCAATCCGGATTGTAACTACCTATGGTGGCAACCTAAAGATTGGGATAAAAGTGACTCGCTCAGGATTGACTATACCTCAAACTCAATATCGGAAAATATCCCCAAAGAATCCGCTATGGCTACTTGTTTTCCTTCTACTGACCAGCTCATTACTTCTGATGCAACCCAATGCCCTGTCAAATCGCTGGTCAGTAAGAATAATATCCCCACTTGCCTTACTGTGATGAACCATAGACCGAGGTACCACAAAAAACAAGTAAAGAAATCAATCCCAATCCTTAATTGTGCTGCCTGCGGCTTGGTTGGACACCTGGCGCAATTCTGTTGGAAGAGGACAGGGGCGGCGAGACTAGTTTGGCAGCCCAAGACCCCTGCCGTTCCGCATTCCTCCTCCTCCTCTGTTTTCCCCAGCTCCAGCTCTCCTCCACCAGAAACAATGGCGGACTACCCTGTCAATGTCGTCCCCTACCTCCCAACGGGGATGACGATCGAGCTCAGGCCGGAAAACCGTGTTGTTCATGAGGACATGGCGGTGCACCCCATTGCTCCTCTCAACCACGACTTCCTCGCCATTGCGGAGGTCAATCGACATGTTCCGTTTCATCAGAAGGCTGCCCTCCGGGAGGTAATCACTGGACTGTTGCATGAATCCCACTTCTTCCCTTCTAAGGTTGATGATCATCCGATGGGCATCGCTATCTATGGTTTTGCAAACCCCTTGGTACGAGATAATGTTGTGGGTACTACCTTTGAGATTGATGCTGATGTTGAGGGTGATATGAACACTGTTGTCTCATTCGTGCCGCATGATGAAGCTCTGAATATGAGGCTTACATCTTATGGTCCTTCTATTTGGATTCTTTATGTGGGATTTCCCTATGACTACTAGACATACCACTACCTGCACAGATCCGTTGATAGCTTTGGTAGTTTGATTCATTGGCATAACCCCAGAGGAGACAGAAAGTTCGTTCTGATTAGAGCCAAGGTAATCAGTCTTTGTCTGGTTCCAAAAAGTCTTGTGGTCCGTCAGTTGGGAGGAGACAGACGCAGTTGGACTGTCTGTGTCACCATGTTGTGGAGCAGCGACTGGAATGCCCATCTGCCTAAGGTGCCGCCCGCCGGAGAAGATCCGCCACCTGAGAATGGTATACCTCATCCTCTCTATGGTGATGAACTCACGGCCGAACAACTATATCAGCTCCAGCTCAATAACTGGATTGCACAGCAAGGGGCAACAAACAATGCTGCGGTAGCCAATGAGGGGGTGGATGTGCAGAATGTGGAGGTGGAGTTTCAGCCCAACTGGGGTAAATGGCCAGCCCCTCCACCACAAGCTCCGCCTTCTCTGTACAACTTCCAGGAGTGGCTGGAAAATGAGGGACTGCAGGTTCAGGATGGTATTCACCCTACTGATAACATACTGGACAGCCCAGCTGCTGCATGGAATGATTCTATTTCTCTTCACAGCAGTTCTGAATCCAGCTCAGGGTCTGAGGACTTGGTCCTTGTCCCTGTTTCCATCATGCAAGCTTTGTAGAGAAACAGCTCTCTTGTTTTCAGTCCTACTTCTTCTCAAGACCTGATGGCTCCTCAAGGCTTCACTGACACAGCTACTAGCTCTGAAACTCAATTGCACAATCTCCAGTTCAACATTCAGGTTTCAAATGCTGGCAATGTTGGGGATATCGCTTATCGGGAACTTATCGGTCGACCCATGATAAGGGGTAAGTCGACCAGTTTATCGGCATATCGACCGATTTATCGCCATATCGGCTGATTTATCGGCCGATTTATCTTATCGGTCTGACAGCGGTAAGCGATAAATCGGCCAATTTATCGGCATATCGGAAGATATCTTGAACAGTGAATGCTGGTATTAACATCAATTTCTCTGCTGACAATGACTTGATCAACTCTATGCTATTGAATGAACCCTTGTCATATGTTCATGTCACCAACTTCTTGTCAAGCAGAATCATGCCCACTTTGGCCACTTTTGGGCCTTGGGCACAAGGTTATGGTATAAGGCCGGCTAGTCTGAATATCCAGCTTGTGATGACCACAACTAACAGTGGACAGATTGATGCTTCTGCTACTGTCTCCTATTTTGATGCTACAGGTACTTATAGTTCTTCCACTCAGGTTTGGCTCATTAACAATAATGTGTCCTCCAATGCTCAGAACAGCAATGTGACTATAACTGAACTTCCTGAGATTCAGTCCTTTGCTGACATCTCTACTGCCTCGCTGGTTCCTTCTGATGGCGTGGATCACTTTGACTCTGTCCTGGTGTGTGGTGGATCCTCGGTCGGAGTGCCTAGGAGCAACGCAGCAAATCCAAAGCCCCAATTTATGTCTCACAAGTTCGACGCAGTAGCCGATCCAACAAGTACGATGGATTTAAAGTGCCTCTCATCACTGACAGCAAGGCCAAGACATCAAAAGTTAAACCTAGGACCATCCCCAATGTGACATCTGCGGTTGTTATCACTGAACTGTCTGAGGATCAGGATGCTGATGTGCCACCACCACTGTCAATCTCGGAGATTCAGACGATTGGATCCCACCAATGTGCAATCCCTCCTGAAGAGGTTACTGAAGAAATGCTCCTGGATGATCAGGCGGGTGGTCCCTCTAATGCTTAAGTTTTCCTGCTTTTCATTTTAGCTTGTAATGGTACTCCTTTCAAATTGGAACATCCTCTGTTGGAACGTCTGGGGCCTAAACTCCGATCCTAAGCTTTTGGCACTTTCGAACGCTATTTCATCTAGTGGTTGTGTTGTGATTTGCTTGCAAGAAACTAAAAATCCCTCCTTTGATAATATGTTCCTTAAATCTTGTTGTCCTAGAAGGTTTGATAAATTTGCTTACATACCCTCTCGAGGGGCCTCTGGAGGTATTGTGACCATTTGGAATAGCTCCATTTTTACTGGTACAGTAATTATTGAAGAAGAATTTGCACTGGTTATCAAATTCAAGTCCACTTAGTCAGCCCAAGAATGTACTCTCGTGAATATCTATGGGCCTTGTCAAGGCGATTTACGTGTGGATTATACAAACTGGCTTTTAAACCTAAATATCCCCACTACTGAAGATTGGCTACTCATTGGTGACTTCAATTATATTTGAAGCCCTACAAATCGTAATAAACCAGGAGGTAACATTAATGACATGATAACGTTCAATGATTTCATTAGATCTCAAAGCCTCGTTGAACTTCCAATAAAAGGCAAAGCATATACTTGGAGTAATATGCAGGATGAGCCCTTGTTAGAACAACTTGATTGGTTCCTCACCTCTAATAATTGGACTCTTTCATACCCAAACACCATGGTTAAACCCCTAGGAAAAACCGTTTCCAATCACATTCCTTGTGTGATCACTATAGAAACATCTATACCAAAAAGTAACTTGTTCAGGTTTGAATCTTTCTGGGTGCAACATCCTGGGTTTATGGAATTGGTTTCTGATGTTTGTACTAGACCAGTTAACTCCACAAATGATGCCACAATTCTCTGCCAAAAATTCAATGCTAAGATATAAACTCAAGCACTAGAGTAAAAATATTTCAAAGCTTAACACTGCCATACAGAATTCTAACTCCACTTTGGCAGATCTTGATGCTCGAGAAAACAAAAGATCATTAACTATTCTAGAAAGCAATTTTAGGAAAATCCTGAAGAAGCACATCCTTCGGCTATTAAATTATCAGAAACAATATTGGAAGAAGCGATGTACCATCCGTTGGGTTAAATTTGGGGATGAAGACCCAAAATTCCTTAAAGCACTTGCATCCGAGAGATATAGAAGAAATGCAATCACTTCTCTTAGGCTTGATAATGGTACAACTATGGAAGACCATGCAGGAAAAGAGGCCCTAATTTATCACACATACAAAGAAAGGCTTGGGACCTCTGGTAATTACCAAATGAAATTTGACCTTCCCAACATCATCAAAATAAGAGAAGATTTGGATTAACTCACGGCACCTTTCTTAAGGCAAGAAATTGACGATATCATAAAAGAAATGCCAACTGATAGAGCACCTGGCTCGGACGGTTTCACGGGGCATTTCATTAAATCTTGCTGGCACATTATTAAGGAGGACTTCTATAGGCTGTGTGATCAGTTCCATGAAGGGACTCTAAATTTGGAAAGCATCAATGAAGGCTTCATCACTCTCATACCTAAGGTTTCTTCACCTGAAACAGTAAATGATTTTTGGCCTATCACTCTTTTAAATTGCTGTCTCAAAGTGATAACTAAGCTTCTTGCCAACCATCTACAAAAGAACATTCTAAAAATAGTTCATCACAATCAATATGGTTTCATTAACCGAAGAACTATACAAGACTGTCTCGCTTGGGCCTTTGAATATACCCACCAGTGTCAAACCTCCAAGCAAAAAATCGTACTTCTCAAGCTTGATTTCGCTAAAGCTTTTGATACAATACAACATGGTGCTATGCTTCAAATTATGAAACATATGGGATTCAATGATAAATGGTTGTCTTGGATCAAAAACATATTCTCCACTTGGAAATCCTCGGTACTTCTTAATGCTGTCCCAGGCAGACAGTTTATTTGCAAAAGTGGTGTCCGACAAGGAGACCCCCTGTCCCCCCTCATCTTTGTCATCACCGCAGATCTGCTTCAAGCTGCCATTAATGACGCGTTCCGACAGGGGAAGATCAGACTGCTTTTTGATAGGCAGGGTCAGCGTGATTACCCGGTTATTCAATACACTGACGACACAATAATTATCATGCCAGCGTGCCCCAACCAATCACACACTATGAAAGGGATCCTCAATGATTTTGCCATCTCCATTGGACTCAAAATAAACTTTCATAAATCAACACTTATACCAATAAACTGCGATGATGATCTTAAAAGTGAGCTAGCTGGTATTTTTGAATGTACGATTGGAAACATGCCTTTCACTTACCTTGGCCTACCCCTTGGCACTAATAAACCCTCCATTCAAGACTTAATGCCACTGGTGTGCTCTGTTGAACGAAGAATGAATTCTACTTTGGCGATGATGTCATACGGAGCAAAGCTGTCTTTGGTAAACACAGTCATCACCTCACTTACTATATTCTCCTTATGCACGTTGAAGTTTTCCCCCAAAATTTTGGAGCTACTTGATAAGATTCATCGGAAATGCCTCTGGACTAAGAAAACTGAGCAAGGGGAGAAATGCAACTCCTTGGTTGACTGGGATAGGATTTGTCGCCCAAAAGAAAGTGGAGGCCTTGGGATCATCAATTTAAAGATCCAAAGTGACGCCCTCCTACTCAAATACTTACACAAATTTTACAACCATCAGGACCTACCTTGGGTTGACCTCATTTGGTCTACTTACTACTCAGACAAGATACCACATGCTTCCGACCCTTGTGGATCATTTTGGTGGCGAGATGTTCTTAAATTAACTCCAATCTATCGTGGCATATCCAAAGTGGAGATTTACCGTGGTGACAAAGTACTCATGTGGAAGGATTTATGGCTTGAAGATATCTTATCTGACTCTCACCCAAGGGCCTTCTCCTTTGCTCGAAATGAACATATATCCGTGCAACAATTTCTCACTATCACCTCCCTCGACGAGACGTTCCACCTTCCTTTATCCATGCAAGCGCATGATGAGGTCAGAAATATTCAACACCTTGTTGCCCACGTCACCTTAGACAATGGTCACAACATAAAGGATGTTCGGTCTTATATCAGGGGGACAACTGAATACACTGCTAGAAGGTTCTATAAATTCTGCTTCAGAAATGTCAAAGCTCACAAAACGTACCATTGGTTGTGGAAATCAAAAGTTATAGTCAAGATAAAAGTCTTTGGCTGGCTTCTCCTCTCCGATCGCCTCAATACTAGAGACATGCTCAAGCGAAGGCACTATAATGTTGGAGACGATCTAAGATGCCTCCTCTGTGGTCATGCCCAAGAGGATGTTGATCACATGATCCTCAACTGTCCATTTAGTAAACATTGCTGGTCCAGACTTGGCATGAATCCAGAACAACATACCACGCGACTACCCTGGCTGGAAATGGCCAAGAAAAACTGGAATAAACCTATGTTCATGGAGGCATTCCTTCAGGCATCTTGGAGTATTTGGAAGGAGAGGAATGACAAACTATTCAGACAAATCAACCCCTCCTACAACTCTTGGCTAGATAGATTTAAAACAGACTTTGGTCTTCTTCAATATAGGGTCAAAGAAAATATGAAGGACTTCATTTTCCTTTTGTTAGACTCCCTTCCTTCTGACTAGTCTGCTTTTGCTAGTCTTTCCACCCCTTGCCACAAAGTGGCCAGGGTTGCCCCTTGTAAACACCTTGTACAATGTAATGTAAATGTTTGAAAGGTAATATATATCACAGTGGGAGCCTCTCCCACTGTCACAGGTTTCAAAAAAACAACAGGAGCATCCTCACAAATACCGATAGTTATAGCAGTTGATTTATCAGCCATTTGCAAAGATATTTCAGTAGGTGTGAACTTATTCAAATCGAGTCTACGATATAAAGAGAAAGGCATAACAGTAACACCGTCTCCAAGATCACATAAAGTAGTTTTAACATAGTTTCTTTTAATGGAGCATGGTATAGTTGGTACTTCAGGATCTCCTAGTTTCTTAGGTATTCCGCCCTTAAAAGTATAATTAGCAAGCATGGTGGAAATTTCAGCTTCAGGTATCTTTATTTTATTAGTTACAATATCTTGCATGTACTTAGCATAAGGATTCATTTTAAGCATATCAGTCAAACGCATACGCAAAAAGATATGTCTAATCATTTCAGCAAAGCGCTCAAAATCCTCATCATCCTTTTTCTTGGATGGTTTAGGAGGAAAAGGCATGGGTTTCTGAACCCATGGTTCTCTTTCCTTGTCGTGCTTCCTAGCAACAAAGTCCCTCTTATCATAACATTGATTCTTTGATTGTGGGTTATCAAGATCAACAGCAGGTTCAATCTCTACTTCATTATCACTAGGTTCATGCTCATTACCAGATTGTGTTTCAGCATCAAAAATAGAGATATCATTAGGATTCTCAGGTATGTCAATAACAGGTTCACTAGAAGCATGCAAAGTCCTATCATTTTTCTTTTTCTTCCTCTTAGAAGGACTAGGTGCATCAATATTATTTCTCTGAGAATCTTGCTAAATTCTCTTAGGATGGCCCTCAGGATACAAGGGTACCCGAGTCATTTTACCAGCTCTAGTCATAACTCTAACAGCATTATCATTTTTCTTACTATTCAATTCATTGAGCAAATCATTCTGAGCTTTAAGTACTTGTTCTACTTGAGTGGTAACCATAGAAGCATGTTTACTAATAAGTTTTAGTTCACCTTTAACATTAGCCATCTAATCACTCAAGTGTTCAATCATATAAGCATTGCGTTTTAATTGTCTACCAACATAAGCATTAAAATCTTCTTGCTTAACCATAAAGTTATCAAACGCATCTAAGCATTGGTTGGCAAACTTAGTAGGAGGAATTTCAGCTTTATCATATCTATAGAGAGAATTTACCTTTACTACCTGTGTTGGGTTATCAAGACCATGTATTTCTTCAACAGGCGATAAATTAAGACCATGTATTTCTTTAATAGGAGGTAAATTCTTAACATCTTCAACTTTAATACATTTTTCTTTCATAGATTTCTTTGCCTCTTGCATATCTTCAGGACTGAGAAATAGAATACCCCTTTTCTTTGGAGTTCGCTCGGGAATTGGATCAAGAATTGGATCAGGAATTGGATCAAGAATTGGATCAGGAAGTGTCCAATTATTTTCATTAGTCAACATATTGTTCAATAAAATTTCAGCTTCATCTGGTGTTCTTTCCCTGAAAACACAACCAGCACAACTATCCAGGTGGTCTCTGGAAGCATCGGTTAGTCCATTATAAAAGATATCAAGTATTTCATTTTCCTTAAGAGGATGATGAGGAAAAGCATTAAGTAATTGGAGAAGCCTCCCCCAAGCTTGTGGGAGACTCTCTTCTTCAATTTGTACAAAGTTATATATTTCCCTTAAAGCAACTTGTTTCTTATGAGCAGGGAAATATTTAGCAGAGAAGTAATAAATCATATCCTGGGGACTACGCACACAACCAGGATCAAGAGAATTAAACCATATCTTAGCATCACCCTTTAATGAGAACGGAAATAATTTAAGGATATAATAATAGCGAGTTTTCTCATCATTAGTGAACAGGGTGGCTATATCATTTAATTTAGTAAGATGTGCCACAACAGTTTCAGATTCATAGCCATAGAAAGGATCAGATTCAAGTAAAGTAATTATCTCAGGATCAACAGAGAAATCATAATCCTTATCAGTAACAAAGATAGGTGAAGTAGCATAAGCAGGATCATATTTCATTCTAGCATTCAGAGTTTTTTGTTCTAGCTTAGCTAATAATTTCTTAAGATCACTCCTATCATTGCAAGCAAGAAAATCTCTAGCAGTTTCTTCATCCATAATATAGCCCTCAGGCACAACAGGCAATTCATATCTAGGGGGAGAATCTTCATTATCACTTTCATCAATATTATTAGTTTCAATAATTTCATTCTCTCTAGCCCTAGCAAGTTGTTCATCAAGAAATTCACCAAGTGGCATTGTCGGTGTCAAAACCGGTGGATCTCGGGTAGGGGGTCCCGAACTGTGCGTCTAAGGCGGATGGTAATAGGAGGCAGGGGACAAGATGTTTACCTAGGTTCGGGCCCTCTTGATGGAAGTAATACCCTACTTCCTGCTTGGTTGTTCTTGATGATATGAGTATTACAAGAGTTGATCTACCACGAGATCGTAGAGGCTAACCCTAGAAGCTAGCCTATGGTATGATTGTATATGTTGTCCTACGGACTATACCCTCCAGTTTATATAGACACCGGAGGGGGCTAGGGTTACGCAGAGTCGGTTACAAGGGAGGAGATATACATATCCGTATTGCCTAGCTTGCCTTCCTCGCAAAGTAGAGTCCCATCCGGACACGGGACGAAGTCTTCAATCTTGTATCTTCATAGTCCAGCAGTCTGGCCAAAGGATATAGTCTGGCTGTCCGGAGACCCCCTAATCCACGACTCCCTTAGTAGCCCCTGAACCAGGCTTCAATGACGATGAGTCCGGCACGCAGTATTGTCTTTGGCATTGCAAGGCGGGTTCCTCCTCCGAATACTCCATAGAAGATTTTGAACACCAGAATAGTGTACAGCTCTGCAAAACAAGTTCCACATACTACCGCAGAGAGAATAATATTTGCACAAATCTAATCTGTTGATGTGTTCTGACAGCACAACGTTATGTCATGGCTCGATCATTATTCGAACCATTTTTCTCAACCAGCGCTGCACATATTGCGAGCCGGTTTTTCTGTCACGTCTTGTCAAAGCAAAGATCGTGTCCCCCTTATTACGGGATTCTCATCAATACGGACATGGGTAACCCAATCGTGCCTATTGGTATGACTCCTAGATCTTAGCCAAGTCCAAAATGGCCACGAGGAGGACGCTTGACATCACCCTCTTTATAAAGAGGACGAGGCCTTTTCTTTTTTCCCTCTCGTGCTCAATCGAATCCTTCCCCCACCTCGAGTTCTAACACCCAAAGCTCAGGTCAGGTGCTTCGGACCTTAAACTATGTCCGGATCCAACCTTCAAGGTCGGTGGATGCCTTCCTCTGTCACAGAGGAGGACATCAAGAAGCTGAGAGAGGCTAGATATGCGACTGCCGAAATTTCACATAGGCTGCCTGCCCAAGGGCAGGTCATCCCTACTCCCTAACCCATCGAGAGTGTCGTGTTCATCTCCCACTTCCTCCGAGGACTAGGCCTCGCTTTGGATCCCTTTGTTAGGGATCTTATGTTCTATTATGGGCTGGATTTCCATGATCTGGCCCCGGATTCCCTTCTTCACATCTCGCCATTTATTGTCGTATGTGAGGCCTTCCTCTGCATTACCCCTCACTTCGGCCTGTGGATCAAGACCTTCGATGTGAAGCCGAAGATGATCGAGGGGAGGCACGTAGAGTGCGGAGGTGCCTTAATAAGAAAAATCTCTGATGCTCCATGGCCAGAGGGTTCCTTCCCACAGGTGTCCAAATTGTGGCAGCGGGAGTGGTTTTACATCACAGCTCCCCGAAGTGCCAAGTGGGTAGCCGCCCCCACCTTTCGCTTGGGCCCCCCATCGCAACTGATGTCATGGATCAGTAGGGGGCTGAGCTGGGGTCCAACAAAGGATGTGCCAATATTGCAGAGGCGTATCCGAGATCTCTTTGAGAGAGATTTCAGTCTGGTTATGGTAATGCAAGTTATGCTAGTTCGTCGAGTCCAGCCTTGCAAACATAGGCCCCTCTGTATGTGGGAATTCAACCCGGAAGGACCGCGAGCTATTCAACACTTCCTCAGCATGACGCTCGAAGAGATGTACAAATCGTTCTTCGGACCCCAAATAGAGTGTCTGGACACCACCGAGGATGTGGGTTTGAGCTGCAACTGCCCTGCTACCCAAGTAAGTAATCCCATGGCCGAACCCGTTGTCCTTTTGTTTATCATGGCATCATTCTAAAGTGTCGCTCTTTGACCAGGACTGGATAACAAAGGCAAAGATGATCAGGTGTTCGCCCCCCCCCCCCCTTCCTGAGGGCTTGGACAATCCAGTACTGGACAAGATGCTCGAGCCGGCGCCTTATCTAGTGCCCTCAAAGGAAGATGAAGGGCAGAATAAAGAGGGCGAAAGCGGGCCTCACTCGCTACTCATTCCAACCGGGGGAATGAGCGCTTCCGCGAGGGAGGATAACCAGGGGAAGAATCTGACATTCTCTCGCCCCGGGGAAGGAAGAGGACTACCTCTGAAGATTCGGAAACTAAGGTTTCCAAATGGGAGAAGAAATCTTCGCCAGAGGGTCCTGCCTCGGAGGGTATTCTTGCCGCACAATGTCCGCGCGGGGATCAGCCCTCTACCGAGCTGTAAGTAATCAAAAAGTACTTAATAGTGAAAATACCCTACCTTACTTCCAAAGACAATGATGCTTATAAATTGTAGTCCGGATCGTAGCCCTTCTCGACAGAGTTCGTCTTCGGGGGATCTTCTTCCGGAGATGATGGAGAGCGAAACGCCTCCCCCTGACACCCTGCCTCATGAGGCGGGCAACCCTGAAGTGTCGTTGCGGAGGGTTTCTCCGGATCCGCCAAGGCCAGAGGATAACCCTTTGGCTACCCAGAATCCCCGGTATCCGGCTCCTGAGGAGAGCGGCAGCAAGAGTTCGAAACCGTATAGTGTGCGGTCGGACACACTGAAGGATCTTCTGGGGCAAGCAGCCGTCTCGGAAGTGCATCGTACGCTGATGGGTATGGTAATTGAAAGGATTTCATCTGCTGAAAGCGGATTGCACGAAGCCTTTATGAGTCTTCTGAAAGGCTTTGAGGTACGTGAAATAGTGTATGTTTTTGATAGTACCGCACACGTTAGGTGTGCCCTATGAAGATAGTAGCCCCTGAGACTCTAGTTGTCGTCGAGAATGGCGGCAACCCGAGGATCATATTCCCAGGTAATAACCTGACTGCCTTTATGTGCAGGTTGTTGAGGCTCCGGTGGCTAGCCGAACTGATGGGTTTACCGAGCTAAAGCGGCAACTTGATGCGGCCGATGCCGATATCGTGCTTGTCAACCAGCGGCTTGATGATAACCCACAAGTATAGGGGATCAATTGTAGCCTCTTTCGATAAGTAAGAGTGCCGAACCCAACGAGGAGCTAAAGGTAGAACAAATATTCCCTCAAGTTCTATCGACCACCGATACAACTCTACGCACGCTTGACGTTCGCTTTACCTAGAACAAGTATGAAACTAGAAGTACTTTGTAGGTGTTTTTGGGTAAGCTTGCAAGAAAGTAAAGAACGCGAAAATAAAAGCTAGGGGCTGTTTAGATAAAGACACAACTAAATTAGTTTTAGTAGAGATCTTTTGTCAACAAGAAAGTTATTTGTCCCTAGGCAATCAATAACTAGACCGGTAATCATTATTGCAATTTTATTTGAGGGAGAGGCATAAGCTAACATACTTTCTCTACTTGGATCATATGCACTTATGATTGGAACTCTAGCAAGCATCCGCAACTACTAAAGATTCATTAAGGTAAAACCCAACCATAGCATTAAAGTATCAAGTCCCCTTTATCCCATATGCAAACAACCTACTTACTCGGGGCTGTGCTTCTATCACTCACGCCATCCACCATAAGAAAATCATAAGCATATTGCAAACCCTACAGCGGGAATCCCTCACGCTTGCGCGACACGGAGAGCACCATAGGACAGCACCAATAATAAAACATACAACTCAAACCAATCTTGATCATCAAATAGCCATT
This sequence comes from Triticum aestivum, assembly GCF_018294505.1. Taxonomy (NCBI): domain Eukaryota; kingdom Viridiplantae; phylum Streptophyta; class Magnoliopsida; order Poales; family Poaceae; genus Triticum; species Triticum aestivum. The sequence continues at coordinate 168,523,475 of NC_057797.1, read as the reverse complement.
AGGACAAAACAGATCTACTCAAACATCATAGGATAGCCATACATCATTGGGAAATAATATATAGCGTTGAGCACCATGTTTAAGTAGAGATTACAGCGGGTAAGAGAGAGGTTACACCGCTGCATAGAGGAGGGAAGAGTTGGTGATGATGGCGGTGAAGTTGTTGGTGAAGATGGCGGTGATGATGATGGCCCCAGCAGCGCTCCGGCGCCACCGGAAGCAAGGGGGAGAGGGCCCCCCTTCTTATTATTCTTCCTTGACCCCCTCCCTAGATGGGAGAAGGGTTTCCCCTCTGGTCCTTGGCTCCCATGGCATGGGAGGGGCGAGAGCCCCTCCGAGATTGGATCTATCTCTCTGTCTCTCTCTGTTTCTGCGTTCCCAGATTCTTCCCTTTCACCGTTTCTTATATTCCCTGAGATTCGTAACTCCGATTGGGCTGAAATTTTAACACGGTCTCTATCTGGATATTAGCTCTCTTGCGGCGAAAGAAGGGCACCAACTGCCTTACGGGTGGCCCACGAGGGTCAGGGGCGCGCCCAGGGGGGCAGGCGCGCCCCCTGCCTCGTGGCCACCTCGGGCACCGTCTCGCGTGGATTTTTCTTCCCAAAAATCATATATATTCCAAAAAAATCTCTGTCAGTTTTTATCCCGTTTGGACTCCGTTTGATATGGATATTCTGCGAAACAAAAAACATGCAACAAACAGGAACTGGCACTAGGCACTGGATCAATATGTTAGTCCCAAAAATAGTATAAAAAGTTGCCAAAAGTATATGAAAGTTCTAGAATATTGGCATGGAACAATCAAAAATTATAGATATGATGGAGACGTATCACTTGACGAGGCACAGGGTAAGTGATTTCTCTGGTGATCGTCACATAATAAGAGGAGCATGATGCCAGTATCTTTAATATGTTGTGACTGCAGATGGAGCTGCCACCGTGGAGACCCTTCGGGCGGAGCTTGCCCGAGCCAAGGAACAAGCAAGGAGTAGCAATGCGGCCGCTCTAAAGGCGGCCGAAGAGTTGAGGGCCAAACAGGCTGCGCATTGCGAGAGCAAGGAAAGAATGGCCAAATCGGCTGTAGAGTTAAAAGATGTCACTGACCGTTACTAGCTTCTTGAAGAAGAAAGTCGAGCGAGGGCGACGGACCTAGAGAAGGCCCTGGTAGCTGCCAAGGAAGCCTGCTCCAAAATTAGAGCGACGAAGGAGGAGCTGCATCAAGCTGCAGATATCGTGTCTGGGAAGCCCTTCTCATTGCAGACTAAATTTGGAGATCTGAAGTATGCTCCTCTTGACCGACTATGGAGTTCTGCGGACGCCTACGTGGATTTGGTTGCAAGTGCTGCTGATGCGGCCGAGTACTTCAATGATCAGAAAGATCACGAAGTGGAAAAGCTATTCTAGTCACAGTTTCATGCTCCAGTCCATCCACTGCTATTGAATGAGCGAATGGCCGAGTGGGCCGAGCTCCATAGGTTGTCCGGACTTGCCATGAGGTCCGTTGTGGATCATCTGTGGCAGGGAGGACCAAGGCCGAATAGCTATTTTAGTTTAGTGCAACAAGTCCTTGGTGCTGTGCCACGCATCGATGCTATGAAGAGATCGACATGCATAGAGGGTGCGCGGATGGCCTTTGCCCGTGTCAAGATGGAGGCCACCACTGTTGCGACACAGGGTTCGGCCGTAGGCCGAGTGGCTGCCGAGCACTACTTTGAAGAAGTTCTTGAAGGCGCTCGTTCGATAGAGGCTCAGTGCTCGAAGAATATTATGTTCTAGTGACATGTACTTCCATTGTAAAAACAATGTTTTATTGAGTTATCAAAGTTGTATTTATACTTTTGCCCGAAAGTACTATGATGCCTCCTGTGCGGCCGTTTATGTATATATGTATATAACCTGAAAGTTTGCGGTCGTCAGCTTCCGCCCCCACGCATATAATGCGGGGGTGTTCACAGAAAACGTGTATCCACACTTGATCCAACGTCTTGGTCCATTAAGGAGGTGGTAGTGCAACAAACGAGGCAATCAGACTATATTGCTTTAACACTTTCACTTAGCCATAGGAGTTTGACGGTGTGGCTACTATATAGCCCCTGGTACTTCTGCGCTCGTCCGAATACGGGGCGCGTATGTACATGACCGAGAAACGGCCCTTCGTTAATGCGGTGGAATCCCGAAGATTCCGCTGAGTCATCGAGTGGTTGACCAGTCTCTCGCTATATCATGACAGTCAGTTTTTGGCTTTGTCTACTGAGGTGCTCATCCGGATGAACCAAGGCACAATCACAGTAGTTCTCCCAGTGCTACCTTAGCCTATATAACAGAATGTAAGGTACCAAAACATGGGAGCCGGGCAAACCCAACATTTGACCAAAGACATGATTCGGAGCTAATGCATATAGGGCCAAACTCGCGACGCTGAACACTCCCAAAGGTGTTCGGTCTTTATAACATATACCGGGCTAAACAATGCCCTTAATAATAAACCCCGTGTGTCCAGGTATGTGCAATATCCTGACGTGGCCACATTCCAATAACGTCAGCATCCTTCTCGGTTGTGTGGAGTATCTGGAGGATGTGAGCAACAAGAGACAGTAAAAAAGGTTTATGCAGGGTCTTAATCTAAAAAGAAACCTTTGGGTGGGTCCCTGCTGCACGTCTGTGCCTGTGTCTCCGTTGTGCCGTGTCCTGGACGTGTGTAGCACGATTTTCATCTGTAAAAGGGAAGAACTTAGGTGAAAGTTGTCGTGCCAAAAAAAGAATTGGTAATTATCAATGAACTATCAAAATTCAAGAGAAGTCAAGTTGAGCCGGGCTGGCCCTGATTACATGCGGGAAGCCCCTGGTATCGTCTATGAGGGTTTGATCATCAAACCAATCTCATGTATATGTGGTGGAGCACCGGACTCGTCTAACTATGTCCGTGGTCTTGATGACCTGTCCTTTTTTCTGGTTGGTGAGGCCTTCTAGTTCGCGGCTGTTAAAGCCGCCGCATCCTCTTCCGCACGTAAAAAACGTTCGGTATTTCCGCTAACTGTGATGATGCCACGTGGATTGGTCATCTTAAGCTTGAGAAAAGCATAATGCGGTATTGCATTAAAACGAGCGAAAGCCGTTCTTCCGAGTAGTGCATGATAACCACTTCAGAATGGAGCGACGTGGAAAGTTAACCTTTCACTTCGGAAGTTATCAGGAGAACCGAATACAACCTCTAGCATTAGAGAGCCCGTACAGTGGGCCTCTTGGCCTGGTATTACTCCCTTGAAGGTAGTATTACTGTGGCTTATTTGCGTTAGGTCTATCCCTATTTTGCGGACTGTGTCCTGATATATCAGATTTAGATCACTGCCACCGTCCATGAGGACTCGTGTGAAATGGTACCTGTTTATTATTGGGTCTAACACCAAGGCCGCTAGTCCTTTGTGCCGGATACTTGTTGTGTGATCCCTACGATCAAAAGTGATTGGGCAGGCCAACCAGGGGTTGAACCTAGGGGTGATGGGCTCTATGGCGCGTGTGTCTTAGAGTGCATGCTTGCTTCTCCTCTTCGTCACATGGATCACGTTTACCGTTTTAACCTCTGGTGGGAACTTTTTCTGTCCTTTGGTGCTTTGCTGGCGAGGTTCATCCTCGTCTTCGCTTGGTGTTCCTTCCCCTTTCTGTTCGGCATTTAGCTTACCGGCCTACTTGAAGACCCAACATTCTCTGTGGGTGTGATTTGCAGGTTTGTCAGGGGTGCCGTGAATCTGACAGAGCTTGTCAAGAATCTTGTTTAGGATGGATGGTCCTTCTCTGCTGCCTTTGAAAGGCTTTTTCCGTTGACCTGGTCGAGAGCCCCTGAATCCGGTGTTTACCGCCGTATTATCTGGGCTACCTTCTTTATTTCGACCCTTGTTTTTGTTGCATCGTGGTTTTCCATTGCCATCCCTGACTTCAGATGTGCTTGGGTCGCTGGTGCTGCTACGGGCCAACCAGCTGTCTTCGCCCGCGCAAAAGTGGGTCATGAGGCTTGTTAGGGCTGCCATTGTTCTCGGTTTTTGTTGGCCGAGGTGTCTGGCGATCCATTCGTCTCAGACACTATGTTTAAAAGTTGTTAAGGCTTCGGCGTCCGGACAGTCGACGATTTGGTTCTTCTTGGTGAGGAACCTGTTCCAAAGCTTTAGGGTGGACTCTCCGGACTGTTGGATTATATGACTTAAATCGTGTGCATCCGAAGGTCGGACATAAGTCCCTTGAAAATTAGCCCAAAAAGCATCCTCGAGCTCCTCCCAACTTCCAATTGAGTTTTCAGGGAGGCTTTTCAGCCAGTGCTGAGCTGGCCCTTTAAGCTTGAGGGGCAAGTATTTAATGGCATGGAGATCGTCTCCACGAGCCATATGAATATGGAGGATAAAGTCATACGCCTCTATGTTCACTGGTTTGAATCCTTCTGGGAATTCGTGATCCAGCAACTCATCGGTGAAACATAGGGGGTGTGCGGCACCCCTGTATTGGGATATGCCATGGTGTTCGGACGGTTGTAGTATTCGGTTTTGATTTTGTGTCAGAGTGCGCTTCCTAGATCCATAGATGGATCTGGTCGCGCCGGGTTTTTGGCGCAAGCTCTCACGTAGATCGTGTGTTGACTTATGTGCGACTTTTTTAGCCGCTCTATCGCTGTCACAAGGTGGTGGATCCGGTCGGTTGGTCGTATCTTTTTTTGGCTGTGTGGGCTCTAAGGCCTCATCGTCAAATTCAGGTAATAGCTTGCGCTTTGGATAGCTATTTGTGTGGTAACTTCCACCATACATTGTTTCGTTGTCGAGCACTTTGTTCCACCTGCTGTTGAGTGTATCTTGTGCGACCTTAAGCCTTTGCTTATGCTTCTTCAGGCTCCTCGCTATGGCAATAAGCCGTCTGCAGAGGTTCTCTTGCTCCAAGTGTGTTTCCGGGATGATGTGTGCATCTTCGTCCGGACTGTTTTCCTCCCCAGACGGGGTTTGATGAGGTTTATCCTTGGCATCGCCGTGTTCGGACGCCGGATCCATACTATGTTCGCCGTTTGCATCTTGATCGTGCTCTGCCACCGGGGCGGTGCAGTCGTCGTTTCTTCTAGAGTCGACTGGACTGTTATTTCCTCTTGCGTTGTTATTGTTGTTTTTGTTATGGCGGGACTTAGAGCGTCGCCGCTGACGTCGGCGCTTGGGTTGCTTGGAGGGGGCATCCTCCGCTGTCTCTTCGCCATTGCCCTCTTTGGGTGTATCCACCATGTATATGTCATGTGATGAAGTGGTTGTCTGGCGCCCTGTGGGAGCTGGTTCCTGTTCGTCTCATGCATCTTCGTTCATGTCGTCGATGTCTTCGGAGTCGAAGTTAAGCATGTCGGTTAAGTCGTCGACAGTGGCTACCAAGTGGGTGGTGGGTGGGCAGCGAATTTCTTCGTCGTCCGCATCCCATTCTAGCCGAACATAGTTCGGCCAAGGTTCTCCTGACAGGGAGAGAGACCTTAATGTATTTAGCAGATCGCCGAAAGGCGAGTGCTGAAAGATATCTGCGGAGGTGAATTCCATGATCGGCGCCCAGTCGGGTTCAACGGGCACAGATGTAAGCGGCTTGGAGTCCATGGCCAGAGATGAATCCAGTGGTTCGGCGACTCGGCTCTCGTAAGGGGTAAAGTTAGCATCCGGCTCTATCGCCGCTGAGAGCGCGACCTCTGTGGCGGGGTCTATCCCTCCGCTCTTGGATGGCGCGATTTGCTCCGGATTGACGGCTGGAGTAGTTGCGGATGCGATCTCCCGAATAATGTCTGACGATAGAGTTATGTCATGCTCGTCGTGACTGTGTGGCGCACCTGACACAGGCTCGAATCCATCGAAGATCAAGTCTCCGCGGATGTCGGTAGTGTAGTTCAAGTTTCCGAATCTGACCTAATGGCCAGGGGCGTAGCTCTCGATCTGCTCCAGATGGCCAAGCGAATTGGCCCGCAGTGCGGAGTCGCCGAATACAAGGATCTGTCCGGGGAGGAAAACCTCACCCTGGACCGCATCGCTGCCGATGATCGAAGGATCCATCAAGCCTTATGGTGACAACACAGTGGAACTCTCAATGAAAGCACCAATGTCGGTGTCAAAACCGGCAGATCTCGGGTAGGGGGTCCCGAACTGTGCGTCTAAGGCGGATGGTAACAGGAGGCAGGGGACAAGATGTTTACCCAGGTTCGGGCCCTCTTGATGGAGGTAATACCCTACTTCCTGCTTGATTGTTCTTGATGATATGAGTATTACAAGAGTTGACCTACCACGAGATCGTAGAGGCTAACCCTAGAAGCTAGCCTATGGTATGATTGTATATGTTGTCCTACGGACTAAACCCTCCGGTTTATATAGACACCGGAGTGGGCTAGGGTTACGCAGAGTCGGTTACAAGGGAGGAGATATACATATCCGTATTGCCTAGCTTGCCTTCCACGCCAAGTAGAGTCCCATCCGGACACGGGACGAAGTCTTCAATCTTGTATCTTCATAGTCCAACAGTCCGGCCAAAGGATATAGTCCGGCTGTCCGGAGACCCCCTAATCCAAGACTCCCTCGGGCACAGTAGTATCAAGCATAGAAGTAGTTTCATCATAAGTACCATGCATAGAAGAAGTGGCATCATCAATAGCATGCGACATATCAGAATTAATAGCAGAAGCAGGTTTAGGTGTCGCAAGCTTACTCAAAACAGAAGGTGAATCAAGTGCAGAGCTAGATGGCAGTTCCTTACCTCCCCTCGTAGTTGAGGGATAAATCTTCTTGGATCTTTCAAGTTCTTCATAATGATAAGCAGATATAAATCCCAAGTGACTCAAAGAATAGAGCTATGCTCCCCGGCAACGGCGCCAGAAAATGGTCTTGATAACCCACAAGTATAGGGGATCGCAACAGTTTTCGAGGGTAGAGTATTCAACCAAAACTTATTGATTCGACACAACGGGAGCCAAAGAATATTCTCGAGTATTAGCAGCTGAGTTGTCAATTCAACCACACCTAGAAACTTAATATCTGCAGCAAGGTATTTAGTAGCAAAGTAGTATGATAGTAGTGGTAATGGTGGTAAAAGGTAACGGTAGCAAAAGTAATATTTTTGGTGTTTTGTAGTGATGATAACAATAGCAACGGAAAAGTAAATAAGTGAAGAACAATATATGGAAAGCTCATAGGCAATGGATCAGTGATAGAGAATTATGCCGGATGCGGTTCATCATGTAATAGTCATAACCTAGGGTGACACAGAACTAGCTCCAGTTCATCAATGTAATGTAGGCATGTATTCCGAATATAGCCATACGTGCTTATGGAAAAGAACTTGCATGACATCTTTTGTCATACCCTCCCATGGCAGCGGGGTCCTATTGGAAACTAAGGGATATTAAGGCCTCCTTTTAATAGAGTACCGGACCAAAGCATTAACACATAGTGAATACATGAACTCCTCAAACTACGGTCATCACCGGGAGTGGTCCCGATTATTGTCACTTCGGGGTTGCCGGATCATAACACATAGTAGGTGACTATAGACTTGCAAGATAGGATCAAGAACTCTCATATATTGATGAAAACATAATAGGTTCAGATCTGAAATCATGGCACTCGGGCCCTAGTGACAAGCATTAAGCATAGCAAAGTCATGGCAACATCAATCTCAGAACATAGTGGATACTAGGGATCAAACCCTAACAAAAATAACTCGATTACATGATAAATCTCATCCAACCCATCACCATCCAGCAAGCCTACAATGAAATTACTCACACACGGCGGTGAGCATCATGAAATTGGTGATGGAGGATGGTTGATGATGACGATGGCGACGGATTCCCCTCTCCGGAGCCCCGAACGGACTCTAGATCAGCCATCCCGAGAGAGTTTAGGGCTTGGCGGCGGCTCCATATTGTAAAACGCGATGAATCCTTCTCTCTAGTTTTTTTCTCCCCGAAAGTGAATATATGGAGTCAGGGTTGATGTCGGTGGAGCGTCAGGGGGCCCATGAGGCAGGAGGCGCGCCCAGGGGGGTAGGGCGCCCCCACCCTCGTGGACAGGTGGAGGCCCCCTGACGTGGATCTTCCTTCCAGTATTTTTTATATATTCCAAAATAATTCTCCATTGATTTTCAGGTCATTTAGAGAACTTTTATTTCTGCACAAAAATAACACCATGGCAATTCTGGTGAAAACATCGTCAGTTCGGGTTAGTTCCATTCAAATCATGCAAGTTAGAGTCCAAAACAAGGGCAAAGGTGTTTGGAAAAGTAGATACGATGGAGACGTATCAAGGGATGTCTATCTAAGTGGGAGTGCTTAAGTAATATGATTAATTGAACCTAAATTTATCATGAAAGTAGTCCTGATAGTATTTGCATATCTATGTAGTAGATCAATTGCTCGCATATAGCTTCCCCGTTTTAGTTATGATATGTTCCTAGAGAAAACTATGTTGAAATATGTTAGTAGCAATGATGTGGACTAGCTCCATGATCTGAGGATTATCCTCATTACCGCATAGAAGAATTATGTCCTTGATGCACTGCTAGGTGACGGACCTATTGCAGGAGCAGATGCAGATGTTATGAACGTTTGGCAAGCTCGGTATGATGACTACTTGATAGTTTAGTGGGCCATGCTTTACGGCTTAGAACCGGGACTTCAAAAACATTTTGAATGCCACGGAGCATATAAGATGTTCTAAGAGCTGAAATTGGTATTTCAGACTCATGCCCGAGTCGAGAGGTATGAGACCTCTGACAAGTACTTTGCCTACAAGATGGAGGAGAATAGCTCAACCAGTGAGCATGTGCTCAGAATGTCTGAGTACTACAATCGCTTGAATCAAGTGGGAGTTAATCTTCCAGATAAGATAGTGATTGACAGAGTTCTCTAGTCACTATCGCCAAGTTACTGGAACTTCGTGATGAACTATAATATGCAAGGGATGACGAAAACGATTCCCAAGCTCTTCGTGATGCTGAAATCAACGAAGGTAGAAATCAAGAAAAGCATCAAATGTTGATGGTTGACAAGACCACTAGTTTCAAGTAAAAGGGCAAGGGAAAGAAAGGGAACTTCAAGAAGAATGGCAAGCAAGTTGTCACTCCCATGAAGAAGCCCAAAGCTAGACCCAAGCCTAAAACTGAGTGCTTCTACTACAAAGGAAATGGTCACTAGAAGCGGAACTGCCCCAAATACTTGGCGGATAAGAAGGATGGCAAAGTGAACAAAAGTATATATGATATACATGTTATTGATGTGTACTTTACTAGTATTCATAGTAGCCCCTGGGTATTTGGTACTAGTTCAGTTGATATGATTAGTAACTCAAAACGGGAGTTACAAAATGAACAAAGACTAGTTGAGGGCGAGGTGATGATGTGTGTTGGAAATGATTCCAAAGGTTGATAAGATCACCATCACACACTCCCTTTACCTTCGGGATTAGTGTTGAACCTAAAATAAATGTTATTTGGTGTTTGCTTTGAGCACAATATGATTGGATCATGTTTATTGCAATACGGTTATTCATTTAAGTCAAAGAATAATTGCTATTATGTTTACATGAATAAAACCTTCTATGGTCATACACCCAAGGTGAATGGTTTATTGAGTCCCGATCATAGTGATACACATATTCATGATATTGATGCCAAAGGATGCAAAGTTGATAATGATAGTGCAAAATACTAGTGGCACTGCCGTTTAGCTCATATTGGTGTAAAGAAGAAACTCCATGTTGATGGGCTTTTTCGAATCACTTGATTATGAATCACTTGATGTTTGCGAACCATGCCTCATGGGCAATATGACTAAGACTTTGTTCTCCGGGACAATGGAGCGAGCAACAGACTTATTAGAAATAATACATACTGATGTATGTGATCCAATGAGTGTTGAGGCTCGCGGCGGGTATCGTTATTTTCTAACCTTCACAGATGATTTGAGCAGATATGAGTATATCTACTTAATGAAACACAAGTTTGAAACGTTTGAAAAGTTCAAAGAATTTCAGAGTGAAGTGGAGAATCATTGTAACAAGAAAATAAAGTTTCTACGATCTGATCGCGGAGACGAAATATTTGAGTTACGAGTTTGGCCTTCAGTTGAAACAATGTCGAATAGTTTCGCAAATCACGCCACCTGGAACACCACGGCGTAATGGTGTGTCTGAACATTGTAACCATACTTTATTAGATATGGTGTGATCTATGATGTCTCTTACTAATTTACCACTGTCATTTTGGGATTGAATAGGGCACCGTCTAAAAATCCATTGAAATGAAATCGTATGAACTGTGGTTTAGTAAGAAACCTAAGCTGTCGTTTCTTAAAGTTTGGGGTTGCGATGCTTATGTGAAAAAGTTTCAGCCTGATAAGCTCAAACCCAAATCAGAGAAGTGCGCCTTCATACGATTCCCAAAAGAAACTTTTGGGTACACCTTCTATCACAGATCCGAAGGCAAGATCTTTGTTGCTAAGAGTGGATCCTTTCTAGAGAAGGAGTTTCTCTCGAAAGAAGTGAGTGGGAAGAAAGTAGAACTTGATGAGGTAATTGTACCTTCTCCCGAATTGGAAAGTAGTTCATCATAGAAATCAGTTCCAGTGATGCCTACACTAATTATTGAGGAAGTTAATGATGATGATCATGAAACTTTAGATCAAATTACTACCGAACCTTGTAGGTCAACCAGAGTATGTTCCACACCAATGTGGTACGGTAATCCTGTTTTGGAAGTCATGTTACTAGACCATGACGAACCTACGAACAATGAGGAACCGATGATGAGCCCAGATTTCGTGAAATGGCTTAAGGCCATGAAATCTGAGATGGGATCCATGTATGAGAACAAAGTATGGACTTTGATTGACTTGCCCGATGATCGGTGAGCCATTCAGAATAAATGGATCTTCAAGAGGAAGACGGACGCTGATAGTAGTGTTACTATCTACAAAGCTCGAATTGTTGCAAAAGGTTTTTGACAAGTTCAAGGTGTTGACTATGATGAGATTTTCTCACTTATATCGATGCTTAAAACTCTGTCCGAATCATGTTAGCAGTCGCCGCATTTTATGAAATCTGGGAAATTGATATCAAAAATACATTCCTTAATGGATTTATTAAAGAATAGTTGTATATGATGCAACCAGAAGGTTTTGTCAATCCTAAAGGTACTAACAAAGTGTGCAAGCTCCAGCGATCCATCTATGGACTGGTGCAAGCATCTCGGAGTTGGAATATACGCTTTGATGAGTTGATCAAAGCATATAATTTTATACAGACTTCTGGAGAAGCCCGTATTTGCAAGAAAGTGAGTGGGAGCTCTATTGCATTTCTGATATTATATGTGGATGACATATTGTTGATCAGAAATGATACTGAATTTCTGGATAGCATAAAAGGATACTTGAATAAGATTATTATTTTTCAATGAAAGACTTCGGTGAAGTTTCTTAAGTATTGGGCATCAAGATCTATAGAGATAGATCAAGACGCTTGATAAATTTTTCAATAAGTACATACCTTGACAAGTTTTTGAAGTAGTTCAAAATGGAACAATCAAAGAAGGAGTTCTTGCCTATATTGCAAGGTGTGAAGTTGAGTAAAGACTCAAAACCCGACCACGGCAGAAAATAGAAAGAGAATGAAAAGTCATTCCCTATGCCTCATTCATAGGTTCTATAAAGTATGCTATGCTTTGTACTAGACCTACTGTATACCTTAGCATGATTTTGGTAAGGGATCTAGGAGTAGATCACTGGACAGCGGTCAAAATTATCCTTAGAGGACTAAGGAAATATTTCTCGATTATGGAGGTGATAAAAGAGTTCGTCGTAAAGAGTTACGTCGATGCAAGCTTTTGACACCGATCTAGATGACTCTAAGTCTCGATCTAGATACATATTGAAAGTGGGAGCAATTAGTTAGAGTACCTCCATGCAGAGTATTGATACGTCTCCAACGTATCTATAATTTTTTATTGTTCCATGCTATTATATTATCTGTTTTGGATGTTTAATGGGCTTTAATTTACCTTTTTATATTATTTTTGGGACTAACCTACTAACCAAAGGCCCAGTGCAAATTGCTGTTTTTTGCCTATTTCAGTGTTTCGCAGAAAAGGAATATCAAACGGAATCCAAACAGAATGAAACCTTCGGGAGAGTTATTTTTTTGGAACAAACGTGATCTAGGAGACTTGGAGTGAACGTCAAGAAAGAAGTGAGGAGGCCACGAGGTAGGGAGGCGCGCCCCCCACCCTCGTGGGCCCCTCGCAGCTCCACCGACGTACTTCTTCCTCCTATATATACCCATATACCCCGAAAACATCCAGGAGCACCACGAAACCCTATTTCCACCGCCGCAACCTTCTGTACCTGTGAGATCCCATCTTGGGGACTTTTCCGGCGCTCTGCCAGAGGGGGAATCGATCAAGGAGGGCTTCTACATCAACACTATAGCCTCTCCGATGATGTGTGAGTAGTTTACCACAGACCTTTGGGTCCATAGTTATTATTAGATGGCTTCTTCTCTCTCTTTGGATCTCAGTAGAAAGTTCTCCTCGATTCTCTTGGATATCTATTCGATGTAATTCTTTTTGTGGGGAGTTTGTTGAGATCCGATGAATTGTGGGTTTATGATCAAGATTATCTATGAACAATATTTGATTCTTCTCTGAAATCTTTTATGCATGATTTACATATCTTTGCAAGTCCCTTCGAATTATCAGTTTGGTTTGGCCTACTAGATTGATCGTTCTTGCAATGGGAGAAGTGCTTAGCTTTGGGTTCAATCTTGCGGTGTCCTTTCCCAGTGACAGCAGGGGCAGCAAGGCACGTATTATATTGTTGCCATCAAGGATAAAAAGATGGGGTTTATATCATAATATTGCTTGAGTTTATCCCTCTGCATCATGTCATCTTGCCTAATGCGTTACTCTGTTCTTATGAACTTAATACTCTAGATGCATGCTGGATAGTGGTCGATGTGTGGAGTAATAGTAGTAGATACAGAATCATTTCGGTCTACTTGTCGCGGACGTGATGCCTATATACATGATGATGCCTAGATATTCTCATAAGTATTCGCTTTTCTATTAATTGTTGGATAGTAATTTGTTCACCCACCGTAGAATTTGCTATCTTGAGAGAAGCCACTAGTGGAACCTATGGCCCCGGGGTCTATCTTCCATCATATTATTTCCATATCAACTTGCTATTTCTATTACCGTTTATTTTGCAATCTTTATTTTCCAATCTATATCATAAAAATACCAAAAATATTTATCTTATTATCTCTATCAGATCTCACTTTCGTAAGTGACCGTGAAGGGATTGACAACCCCTTTATCGCGTTGGTTGCGAAGTTCTTGTTTGTTTGTGCAGGTACTAGTGGACTTGTGTGTTACCTCCTACTGGATTGATACCTTGGTTCTCAAAAACTGAGGGAAATACTTACTCTATTGTGCTGCATCACCCTTTCCTCTTCAAGGGGAAACCAACGCATGCTCAAGAAGTAGCAAGAAGGATTTCTGGCACTGTTGTCGGGGAGGTTGCATCAAGTCAAGACATACCAAGTACCCATCACAAACTCTTATCCCTTGCATTACATTATTTGCCATTTGCCTCTCATTTTCCTCTCCCCCACTTCACCCTTGCAGTTTTATTCGCCCTCTTTTCCGCTCACCTCTTTCCCGTTCGTATCTTTTTGATTGCTTCTTGTGTATCCATGTGTTAGATCATTGGTTTTGCTATTATGGCTAGCCCTTCTATCATCGTTAGTACTCCCGATCATGAAGTTCTTAATTTTAAACTAAGAGAAGGAGAAAAATTAAAAGATGCTTGGTATAGAATTTGCAATCCTCAGAATAGATCCACTAGGAAGCAATCCACTTCCGTTCTTTGCAATTTTTATGTAGGCATCACGCCTTGGAATAGATATATTCTTGATACCATTGCCGGAGGGAATTCCTTGGGTATCCATACTTTTGATTCTTATAATGCTAAGATAGATTTGTTTGGCTCACCACCTCTCTTGGTTAATGGAACTATTTTAACTTGAGAATTTGGATGCAAAGGCTTGAAATTATTGAAAATAAAGTTGCCACAGTAGAGTTGATTGAGAATTTGGATAAAAATATCCACAACCGGATTACCCAATGTGGATCTAAGGTATGAGTTACTCTGAATTTTCTTAAAGAAAAAGAACCCATAGTCAACGAAAAAATAGATCAAGATTCCACAAGAATTGATAAACTTGAGGATATTATTACCAACTTAGGGTCTGCCTTTTCTTCCTTGAAAAACACTCCAAATCCTCCTACTACTAGAGTTGCCAAGTTTATGTATGCGCCTAAAAATAAAAAGTGTGAATCTTCTAGTAAGGAAAATGCGGATCTTAAAGCAATAAGTGCTCACCCCAACTTTTTCACTATCATTAAGAACCTTTTGCTACAAATGATTTTCTTGATTTCTTGCCTAGGTGTTTGATCATTAATAAAAATAAGGAAACTCCTAAGGGTTTTAAGTGTTCTATTGAAGAATTGCCTACCAAAGATGAAATACCTAGATCTATTCTTGTTTTTATGCCTAGCTAGGGGCGTTAAACGATAGCGCTTGTTGGGAGGCAACCCAATTTTATTTTTGTTTCCTATTTTTTGTTTCTATTTAGTAGTAAATAATTCATCTAGCTTCTGTTTATATGTGGTTTTATGCTTTGAATTAGTGTTTGTGCCAAGTAGAACCTTTGGGAAGACTTGGGGTAAGTCTTTGCGATCTTGCTGTAAAAAACAGAAACTTTAGCGCTCACGAGATTTTCTGCCATTTTTTACTGGATAGTGAAATTAGGTTGATTATTTTTGAAGATGATTAATAGAAAAATTACTCACGTCCACCAATTTATTTCATAATTTTTGGGGTTACATAAGTATTCAAAACCTACATATTACTACAGACTGTTCTGTTTTTGGCAGATTCTGTTTTTTGTGTGTTCTTTGCTTATTTTGATGAATCTATGGCTAGTATCGGGGGGTATGAACCATAGAGAAGTTGGAATACAGTAGGTTTAGCACCAATATAAATAAATAATGAGTTCATTACAGTATCTTGAAGTGGTGGTTTGTTTTCTTATACTAGCAGAGCTCATGAGATTTTCTGTTGAAGTTTTGTGTTGTGAAGTTTTCAAGTTTTGGGTAAAGATTTGTTGGATTTTGGAATAAAGAGTGGCAAGAGCCTAAACTTGGGGAGGCCCAAGGCACCCCAAGGTAAAATTCAATTACAACCAAAAGCCTAAGCTTGAGGATGCCCCGGAAGGCATCCCCTCTTTCGTCTTCGTCTATCGGTAACTTTACTTGAGGCTATGTTTTTATTCACCACATGATATGTGTTTTGCTTGGAGCATCTTGTATGATTTGAGTCTTTGATTTTTAGTTTACTGCAATCATCCTTGTTGTACACACCTTTTGGGAGAGACACACATGAATCGGAATTTATTAGAATACTCTATGTGCTTCACTTATATCTTTTGAGCTAGAAAATTTTGCTCTAGTGCTTCACTTATATATTTTTAGAGCACGGTGGTGGCTTTATTTTATAGAAATTATTGATCTCTCATGCTTAACTTATATTATTTTGAGAGTCTTATAAAACAGCATGGTAATTTGCTTTGGCTATAAAATTAGTCCTAATATGATAGGCATCCAAGATGGGCATAATAAAAACTATCATAAAAAGTGCATTGAATACTATGAGAAGTTTGATACTTGATGATTGTTTTGAGATATAAATATGGTGATATTAGAGTCATGCTAGTTGAGTAGTTGTGAATTTACGAAATACTTGTGTTAAAGTTTGTGATTCCCGTAGCATGCACGTATGGTGAACCGTTATGTGATGAAGTCAGAGCATGATTTATTTATTGATTGTCTTCCTTATGAGTGGCGGTCGGGGACGAGCGATGGTCTTTTCCTACCAATATATCCCCCTAGGAGCATGCACGTAGTACTTTGTTTCGATAACTGATAGATTTTTGCAATAAGTATGTGAGTTCTTTATGACTAATGTTGAGTCCATGGATTATACGCACTCTCACCCTTCCACCATTGCTAGCCTCTCTAGTACTGCACAACTTTCGTCGGTACCATAAACCCACCATTACCTTCCTCAAAACAGCCACCATACCTACCTATTATGGCATTTCCATAGCCATTCCGAGATATATTGCCATGCAACTTACCACCGTTCCGTTTATTATGACACGTTACATCATTGCCATATTGCTTTGCATGATCATGTAGTTTACATCATATTTGTGGCAAAGCCACGTTCATAATTCTTTCATACATGTCACTCTTGATTCATTGCACATCTCGGTACACCGCCAGAGGCATTCACATAGAGTCATATTTTGTTCTAGTATCGAGTTGTAATTTTTGAGTTGTAAGTAAATAAAAGTGTGATGATCATCATTATTAGAGCATTGTCCCAAGTGAGTAAAGGATGATGGAGACTATGATTCCCCCACAAGTCGGGATGAGACTCTGGACGAAAAAAAAGAAAAAAAGAAGAGAAAGGCCATAAAAAGAGAAGGCCCAAAAAATGAGAGAAAAAGAGAGAAGGGACAATGCTACTATCCTTTTACCACACTTGTGCTTCAAAATAGCACCATGATCTTCACGATGGAGAGTCTCCTATGTTGTCACTTTCATATACTAGTGGAAATTTTACATTATAGAACTTGGCTTGTATATTCCAATGATGGGCTTCCTCAAAATGCCCTAGGTCTTCGTGAGCAAGCAAGTTGGATGGACACCCACTATCGGTGTCAAAACCGGCGGATCTCGGGTAGGGGGTCCCGAACTGTGCGTCTAGGATCGATGGTAACAGGAGACGGGGGACACGATGTTTACCCAGGTTCGGGCCCTCTCTATGGAGGTAATACCCTACGTCCTGCTTGATTGATCTTGATGAATATGAGTGTTACAAGAGTTGATCTACCACGAGATCGTAATGGCTAAACCCTAGAAGTCTAACCTGTATGACTATGGTAATGAATATATCCTTTCCGGACTAACCCCTCCGGTTTATATAGACACCAGGAGGATCTAGGGTTTACATAGAGTCGGTTACATAAGAAGGAATCTTCATAATCGGTTGCCAAGCTTGCCTTCCATGCCAAGGAGAGTCCAATCCGGACACAGGTATAGTCTTCGGCCTTCATGTATTCACAGCCCATCAGTCTGGCCCATGGATAACAGGCCGGACGCCCGAGGACCCCTTAGTCCAGGACTCCCTCAGTAGCCCCTGAACCTGGCTTCAATGACGAGGAGTCCGGCGCGCAGATTGTCTTCGACATTGCAAGGCGGGTTCCCTTCTATCTGAATTTCAAGATAGTCTTCAGATGCGATGATAGTATCCAGACCTGTCACACACACCATACATAACCGCACAGAGAATATATTTTTACACGAGTCTAATCTGCTGACAGCTTTTTATAACATGACATCACGTCTGCCCGGTCACAATTCCAAACCGCTTTCATGTTTCGACGACCCACGTCTCGAGACGCGGTTGCCATTGGCACGTCTTGTCAAAATAGAGATCGTGTCCTCTTATCGCGGGATTCTCATCAATGCGGGCATGGGTAACCCAACCGTGCCGCTTTATACAGCCCTTGGGAATAGGCGAATCTTAAGGTGAGCAAGGAGGCGTTTAATATTTGTTGCCTTTATAAGGGGATAAGGATTCTCTCTTCCTCTCTCACGCCCTCTCACTGTCTTCGCCTTTCCAATCTTGAGCTCCAGCGCCCAAGTTCTCATCTCCTTTCCACTCAACCAACCATGTCCGGATCTGGAGGTCAGGGCAAGTGGATGGTCTCCTCCGTCAAGGAGGAGAACATTACGGAGCTTCGGGTGGCCGGATACTTGGCGAAGGAGATCACTCACCGCCTGCCGACCGAGGGACAAGTCATCCCCATGCCGAAGCCCACTGAGAGGGTAGTGTTCATCCCCCATTTCTTCCGTGGTCTAGGGTTTCCACTCCACCCTTTCGTCCGCGGGCTGATGTATTATTACGGGATAGATTTCCATGATCTATCCCCGAATTCCTTCCTCAACATCTCGGTGTATATCGTCGTGTGTGAGGCCTTCCTCTGCATCCAACCCCACTTTGGGCTGTGGCTCAAAGTTTTTAATGTGAAGCCGAAGGTGGTGGATGGCCAGCACGCGAAGTGCGGAGGAGCCATGGTGAGCAAGTTGTCCAACGTCTCCTGGCCCAAAGGCACTTTTGTGGACACGGTAAAGGAGTGGCAGAAGCAATGGTTCTACATCACAGAACCTCGCGGTACCACCTGGGCCGCAGCTATCGAATTCCGCTCCGGCGCTCCCATGCGACTCACCTCCTGGGTCGAGAAGAGTCCGGACTGGGGTTCCCCTGACGAGGTGATAGCGCTACAGACGCGCGTCCAAAGCATGGTAACCAAGAATGTCAAGCTCGTTGATGTGATCCAGGTGATGCTAGTTCGCCGGATCCTTCCGTGCCAGCGCCGAAGCCATCCTCTGTGGGAGTTCAACCCGAAGAAGCACCAGACCCTGGTGAGGCTCTTCGAGACTACTCACAAAGGTGCATGGAAATTGCTCTTTAAGGGCAACGAGAAACCGCCGGCCGCAGATTCAGATCACGGGCACAACACTAAACACCTTGCTAGCGAGGTATGTCTCTTTTGATGCATTCTCCACTTGTTTGTCTCAGGGATGATGCCTGAGCTTTTATTGTTGCTTTTTCAGGACTGGATGGAGAGGGCGAAGCGGATCCAGTGTCCGGCTCCACTACCTGAAGAACCGGTCATCCCGTGTCTAGCGAAGATGCTGGTGCCGACGCCTTATAAGGCGCCGGGGAAGAAGGACAAGAAGAAGGCCAAGGGGGCCAAGAGTGGCCCCCGTCGCAAGGGTACTTCGGACGTGACGTCCGAAGACGACGAAGCTCATTCCTCTGTCCCTGAGGAAAATGGCGAGGAAGAGGAGGAGGACGAAAACAATCCTCCCCCTGAGGAGAGGAAGAAGAAGAGGGCGGATTCGGCGCACCCGGAGGCAGAAACGCCTAAGAAGGGGAAGGGCGCCCCAGCGATCAACACCGCGTGGGACGTTGACAGCAGTCCGGAACGATGCCCCCGTACTAAGACCCAGGCCGCATCGTAAGTGACATGGCTCGCTCATGCGCGCATCCGTCCCTTTCTCTTCATTATCTTGACACGGTTAATCATACTATTGCAGTCCGGCCTGCGACCTTATCCAGCGATCCTCATCTGGAGGTTGTTGGCTCTGTCGGAGATGGCGAGCATGTCGCCACCGCCTACTTATTCCCCCGGGGCCAGGGACGACACCGAAGTGTTATCCAGAAGGACCCCTCCGAACCGGGGAGGAGCCCAGGACACCGTCCGGGAGGCGCCACAAGGCGAGACCTCCACTACCGGACACATGGAGGAGCTGATCCCCATGAAGACTGACAAAGAGGGCCACATCCAATTCGGCCCTCAGCCGAATACGATTCTGGAAGCCCATATGGCTCTGGAGTCGGGCGAGCAGCCCCCTTTGAAGGAGGGGGTGTGCCGCTTCCACCGGTGGCCCCTGTCCATCCAGGGGCGCCGGATAACCTGATGGAGGCGCTTTGAGGCGCCTCCGTCATGGATGAGCACCGTGTCCTTATGGGTGCAGTGATCGAGAAGATTCAGTCTGCCAAGGGTGGACTGAATGAAGCTTGCAGCAGCCTGTTGATAGGTTTCGAGGTAAGAAAGAGAAAAAGCCCGTGTAGACAGTAGCCCCTGAGACACTGTCTGGTGTTCGGCAAGAAGAACCGGACAGATGATCAATCTTTTGTTATAGGAGACTAACGTAATATGTATGAATAAGCAGGCGTCGCTGTTGGCCGTAACCTCGCATGCTGCCGAATTCTCTGAACTGAGGCAGAGGCTGGAGCGGACCGAGAACGAGCTCGGCGAGGTTAAGGTTCGGCTCCAGGAGAAGCAAGGTGAGTGACAACTTGCCATGTGTTCGGAAAGGATAGGCGCTGCATATTGACCGCAGTGTCGTGATATGTGCAGGAGCTGCAACCGAGGTCGAGACCCTAAGGAAGGTCCTGGGCGAGGCCAAGGAGAAGGCTGTGCAGCAGCAAGTCGCCCGTAAGAAGCTCAAGGCCCGGATCAAAGAAGTCCAGTAGGAGCTCCAGGATGCGGTCAAGAAATGCGAAGCCTTGGGGCATGATGCGTCGGTTCAAGGGACCGAACTCGCCAAGGCTCGTCAAAGCACGGAGACCGCACGGAATGAGGCACATGCCACCCTCCAGGAGATCCAGGAGGCCAAGAAGATCACGGCGGGTAAGGCATTTAAGATGCAAAGCAAGTATGCGGAGAAGCAGTACCTTTTACTAACCCGGGTTCGGAGTTCTCCAGGAGATTTTGCGGATTACCACGCAGTGTATCAGACGCCGCGGAGTTATATCGAGCCGAAGGGTTCTACGGAGAAGCTATTCTGGTCGCAGTATGCGGCGCCAGAGCATCCCGTGTCCTTCACCGATCAACTGAAACAGGTGGTGGAGCTGCATAGGGTGGCCGAACTAGCCATGAAGGATTTCATAATCCGGCTATGGCCAGCTGAAGCTATGCCAAGCGGCTACTTCAGACTCGTGAGGCGGATGGTGAACGCCTGTCCTCGGCTGAACGTCGTCAAGTGCTCGGCCTGCATTGGAGGTGCCCGCGTGGCCTTCGCCCGTTGCAAGATGTGGTGGGCGAAGATGGACGCCGTCGAGGTGACCAGAGTGCCATCGGAGGGCAAGGAGCACCGCACACCCGAACGGTATTTTGCAGATGTCCTGGAGGGGTCTTGCCTTGCGGCAGCACAATGTTCACAGGATGTTGTATTTGAATAAATGTATTTGTGTTGCCTTTGCCTTGTATTATAAAAAACAAAGCCTGTTTTGTGATGTAATTTTGTTATGCTTTAATTGTTTCCTCCTGTGCGGCCGTGTTGTATGTAATCTGAGGGTTGGCCATTCGTCGGCTTCTACCCTCACGTAGGTAGTACGATGGTGTTCGGGATGGAATCTAAACAATCTTGATCCAATTATATGGTCCTTGAAGGAGTTGTTTAGCGCAACGAACAAGGCAATCAGACTATTACTGCTTAAACGCCCTAACTTAGCCACAGGAGTTTTATAATAAAGCATGGACGCAGCCCCTGGTTCAAGCCAGGGTGCTGTCAGCATGTGATCGGGAAGTGCCGATCTTTCGCATAATGCGGAAAAAATCTCCAACGATTTGTAACCCTCAAACAGCTGACCGGCTCTCGCCGTATCACGACAGTCAGTTTTCGGCTTTCTCTACTGAGGTGCTCATCTGGTCAAGGCTAGGGCACAATCGTAGTAGTTCTCCCTTTACTACCCTACCCGATTTAGCGGAACGTAGGGTAGCAAGCACAGGAGCCGGGCAACCCAACTATTGACCAAAGACATGATTCGGAGCCAATGCATATAATGCTAAATTCGGGGTGCCGAACTTATCTTTAAGGATTGTTCAGACTTTGTTGCCGTATCGTGGGGCAATGGGAAGCCCCTGGCAAATATGAAACGTACCAGAGTGTACGGTTGCTAGAAAATAAGTAATTTAAAGGAAAACAGAGGGAGAACAGAGATAGGATCTGGGGCCCTTGAACTTGGATCATGAATTGTTTCCATTATAGTTGGGTTAATGCGTCCAAGCACATTAGTACAAAATAATGCAACAAGCAACCGGCTATTTGACATGCCATACCTGAAGGTGAGCTGCGCGTGGGTCCTGAAAACGGTTTAGCCTCTAGGGCTTCCCATGTACGCATGTGCTCCGTGTCAATCCGGTGTGTTTATCCTTTGACGGTATCATTAATCAGGCCGTCGAAGGAGGCCCCCATAAGAGAAACCTGAAACAAGGGAAAAGAAGATAGTAAAGTTATATGTGTGTCCGGGATCGGTCTAGCCGAACCGTGGATCCCGGGATAGCTTGTGCCTCCATCGATGCCCATGGAATTTTGAGTGCGTAGTTATGGACGCGTGGTATGAATGCCACTACCTCAGCGGGATTGGGAAGCAGGCCAAATTGCTAATCGAGCTCTTGACGAGTCGCGCTGTCCTGTTGCAGTGTAGTCCGGACCCTCTTAATGATGTCCCGGGGCTCGGCAGCCAGACTATGATGTCGCTTGAGAAGGCCGCTGTGTACCTCTGCTGCTAGGGCGGCGGTCGGCTCCTCTGTCCGGAGGGAGCGTTCTATGTTTCCGTTGATTGTTATGACGCCGCGCGTATCGGGCATCTTCAGCTTGAGATAAGCATAGTGTGACACCGCGTTGAATCTAGCAAACACGGTTCGTCCGAGTAGTGCGTGGTAGCCGCTGCGGAAGGGGACGATATCGAAGATTAACTCCTTGCTTCGGAAGTTGTCCGGAGAACCGAAGACCACCTCCAGCGTGATTGAGCCCGTGCAGCGGGCTTCAACGCCTGGTATGACTCCTTTAAAGGTAGTCTTTGCGGGTTTGATTCGTGAGGGATTAATGCCCATCTTCCGCACTGTATCCTGATAGAGAAGGTTGAGGCTGCTACCGACGTCCATTGGGACTCGTGTTAGGTGAAATCCGTTGATGATTGGATGCGGTTGAAAATTGCCATGCCGGATACTAGTTGGGTGATCTCGGCAATCGAAGGTAATTAGGAATGACAACCACGGATTGAATTTTGGGGCGACTGGCTCTACCACGTAGACGTCCCTAAGTGCTCGCTTGCGCTCCCTTTTGGGGATGTGCGTAGTGTATATCATGTTCACCGTTTTGACTTGCTCCCGTGTTCGGCTGCCGGGGCTCTTCGTCCTCGTTTTCACTTTGTGATCCATTTTCTTTGTTTTCGACATTTAACGTGCCAGCTTGTTTGAAGACCCAACAGTCTCTGTTAGTGTGATTGGCTTGTTTATCTGGGGTACCATGTATCTGGCACGGACATCGAGTATGCGATCTAGACTGGATGGTCCCCCATTGTTCCTTTTGTACGACTTCTTTCGCTGGCCGGACTTGGAGCCGCTGAATCCGGTGTTAACGATGGTGTCATCGGTGTTGTCGCCATTGCTTCGGCGTTTGTGTCTGTTGCCCCGGAGCTTGCCGGAGCTGTTCTTGGCCTCGGAGGGGCCTGTCTCGCTGGCTGTGTTTTTGCTACGAGCCAGCCAACTGTCCTCACCTGCGCAAAAGCGGGTCATGGGTGTCGTAAGGGCTGCCATGGACTTCGGCTTTTCTTGGCCGAGGTGGCGTGCTAGCCATTCATCATAAATGCTGTGTTTAAAGGCCACTAGGGCTTCAGCATCCGGACAGTCAATGATCTGGTTCTTTTTGGTTAGGAACCTAGTCCAGAATTTCCTGGCCGATTCTCCAGGTTGTTGAACTATGTGGCTTAAGTCATCGGCATCAGGTGGCCGGACATATGTACCTTGGAAGTTGTCAAGGAAGGCCTCTTCCAAGTCCTCCCAGCTGCCGATGGAATTCTCGGGTAGGCTATTCAACCAGTGTCTAGCTGGCCCTTTTAGCTTCAGTTGGAGGTATTTGATGGCGTGGAGGTCGTCTCCGCGAGCCATGTGGATGTGGAGAATAAAGTCCTCAATCCATACTGTAGGATCAGTTGTTTCGTCGTATGATTCAATATTGACAGGCTTGAACCCCTCGGGAGATTCGTGATCCAGCACCTCATCTGTGAAGTAGAGAGGGTGTGCGGCGCCTCTATATTAGGCCACATCATGGCGCACCTCCGATGGAGTCCGTTTGCGTTTATCAGCCCGGGTGTGACTAGGTTTGTCACGTCCGAATAGGTAGCCATCATCCTGAGTCGGGAAGCGTCCTCACGATCCGTAGATTGATCTGGTGTGTTCTGCTCTACTGTCCAGCTCCTGCCGAAGGTCGTATGTATGGTCCTGAGCTGTTCTGACCTTGTTTTTGCGAGGTGGTGGGGTGCTGAGGCTCTCATCATCCTCGGATACTGGGCGATGACTATCATCATCTGGGTCATTGGGCATGGCCTGTTTATCAGGGTTATCTTGCCCGTTGTCTTGTTCCTCCTGTTCAGATGCGGCCCCGACAGGGTCTTCATTGTTTTCGGCGTCGCCCGGAGTACTATTTTCTCCGGTGCCGGTGGTGCCATCATTTGAGCGACGGGGCTTAGAGCGGCGTTTAGGGCGCCGACGCTTGGACTGTGTCTCAGAAGGTTTATTCGCAACTGGATCTCCTTTGTCATCGTCGCTAGCTTTTTTAGGTGTATCGACCATGTACACATCGTACGAAAGAGGTGGCCATCCAACTTCCAATAAATGGCTGGTTTTGGCCTTGCTCCTGGTCGGCATCGTCGTCCATACCGTCGATGTCTTCGGTGCCGTAATCGAGCACGTCGGTTAAGTCATAGACAGTGGCTATGAAGTGGGTGGCGGGTGGGAAGCGAAATTTCCCATCATCAGCCTCTGGCTCGAACCGAACATAGTTCGGTTGTGAGTCCTTCTCCAAGGACAAGTTCTTTAAAGAGTTTAGCACATCACTCAAAGGTGAGTGCTAGAAGATGTCTACGGTGCTAAATTCGAAAATCGATAGCCGATCCAGCTCGGTGTCCGCAGACGTACTCGGTCCGGGACTTATAGCCGGAGACGAATCCGGAGTTCCACTGACGCAAATATTGCGGGGTGCCGAGTCTGTGTGCGGATCCAATGCCGCGGACTCTGTGGCTTCAGATGGCACGATCTGCTCCGGTTCTAAGGCCATTGCAGCAACAGGGACCATCTCCTGGATGTGATCCGATGACAGATTTAAGTCATGTTCATCGGGGCAAGGGGGAGCGATCGCTGCGGTCTCAAATCCCTTGAAGATCAAGTCTCCACGGATATCCGCGATGTAGTTCAAGCTTCCAAACCTGACCTGGTGGCCAGGGGTGTAGCTATCGATCTGCTCCAGATGGCCAAGCGAGTTGGCCCGCAGGACGAAGCCGCCGAACACGAAAATCTGTCCGGGAGGAAGGTTTCTCCTTAGCATTGCTATAGATGATTGAAGGGGCCATCGAACCTTTCGTCGATGGCACAGTGGAACTCTTAATGAAAGCACCAATGTCCGGGGAGGAAGGTTTCTCCTTAGTTTCTTTTTGAGCTTTCATACACTTATAGCTCTAGTGCATCCGTTGCATGGCAATCCCTACTCACTCGCATTGATATCTATTGATGGTCATCTCCATAGCCCGTTGATACGCCTAGTTGATGTGAGACTATCTTATCCTTTTGTCTTCTCCACAACCACCATTCTATTCCACCTATAGTGCTATGTCCATGGCTCACGCTCATATATTGCGTGAAGATTGAAAAAGTTTGAGAACACCAAAAGTATGAAACAATTACTTGTCTTGTCATCGGGGTTGTGCATGATTTAAATACTTTGTGTGGTGAAGATAGAGCATAGCCAGACTATATGATTTTGTAGGGATAACTTTCTTTGGCCATGTTATTTTGAGAAGACATGATTGCTTTGTTAGTATGCTTGAAGTATTATTATTTTTATGTCAATATTAAACTTTTCTCTTGATTCTTTCGGATCTGAACATTCATGCCACAATAAAGAAAATTACATTGAGAATTATGCTAGGTAGCATTCCACATCAAAAATTCTGTTTTTATCATTTACCTACTCGAGGACGAGCAGGAATTAAGCTTGGGGATGCTTGATACGTCTCCAACGTCTCCATAATTTTTGATTGTTCCATGCTATTATATTATCTGTTTTGGATGTTTAATGGGCTTTAATTTACCTTTTTATATTATTTTTGGGACTAACCTACTAACCAAAGGCCCAGTGCAAATTGCCGTTTTTTTGCCTATTTCAGTGTTTCGCAGAAAAGGAATATCAAACGGAATCCAAACTGAATGAAACCTTCGAGAGAGTCATTTTTGGAACAAACATGATCCAGGAGACTTGGAGTGGATGTCAAGAAAGAAGCGAGGAGGCCACGAGGCAGGGAGGTGCGCCCAGGGGGGTAGGCGCGCCCTCCACCCTCGTGGGCCCCTTGCGGCTCCACCGACATACTTCTTCCTCCTATATATACCCATATACCCCGAAAGCATCCAGGAGCACCATGAAACCCTATTTCCACCACCACAACCTTATGTACCCATGAGATCCCATCTTGGGGCCTTTTCCGGCGCTCTGCCGGAGGGGGAATCGATCACGGAGGGCTTCTACATCAAGACCATAGCCTCTCCGATGATGTGTGAGTAGTTTACCACAGACCTTCGGGTCCATAGTTATTAGATAGATGGCTTCTTCTCTCTCTTTGGATCTCAATACAAAGTTCTCCTCGATTCTATTGGAGATCTATTCGATGTAATTCTTTTTGCGGTGTGTTTGTCTAGATCCGATGAATTGTGGGTTTATGATCAAGATTATCTATGAACAATATTTGATTCTTCTCTGGAATATTTTATGCATGATTTAAATATCTTTACAAGTCTCTTCAAATTATCAGTTTGGTTTGGCCTACTAGATTGATCGTTCTTGCAATGAGAGAAGTGCTTAGCTTTGGGTTCAATCTTGCGGTGTCCTTTCCCAGTGATAGCAGGGGCCGCAAGGCACGTATTGTATTGTTGCCATCGAGGATAAAAAGATGGGGTTTATATCATAATGCTTGAGTTTATCCCTCTACATCATGTCATCTTGCCTAATGCGTTACTCTGTTCTTATGAACTTAATACTCTAGATGCATGCTGGATAGCGGTCGATGTGTGGAGTAATAGTAGTAGATGCAGAATCGTTTCGGTCTACTTGTCGCGGACGTGATGCCTATATACATGATGATGCCTAGATATTCTCATAAGTATTCGCTTTTCTATTAATTGTTGGATAGTAATTTGTTCACCCACCGTAGAATTTGCTATCTTGAGAGAAGCCACTAGTGGAACCTATGGCCCCGGGGTCTATCTTCCATCATATTATTTCCATATCAACTTGCTATTTTTATTATCATTTATTTTGCAATCTTTATTTTCCAATCTATATCATAAAAATACCAAAAATATTTATCTTATTATCTCTATCAGATCTCACTTTCATAAGTGACCGTGAAGGGATTGACAACCCCTTTATCACGTTGGTTGCGAGGTTCTTGTTTGTTTGTGCAAGTACTAGGTGACTTGTGTGTTACCTCCTACTGGATTGATACCTTAGTTCTCAAAAACTGAAGGAAATACTTACGCTACTGTGCTGCATCACCCTTTCCACTTCAAGGGAAAACCAATGCATGCTCAAGAGGTAGCAAGTATTGTAGACATAGAAATTTGCAAAATACACACAGATCAGAATGTTGCAGACCCGTAGACTAAACTTCTCTCACAAGCAAAACATGATAACTCTTTGGGTGTTAATCACATAGCGATGTGAACTAGATTATTGAATCTAGTAAACCCTTTGGGTATTAGTCACATGAAGATGTGAACTAATCACATAAAGATGTGAACTATTGGTGTGAAATCACATGACGATGTGAACTAGATTATTGACTCTAGTGCAAGTGGGAGACTGAAGGAAATATGCCCTAGAGGCAATAATAAAGTTGTTATTTATATTTCCTTATATCATGATAAATGTTTATTATTCATGCTAGAATTGTATTAACCAGAAACTTAGTACATGTGTGAATACATAGACAAACAAAGTGTCCCTAGTATGCCTCTATTTGACTAGCTCGTTAATCAAATATGGTTAAGTTTCCTAGCCATAGACATGTGTTGTCATTTGATGAACGGGATTACATCATTAGAGAATGATGTGATGGACAAAACCCATCCGTTAACTTAGCACTATGATCGTTTAGTTTATTGCTATTGCTTTCTTCATGACTTATACATGTTCCTCAGACTATGAGATTATGCAACTCCCGAATACCGTAGGAACACCTTGTGTGTTATCAAACGTCACAACATAACTGGGTGATTAGAAAGATGCTCTACAAGTGTCTCTGATGGTGTTTGTTGAGTTGGCATAGATCGAGATTAGGATTTGTCACTCCGTGTATCGGAGAGGTATCTCTGGGCCCTCTCGGTAATGCACATCACTATGAGCCTTGCAATCAATGTGACTAATGAGTTAGTCACGGGATGATACATTACGGAACGAGTAAAGAGACTTTCCGGTAGAGATTGAACTAGGTATGATGATACCAACGATCGAATCTCGGGCAAGTAACATACCGATGACAAAAGGAACAACGTATGTTGTTATGCGATTTGACCGATAAAGATCTTCGTAGAATATGTATGAACCAATATGAGCATCCAGGTTCCGCTATTGGTTATTGACCGGAGATGTGTCTCGGTCATGTCTACATAGTTCTCGAACCCATAGGGTCCGCACGCTTAACGTTCGATGACGATTTGTATTATGAGTTATGTGATTTGATGTACCGAAGTTTGTTCGGAGTTCCGAATGAGATCACGAACATGACGAGGAGTCTCAAAATGGTCGAGGGGTAAAGATTCATATATTGGAAGGTTGCATTTGGACATCGGAATGGTTCCGAGTGGTTCGGGCATTTTTCCGGAGTACCCGAAGGTTACCGGAACCCCCCAGGAAAAGTTATGGGCCTTATGGGCCATAAGAGGGAAGCACACCAGCCCACAAGGGGCTGGTGCACCACCCCTTGGGCAGGAGGCCGCTTAGGACTAGGAGAAGGGGGCAGGGCCCCCCTTTCCTTCTCCTTCTCCCTTCCCCCTTTCCTACTCCGTGTGGGAGGTGGAATCCTACTAGGACTAGGGAGTCCTAGTAGGACTCCACACCTTGGCGCGCCCCCCTTGGGCCGGCTGCCTCTCCCTCTCCCTTCGTTATATACGGAGGCAAGGGGCACCCCAAAGACACACAAGTTGATCTTTTAGCCGTGTGCGGTGCCCCCTCCACAGATATACACCTCGATCATATCGTTGTAATGCTTAGGCGAAGCCCTGCGTCGGTAACTTCATCATCATCGTCAACACACCGTCGTGCTGACGGAACTCACCCTCGGCCTCAGCTGGATCAAGAGTACGAGGGACGTCACCGAGCTGAACGTGTGCTAATCCCGGAGGTGCCGTACGTTCGGTACTTGGATCGGTTGGATCGCGAAGACGTTCGACTACATAAATCGCATTAGTAAACGCTTCCGCTTTCGGTCTACGAGGATACGTAGACACACTCTCCTCCTCTCGTTTCTGTGTATCTCCTAATAGATCTTGCGTGATCGTAGGTAAATTTTTTGAAATACTGCGTTCCTCAACATTTTATTCTTTATCTTTGCAGGAATAAGAATTGTTATCAATTTTCAAACGTGCATGCGTAGCTACAATCAAACAATCTTCTCTAAGGCTAGCAGTTGGATATTATCTCTTCAAACCTACGCATTCACTTGACAAATTACTCAAGGTTCTAATGAAATGGAGCCATATCAAATGTTTTATCAAATTTATTTTTGGTAATGCATATTAATTTTCCACTATGAAGATATCACTATTTTTTGTTCTGGTGGTAATAATAATTCTAGCCTAAAAGGTCTACCTCTGTTGAGAGGATCATGCATGACCCGCTCTATTTGGCCTTTGGTTTTATTATTATATGGTGGTGTCAGCCAATTAAATAAGACGTAAAATGTATATACATTTTTTTTGTCCTACTTAGGAACCATGCCATCTCTAGCAAGCGCGTTAACATCCTGAACTCGCCCATGAACATGGTATCTCTTTGTTTCTTGCTCTGGTACACTTACAACGTAGTCAGGTTATATTATCTTGAATTATCACGGGAAAAGTCTCATCACATTTCATGTTAGCTATGCATTCTAATCATGGAAATATTGAGATACTTATTATAGCCACAGGAACACGTAACAAGTACAGCAACAAAGCAAGGGGTATTATCTAGTTTTTACAAATTTGGAAACATTTTTTTAATCATTAACTTTTTTAATTCATGAGCAAATTTTGTTTGAATATTTTACATTTTTGAAACTCAAGAAAGTTTTTTGAATCAGTGAACATTTTTGAAATCTAGGAACAATTTTTAAATTCATCAATATTTTTTGTATGACAAACATTTATTGAAAGTAATGAACATTTTTCGAATTGACGAACACTTTTTGTAATTCACGGTCACTGTTTGATTTTTGTGAACATTTTAATAAAAATCAAGAACAATATTTTGAATTTTCAAACATTTTTTTTAATTTACAGACATTTTTTTAATATGCAAACATTTTTCAGAATCATGAACATTTTTTAAATCCATGGACATTTTGTGAAAATTCACATTTTTCTGAAATTCGAAACTTGTTTGAAATGCCCTAGTTATGTTAAAGGAAAAAATGAAATGAAAAAAACAGAGCACGTCCCACTCCACGCATGTGCCGGCCCAAAAGGGGGCGCACGCTGGCTCGATCGCCAACGCATAGTGCGGTAAATAGGAGCTGCCCTGGTTTATGAGCGGTCCTATGCAACGCTGTCAGCGCGTGGAAACTCTCTTGGCACACACTAAAAGATCGTACGGGGCCTCGTCCCACTACTGCTCCTTTCGCTTGTTCACCTGTATCGTAAGTTTGTCTCAAAAAAAAAAAAACCTGTATCGTAAGTCATTCGCTATAATTTGCTTTTTCGTTCATTTTTTCTGCCCCCTGCTCTCTTATGCTAGTACTTCAAAATATAAAAAAGTTCAAAAAATAGAAAGAAAATGATGGATTCGAAAAAAGCTGAAAAGGGCATACTGTTGACCGGCTAGCCATTAACCTTTGACCATATCTGTTGGCCGCCTACTATTTGAGAAAAAAAAATAGAATATTTAGAAAACATCCGAGTCTGAAAAAGATTCATGGATTTTCAAAAGGTTCATGAGTTTGACAAAAAAAAGTTCAAGGTTTTTTTTAGAATAAACACAATTTTACGAAAAAAAGTTCACAACTTGGAAATTTTAATAATTTGAAAACGGTTCACAGAATAAAAAATATGAAGTAAAAAACATAAAGATTTGAAAAAATTAATGAATTTGAGACAAGTTAACCGATTTGAAAGAAAATTCACAGAAACTTGGAATAAGGAAAAGAAATTGAAAAGGTTCAGGAATTTCATAAAAAGGAAAAATGAAGCAAGAAATAAAAAAGAAAACTAAAACCAAAATCTGAAAAAGAAGAAGAAGAAGAAGAAGAAGAAGAAGAAGAAGAAAAAGAAGAAGAAGAAAACGTAAAATAAAAAATGAAGACGAAAACTAGCAAAATTATGCTAAGAAAACCAGGAGAAAAACCACCCAGAAGAACCGCCAGTACAATCATTGGAAAGGTTTCCGAGAAAAACCAATGAATAAAGGACCTACATGGGCCAGCCCGTTGAAATACATGTAGTAGTGGATAGTGTGCGCTGGTTAGCGATTATGGTATACGCTTAAGGCGCGGAATAGGAACTAGGCTGATGCACAGCTCCCGTCGTTCGTATGCATTTGGTGTGAAAATCAACGAAATCAATAGTTAAAGATCACTCTTTACAAAGGTCATCCCCACACCACTTGTCGTAATCCAGGAGTTCTTTCTCTTTTCGTATATTCATTTAGACTATCCATAATGAAAATAACATAGATAGTAACATCATACATATCTAGATAAAATAGATGATGTGACAAGCAATAAATGAAGAAAAAGAGCAAAGTGGTAACATAGCTAATTACTAGTAGTATAAGTAACATCACACATATCAAGGCAAGATGAGTCCATAACCTAATAAATGGAGTGTTGCATGTTACTACACACATGTTACTCCCCACTATAAAGGTAGTAACATAGACTAGTAACATATGCATGTTACTAGTTTATGTTACTACCCATTGTGGCTAGTCTTATTCAAAACATATTATCTCTCAAACCGTGCGTCCAAATCTCGAATCGTTTTCACCCTTGGATTCCTCGTGTCGAGATCTTCCAAATCTCGAACCATTTTCACCCTTCGATTCCTCGCGTCGAGATCTTTAAAATTAGATCCCATGTTGATAGGTTTCGACAAATATATTTTTTACGAAAAAAATCAAACCAGGAGCACATTTTTACCTTTCGAGAGGGCACGGTCGTACTCCTCGCGGAAGCAAATCCATGCCTCCAGGAGAAGCAAATCCTTACCTCTTGTGGTACACAAACAAACAAAAAACATTTTTTTTCCTTTTGGAAGATACACGGTCATGCCTTGAGCAGAAACAAATCCGTGACTCTACGAGAAATAAATCCGTACCTTTCATGGATGGAGAAAAAACATGTTTTTCCACGCCATTTTTTATCCAAAACATAAGAAAAGCTGGAAAAATCAAAAAAACATCTAAAAAACGAAAACACGTGAAAAAAATCCGCAGGAAGCGCTCAGAGCGCGACACGTGAGGTGGCTGCGAGCACGCGACTGACCCTTGGGAAGGCTCCCCAGGAAGTACTCTTTGATTAGTTGCTCCCTTAAAGCCTGGAGCCTCATTTTTCTATATCCGGGTTATTACTATAACCAGGCCAAGGCCGACTCCATAAGAAAATGAGAAGAAAATATAGATTGGCCCTGGACGGGAACTTGGTGCTCTCGGGTACCCGCGCATCCTATATGCGCAAAAAAATTAGTAATTCAAAAAAAGTTTAAAAATTTTTGAATCTTGTTTCAAATTGAAGATGATTAGGTTTTGTACTCATACAAAAAGTTTGGGCAAGAAATGATTTCAGTTGACTTCAGGGCAAAAAAGACAAATTTATGACGACAATTTATGATGACAATATAGCGTATATAGTACTTGTATATAGCGTTTTGTGCCAAATCTTCGACACAGGATGCAACGAAAGTCATTCTCGAATGAATCTTTTTGTACGACTACAATACATGATCATGTTTGATACCAAAAAGATTTAAATTTTTTTGAACTTTTTTTAAGTTACTAATTTATTTTTTTGCATATAAGGTGCGCTGGTACCCAGGTTCTCTATTTTCCGATTGGCATTTCCCTTCCTTTCTACATCTCAAAGGACATGTTCATGCTGCGGTAGCCCAGCTACTGTCAACCCACGGATGAGTCCAGTCCATGAGCCAAAAAAAAGTCCATGGCTCCCGTCCATTGCCACCGCTCTCACGCAACCTAGTAGTACGGTCAAAAGCAAAGCCACAGTAGCAAGCTGAGCTTACGACATGAATGCATGGGACCAGAAGCTTCCAAGCCATGGGCACTGTACCAGAAGATAAATGCGCAGACGGCCGTTGTGATCTTGTAGAGAAGAGCCCACATGCCAAGGGACGCGGCCGACCGATGGATCACCCAGGCGTCACGTACACGGCAGTACGGTACACCCGTCATAAAAGAGCCGAAAGCCCCCAACCCCACCGCTGGCGCCCCATGACCTCCCCTGCCGGACGTTGATGAGGCGCGCACAAAGGTCTCGTCACACCCGACTCGGCACGAGACAAACGCACGTAGTACAAGCGAGACGCCGATCAGGTGCGAGCAATGATGCGGAAAGGCCCTGGAACCCGTTTTTCTGATGGCTGCCGCTCAACTTGCGGCTAACCGGATCGGTTATCCGGCGCCGATGTGCCAGTGCCGTCTCGTCGATGGCCCTATTGGCCCACCGTCCGCTTCGCCGTAATCCAAACTGAAAGAACATTGGAATGTTTGATCCCCTGCCCTCCAGGTCTCTTCGCCGCGTAATTAGGTGATGATGTGAAGCTGCTATAGTTGAATGTATGAGTAGCTCCACTCGCTGTCATGTCCAGCCGATCGCGGAGTGCCGCACAGGTATGCCGTTCAAACGACGGATAATCAAGTGCATTGCTTGAATACTTGCATCATTACATGGGGTCCGGCTATTGATGTATAAACTTCCCACACAAAAAAAGATATATGTAAACACTCACATCTTACTAAATTTTAGTGTTCATTAGTACTCCATCTGGAAAGAAATATAAGATCGTTCAGATCACTAAAGTACGTCGACTCGTAACATGACAAGATTCAACTGGCAACTTACTTATTGTACTCCTACGTTGACCATTCATGACTAGCTGCAGCATGAAAAGCCAGCATTTCCCTTTAAAAAAGGAAAAAGAAAAGGCAACATTACTATAGAATACATCACCTGATTTATATCATATTCCACGGTGCCATTGACATGTCAATTTCGTCTAATTCTTATTCTATGTAAAATGGTCATTTGTAGTATGCTAACAAGCTTGGGTTCCACCCATGATCAGTTTTTATTTTTATTTTTGCTTGGCTTATTTGGAGATAGGAAACCAGTTGTGGTCCTCGGATGCATCAGCAGGGATAACCAAATGGACTTTGCCTACTTTGTACTAAACAAGTTCTAGAATAATCTGCACACGACATGTTGAAGTGTCTCTTCTCAATCCGGGTCTAATTTTTTGTTTTGGATTGGTTGGGATTGATATGTTCTAAACATGTCTATAATTTATGTATGTTTTATGCGTATTATCCTTCACTCGTGCAACATTTCTGAAATTTATTCAACAGTGCTCCCTCCGCTCATAAGATGTTTTGTGTATTTTGATATAAACTACATATGGACTTACAATGACTGAACAAGCATACTAAAATGTGTCTATATACCTCCGGTTTTGAACAAAGTTAGAACATCTTATATTTGTAAACGGATGGAGTAATTTATTAATTTAGTGTCCAACTTCAGATCCCATAGTCCGCCTTTCTTATTAGATAAATAAAATACCTATAGACCTTGAAAAGATCTAGAAAAGTTTGAGGGTCTTAGAATGCAGAAGGCCAGCTGCATGAAAGGCCTCAGGCGTCCACCCTAGGCACCATAGGGCTCCTACAAAGGGCTGAAAGAAATATGCCCTAGAGGCAATAATAAAGTTGTTATTTATATTTCCTTATATCATGATAAATGTTTATTATTCATGTTAGAATTATATTAACCGGAAACTTAGTACATGTGTGAATACATAGACAAACAGAATGTCACTAGTATGCCTCTACTTGACTAGGTCGTTAATCAAAGATGGTTAAGTTTCCTAACCATAGACATGAGTTGTCATTTGATGAATGGGATCACATCATTAAAGAATGATGTGATCGACTTGACCCATCTGTTAGCTTAGCACTATGATCGTTTAGTTTATTGCTATTGCTTTCTTCATGACTTATACATGTTCTTATGACTATGAGATTATGCAACTCCCGAATACCGGAGGAACACTTAGTGTGCTATCAAACGTCACAACGTAACTGGGTGAATATAAAGATGCTCTACAAGTGTCTCCGATGGTGTTTGTTGAGTTGGCATAGATCGAGATTAGGATTTGTCACTCCGATTGTCGGAGAGGTATCTTTGGGCCCTCTCGGTAATGCACATCACTATAAGCCTTGCAAGCAATGTGACTAATGAGTTAGTTGCGGGATGTTGTATTACGGAACGAGTAAAGAGACTTGCCGGTAACAAGATTGAACTAGGTATTGACATACCGACGATCGAATCTCGGGCAAGTAACATACCGATGACAAAGGAAACAATGTATGTTGTTATGCGGTTTGACCGATAAAGATCTTCGTGGTATATGTAGGAACCAATATGAGCATCCAGGTTCCGCTATTGGTTATTGATCGGAAGTAAGTCTCGGTCATGTCTACATAGTTCTCGAACCCGTAGGGTCCGCACGCTTAACGTTCGATGACGATCGGTATTATGAGTTTATGTGTTTTGATGTACCGAAAGTAGTTCGGAGTCCCGGATGTGATCACGGACATGACGAGGAGTCTCGAAATGGTAGAGACATAACGATCGATATATTGGAAGGCTATGTTTGGGCATCAGAATGGTTCCGGATGAGTTCAGGCATTTACCGGAGTACCGGGGGGGGGGGGTTACCGGAACCCCCCGGGGAGTCAATGGGCCTTATTGGGTCTTAGCGGGAGAGAGGAGAAGGAGGCCAGGTGGAGGGCGCCCCCAAGTCCAATCCGAATTGGGTGGGGGGCCGTCCCCCTCTTTCCTTCCCTCTCTCTCCCTCTTCCTTCTTCTCCTACACTTACTAGGAAAGGGGGAAACCTACTCCTACTGGGAGTAGGACTCCCCCTTGGGCGCGCCCTATGAGGGCCGGCCCTCCCCTCCACCACTCCTTTATGTACCGGGGAGGGGGGCACCCCATAGACACACAAGTTGATTGTTTAGCCGTGTGCGGTGCCCCCCTCCACAGAATTCCACCTCGGTCATATCGTTGTAGTGCTTAGGCGAAGCCCTTCGTCAGTAACTTCATCATCACCGTCATCACGCCGTCGTGCTGACGAAACTCTCCATCGGCCTCAGTGTGACGCCCCCGATTTGACCGCACACTAATCATGCACGCAAATGTGTACGATCAAGATCAGGGACTCACGGGAAGATATCACAACACAACTCTACAAATAAAATAAGTCATACAAGCATCATAATACAAGCCAGGGGCCTCGAGGGCTCGAATACAAGTGCTCGATCATAGACGAGTCAGCGGAAGCAACAATATCTGAGTACAGACATAAGTTAAACAAGTTGCCATAAGATGGCTAGCACAAACTGGGATACAGATCGAAAGAGGCGCAGGCCTCCTGCCTGGGATCCTCCTAACTACTCCTGGTTGTCGTCAGCAGCCTGCACGTAGTAGTAGGCACCTCCAGTGTAGTAGTCATCATCGACGGTGGCGTCTGGCTCCTGGGCTCCAACGTCTGGTTGCGGCATCCAAGAAGAAGAGGAAAATGGGGGAAAAGAGGGAGCAAAGCAACCGTGAGTACTCATCCAAAGTACTCGCAAGCAAGGATCTACACTACATATGCATGGTTATATGTGTAAGGAGGCCATATCAGTGGACTGAACTGCAGAATGCCAGAATAAGAGGGGGATAGCTAATCCTATCGAAGACTACGCTTCTGGCAGCCTCCGCCTCGCAGCATGTAGAAGAGAGTAGATTGAAGTCCTCCAAGTAACATCTCCAAGCAGCATATCCAGGTAGCATCTCCAAGCGCATCTCCAGTCGCATCGCATAGCATAATCCTACCCGGCGATCCTCTCCTCGTCGCCCTGCGGAAAAGCGATCACCGGGTTGTCTGTGGAACTTTGAAGGGTGTGTTTTATTAAGTATCCGGTTCTAGTTGTCATAAGGTCAAGGTACAACTCCAAGTCGTCCTGTTACCGAAGATCACGGCTATTCGAATAGATTAACTTCCCTGCAGGGGTGCACCACATAGCCCAACACGCTCGATCCCATTTGGCCGGACACACTTTCCTGGGTCATGCCCGGCCTCGGAAGATCAACACGTCGCAGCCCCACCTAGGCAAAACAGAGAGGCCAGCACGCCGGTCTAAACCTAAGCGCACAGGGGTCTGGGCCCATCGCCCATAGCACACCTGCACGTTGCGAGGGCGGCCGAAAGCAGACCTAGCCTAGTGGCGTTCCAGTCCAATTCGGCGCGCGCCGCTCCGTCGCTGACGTCTGAAGTGCTTCGGCTGATACCACGACGTCGGGATACCCATAACTACTCCCACGTAGATGGTTAGTGCGTATAGGCTCGTAGCCAGACTCAGATCAAATACCAAGATCTCGTTAAGCGTGTTAAGTATCCGCGAATGCCGAACAGGGCCAGGCCCACCTGTCTCCTAGGTGGTCTCAACCTGCCCTGTCGCTCCGCCACAAAGTAACAGTCGAGGGCCGTCGGGAACCCAGGCCCACCTCTACCGGGATGGAGCCACCTGTCCTTTCAGCCCCCTCGTCAGAATCACTTGCGGGTACTCAATGAGCTGACCCGACTTTAGTCACCATCTGTGTAGTATGTAGTATGTATAGTATATACCCGTGATCACCTCCCAGGTGATCACGGCCCAATAGTATAGCAAGGCAGACTGACAAGAATGTAGGGCCAATGATGATAAACTAGCATCCTATACTAAGCATTTAGGATTGCAGGCAAGGTATCAACAGATGTAGCGACAATGTCAGGCTATGCATCAGAATAGGATTAACGAAAGCGGTAACACGCTACTCTACTCTAATGCAAGCAGTATAGAGTAGAATAGGCGATATCTGGTGATCAAGGGGGGGGGGCTTGCCTGGTTGCTCTGGCAAGAAGGAGGGGTCGTCAACTCCGTAGTCGAACTGGTCAGCAGCAGCGTCGGTCTCGTAGTCTACCGGAGAGAAGAGGGGGAAGAAATAATGAATACAGAGCAAACAAAGCACCACAAAATATATCAAGGCAATACGCGGTGTTCGGTGTGCCCTAACGCGGTAGTGGGTGATACCGGTGAAGGGGGGAAAACATCCGGGAAAGTATTCCCGGTGTTTCGTGTTCTCGGGCAGAGGAGCCGGAGGGGGAAAGTTGCGGGTTCGATAGGTTAGGGGGTGTGTGGCGGACGAACGGACCGCGTATCCGGATTCGTCTCGTCGTTCTGAACAACTTTCATGTTGAAAATATTTAAATCCGAGTTACGGATTAAAAGATATGATTTTCTAAAGATTTTATTAATTTCTGGAATTTAATTATTTATTTAATTAATTCGAAAAAATGTATTTATGACGTCAGCATGATGTCATGCTGACTTCAGCAGTCAACAGGGGTTGACTGAGTCAACCCTGACAGGTGGGTCCCGTTCGTCATACACTGTTAACTAATTAACCTAATTAAGTTTAATTAACAATAGTTAATTAGGTTAATTAGTTATTAGGTTAATTAACCAGGATTAATTAGATTAATTATTTACTTAACAGTTAATTAGGTTAATTAGCGATTAGGTTAATCTAATTATAATTAATTAACCTAATTAATTCCTTAATTAATTAATTAATTAATTTTATTATTATTCTTATTTTCTCCCTTTTTTTAATCATCCAGGGCGTGGGGCCCCCTGTCATTGGCCCAGAGGGGCTTTGCGGGTGCCGGGTGTGGTTGCTGGGGCGGAGCCCCGTGAGTGTGCGGGCAGTTACGGGCGTGTGGGTGCGGGGCGCACCCAGGCGCCCACCACGCGAGGGGAGACGAGGCCGGCCAGGGCTGCGCCCGGCGGCGGCGAGGCCACAGCGGCCAGCGCGGGCGCGGGCCGGCGCCAGAGGCGGCCAGGGGTCAGCAGCGGAACGGGGGGGAGAGGGTAGCAGGGGGATGGGGTTCTCACCCCCGTTGTAGGGGAGTTCGGCGGTGAGGCGCGATGGCGCCTACGGGGAGGAGGTCGGGGAAGGCGTCCGTCGGGGAGGTGGAGGACTAGGCGGCGACGGGCGGCGACGCGGTGGTCCGGCGACGAGGTCGAGGCGGTTGCCTCGATCTAGAACGATGCGGGCCAGCAAGGGGGCCCGTTGGTGGCGATGGTGCGGGGCGGCTCGCCGGAAGCAGCGACGACCGCGGCCGGCTACGGCGGGGCGAGGTGGCCTCAGTGATCCGGCGACGTCGCGCCGTCGGGGAGGCATGGTCCCGATCTGGAACGAATGGGCGAAGGAGAGGGGCGATGACGTCCGATGAGGTTCGGCGGCGGCGCGGGTGTAAGGCGTCGGGGGCGGCGGTGGTTGGCGATGGGGACGGGGCGCCGAGCGGCTTCGGGTCGGGCAGCGCCGCGTGGAAGGAGAGGGCGCGCGGGGTCGAGGTGGTGGCGGTCGGCGGGGCGCGGACGACGGCGAGCTGCGACGCGGCGACGGGGGCGTCAGCTGCCGTCGGGGGGGAAGAGGCGAGGTCGGAGGGGGGGGGTCGCGCCGGGGCGGCGGGCGTTCAAGCCCGATCCCGATTGGATCGGGGAGAGGGAGAGTGGGGGCGCGAGTGGGGGGAGTGGGGTGTCGGTGCCTAGGGTTAGGAGTGGAGGGGGTTATGGGGGAGTGGGGACGGGCCGGCCTAGTCGGCCTGGTGGCCAGCTGGTTGGGCCAAGGCCCAG
This sequence comes from Triticum aestivum, assembly GCF_018294505.1. Lineage (NCBI taxonomy): Eukaryota > Viridiplantae > Streptophyta > Magnoliopsida > Poales > Poaceae > Triticum > Triticum aestivum. The sequence goes on along the minus strand of NC_057797.1, from coordinate 168,483,526 downwards.
TTGGCCTGGGGGGTTCTTTTCCTTTTTTTTTAGCTTTGTTTTTTTTAACTTTTTATTATTTTCATTTTTTCCTTTTTGTTACTATTTATGTTAGTTTTATAAATTATAAAATTAGTTCCTAAAATTGTATTACTACTTATTCTAATGCCACAATAACTTGGGCGCCCAAACAATTTAGTTTAACATTTTATATATTATAAAACGAATTTAATTACTGGTTTTAGCTACTGTTTATTTACTTTAGAGCATTTAGCTATTTTATAAAAGTGTGGTTTCTCCACCATAATTACCTATGCAATATTTGGTTCACTCCGAACATTTTAGTTTTAATATTTGAAAACTTTTATTGTTTGCTTGATTTTGAATTTGAATTTGAATTGATTTCGAACTAACTCGAGATTAGCAACTATAAACGAGGTGACGTGGCACCATTAGCAGAGGATCACTGTAGCTTAATTACCCGGGCGTCACACTCAGCTGGATCAAGAGTACGAGGGACGTCACCGAGCTAAACGTGTGCAGATCACGAAGGTGCCGTGCATTCGGTACTTGATTGGTTGGATCGCGAAGACATTCGACTACATCAACCGCGTTTCATAACGCTTCCGCTTTCGGTCTACGAGGGTACGTAGACATACTCTCCCCCTCTTGTTGCTATACATCTCCTAGGTAGATCTTGCGTGATCGTACGAAAATTTTGAAATACTGCGTTCCCCAATAGTGGCATCCGAGCCAGGTCTATGCGTAGATGTTATATGCATGAGTAGAACACAAAGGAGTTGTGGGCGTGAGTATATACATATTGCTTGCCATCACTAGTTGATTCTTGAGTCAGCGGTATTGTTGGATGAAGCGGCTTAGACCGACATTACGCGTACGCTTACGTGAGACTGGTTCTACCGACGTGCTTCGCACACAGGTGGCTAGTGGGTGTCTGTTTCTCCAACTTTAGTTGAATCGGTTTCAATGAACAGGGTTCTTTCTGAAGATTAAAAAGCAATCACTATACTACGTTGTGGTTTTTGATGCGTAGGTAAGGACGGTTCTTGCTAAGCTCATAGCAGCCACGTAAAACTTGCAACAATAAAGTAGAGGACGTCTAACTTGTTTTTGCAGGGCATGTTGTGATGTGATATGGTCAAGATGTGATTATATAAATTATTGTATGAGATGATCATGTTTTGTAACACAGTTATCGGCAACTGCCAGGAGCCATATAGTTGTCGCTTTATTGTATGAAATGCAATCGCCATGTAATTGCTTTACTTTATCACTAAGTGATAGCGATAGTCGTAGAAGCAATAGTTGGCGAGACGACAACGATGCTTCGATGGAGATCAAGGTGTCAAGCCAGTGACGATGGTGATCATGACGGTGCTTTTGAGATGGAGATCAAAAGGCACAAGATGATGATGGCCATATCATATCACTTATTTGATTGCACGTGATGTTTATCCTTTATGCATCTTATTTTGCTTAGTTCGGCAGTAGCATTATAAGATGATCCCTCACTAAATTTCAAGGTACAAGTGTTCTCCCTGAGTATGCACCGTTGCTACGGTTCGTCGTGCCGAGACACCACGTGATGATCGGGTGTGATAAGCTCTACGTTCACATACAACGGGTGCAAGCCAGTTTTGCACAAGCAGAATACTCGGGTTAAACTTGATGAGCCTAGCATATGTAGATATGGCCTCGGAACACTGAGACCGAAAGGTCGAGCGTGAATCATATAGTAGATATGATCAAAATAGTGATGTTCACCATTGAAAACTACTCTATCTCACGTGATGATCGGACATGGTTTAGTTGATATGGATCACGTGATCACTTAGATGATTATAGGGATGTCTATCTAAGTGGGAGTTCTTAAGTAATATGATTAATTGAACTTTAATTTATCATGAACTTAGTACCTGATAGTATTTTGCATGTCTATATTGTTGTAGATATATGGCCAGTGTTGTTGTTCCGTTGAATTTTAATGCGTTCCTAGAGAAAGCTAAGTTGAAACATGATGGTAGCAATTACATGGACTGGGTCCGTAACTTGAGGATTATCCTCATTGCTGCATAGAAGAATTACATCCTGGAAGCACCACTGGGTGACAAGCCTGCTGCAGATGCTGATGAAAACGTTAAGAACATCTGGCAGAGCAAAGCTGATGACTACTTGATAGTTCAGTGTGCCATACTTTACGGCTTAGAACCGGGACTTCAACGGCGTTTTGAACGTCATGGAGCATATGAGATGTTCCAGGAGTTGAAGTTAATATTTCAAGCAAATGCCCGGATTGAGAGATATGAAGTCTCCAATAAGTTCTACAGCTGCAAAATGGAGGAGAATAGTTCTGTTGGTGAACATATACTCAGAATGTCTGGGTACTACCACCAAGCTACAAGAGCTTCGTGATGAACTATAATATGCAAGGGATGGATAAGACAATTCCCAAGCTCTTCGCAATGCTAAAGGCTGTGGAGGTAGAAATCAAGAAGGAGCATCAAGTGTTGATGGTCAACAAGACCACCAGTTTCAAGAAGAAGGGCAAAGGGAAGAAGGGGAACTTCAAGAAGAACAGCAAGCAAGTTGCTGCTCAAGTGAAGAAGCCCAAGTCTGGACCTAAGCCTGAGACTGAGTGCTTCTACTGCAAAAGGATTGGTCGCTGGAAGCGGAACTGCCCCAAGTATTTGGCGGATAAGAAGGATGGCAAAGTGAAATGTATATTTGATATACATGTTATTGATGTGTACCTTACTAGTGCTCGCAGTAGCGCCTGGGTATTTGATACTAGTTTTGTTGCTAATATTTGCAACTCGAAACAGGGGCTACGGATTAAGTGAAGATTGGTTAAGGACGAGGTGACGATGCGCGTGGGAAATGGTTCCAAAGTCGATGTGATCGCAGTTGACACGCTACCTCTACATCTACCTTCGGATTAGTTTTAGACCTGAATAATTGTTATTTGGTGCCACCGTTAAGCATGAACATTATATCTGGATCTTGTTTGATGTGAGACGGTTATTCATACAAATCAGAGAATAATGATTGCTCTATTTATATGAGTAATATCTTTTATGATCATGCACCCTTGATGAGTGGTCTATTTTTACTAAATCTTGATAGTAGTGATACACATGTTCATAGTACTGAAGCCAAAAGATATAATTTTAATAATGATAGTGCAACTTATTTGTGGCACTGCCGTTTAGGTCATATTAGTGTAAAGCGCATGAAGAAACTCCATGCTGATGGGCTTTTAGAATCACTTGATTATGAATCACTTGATGCTTGCGAAACCATGCCTCATGGGAAAGATGACCAAGACTCCGTTCTCCGGAACAATGGAACGAGCAACAGACTTATTGAAAATTACACATACCGATGTATGCGGTTCGATGAGTGTTGATGCTCGTGGCGGGTATCGTTATTTTTCGACCTTCACAGATGATTTGAGCATATATGGATATATCTACTTGATGAAACATAAGTCTGAAACATTTGAAAAGTTCAAAGAATTTCAGAGTGGAGTGGAAAATCATCGTAACAAGAAAATTAAGTTTCTACGACCTGACCGTGGAGGAGAATATTTGAGTTATGAGTTTGGTCTTCATTTGAAACAATGCGGAATAGTTTTGCAACTCACTCCACCTAGAACACCACAGCGTAATGGTGTGTCCGAACGTCGTAACCGCACTTTATTAGATATGGTGCAATCTATGATGTCTCTTACTGATTTACCGCTATCGTTTTGGGGTTATGCTTTAGAGACGACTGCATTCACGTTAAATAGGGCACCATCGAAATCCATTGAGACGACACCTTATGAATTGTGGTTTGGCAAGAAACCCAAGTTGTCGTTTCTTAAAGTTTGGGTCTGTGATGCTTATGTGAAAAAACTTCAACCTGATAAGCTCAAACCCAAATCGGAGAAATGTGTCTCATAGGATACCCAAAAGAGACTATTGAGTACACTTTCTATCACAGATCCGAAGGCAAGATATTTGTTGCTAAGAATCGATCCTTTCAAGAGAAGGAGTTTCTCTCAAAAGAAGTGAGTGGGAGGAAAGTAGAACTTGATGAGGTAACTGTATCTGCTCCCTTATTGGAAACTAGTTTATCACAGAAATGAGTTCCAGTGATTCCTACACCAGTAAGTGAGGAAGCTAATGATGATGGTCATGAAACTTCTGATCAAGTTACTACCGAACCTCGTAGGTCAACCAGAGTAAGATCTGCACTAGAGAGGTACGGTAATCTTGTTCTGAAAGTCATGTTACTTGACCATGACGAACCTACGAACTATGAGGAAGCGATGATGAGCCCAGATTCCGCAAAATGGCTTGAGGCCATGAAATCTGAGATGGGATCCATGTATGAGAACAAAGTGTGGACTTTGGTTGACTTGCCCGATGATCGGCAAGCCATAAAGAATAAATGGATCTTCAAGAAGAAGACTGACGCTGACGGTAATATTACTGTCTATAAAGCTCAACTTGTTGCAAAAGGTTTTCAACAAGTTCAAGGAGTTGACTACGATGAGACCTTCTCACCCGTAGCAATGCTTAAGTTCGTCCAAATCATGTTAGCAATTGCCGCATTTTATGATTATGAAATTTGGCAAATGGATGTCAAAACTGCATTCCTTAATGGATATCTTAAAGAAGAGTTGTATATGATGCAACCAGAAGGTTTTGTCGATCCAAAAGGTGCCGACAAAGTGTGCAAGCTCTAGCGATCCATTTATGGACTGGTGCAAGCCTCTCGGAGTTGGAATATATGCTTTGATAGTGTGATCAAAGCATATGGTTTTATACAGACTTTTGGAGAAGCATGTATTTACAAGAAAGTGAGTGGGAGCTCTGTAGCATTTCTGATATTATATGTGGATGACATATTACTGATCGCAAATGATACTGGATTTCTGAATAGCATAAAGGGATACTTGAATAAGAATTTTTCAATGAAAGACCTCAGTGAAGTTGCTTATATATTGGGCATCAAGATCTATAGAGATAAATCAAGATGCTTAATTGGATTTTCACAAAGCACATACCTTGATAAAGTTTTGAAAAAGTTCAAAATGGATCAAGCAAAGAAAGGGTTCTTGCCTGTATTACAAGGTGTGAAGTTGAGTCAGACTCAATGCCTGACCACTGCAGAAGATAGAGAGAAAATGAAAGTAATTCCCTATGCTTCAGCCATAGGTTCTATCATGTATGCAATGCTATGTACCAGACCCGATGTGTGCCTTTATATTAGTTTAGTAGGAAGGTACCAAAGTAATCCAGGAGTGGATCACTGGACAATGGTCAAGAACATCCTAAAATACTTGAAAAGGACTAAGGATATGTTTCTCGTTTATGGAGGTGACAAAGAGCTCGTCGTAAACGGTTACGTCGATGCAAGCTTTGACACTGATCTGGATGACTCTAAGTCACAAACCAAATACATATTTTTATTGAATGGTGGAGCTGTCAGTTGGTGTAGTTCCAAGCAGAGCGTCGTGGCGGGATCTACGTGTGAAGCGGAGTACATAGTTGCTTCGAAAGCAGCAAATGAAGGAGTCTGGATGAAGGAGTTCATATCCGATCTAGGTGTCATACCTAGTGCATCGGGTCGAATGAAAATCTTTTGTGACAATACTGGTGCAATTGCCTTGGCAAAGGAATCCAAATTTCACAAGAGAACCAAGCACATCAAGAGACGCTTCAATTCCATCCGCGATCAAGTCAAGGAGGGAGACATAGAGATTTGCAAGATACATACAAATCTGAATGTTGCAGACCCGTTAACTAAGCCTTTCTCACGAGCAAAACATGATCAACACCAAGACTCCATAGGTGTTAGAATAATTACAGTGTAATCTAGATTATTGACTCTAGTGCAAGTGGGAGACTAAAGGAAATATGCCCTAGAGGCAATAATAAAGTTGTTATTTATATTTCCTTATATCATGATAAATGTTTATTATTCATGCTAGAACTGTATTAACCAGAAACTTAGTACATGTGTGAATACATAGACAAACAGAATGTCACTACTATGCCTCTACTTGACTAGCTCGTTAATCAAAGATGGTTAAGTTTCCTAACCATAGACATGAGTTTTCATTTGATGAACGGGATCACATCATTAGAGAATGATGTGATTGACTTGACCCATCCGTTAGCTTACCACTATGATCGTTTAGTTTATTGCTATTGCTTTCTCCATGACTTATACATGTTCCTATGACTATGAGATTATGCAACTCCCGAATACTGAAGGAACACTTAGTGTGCTATCAAACGTCACAACGTAAATGGGTGACTATAAACATGCTCTACAGGTGTCTCCGATGGTGTTTGTTGAGTTGGCATAGATCGAGATTAGAATTTGTCACTCTGATTGTCGGAGAGGTATCTCTGGGCCCTCTCGGTAATGCACATCACTATAAGCCTTGCAAGCAATGTGACTAATGAGTTAGTTGCGGGATGTTGTATTACGGAACAAGTAAAGAGACTTTCTGGTAACGAGATTGAACTAGGTACTAATATACCGATGATCGAATATCGGGCAAGTAACATATCGATGACAAAGGGAACAACGTATGTTGTTATGCGGTCTGACCGATAAAGATCTTCGTGGAATATCTAGGAACCAATATGAGCATCTGATAATCCCCAAGTGCAAGGAATCATAGTAGCAATTTCCAAATGTGGAAGTGATAAGTATGGAGTGTCGAACCCACAAGGAGCTTAAGGTAAGATCAATATTCTCTCAAGCCTTATCTGCCATTGATACGACTCTACGTACACCGAACGTTTGCTTCCAACTAGCAACGAGAAATAAAACTATGTTGTGGGTATGAAGAGGATAACTTTGTATGATATCAGAGAGCTAAAATATAAAAGTAGGTGCTGTTATCATAAAGTTAGAATAAATTACTAAATATTATAAATAGCGAGTGTGGAATAATGATGGATCGGTGTGCGGAATTGTCCTAGGCAATCATTAACAAGACCGGTAATCACTACTGCAATTTCATATGAGGGAGAGGCATAAGCTAACATACTTTCTCTACTTGGATCATATGCACTTATTATTGGAACTCTAGCAAGCATCCGCAACTACTAAAGATCATTAACGTAAAACCCAACCATAGCAAGTAAAATTGAAAATACGCTCCAAGCAAAACACATATCATGTGACGAATAAAAATATAGCTCCGAGTAAGGTATACCGATAGTTTTGAAGACGAAAAAGGGGATGCCTTTCGGGGCATCCCCAAGCTTAGGAGCTTGAGTCTTCCTTGAATATTATCTTGGGGTGCCCCGGGCATCCCCAAGCTTAGGGTCTTTCCACTCCTTATTCTCCTCATATCGATATCCCACCCAAAGCTTGAAAACTTTAATCACACAAAACTTATCGGAACTTCGTGAGATAGGTTAGTATGATAAAGAGTAAACCATTCACTTTGGTACTGTCAAAGACAAGGTTCATAATTTTTCTCTCACAATGCCTAGTGTAACATATCATTTCTACAATTTATATTGAGAAATATAAGTCATAGAAACTAGAAAACAAGCAAACTATGCAATAAAAACAGAATCTGTCAGAAACAGGACAGTTTGTAATGATCTGAACACTAACCATACTTCTGCTACTCAAAAAATTATGAAATAAATTGGTGGACGTGAGGAATTTTTCTATTAATATTCTTCAAAAATAATCAACCTAATCACACTCACCAATAAAAAATGGAAGCAAATCTCGTGAGCGCAAAGTTTCTGTTTTTTACAGCAAGATCACATTAACTTTCACCCAAGTCTCCCCAAAGGTCTTACTTGGCACTTTTTTGAAACAAAAGATATAATACATTATTAATACAGTAGCTTAATCATGAGAACACACAAAAAACATTAATGGTAAATATTGGGTTGTCTCCCAACAAGCGCTTTTCTTTAATGCCTTTTAGCTAGGCATGATGATTTCAATGATGCTCACATAAAAGATAAGAATTGAGACATAAAGAAAGCATCATGAAGAATATTACTAGCAAATTTAAACCTATCCCACTTACTATGCCTAGGGATTTTGTGAGCACACAATCTATGGGAACAAGAATCAACTAGCATAGGAAGGCAAAACAGGTATAACTTCAAAACTTTAAGCACATAGAGAGGAAAACTTGATATTATTGTACTCCTACAAGCATGTATTCCTCCCTCATAACAATTTTCAGTAGCATCATGAATGATTTCGACAATATTACCATCACATAAAGCATTCTTTTCATGATCTACGAGCATAGAAATTTTACTACTCTCCACATTCGGAATAGCGGGATCACTAGTTCCTAAAGTTGACACTCTTCCAAACCCGCTTTAGATGATAGTATTATTCATACTCCAAAATATATAAGTGAAGTTCATGGAGCATTCTACAATTAATATAAACTAACCAATGTCCAAGCTTAAAATGTATGAGTGAAGCACACGAAGCATTCTATAAAACCATACTCAAAAGATTTAAGTGAAGCACATGAAGCATTCTATAAATCAATGAAGGGCTATCTCATACTAGCATGTTTCATAAAGGAAGAACAAAAAACACAAAGGACACAAATCATGTGAATGAAACAAAAACCAAGGCATACCGATAATTGTTGAAGAAGAAAGATGGGATGCCAACCGGGGCATCCCCAAGCTTAGATGCTTGAGTATCCTTATAATATTTACTTGGGGTGCCTTGGGCATCCCCAAGCTTGAGATCTTGCCTCTCTTTATTCTTCTCACATCGGTAACTCCTCGTTCTTCGAACACTTCATCCACAAAAAACTTTAACAAAAACTGTGTGAGATCCGTTAGTATAATAAAGCAAATCACTACCTTTAGGTACTATTGCAAACTCATTCCAATTTCATATTAGAACTATATCTACTGTATTCCAACTTCACCATGGTTCATACCCCCCTATACTACCCATAGATTCATCAAAATAAGCAAATATCACATGAAAAACAGAATCTGTCTAAAACAGGACAGTCTGTAGTAATCTGAAGGTTTAGTAAACTTATGTAACTCCAAAAATTATGAAATAAATATGAAATTTTGAAAAATTTATACAGAAGTAATGTGCAAAAAGTTTTAGACCCATTTGACTTTCCAGTAAAAAATGTAAAATCACACGCTACAGCAAAAGTTTCTGTTTTTGTTCTGCACATAGTAAACAAGCAATCTAATCATCCTAAAACCAAAGCTTGGCACATTATTTTTATAATACAATGGATATATATATATATATATATATATATATATATATATATATATAAGGGGATAATTATTTACAGAGAAATTTCCATGAAAAATTCTACATTGTTTCCGTGAGCATGAACACAAGTGCTCAAGGTCGACCCTCACTTCTTCAATGCATAACTTTCCAATCACTTCTCTTTTTGAAAAACTTTTTAGGCATGAGAGGCAAGTAATTTTTTTGGATTTTCATTATTAAAAAGAATTGTATGTTTCAACCACAACTAAACAGAAACAAAAAAGGAAAAACAAAATCTACTTAGTGAAGAAAGCAAACAAGCATACACAAGAATATCAACCCCACGCTATTGCTCCCCGGCAACGGCGCCAGAAAAGAGCTTGATAATCCCCAAGTGCAAGGAATCATCGTAGCAAATTCCAAAGGTGGAAGTGATTAGTATGGAGTGTTGAACCCACAAGGAGCTAAAGGTAAGATCAATATTCTCTCAAGCCCTATCTGCCACTGATACGACTCTACGTACACCGAACGTTTGCTTCCAACTAGCAACGAGAAATAAAACTATGTTGTGGGTATGACAAGGATAACTTTGTATGATACCGAAGAGCTAAAATACAAATGTAGGTGCTGTTATCATAAAGTTAGAATAAATTACTAAATATTATAAATAGCGAGTGTGGAATAATGATGGATCGGTGTGCGGAATTGTCCTAGGCAATCGTTAACAAGACCGCTAATCACTATTGCAATTTCATATGAGGGAGAGGCATAAGCTAACATAATTTCTCTACTTGGATCATATGCACTTATGATTGGAACTCTAGCAAGCATCCGCAACTACTAAAGATCATTAAGGTAAAACCCAACCATAGCATTAAACCTCTTTATCCCATACGCAACAACCCCCTTACTCGGGTTTGTGTTTCAGTCACTCACGCAACCCACTATAAGCGAATCATAAAGTTATTGCAACACCCTACATCGGGAATCCCTCACGCTTGCGCGACACGGAGGGCACCATAGAATAGCACCAAAGTAAAACATACAACTCATACCAATCTAGATCATCAATCAACCCAAAGACAAAGGATATCTACTCAAAACATCATAGGATGGCAACACATCATTAGATCATAATATGTGGCATAAAGCACCATGTTCAAGTAGGGATTACAGCGGGGTGCGGGAGAGTGGACCGTGTAAAAGAGATGACGATGGTGATGTTGATGAAGACAATCACCGCGGCGATGATTCCCCTCCCGATGGCACTCTGGTGCCACCGAGAGAGAGGAGGAGAGGTTCTCCCCCTTGTGCTTCCTCCTCCATGGTCTCCCCCCTAGATGGGGAGAGGTTCTCCCTCTGGTCCTTGGCCTTCATGGTGATGATGGCCCCTCCAGGATCCTCCTCCATGCCCTCCGGTGATGATGGCCCCCTCCGGCAGGGTGCCGGAGAGGGCCTAGATTGGTTTTCGGTGGCTACGGAGGCTTCTGGCGGTGGAACTCCCAATCTAGGTTAATTTCCTGAGGTTTCTGTATTTATAGGAATTTTTGGCGTCGGTCTCACGTCAAGGAGGTGCCCGAGGCGTCCACGAGGCAGGCCCACGCACCTGGGGGGTGGGCGCGCCCCCCACCCTCGTGGACGCCCCGGGACTCTCCTGGCCCAACTCTTTTACTCCGGGGTCTTCTTTTGGTCCATAAAAATCATGAAAAATTGACACGTCAATTGGACTCCGTTTGATATTCCTTTTTTGTAGAACTCAAAAACAAGGAAAAAATAGAAACTGGCACTGGGCACTAGGTTAATAGGTTAGTCCCAAAAATCATATAAAATAGCATATAAATGCATATAAAACACCCTAGATGGATAATGTAATAGCATGAATACTTCATAAATTATAGATACGTTGGAGACGTATCGGCATCCAAGTTCCGCTATTGGTTATTGACCAGAAGTAAGTCTCGTCTACGTAGTTCTCGAACCCGTAGGGCCCGCACGCTTAACGTTCGATGGCGATCGGTATTATGAGTTTATGTGTTTTGATGTACCGAAGGTAGTTCGGAGTCCCGGATGTGATCACGGACATGACAAGGAGTCTCGAAATGATCGAGACATAAAGATCGATATATTGGAAGGCTATGTTTGGACATTGGAATGGTTCCGGATGAGTTCGGGCATTGACCAGAGTACCGGGGGGTTACCGGAACCCCCCGGGGAGTCAATGGGCCTTATTGGGAGAGAGGAGAAGGCGGCCAGGTGGAGGGCGCCCCCCAAGCCCAATCCGAATTGGGGGGGGGGTGGTGGCCCCCCTTTCCTTCCCTCTCTCTCCCTCTCCCTTCTTCTCCTACTCCTACTAGGAAAGGGGGAAACCTACTCCTACTAGGAGTAGGACTCCCCCCTTGGGCGCGCCCTATGAGGGCCGACCCTCCCCTCCTCCACTCCTTTATATACCGGGGAGGGGCACCCCATAGACACACAAGTTGATTATTTAGCCATGTGCAGTGCCCCCTCCATAGAATTCCACCTCGGTCATGTCGTTGTAGTGCTTAGGCAAAGCCCTGCGTTGGTAACTTCATCATCACCGTCATCACGCTGTCATGCTGACAAAACTCTCCCTCGGCCTCAGCTGGATCAAGAGTACGAGGGACGTTACCGAGCTGAACGTGTGCAGATCGCGGAGGTGCCGTGCGTTCGGTACTTGATCGGTTGGATCGTGAAGATGTTCGACAACATCAACCGCGTTTCATAACGCTTCCGCTTTCGGTCTACGAGGGTACGTAGACATACTCTCCCCCTCTCGTTGCTATACATCTCCTAGATAGATCTTGCATGATCGTAGGAAAATTTTGAAATACTGCATTCCCCAACAAGGGCGCCTCGAAACTTTCCCTTAACCACGGTGCTTTATATACACCTAGACCCCATCATATTTATCAATCATTTTTTCTTCATCTCCATTGTGCGTTTCGAGACAATTTTCATTTCAGCCATGATTTGTTATTCTATTGGAGGGGAAATTCATCTTCACCTTCATCAACATCAATCATCGTTGTTTCAATATGAGTTGTGAGTAGTCCATCTCATGAACTATATGTTACTTGTTGCACTTTTTATCTTAAGAAGAGTTACTCTTCGTAAACCTATGAACCCCGATCTAGTTTTTATATAGAGAACACTTTCAACAACTTTCACTTGCACTTTGTTTTTAGTTACAATTTATTCCAAAAATAAAAAAATTACCACATCACCTTTAATATATTGTACACCTAGGAAATCAAGCAACGTTGACACCCTTGTTAGTGTTGTCACGGGCACAAGTGAAGTTTCATTTGTGTTATATAACTTATCATTGGTGATGGAAAGTTGTAACTTCACATATTCATACATTGGTTTCTCTCCGAGGGAAAAGTTTGTTGCTTACCGCAAACTCCTACACTTGGGAGCCCAACTAGTTGTTAGGCTATAACCTAGCAATCACCAGGGACTTCCAGCTGCAACCCTATTGTTGAGCAGCCACATACAACTTAGTCAATAGTTGGTGGACAAGTGAAGTGGCCAATGTGTGGTACCAAATGAAAACTTTAACCTTGTTGCTCATGCTTCGTCTCTATGAAAGTTTCGGAATGAACATAATACATGTGCTTTCAACATTACCTCATCCCGACCATTTTGTTATCATTGGATAATTTGAGGAGAATCGTCAATTTGGGACATTGCTAGGACAAATCACCCATGAAACATTTTAATGTGAGAGTAGTCTTTTTCATATTTTGCCAAAGTTTTTATCTCTGTCCAAAAATAAAAATTGCACTCATATAGGTGGCCAGGTGTGTTGAAATGAAGGTGAAAAGTGTAACTGCTAGAGGAGGGATCTCCCACTTTTTGCAAGGCTTGATGAAGGTTAATCCTATTTCCCAAACTTATGAGAAAGGTGCGTCAGTGATGACAATGAAAACTCTTTTATGTAAGGATGTGTGGATTAAGGATGTGGCTCTTGCTAGGAACTTTTTCAGATTGTATGCCATTTGCTTTACAAAGATGCTTATTGTGCAACAAGTTAAGTCTGAAGGTTGGGATTGTGTGCAATTTAGAAGAACATTATGGGTTGAGGCTACTGAGTAATGGGAAGAACTAAAAAGATTTCTCAATGGCATCTCCTTGATTAAGGCCAAAGATAGCCAAATGTAAAGAAGGTTCTAAGAAGTGGTTTACTGGTAGAGAAATGTATCTACGGATCAAATCAACAACCTTGGTTAGATATAGAGGGATGTGGAAAGTAGAAACGCCCCTAAAAATCAAGGTCTTGTGAATGATGTTCATAATACTACCTCCATCCGGATTTATTGGCCCCCTCCGTATTTTGTGCCAGTTTTGACCCTAGATTTGACTAACAAAATATAAGTTGTTTGTCATAAAACTTATATTGTTGGGTTAATTTGAAAGTGGTTTCCAATGATATTGTTTTTGTGGTACATAACTTGCTTTTTTGTAGATAAAATAAAGGTCAAAGTTTGAACCAAAATACAAGGGGGCTGATAAATTTGGATGGAGGTAGTAGTATAGTATTAACTAAAGAAAACCTACTGATAAGAGTCTCAACTGGGAATGATCAATGTTATTTTTGTGGGTAGACCAAGACAACAACACATTTTCTCTTTGAGTGCGAACTAGAAAAATTAACTTGGAGAGTTGTCATGAGATGCACTCAACCTGGTTAGGATAATTGAAAATGTTGATGGTTTGGTTGGTGAGTGGCTCTATCTTTTTTCCTCGCCGTCAACTATAACACCCCAGCCTCCCACCTAGGCTTGCGGACATTATGCCTCGCTATCACTTGCGATCTAGACTGACCCCGTAGACCAACACTTCTCTTTTATTCGCACTTGATCCTCACTCGTGTGCATCTAGGGAGAACTTCTTGTATGACTAGCCATCCTCAAATTACCCCATTCCAAGCATGATTAACTCATAGGTTCATTGGAGACGAGCTTCCGATAAAGAAGGTGCACCTTGTTGACATGAGTTGTCTAACAATCCTATTAACACAAGTGCAAAGTAGCCCTCATGGGTGTAATTTCTTTGTGCTGGAATTATGAAAAACAAGATGTGTTGCATGCTTTGATAAAAATATATCCTAAAAATCTTGCTACATTCATTTGCAGTCTATGTCATTCTCTTAATAGTTTGGCTATTCTACAGACAAGCCTAGGACAAAGAAGCATTGAAAAGGAGTTGCAAGAATCAAGAACATTATGGTGGAGATCTACAGCATAATCCATGGATGGGCGCCAATAATCACCAGAATTGCATCTGGTGTAGGTCTAGCATCCTAGCATTTTCATGTCTCTAGTTAGCTTTTGAGGCTTTCTAGGTCAACTTAGTCTATGTGGCTTGTAATAAAATAGAGTTGTAGGTAATGTTAGCATATCTACATGATTGTTCATTCATAATGCTTATGCTCTTCTCATTGCTCTAGATAGGGACTAAGGCCTTGGATGGTTACTTGGTTCTAGTTTATCACAAGGAAAACCTTTTCCGACTTCTTAAGATTTCATGTATCTGAACTTGTATACTTGAATTGATATTTGTTAATAAAAATCGACGAGGAGGCTCGTTGTTTCAACAAAAGAGATGGTGGAAAGTGGTAATCTTCTATATCTAAATAGCTATCACCCATTAATCTCTACAAACATGCCACCTCAGCATGCTACATGCATGATAAAAATCCTATCCCACAACATGCAACCATGCATAGAAAAAAAAACCACCTCAACATACAACATGCATTGGAATTTTCATTCTATTATGTTATTTATATTTAATAAATATTTTACATCTATAAAATAATCAAGGGTCATACATCATATGTATTTTCAGTTTTAGTTCTTATATTATTACTCGAAATAAATTTCATTGAAATATATTGTAAGACACTTTCACAACTTGGTGCGAGGTATACGGTTTCTCTCCATAATCTCTATCTATTACTGTGGATGTTCACTCTCAGGGCATATGGTTTGGGCTGTCTACGCATGGAGATGAGCTCTTGGCCATACTCCTAAATGATCCCATTCCCAGGAAGCACCTCAACAGTTTTATTTTGCATGCTTTGCGCCCAATCATTGCCACGATTGGTCTTCGGAGAGAGGGATATGGTATGAGGAACACCACTACCGCGGTTGCTGTCAGGGTTTCTCAGGATGCAGCTGGATTCCACTTCTCCCAGATGCAGTTTGATAGTCACGCTCTGCACGTTGCCTCATCTGTGATCATTGAGGAGACTTCTGAATCTACTGAATGGGCAAGCATTGGTGTATCTGATCTGAATGTTGGGGAGGTTTCTGAATCTACTGTCGAGGCAAGCAATGGTGATATGGATCTGACCTCTGCTTCCAGGATGACTGACATAGTGGCTTAACCAGCTCAAAATGTGCCTCGGGCCAGGTGTGCCCGGGCTGCTGCTCCCATTTCCACCTCGGAGGTCAGGCGTAGTCAGCGCTCCAAAATTTTTAATGGCTTCAAAGCCCATGCTCCCAAAGATACGCGCGTGTCTTCCTCCAAGGTTAAGCCTAGTTCTATGCCCTCATTTGGATCCTCTAGCAATGCACCTAGGATTGATGATGCAGTTCCTCCTCCAACCCCAATCACCATGCTACAAGAGATTGGTGTTAATAGATGTGCCATTCCTAAGGATGAACTGACCTCTGAATCCTTGCTTGCTCCTGTGTCGGCTGCTAGTTCTTCTGAAGATCAGGGGCAGGTGGCCTCTCCCTCCTTGGAGTAATTTCTTCTTCTGCCATGCCGCCCCTGCGATGCTAGAATGTGCTGTCTTGGAACATCAGAGGTCTCGATTCAGAGAAGAAGCAGTTGGCCCTCTCTAATGCCATCAACAACAGTGGATGTATGGTGGTTTGCTTGCAGGAAACCAAAATGTCGGATGTTTCTTTTGCTTTCCTTAAAACTTTTTTCCCTAGACAATTTGATCGCATTGCTTCTGTTCCTTCACGCGGATCATCTGGTGGTATTCTTACTGTTTGGAAAAGCACTTTTTATTTGCGGGTATGGTTGTGTTCTCTGACGTCTTCGCGTTAGTCTTCAGTTTCGTCAGTACTCAGTCCTCGCAGTCCTGGTAGCTCGCTAATGTTTATGGCCCGTGTGCGGGTGACGATCATATTGCGTTTACTTCCTGGCTGTATGATGTCCGGATTCCTAATGATCAAGACTGGTTGCTCATCGACAATTTTAATTACATGTGAGCTCCTGACAACTGCAACAAACTTGGGGGGAACCTGAATGACATGATCACATTTAACGATATAATTCGCAAGCAACAACTCATCGAGCTTCCGGTTCAAGGTAGATCCTACACGTGGAGTAATATGCAACTTGATCCACTTCTTGAGCAAATTGACTGGTTCCTTACCTCCCTGCACTGGACCCATTCGTACCTTAGAACCCTAGTTAAACCCCTCGGCAAACTAGTTTCAGATCATATACCTTGCGTGGTTACCATTGAAACCAAGATTCCTGCTACCTCTTGAGCTTGCGTTGGTTTTCCCTTGAAGAGGAAAGGGAGATGCAGCACAATAGCGTAAGTATTTCCCTCAGTTTTGAGAACCAAGGTATCAATCCAGTAGGAGGTAACACGCAAGTCGCCTAGTACCTGCACAAATAAATAAGAACCTCGCAACCAACACGATAAAGGGGTTGTCAATCCCTTCATGGTCACTTACGAGAGTGAGATCTGATAGAGATAATAAGATAAATATTTTTGGTATTTTATGGTATAGATTGGAAAATAAAGATTGCAAAATAAACGGTAATAGAAATAGCAAGTTGATATGAAAATAATATGATGGAATATAGACCCGGGGGCCATAGGTTTCACTAGTGGCTTCTCTCAAGATAGAAAATTCTACGGTGGGCGAACAAATTACTGTCAAGCAATTGATAGAAAAGCGCATAGCTACGAGAATATCTAGGCATGATCATGTATATAGGCATCACATCCGCGACAACTAGACCGAAATGATTCTACATCTACTACTATTACTCCACACATCGACCGCTATCCAGCATGCATCTAGAGTATTAAGTTCATAAGAACATAGTAACGCATTAGGCAAGATGACATGATGTAGACGGATAAAATCAAACAATATGATATAAACCCCATCTTTTTATCCTCGATGGCAACAATACAATACGTGCCTTGCTGCTCCTGCTGTCACTGGGAAAGGACACCGTAATATTGAACCCAAAGCTAAGCACTTCTCCCATTGCAAAAAAAGATCAATCTAGTAGGACAAACCAAACTGATAATTTAAAGAGACTTGCAAAGATATTTAAATCATGCATAAAAGATTTCAGAGAAGAATCAAATATTTTTCATAGGTAATCTTGATCATAAACCCACAATTCATTGGATCTCGATAAACACACCGCAAAAAGAATTACATTGAATAGATTGATACGTCTCCAACGTATCTATAATTTTTGATTGCTCCATGCTATATTATCTACTGTTTTGGACATTATTGGGCTTTATTATCCACTTTTATATTATTTTTGGGACTAACCTATTAACCGGAGGCCCAACCCAGAATTGTTGTTTTTTTGCCCGTTTTAGGGTTTCGAAGAAAAGGAATATCAAATGGAGTCCAAACGGAATGAAACCTTCGGGAACGTGATTTTCTCAATGAACAAGACCCAGGAAACTTGGACCGTACGTCAAGAAACAAAAGAGGAGGCCACGAGGTAGGGGGCGCGCCTACCCCCCCAGGCGTGCCCTCCACCCTCGTGGGCCCCCTATTGCTCCACCGACGTACTCCTTCCTCCTATATATACCTACATACTCCCAAACGATCAGATACGGAGCCAAAACCTTAATTCCACTGCCGCAACTTTTTGTATCCACGAGATCCCATATTGGGTCCTATTCCGGAGCTCCGCCGGAGGGGGCATCGATCACTGAGGGCTTCTACATCATCACCATAGCCCCTTCGATGAAGTGTGAGTAGTTCACCTCAGACCTTCGGGTCCATAGTTATTAGCTAGATGGCTTCTTCTCTCTTTTTGGATCTCAATACAATGTTCTCCCCCTCTCTTGTGGAGATCTATTCGATGTAATCTTCTTTTTGCAGTGTGTTTGTTGAGACCGATGAATTGTGGGTTAATGATCAAGTCTATCTATGAATAATATTTGAATCTTCTCTGAATTCTTTTATGTATGATTGGTTATCTTTGCAAGTCTCTTCGAATTATCAGTTTGGTTTGGCCTACTAGATTGATCTTTCTTGCAATGGGAGAAGTGCTTAGCTTCGGGTTCAATCTTGCGGTGTCCTTTCCCAGTGACAGTAGGGGCAGCAAGGCACGTATTGTATTGTTGCCATCGAGGATAACAAGATGGGGTTTTCATCATATTGCATGAGTTTATCCCTCTACATCATGTCATCTTGCTTAAGGCGTTACTCTGTTTTCATTAACTTAATACTCTAGATGCATGCTGGATAGTGGTCGATGAGTGGAGTAATAGTAGTAGATGCAGGCAGGAGTCGGTCTACTTGTCTCGAATGTGATGCCTATATACATGATCATACCTAGATATTCTCATAACTACGCTCAATTCTGTCAATTGCTCAACAGAAATTCGTTCACCCACCGTAGAATATCTATGCTCTTGAGAGAAGCCACTAGTGAAACCTATGCCCCCGGGTCTATCTTCATCATATTAATCTTACAATACTTAGTTATTTCCTTTGCTTTTTTACTTTGCTTTTTATTTTACTTTGCATCTTTATCATAAAATACCAAAAATATTATATTATCATATCTATCAGATCTCACTTTCATAAGTGGCCGTGTAGGGATTGAGAACCCCTTATCGCATTGGTTGCGAGGAGTTATTTGTTTTGTGCAGGTACGAGGGACTCGCGCGTAGCCTCCTACTGGATTGATACCTTTGTTCTCAAAAACTGAGGGAAATACTTATGCTACTTTGCTGCATCATCCCTTCCTCTTTGGGGAAAACCAACTCAGTGCTCAAGAGGTAGCATAGATCTCCGAGAGAATCGAGGAGAACTTTGTATTGAGATCCAAAGAGAGAGAAGAAGCCATCTAGCTAATAACTATGGACCCGAAGGTCTTTGGTAAACTACCCACACATCATCGGAGAGGCTATGTTGTTGATGTAGAAGCCCTCCATGATCGATTCCCGCTCCGGCGGAGCACTGGAAAAGGCCCCAAGATGGGATCTCACGGGTACAGAAGGTTGCGGCGGTGGAAAATAGGGTTTCGTGGTGCTCCTGGATGTTTTTGCGGTATATGGGTATATATAGGAGGAAGAAGTACGTCAGTGGAGCTGCAAGGGGCCCATGAGGGTGTGGGGGGGGGGGGGGGGGGCGGCGCCCCCCATCCTCGTGGCCTCCTCGCTTCTTTCTTGATGGCCAGTCCAATTTTCCCGGATCACGTTTGTTCCAAAAATAACTCTCCCGAAGGTTTCATTCCGTTTGATATTCCTTTTCTGCGAAACACTAAAATAGGCAAAAAAATCAGCAATTTGCAATGGCCCTTTGGTTAGTAGGTTAGTCCCAAAAATAATATAAGAAGGTATATTAAACCCCATTAAACATCCAAAACAGATAATATAATAGCATGGAACAATCAAAAATTATAGATATGTTGGAGACGTATCAAGCATCCCCAAGCTTAATTCCTACTCGTCCTCGAGTAGGTAAATGATAAAAACAGAATTTTTGATGTGGAATGCTACCTAGCATAATTCTCAATGTAATTTTCTTTATTGTGTCATGAATGTTAAGATCCAAAAGATTCAAGACAAGAGTTTAATATTGACATAAAAATAATAATACTTCAAGCATACTAACAAAGCAATCATGTCTTCTCAAAATAACATGGACAAAGAGAGTTATCCCTACAAAATCATAAAGTTTATCTATGCTCCATCTTCACCACACAAAATATTTAAATCATGCACAACCCCGATGCAAGCCAAGCAATTGTTTCATACTTTTGATGTTCTCAAACTTTTTCAATCTTCATGCAATACATGAGCGTGAGCCATGGACATAGCACTATAGGTGGAATAGAATAGTGGTTGTGGAGAAGACAAAAAGGAGAAGATAGTCTCACATCAACTAGGCGTATCAACGGGCTATGGAGATGCCCATCAATAGATATCAATGTGAGTGAGTAGGGATTGCCATGCAATGGATGCACTAGAGCTATAAGTGTATAAAAGCTCAACAAAAGAACTAAGTGGGTGTGCATCCAACTTGCTTGCTCATGAAGACCTAGGGCATTTTGAGGAAGCCCGCCATTGGAATATACAAGCCAAGTTCTATAATGTAAAATTCCCACTAGTATATGAAAGTGACAACATAGGAGACTCTCTATCACGAAGATCATGGTGCTACTTTGAAGCACAAGTGTGGTAAAAGGATAGTAAAATTGTACCTTCTCTCTTTTTCTCTCATTTTTTTCTTTTCTCTTTTTCTTTTTTGGGCCTTCTCTTTTTTATGGCCTTTCTCTCTTCTTCTTCTTCTTTTTTCGTCTGGAGTCTCATCCCGACTTGTGGGGGAATCATAGTCTCCATCATCCTTTCCTCACATGGGATAATGCTCTAATAATGATGATCATCACACTTTTATTTACTTACAACTCGAAAAATTACAACTCAGTACTCAGAACAAAATATGACTCTATGTGAATGCCTCTGGTGGTGTACCGGGATGTGCAATGACTCATGAGTGACATGTATGAAAAATTATGAATGGTGGCTTTGCCACAAATACGATGTCAACTACATGATCATGCAAAGCAAAATGACAATGATGAAGCGTGTCATAACAAACGGAACGGTGGTAAGTTGCATGGCAATATATCTCGGAATGGCTATGGAAATGCCATAATAGGTAGGTATGGTGTCTGTTTTGAGGAAGGTATATGGTGGGTTTATGGTACCGGCGAAAGTTGCGTGGTACTAGAGAGGCTAGCAATGGTGGAAGGCTGAGAGTGTGTATAATCCATGGACTCAACATTAGTCATAAAGAACTCACATACTTATTGCAAAAATTTATTAGTTATCGAAACAAAGTACTACGCGCATGCTCCTAGGGGGATAGATTGGTAGGAAAATACCATCGCTTGTCTCCGACCGCCACTCATAAGGAAGACAATCAATAAATAAATCATGCTCCGACTTCTTCACATAACGGTTCACCATACGTGCATCCTACGGGAATCACAAACTTTAGAACAAGTATTTCTCAAATCCACAACTACTCAACTAGCATGACTCTAATATCACCATCTTCATATCTCAAAACAATCATCAAGTATCAAACTTCTCATAGTATTCAATGCACTTTTTAGATAGTTTTTATTATATCCATCTTGGATGCCTATTATATTAGGACTACTTTTATAGCCAAAGCAAATTACCATGCTGTTCTAAAGGACTCTCAAACTGATATAACTGAAGCATGAGAGATCAATAATTTCTATAAAATAGAACCACCACCGAGCTCTTAAAGATATAAGTGAAGCACTAGAGCAAAATTATCTAGCTCAAAAGATATAAGTGAAGCACATGTAGTATTCTAATAAATTCCGATTCATGTGTGTCTATCCAAAAGGTGTGTACAGCAAGGATGATTGTGGTGAACTAAAAATCAAAGACTCAAATCATATAAGACGCTCCAAGAAAAACACATATCATGTGGTGAATAAAAATATAGCATCAGTAAAGTTATCGATAGACGAAGACGAAAGAGGGGATGCCTTCTGGGGCATACCCAAGCTTAGGCTTTTGGTTGTCCTTGAATTTTACCTTGGGGTGCCTTGGGAATCCCCAATCTTAGGCTCTTGCCAGTCCTTATTCCAAAATCCATCAAATCTTTACCCAAAACTTGAAAACTTCACAACACAAAACTCAACAGAAAATCTCATGAGCTCCGTTAGTATAAGAAAACAAACCACCACTTCAAGGTACTAATGAATTATTTATTTATTTATATTGGTGTTAAACCTACTGTATTACAACTTCCCTATGGTTCATACCCCCCGATACTAGCCATAGATTCATCAAAATAAGCAAACAACACACGAAAAACAGAATCTGTCAAGAACAGAACAGTATGTAGTAATCTGTAGGTTTTGAATACTTATGTAACCCCAAAAATTCTGAAATAAATTGGTGGACGTGAGAAATTTGTATGTTAATCATATTCAAAAATAATCAACCTAATCGCACTCTCCAGTGAAAAATGGCAACAAATCTCGTGAGCGCTAAAGTTTCTGTTTTTTTACAGCAAGATCACATAAACTTCCCCCAAGTCTTCCCAAAGGTTCTACTTGGCACAAACACTAATTAAAAGCATAAAACCACATATAAACAGAAGCTAGATGAATTATTTATTACTAAACAGAACCAAAAAGCAAGAAACAAAAAAAAATTGGGTTGCCTCCCAACAAGCGCTATCGTTTAACGCCCCTAGCTAGGCAAAGAGATTTCAATGATGCTCACATGAAAGACAAGAATTGAAGCACAAAGAGAGCATCATAAAACACATTAAAAACACATCTAAGTCTAACATACTTCCTATGCATAGGCATATTATAGGAAAACAAATTATTAAGGCAAGCAAAAAATAGCATATGCAAGGAAGCGGAAAAAACAATAGCAATCTCAACATAACGAGAGGTAATTTAGTAACATGAAAATTCCTACAACCATATTTTCCTCTCTCATAATAATTACATGTAGGATCATAAGCAAATTTAACAATATAGCTATCACAAAACATATTCTTAACATGATCCACATGTATGCAAAGTTTACACTCTTCCAAAATAGTGGGATTAACATTAACTAAAGTCATGACCTCTCCAAACCCACTTTTATCAAAAACTTCATAAGATTGAACATTCTCCAAATATGTGGGATCTAAAGTTGACACTCTTCCAAACCCACTTTTAATATTATTTCAAACATTATTATCAATCTCATATTCATCATGGGGCTTAAATAAATTTTTAAGATCATAAGAAGAATCACCCCAATCATGATCATTGCAACAAGTAGAGGACGTAGCAAAACTAGCATCCAAAGCTTAGGCTTTTGCATATTATTAGCACAATTTACATCAATAGAATTTATAATAAAATCATTGCAATCATGCTTTTTATTCAAAGATCTATCGTGAATCGCATCATAAAGTAATTCATCACACTTTTCAGATTCACGAATTTCAAGCAAAACCTCATAAAGATAATCTAGTGCACTCAACTCACTAGAAATAGGTTCATCATAATTGGATCTCTTGAAGAGATTAGCAAGTGGGTGAGGATCCATAAACTTTTAGCAAGCGAAGATGCAAGCAAAAAGAAGGCACATGGAAAAGAGGCAAACGGAAAAGAGGGCGAATAAAACGGCAAGGGTGAAGTGAGGGAGAGGAAAACAAGAGGCAAATTTGCAATAATGTAGTGCGAGGGATAAGAGTTTGTGATGGGTACTTGGTATGTCTTGACTTGTGCATAGGCGGCACCAAAAATGACTATTTGCTTGGAGATCAAATCTTGACTTGACTTGGTGCAACCTCCCCGGCAACGGCGTCACAAATCCTTCTTGCTACCTCTTGAGCTTGCGTTGGTTTTCCCTTGAAGAGGAAAGGGTGATGCAGGACAGTAGCGTAAGTATTTCCCTCAGTTTTTAGAACCAAGATATCAATCCAGTAGGAGGTAACACAAAAGTCACCTAGTACCCGCACAAACAAACAAGAACCTCGCAACCAACGCGATAAAGGGGTTGCCAATCCCTTCACGGTCACTTACGAGAGTGAGATCTGATAGAGATAATAAGATAAATATTTTTAGTATTTTTATGGTATAGATTGGAAAATAAAGATTGCAAAATAAACGGTAATAGAAATAGCAAGTTGATATGAAAATAATATGATAGAAGATAGACTCGGGGGCCATAGGTTTCACTAGTGGCTTCTCTCAAGATAGCAAATTCTACGGTGGGTGAACAAATTACTGTCGAGCAATTGATAAAAAAGCGCATAGTTATGAGAATATCTAGGCATGATCATGTATATAGGCATCACGTCCGCGACAAGTGGAACGAAACGATTATGCATCTACTACTATTACTCCACACATCGACCGCTATCCAGCATGCATCTAGAGTATTAAGTTCATAAGAACAGAGTAACGCATTAGGCAAGATGACATGATGTAGAGGGATAAACTCAAGCAATATGATATAAACCCCATCTTTTTATCCTCGATGGCAACAATACAATACGTGCCTTGCTGCCCCTGCTGTCACTGGGAAAGGACACCGCAAGATTGAACCCAAAGCTAAGCACTTCTCCCATTGCAAGAAAGATCAATCTAGTAGGCCAAACCAAACAGATAATTCGAAAAGACTTGCAAAGATATTTAAATCGTGCATAAAAGATTTCAAAGAAGAATCAAATATTGTTCATAGATAATCTTGATCTTAAACCCACAATTCATTGGATCTCGACAAACACACCGCAAAAAGAATTAAATCGAATAGATATCCAAGAGAATCGAGGATAACTTTGTATTGAGATCCAAAGAGAGAGAAGAAGCCATCTAGCTAATAACTATGGACCCGAAGGTCTATGGTAACTACTCACATGTCATCAAAGAGGCTATGGTTTTAATGTAGAATCCCTCCGTGATTGATTCCCCCTCCGGCAGAGCACCGGAAAAGGCCCCAAGATGGGATCTCACGGGTACAGAAGGTTGCGGCGGTGGAAATAGGGTTTTGTGGTGCTCCTGGATGTTTTCGGGGTATATGGGTATATATAGGAGGAAGAAGTATGTCGGTGGAGCTGCAAGGGGCCCACGAGGGTGGGGGGCACGCCTGCCCCCCTGGGCACGCCCCCTTCCTCGTGGCCTTCTTGCTTTTTTCTTGACGGCCACTCCAAGTCTCCTGGATCACGTTTGTTCCAAAAATAACTCTCCCGAAGGTTTCATTTCGCTTGGATTCCGTTTGATATTCCTTTTCTGCGAAACACTGAAATAGGCAAAAAAACAGCAATTTGCACTAGGCCTTTGGTTAGTAGGTTAGTCCCAAAAATAATATAAAAGGTATATTAAAGCCCATTAAACATCCAAAACAGATAATATAATAGCATGGAACAATAAAAAATTATAGATACATTGGAGACGTATCAATTCCTCGAAGTAAGATTTTTTGTTTTGAAACGTTCTGGATTTTGCATCCTGGGTTTATGGATGTGGTACAACAAGTTTGAGACAAGCTAGTCTACAATAAGAATGCTGCGGCTACACTTAGTCACAAGTTCAAAGCCCTCCATCAAGCCCTTATGATTTGGAGTAAACATATTTCTCGGCTATCTATCGCAATCACCAATTGTAATGAGGTCCTTGCTGAGTTAGACGAACTAGAGAACAAACGTTGTCTCACGCTTCCAGAAGCAAATTTCAGAAACATTCTTAAAGCACATCTTATCAGGCTGCTCAAATACCAGAAGCTTTACTGGAAAAAGTGTTACACCATTTGTTGGATCAAGTTCGGTGACGAAAACACAAAGTTTTTTCAAGCTATTGCCACAGAAAGATATCGTAAAAACAACATTGCATCGTTCCGCACTGATGATGATCGAGTGGTGGAAGATCACCCTGGTAAGGAAGCACTCTTACACTCCACATACAAAACCAGGCTGGGGACCACTACACAGTGTGATATGAAGTTTGACTTGCCTTCAATAATCCAATGTGCAAACAACCTTGACCTTCTCACTGAGCCGTTCTCACCAGAAGAAATCGATGGAGTCGCTAAGGAAATGCCTCCAGATCGTGCCCCTGGACCTGATGGTTTCAGTGGAGCTTTTCTCAAAGCGTGTTGGTCGATCATCAAACATGATTTCTACTCGCTTTGCTTGCAATTCTATGAAGGGAATCTTGATATCACCAGCATCAATGATGGTCTCATCA
This sequence comes from Triticum aestivum, assembly GCF_018294505.1. Lineage (NCBI taxonomy): Eukaryota > Viridiplantae > Streptophyta > Magnoliopsida > Poales > Poaceae > Triticum > Triticum aestivum. The sequence goes on along the minus strand of NC_057797.1, from coordinate 168,457,261 downwards.
CCCTGATCCCCAAAGTAAACTCGCCTGAATCAATCAATGATTATAGACCAATCACCCTGCTTAATTGCTGTCTGAAACTACTGACAAAACTCCTAGCCAATTGACTGCAATGCATCATTTTACAACTGGTGCACCGCAACCAATATGGCTTCCTTCAAGGAAGAACCATCCAAGATTGCCTTGCATGGGCCTACCACTACATTCACCAATGCCATGCTTCTGGTCGGGAGATCATTCTTCTCAAGCTTGACTTTGCCAAAGCTTTCGATACAGTTGCGCATGAACCTATGATTATAATGTGTCATATGGGCTTCAATGATCGATGGATTTCCTGGATTAACTACCTCTTCTCTTCTGGCCGATCATCAGTCCTCCTTAATGGCGTGCCTGACCGACAATTCCCTTGCAGATGCAGGGTCAGACAAGGGGACCCGCTTCCGCCGTTAATATTTTTCCTTGCAGCTGAGTTACTTCAGGCAACAATTAATGATGCTTTCCAACAGGGCAGGTGAGGGAGTCCTGGACTAAGGGGTCCTTGGGCATCCGACCTGTTAGCTATGGGCTGGACTGATGGGCTGTGAAGATATGAAGACCGAAGACTGCACCCGTATCCGGATAGGACTTTTGTTGGCGTGGAAGGCAAGCTTGGTGGCCAACTATGTAGATTCCTTTGTCTGTAACTGTTGGGGATATTACTGCTGGGCATAAACCGGCCAGGAGAGGCCGGATTATCCCCATAATGAGTTATTATATTTGAGGCCTATGAAGACAAAGACGGTGGCGCTTTATGAAGGCCCAGGGCCCAAAGGCGGATTAAGGCCTGTAGACATAAACCGCCATTGATATGTAAACTTGTGATGTAAGATAGAAAGAGTAGAGACCGAGCCGGGCACGTTTATGAGCCGGCCTTGGGATTCTGTAAACCGACGGGCATCAACCTATGTATATAAAGGGACGACCCGACGTCAGTTTAGGAAAAAACAATAACACGAGAGCCAGGAAAAGCGGATTCTCTCCCTGGTCATCGAAACCCAAGCAATTCCATCACAACTGGACGTAGGCTTTTACCTTCACCGTAAGGGGCCGAACCAGTATAATTCCTTGTGTCCCTTGTCCGCTTTAACCCCTTTAAGCTAACCCGTCGCGATGGCTCGATGACTAAGTCCTTTCACGAGGACATCTGCCGTAACAATTCCACGATAGTTGGCACCCACCGTGGGGCTATCGCAAGATGGTTTTGAGTTCTTGAAGGGCAGCTTCGAAGGACTCAAGTGATACAATGTGGGCCGGATGACCAAGAGTCGTCGCGGCAAGCTCTACATCGACGATGCAGGCTGGGGCCCTAAGGCTGGCTCGATCGAGTATGGGTACCGGGTCCCCTTTGGCGGAATACACGTCTTCATTGGCAAGATCGGTGAACCGGGCCCTGAGCTGGACGTCTGCACCGACATCATCGAGACGGCTCAGCATGCAAGACCTGCCCACGTTCAGCATGCCGTGAAGCGTGCCTTCGTGGGAGTCATCCACGGAGCAGAATCCGAGGATAGATCCATATCTAGTGGCGAAACCATCGTTTACTCTGATGACGAGTCTTCAGCCGGAGAAACAGAGTCACTGTATCAGCTGCATTATGGCCGGATTAGCGGTGGTTCCGATGGCGACAGTATTCCAGACCTCCTTGAACCACCGAGCCGAGTTGCGATCTTCATGGCCGGTACACAATCGGTGCAGCACTCTTCTACCGCCGCGGTAGTGATTTCCAGTTCAGAAAAGTGGCAACACCAGCCGGAGTAGGGGGCTCTGCACGACCACTGGCTCAGGTTTTGTCCGATTTGTTTGACACTTTGGCAACATTGCTAGCAGCGGAGGTTGACGCGGCAAACCGGGATCAGCATAACACGGAGATTGCAAAGGTGAAAGATCATATAGCTCAAGCTAAAGTGGATCTGGCAGCGGAGAACACCGGGATGGCCGCTGAGCGGGCCGGATTAGAGGAACAGACCTATCGGCTTATGCTAGACCAAAGTGCGTCAGATGATGTCATGAGGAGAAGGTACCGATCTCACCTGCCGCCGGTTTACGATGGAAGAAACCTCTTTAACACACCAGGAGCAGGCACGAGCAACCAGCCAGTGGTAAACCGGGCGGAGGCACCTGGGTCCCAGGGGCACCGGTTCAACCGCGCGCAATGGATCCGCTCCCTTAGCCTCATTAGAATGACGTCCCATCACGGCACGTCTCAACGCCTCCGGGTCATTACTCTAACCCGTTGGATAACATCGTTGCCACCGCTTCGTGATTGGCAGCTCTCCTGATCGATGGCGAGTCCCCAGTAGCAGTTGAGACATGATGGGCTAGGGAGCTCCTTCATACGACCCTGACTCAGCAACAGGCCTATTCATATAGCTGCAAAAGGATTCATTCTACTCCCCGCCCGAGCCAGAGTTACAACAGGCATATGGATGAACCGACCGTATCAAGCAGTGCGCAGAATCGTAATCCGCCCCGTGGCCATAACCTGATGGGTGGCTGTGGTGATGCTCAGGATGTGGTAGATCACTCTAGGGCACGTCGAGAGGTGCTACCTCTTGAGCATAAGTATTGTAAGATTAATATGATGAAGATAAACCCCGGGGCCCATAGGTTTCACTAGTGGCTTCTCTCAAGAGCATAAGTATTTTACGGTGGGTGAACGAATTACTGTTGAGCAATTGACAGAATTGAGCATAGTTATGAGAATATCTCGGTATGATCATGTATATAGGCATCACATCCAAGACAAGTAGACCGACTCCTGCCTGCATCTACTACTATTACTCCACTCATCGACCGCTATCCAGCATGCATCTAGAGTATTGAGTTCACGAAAACAGAGTAACGCCTTAAGAAAGATGACATGATGTAGAGGGATAAATTCATGCAATATGATAAAAGACATCTTGTTATCCTGGATGGAAACAATACAATACGTGCCTTGCTGCCCCTACTGTCACTGGTAAAGGACACCGCAAGATTGAACCCAAAGCTAAGCACTTCTCCCATTGCAAGAAAGATCAATCTAGTAGGCCAAACCAAACTGATAATTCAAAGAGACTTGCAAAGATAACCAATCATACATAAAAGAATTCAGAGAAAATTCAAATATTGTTCATAGATAATCTTGATCATAAACCCACAATTCATCGGTCTCAACAAACACACCGCAAAAAGAAGATTACATCGAATAGATCTCCACAAGAGAGGGGGAGAACATTGTATTGAGATCCAAAAAGAGAGAAGAAGCCATCTAGCTAATAACTATGGACCCGAAGGTCTGAGGTAAACTACTCACACTTCATCGAAGGGGCTATGGTGTTGATGTAGAAGCCCTCCGTGATGGATGCCCCCTCGGTGGAGCTCCGGAACAGGCCCCAAGATGGGATCTCGTGGATACAGAAAGTTACGGCGGTGGAATTAGGGTTTTGGCTCCGTCTCTGATCGTTTGGGGGTACGTAGGTATATATAGGAGGAAGGAGTACGTCGGTGGAGCAACAGGGGGCCCACGAGGGTGGAGGGCGCGCCTGGGGGGGTAGGCGCGCCCCCTACCTCGTGGCCTCCTCCTTTATTTCTTGATGTAGGGTCCAAGTCTCCTGGATCATGTTTGGTGAGAAAATCACATTCCCGAAGGTTTCATTCCGTTTGGACTCCGTTTGATATTCCTTTTCTTCGAAACCCTAAAATAGGCAAAATAACAGCAATTATGGGTTGGGCCTCCGGTTAATAGGTTAGTCCCAAAAATAATATAAAAGTGGATAGTAAAGCCCAATAATGTCCAAAACAGTAGATAATAGCATGGAGCAATAAAAAATTATAGATACGTTGGAGACGTATCAAGCATCCCCAAGCTTATTTCCTGCTCGTCCTCGAGTAGGTAAATGATGAAAGCAGAATTTTTGATGCGGAGTGCTACTTGGCATAATTTTAATGTAATTCTTCTTAATTGTGGTATGGATGTTCAGATCCGAAAGATTCAAGATAAAAGTTCATATTGACATAAAAATAATAATACTTCTAACTAAGCAATTATGTCTTCTCAAAATAACATGGCCAAAGAAAGTTCATCCCTACAAAATCATATAGTTTAGTCATGCTCCATTTTCGTCACACAAGAATGCTCTCATCATGCACAACCCCGATGACAAGCCAAGCAATTGTTTCATACTTTAGTATCTCAAACCTATAAACTTTCACGCAATATATGAGCGTGAGCCATGGACATAGCACTATGGGTGGAATAGAATATGATGATGGGGGTTATGTGGAGAAGACAAAAAGGAGAAAGTCTCACATCAACGAGGCTAATCAATGGGCTATGGAGATGCCCATCCATTGATGTTAATGCAAGGAGTAGGGATTGTCATGCAACGGATGCACTAGAGCTATAAATGTATGAAATCTCAACAAAAGAAACTAAGTGGGTGTGCATCCAACTTGCTTGCTCACGAAGACCTAGGGCACTTGAGGAGGTCCACTGTTGGAATATACAAGCCAAGTTCTATAAAGAAAAATTCCCACTAGTATATGAAAGTGACAAAACAAAAGACTCTCTATCATGAAGATTATGATGCTACTTTGAAGCACAAGTGTGGTAAAGGATAGTAACATTGTCCCTTCTCTCTTTTTCTCTCTCTCTCTTTTGGGCCTTCTCTTTTTTATGGCCTTTCTCTTTTTTTATTTTTTATTCCTCACTTGGGACAATGCTCTAGAAAATGATGATTATCACACTTCTATTTATTTACAACTCAATGATTATAACTCGATGCTAGAACAAAAGATGACTCTATATGAATGCCTCCGACGGTGTACCGGGATATGCAATGAACCAAGAGTGACATGTATGAAAGAATTATGAATGGTGGCTTTTCCACAAATACTATGTCAACTACATGATCATGCTAAGCAATGTGACAATTATGAATGTGTCATGATGAACGGAATGGTGGAAAGTTGCATGGCAATATATCTCGGAATGGCTATGGAAATGACATAATAGGTAGGTATGGTGGATGTTTTGAGGAAGATATAAGGAGGTTTATGTGTGAAAGACGTGCATCATATCACGGGGTTTGGATGCACCGGCGAAGTTTGCACCAACTCTCTATGTGAGAAAGGGCAATGCACGGTACCGAAGAGGCTAGCAATGATGGAAGGGTGAGAGTGCGTATAATCCATGGACTCAACATTAGTCATAAAGAACTCACACACTTATTGCAGAAATCTACAAGTCATCAAAAACCAAGCACTACGCGCATGCTCCTAGGGGGATAGATTGGTAGGAAAAGACCATCGCTCGTCCCCGACCGCCACTCATAAGGAGGACAATCAAAGAACACCTCATGTTTCAAATTTGTTACATAACGTTTACCATACGTGCATGCTACAGGACTTGCAAACTTCAACACAAGAATTTCTCAAATTCACAACTACTCAACTAGCACGACTTTGATATTATTACCTCCATATCTCAAAACAATCATCAAGCATCAAACTTCTCTTAGTATTCAAAACACTCATAAGATTTTTTTTACTAATCTTGAATACCTAGCATATTAGGATTATTTAAGCAAATTACCATGCTATTTAAGAATCTCAAAATAATCTAAGTGAAGCATGAGAGATCAATAGTTTCTATAAAACAAATCCACCATCGTGCTCTAAAAGATATAAGTGAAGTACTAGAGCAAAACTATATAACACAAAAGATATAAGTGAAGAATATAGAGTATTCTAACAAATTCCAAATCATGTATGGCTCTCTCAAAAGGTGTGTATAGCAAGGATGATTGTGGTGAACTAAAAATCAAATACTCAAATCATACAAGACGCTCCAAGCAAAACACATATCATGTGGTGAATAAAAATATAGCTCCAAGTAAAGTTACCGATGGACGAAGACTAAAGAGGGGATGCCTTCTGGGGCATCCCCAAGCTTAGGCTTTTGGTTGTCCTTGGATTTTACCTTGGGGTGCCTTGGGCATCCCCAAGCTTAGGCTCTTGCCACTCCTTTTTCCATAATCCACCAAATCTTTACCCAAAACTTGAAAACTTCACAACACAAAATTTAAGGTAGAAAATCTCGTGAGCTCCGTTAGCGAAAGAAAACAAAAGACCACTTCAAGGTACTGTAATGAACTCATTATTTATTTATATTGGTGTTAAACCTACTGTATTCCAACTTCTCTATGGTTTATAAACTATTTTAGTAGCCATAGATTCATCAAAATAAGCAAACAACACATGAAAAACAGAATCTGACAAAAACAGAACAGTCTGTAGTAATCTGTAGCTAGCGCAAGATCTGGAACCCCAAAAATTCTAAAATAAATTTCTGGACGTGAGGAATTTATCTATTAATCATCTTCAAAAATAATTAACTAAATAGAAATTTCCAAATAAAAATGTCAGCAATTCTCGTGAGCGCTAAAGTTTCTGTCTTTTACAGCAAGATAGCAAGACTTTCCCCAAGTCTTCCCAACGGTTCTACTTGGCACAAACACTAATTAAACACAAAAAACACAACCAAAACAGAGGCTAGGTAAATTATTTATTACTAAACAGTAGCAAAAATCAAGGAATAAAAATAAAATTGGGTTGCCTCCCAACAAGCGCTATCGTTTAACGCCCCTAGCTAGGCATAAAAAGCAAGGATAGATCTAGGTATTGCCATCTTTTGTAGGCAATCCATAAGTGGATCTCATAATAGATTCATAAGGTAATTTAATTTTATTTCTAGGAAAGTGTTCCATGCCTTTCCTTAATGGAAATTGGAATATAATATTTCCTTCCTTCATATCAATAATTGCACCAATCGTTCTAAGGAAAGGTCTACCAAGAATAATAGGACATGAAGGATTGCAATCTATGTCAAGAAAAAAATCTATGGGCACATAATTCCTATTTGCGACAATAAGAACATCATTGATTCTTCCCATTGGTTTCTTAATAGTGGAATCCACAAGGTGCAAGTTTAAAGAGCAATCATCAAAATCACGGAAACCTAACAAATCACACAAAGTCTTTGGAATCGTGGAAACACTAGCACCCAAATCACATAAAGAGTAGAACTCATGATCTTTAATCTTAATTTTAGTAGTTGGTTCCCACTCATCATAAAGTTTTCTAGGGATATAAACTTCCAACTCAAGTTTTTCTTCATAAGATTGCATCAAGGCATCAACGATATGTTTAGTAAACGCTTTTATTTTGACTATAAGCATGAGGAGAATTTAGCACGGATTGCAACAAGGAAATACAATCAATCAAAGAGCAATTTTCATAATTAAATTCCTTGAAATCCAAAATAGTGGGTTTAGCAACATCTAGGGTTTTAATTGCTTCAGTCCCACTTTCATCAAATTTAGCATCAAGATCTAAAAACTCCGAATTTTTGGAACGCCTTCTAGGTAAAGGTGGATCATATTCAGTCCCATCATTATCAAGATTCATATTGCAAAACAAAGATTTAATAGGGGACACATCGATAACTTTTAGATCTTCATCTTTATTCTCATAGGAACTAGAAGAACACGCTCTTATAAAGGCATCTTTCTTAGCACGCATCCTAGCGGTTCTTTCTTTGCACTCATCAATGGAAATTCTCATGGATTTGAGAGACTCATTGATATCATGCTTAGGAGGAATAGATATAAGTTTCAAAGAATCAACATTAAGAGAAATTCTATCAACGTTCCTAGCCAACTCATCAATCTTAAGCAATTTTTCCTCAATCAAAGCATTGAAATTCTTTTGCGAAGTAACAAATTCTTTAAAATTAGATTCAAAATCAGAGGGCATCTTATTATAATTTCCATAGGAATTACCATAATTATTAGAGGGATTACTAGGATAAGGCCTAGAATTAAAATTTCCTCTATATGTGTTGTTACCAAAATTGTTCCTACCAACAAAATTCACATCCATAGATTCATTATTATTCTCAATCAAAGTAGACAAGGGCATATCATTAGGATCAGAAGAAACACTTTTACTAGCAAATAATTTCATAAGTTCATCCATCTTTCCACTCAAAACATTAATTTCTTCTATCACATGCACCTTTTTATTAGTAGATCTTTCAGTATGCCATTGAGAATAATTAACCATAATATTATCCAACACACAAGCAAACAAAAAGCAAGCATGCAAAAAGAGGCAAATAGAGAAAGAGAGGGAGGATAAAGAGAGAGGGCGAATAAAACGACAAGGGTGAAGTGGGGGAGAGGAAAATGAGAGGCAAATGGCAAATAATGTAATGCGGGAGATAAGGATTGTCATGGGTACTTGGTATGTGGACTTTTGCGTAGACTCCTCGGCAACGGCGCCAGAAATCTTCTTGCTACCTCTTCAGCACTGCGTTGGATTTCCTTGAAGAGGAAAGGACGATGCAGCAAAGTAGCATATGTATTTCCCTCAGTTTTTGAGAACCAAGATATCAATCCAGTAGGAGGCTACGCGCGAGTCCCTCGTACCTGCACAAAACAAATAACTCCTCGCAACCAGCGCGATAAGGGGTTGTCAATCCCTTCACGGTCACTCACGAGAGTGAGACCTGATAGATATGATAAGATAATATTTTTGGTATTTTTGTGATAAAGATGCAAAGTAAAAATAAAAGCAAAGTAAAAAAGCAAACGAAATAACTAAGTATTGGAAGATTAATATGATGAAGATAGACCCAGGGGCCATAGGTTTCACTAGTGGCTTCTCTCAAGAGCATAAGTATTTTATGGTGGGTGAACAAATTACTGTTGAGCAATTGACAGAATTGAGCATAGTTATGAGAATATCTAGGTATGATCATGTATATAGGCATCACGTCCAAGACTAGTAGACCGACAACTGCCTGCATCTACTACTATTACTCCACTCATCGACCGCTATCCAACATGCATCTAGAGTATTAAGTTCATGAAAACAGAGTAACGCCTTTAGCAAGATGACACGATGTAGAGGGATAAATTCATGCAATATGATAAAAACCCCATCTTGTTATCCGCGATGGCAACAATACAATACGTGCCTTGCTGCCCCTACTGTCACTGGGAAAGGACACTGCAAGATTGAACCCAAAGCTAAGCACTTCTTCCATTGCAAGAAAGATCAATCTAGTAGGCCAAACCAAACTGATAATTCGAAGAGACTTGCAAAGATAACCAATCATACATAAAAGAATTCAGAGAAGATTCAAATATTGTTCATAGATGATCTTGATCATAACCCACAATTCATCGGTCTTAACAAACACACCGCAAAAAGAAGATTACATCGAATAGATCTCCACAAGAGAGGGGGAGAACATTGTATTGAGATCCAAAAAGAGAGAAGAAGCCATCTAGCTAATAACTATGGACCCGAAGGTCTGAGGTAAACTACTCACACTTCATCGGAGGGGCTATGGTGTTGATGTAGAAGCCCTCCATGATGGATGCCCCCTCCGGCGGAGCTCCAGAACAGGCCCCAAGATGGGATCTCGTGGATACAAAAAGTTACGGTGGTGGAATTAGGGTTTTGGCTCCGTCCTTGATCATTTGGGGGTATGTAGGTATATATAGGAGGAAGGAGTACGTCAGTGGAGCAACAGGGGCCCACGAGGGTGGAGGGCGTGCCTGGGAGGGGGGTAGGAGCGCCCCTCCTACCTCGTGGCCTCCTCCTTTGTTTCTTGACGTAGCGTCCAAGTCTCCTGGATCATGTTCGGTGAGAAAATCACGTTCCCGAAGGTTTCATTCCGTTTGGACTCCGTTTGATATTCCTTTTCTTCGAAACCCTAAAATAGGCAAAAAAAAACAACAATTCCGGGTTGGGCCTCCGGTTAATAGGTTAGTCCCAAAAATAATATAAAAGTGGATAATAAAGCCCAATAATGTCCAAAACAGTAGATAATATAGCATGGAGCAATCAAAAATTATAGATACGTTGGAGACGTATCAAGAGGCCGAGTTAGCGGTGCAGCATGAAGCCCGCCAACTTACTTCGGTTCGTCCAACAATGTCGGTGGAACCAGGGTTACCTCCAGTTCTTTAAGGGCACCGTGTCTCGTCCCAGCGCTGCGCAATGTACTGCTGCCCAAGGATTTCAAAGGCCCGCGTAAGGTGCCGAATTACACTGCCGATTTATCCCCCGAGTCATGGGTTGAAAGCTATGAGATGGCAATGGAGATGATGGATGTGGATGATGCGGTATGTGCCAAATACTTTACCATGATGTTGGAGGGAACAACTCACACATGGTTGAAAAACCTGCCGGCTAACTCCATTGGGTCGTGGGCCGAGTTAAGGGCCCGGTTTATCCAGAATTTCAAGGATACGTGCAAGCAGCCCATGTCAATTGTGGACTTAGCTGCCTGTGTCCAGGAGGAAGGAGAGTCAACAACCCATTGGGTGCGCTGGGTTTTGGAGATTTTGCATTCATCAGATCGCATCAATGCTGATACATCAATTTTAACATTGGAAGGCAATTGCCAGTTTGCACCTCTAAAGTTGAAGTTGGGACGGCTCAAACGCCATTGCAATGACATGGGAACACTTATGACAGCTCTGGTGAAGTATGCCGACTCTGATAGTACCAAGGACCCCGAGTCTGACAACGACAAGACAGGGAAGGGAAAGAAGAGCGGCAGCACCAAAGGGCAGCACCATAACCCGGCAGGTCACGGAAACAACGGTAAGCGTAAAGCGGATAGCAGTTTAGATTTTATGGCTAATACCAACACGCAGGACAAAAGCCAGCGTCGTAAGGGTAAATCGCCCTCGCGTGGTGGAATACTAAGTCCCAATCTGGAGCGCCTGTCTCACCTGTTAAACCAGCCTTGCCCGAAGCACGAGTCGCGGGATAAGCCAAGCACGCACCTCTGGAAGGATTGTTATATTATGCCGGAATTCAAAAATTCAGATTTTTTCGGTATGATCATGGACCAGGCGGCGATTCAAGCCCCGCATCTCATGGGCCGGGTTACGGTGGAGGAAGTTCCGGTTCAGGTTTTCACGGTAATCAGAGCAGACATGGCAATCAAGGCAATTAGGGCAACCAAGGTGGTTATAATCATCAGGGAGTCAGCAGCAACAGCAGCATTCGGGTTACCGGAGCAACCTGAAGCAATTGAATAGTGGGCAGTACCATGTCTTCACCACAAGTTTGTGCAAGCGCGATCAGAAGCTTCATAAAAGGGCAGTGAACTCCGTTGAACTGGCGGTGTCCCGTTACTTGCGCTGGTCTGAACAGCCCATTGTGTGGACTCGAGAGGATCATCCACCTCGGGTGGATAACCCGGGTCATCTGGCATTAGTGGTGGCACCTCAGGTTGGAGGATACAAGTTCACCAAGGTACTCATGGATGGAGGAAGTAGTATCAATATCCTTTATTATGAAACCTTCCGTCGCATGGGGTTAACAGATAAGAATCTTAAACCATCAAACACCGTTTTTCATGGTGTGGTGCCTGGTAAATCGGCGTATCCTGTTGGGAAGATAGCTCTGGAGGTGGCTTTTGGAGATGAGCATAACTCAAGATCAGAAACATTGACCTTTGAAGTAGTAAAGATCAAGAGCCCATATCATGCCCTGTTTGGACGGCTGGCTTATGCCAAGTTCATGGCAAGGCCCTATTATGTTTATCTGCAACTCAAGATGCCGGGTCACAAGGGAATCATCATGGTACATGGAAGCCGTAAGATCGCTTTGGAATGTGAAGAAGGTGATGCAGCTTATGCTGAGTCAGTTTGTGCAATAGAAGAGTTGAAGTTCTACAAGGACAATGTTGATCCAGCAGATATGACTTCGTTGAAGAAACCAACTACAGAGCATGATCCGGCCTTAAAGTTTAAATCGGCTGATGAGACTAAGCTGGTTGATTTTGTTCCTGGCGATTTATCTCAACGGTTTAGTATCAGTGCTAACTTGGATCCGAAATAGGACAGCGCGCTCATTGAGTTTATCCGTGAGAACTGGGACATCTTTGCATGGAAACCCTCTGACATGTCAGGTGTACCGAGGGAACTCGCTGAGCACACTCTCAATATTGACCCCAAGTTTAAACTAGTTAAGCAATTTCTCCGCTGGTTTAATGAAGAAAGACACAAGGCCATTGGTGAGGAAGTAGCCAGGCTCTTGGCGGCAGGGTTTATCATTGAAGTATTTCATCCTGAGTGGTTGGCTAATCCGGTGATGTTGCTTAAGAAGAACGACACTTGGTGTATGTGTGTGGACTACACAGATTTGAACAAGGCTTGTCTGGCAGATCCTTTTGCTCTCCCTCGTATTGATCAAATCATTGATGCTACGGCGGGTTGTGAGCATTTGAGTTTTTTGGATGCATACTCTGGTTACCATCAGATCAAAATGGCAGTTAAGGACCAGGAGAAGACAACTTTTATAACTCCTTTTGGAGCCTTCTTCTATGTATCTATGCCTTTTGGGCTCAAGAGTGCCCAGTCGACTTATCAGCGTTGTGTGTAGAATTGTCTTCATAATCAAATCGGACGCAATGTTCATGCTTATGTGCATGATATTATGGTGAAATCCAGAAAGGAGTAGACATTGATAGATGACTTGAAGGAGACCTTTGATAACCTCCAGGTTTATAAAATGATGCTTAATTCAGCCAAGTGTGTCTTTGGTGTTCCGGTAGGAAAGCTCTTGGGCTTTTTGGTGTCTAACAGGGGCATTGAAGCTAATCCGGAGAAAATCAAGGCCATAACCTCTTTGACTAAACCGAAATGTATCAATGATGTTCAACGCCTCGCAGGCCGGATTGCAGCTTTGAGCCGGTTTATCAGTCGCCTTGGGGAGAAGGCCATCCCTTTATATCAGATGCTGAAGAAGACGGATGACTTTGTTTGGAGTGAGGCTGCCAATGAAGCGTTTGAGAGTCTAAAGCAGTAGCTAGCTGAGCCGCCTGTCCTTGCTGCTCCCATTGATAAAGAGCCCTTTTTGTTATATGTGGCTGCTAATGCCTGGGCTGTTAGCGTGGCTATTATTGTGGAGCGCAAGGAGGCTAGAAAGGAGTATCCGGTTCAATGGTTGGTTTATTATATCAGTGAGGTGCTTATTGAGTCTAAGCAGAGGTACCCACATTGGAAGAAGCTGGTGTATGGAGTTTTCATGGCGAGCCGGAAGCTCAAGCACTATTTTCTGGGTCATCCTATCACTATGGTCGGTTTTGCCCCCTTGGGGGATATCATCCAAAATAGAGAAGCAACTGGACGGATTGCCAAATGGGCTATTGAGCTTGGACCTCACGGGTTAAAATATACGCCTCGCACATCAATCAAATTCCAAGCACTTGTGGACTTCATCAATGATTGGACAGAGTTGCAGGCACCGGAGGAAAAGCCAGACAACACTTATTGGACTATTCATTTTGATGGGTCTAGACAATTGGAAGGCTCGGGGGCTGGAGTCATATTAACTTCCCCATGAGGTGATAAGTTTTTTTTGTTCTCCGTTTAATGTTCCCTTGCACTAACAATGCAGCTGAATATGAGGCCTTGCTCCATGGTCTTCAGATGGCTAAGGAATTGAATATAAGCCAGGTTAAATGCTTTGGTGACTCGGACCTGGTGGCTCAACGGGTGTCTGGCACTTGGGATTCAAAGGATCCACTCATGGTGGTGTATCGGCGAGAGGTGGACATAGTGGCTGGTCATTTCAACGGTTATCAGGTTGACCATATAGACCGACGAAAAATGAAGCGGCGGATGCTTAAAGTCGCTTAGGCTCTCAATGTAAACCAGTGCCGCCCAATGTCTTCCTGGATGTGCTACATAATCCGTCCGTCAAGGTACCTACAGAGGAGGATTTGGCTGTTCCTGACCCGGAGGCTCAATTGGTGGCGGTTATTCACGTTATCCCGGATTGGACAGTCCCATACCTGGCGTCCATGAACCTGGGTGAGTTACCAGACGACGAAACTTTGGCCCAGAAGATAATCCAACGATCCAAGTCAATGACCATTATTAATGGGGAGTTGCATCATTGCAGCGTAACGGGGCGTTTCAGCGTTGTGTGTCTCCTCAAGAGGGCTATGAGATTTTGCGTGAGATCCACGAAGGAGATTGTGGTCACCACGCCGGTTCAAAATCCTTGGTAGCTAAGGCCTTCCGTCACGGTTTTTATTGGTTGACGGCTCATGTTGATGCTGAGGATTTGGTAAAGAGGTGTGACGGTTGTCAGAAGTTTGCACGCCGCGCTCATGTTCCAGCTCAAGAATTAAGGATGATTCCAATCACTTGGCCGTTTGCAACTTGGGGGCTGGATATGGTTGGGCCCTTTAATAGGTCCAAGGACAAGAAGACCCACCTGCTAGTGGCGGTTGATAAGTTTACCAAGTGGGTAGAAGCAAAGCCAGTCAGTAAGTGTGATGCGGCCATGGCGGTTCAATTCATCAAAAAGGTGATCTTCCGTTTTGGTTTTCCACACGGCATCATAACTGATAATGGTACTAATCTGTCCAAGGATGCTATGGAAGAATTTTGTCAACGTGAGCATATTCGGCTTGACGTATCATTAGTGGCTCACCCCCAATCTAATGGTCAAGCAGAGAGAGCCAATCAAGAGATTTTTAGAGGCATCAAGCCCCGGCTTATGGTTCCTTTAAAGCGGATGTCGGGCTGTTGGGTGGAGGAGTTACCTTTCGTGTTATGGAGTATCAACACCACACCGAACAGATCTACAGGTTACACGCCCTTCTTCATGGTTTACGGAGCAGAGGCGGTTCTCCCTAGTGACATCTGTCATGACTCGCCCCGTGTGGCGGCTTACGTTGAAGCTGATAATGAGAAAGCACGTCACGATTCACTGGACCTGTTAGATGAGGAGCGTGATCTTGCAGCGGCATGTTCGGCAATTTATCAACAAGATCTGTGACGTTATCACAGCCGCCGGGTTAAGACCCGAACTTTTCAAGAAGGCGATCTGGTGCTCCGGCTCATCCAGGATCAGACTCATATGCACAAGTTGTCCCACCTTGGGAAGGACCTTTTGTGCTCAGCAAAAATCTACACAACGGATCATACTACCTTATCGATGTTCGAGAGCATAAAGACTCACATAAATCGGAGGAGGAGACCCAACGACCATGGAATATAGCTCATCTTCAGCCTTACTATACTTGATCCACAGGCTCTTCTTATGTACTCCCTCCATTCCTTTATCTAAGGTGTATTATTTTCAGCACGTTAACCAAGGCACATAATTATGGACTATTTGGGACGAAATTACCCTTGTCTAATTCATAGATTAGCGGCAAGTAAATCATTTAGGATAGGAAAGGAAGAGATACATGCAATCGAGAGAGAGAGATAGTTTCCTATTCTTTCTATACAAGGAGAGATATATGCAATCAGGGGAGAGATACTTTCCTTTTTCTGGAGGACCAAGATCAGAATTACAAGGGATTAGAACAAATGCACCCTATATTGTGGAATTTTATCGAAAAACAAATACACCTTATATAAAGGAACGGAGGGAGTACATAGTTATGACAATGTATATATTATGATCAATATAATAAACCGAAGCCTCAGCTAAAGCGGGGTATCTGTTGTTTTTTTATATCATGTGTGGTTACACGGGGGCTTTTGTTCATAAAGCGGTGTCCGGTTTACCCCTTGATTCACCTTATACAGTCTTATATAAAAATCACTTGGGGGCTTGGTCTTACTCGAACCATCGCTACACCTCTTGATCGGCGCAAGGCCACCAGAAAAATCACTTGGGGGCTTGGTCGTATTCAAACCATAGCTACACCTCTTGATCGGCTCAAAGCAAAAAAGAAAATTACTTAGGGACCAAAGAAAGTGTTGCAAAGAACAACTCAAACATAGGCACCTACTGAGCACAACTCAAAATATTGCTTGGGGATTCTTTGCTTCGCAATGAACACATAATCTACACTTGTAATAGGCTATCAAGCCATAGCTTGGAAGCCTGGTGTATACACCTAGAACCCCGGGTTAGCCTTCCTTTTTAAGTAAGCCACTCCATCCAGGTAAACCTGGTATGACACGCCAAACTATTGACAAGTCAATCTCATAGACCCTGAACTTGTCAAAGTTAAAACAATGATTGGTTAAAGGTTGAGGTCCATCTTAAAAGGCTTTGTAAAATGGTTTAACTCAGCGGTCTGGCAGCCCATGAAAAGCCTCGAATTTGGGGCCTGGCAGCCCGTGAAAAGCCTCGACTACAAGTTTTCATATGCTTTTATTTGCCAAGTTTTTTCTCCTTGGATGAGATTTATAATGGTTTTGATAATCCGGCGTTCATTAACTCAGCTCAGCTTTCAACTACAAGTTGTCAGTACATGATCAAGCATAATCCGGTGATTATTAACCCGGTCTGGTTTCGACTCTAAGTCGCGAGTGTTACATACGGGTAATCCGGTGTTTTTCATAAACATGTACGATTTTATCATAAACCAGCACAATATGGAAGGAGTTATCAGTACTCATGATTGGGGTTGTTGCCATCACTACAAATGTTGGTCAACCAACATTGTGATTAAATGTCACAGGTATCATTTATTTTCATATTTGATTATCTTTTTATAGCCTTGGTTACACACCCTGGCTATGTATCTGGGCATCATGACCCGTCCGACGGTAAACCGCCAGGATACGTTCAAAACTTTATGTACGCATGAACAGTTGGAATAAATTGCTATGGATTATGAGCATGAAAGCATGGCGGATTAACAGTGTCAGGCAAAATAAGTATGCACGATGGCATAGCAGACCAAGTGTTTTAAACTAGCCTATTACAAGGCGCTTTAAATGCCCGAAAGAATAATTCTTTTCGGCAAAGTGTGGCAGTACGCATATGGCTAAACCGGCCTCCGGATCATGACTCGTCACCGGGCTGAGTTGAAGGCTGTGAATCGTCATGCGCTGGTGCATCTTCCTCCTCTCCACCCAGTGGCTGGAAGTCAATGGTTGCCCAATCGATTCCAGTTAAGGCTTGGAACACAACTTCATCACTTATAAGGTTTGAGGGGTCAACATCAGGGGCATAGGTGTGCTTACGGATTGGCGGAATAAGATCTTCTGCATCATGTGTTGGCGCAGGAAGTTTTTTATGATCAGAGTCATAAACCGGCTGATAGTCAGAGAGATCTGTTTCTGCAGCCAATTTGCTCGCTATGGGGCGCATTTCTTTTGTCAGCCTTCGAAGATCATCATTGCTAAACTCCGAGCCGTCCTGTTTTATGCTAGGATAGCCTCTGCCGATATCCGACGAGTCAAGATCCGGTATCCATGCCTTAGCCCGCATTAGTGCAGTCAGCGCACCTGCCCTTGCACCTGATCTCTTTAACTCGTCCAAACGGGCAGGCAACATTGACAGTTTCTCAATGGTTTCCTTTATCAAAGTTGGAGGCGGTTTGTTATGCGCAACAGTGCAGATGGCCCGTTGAGCTCCGGAATATAGCTGCTCTATCAGAGTATAGGCAGCCTTCAGCTTCATCCGCATGTCAGAGCCCAGATGGGTAATGCAAGTTCCTATGTAATTGCAAGTATCAGTAAACCGGCAACCGATGAGACAATGTATATTGAAAAGCTTCAGGTGAGGTACTTACCAAAAATAGCAGAAGTCATGGCATTGATCTGCCGCTTTAAACCGGTTAGCTCTTCGACCACCGGTTTAAGAGCTGCCTCTGCGTCTTCGGCTCTCTTTTGTAAAGCGGTTTTTTCTATGCACCAGTCTGCCTGTTCCTTCTTCAAAGTTTCCTTCAGCTTCTCCATGGCTTCTAAGGCAGTGGCCAATCCTTCTTTGGCTTCAGATGTCTCTGCTTGCTGGGTTTTGATATTTTCTTGAAGGTCAGTGGTTTGGGCATCCTTTTTTCTCAGCTCAGCCTATGAGAGAAAGACATGTTATGAGGTGGCAGTGAAATTTGGAAGTCCCAAGCACATAACAAGTTATACACTTGGCCCTTGGGGGCTAATGCCTATTTTGCTTGATTATCAGAACTTTTTTAACAAGTCTCAAGTGCAATACAAGTATTATTCTTGACACTTGGGGGCTAATGTACGTTTGCTCAAAGTAACATTGGTTAAAGTCTCGGCTCAGCTTGGAAAGATAAACCGGCCCTTGGGAGATAAGCATCCAGAGTAGCTATATTGCAAAGTCCCGGTTTAGATGGGCATCATAAATCGGCCTTGGGGGCTACTGGAGTTGGTACTACAAATTTGGACATAAAAGATAAATAGTTATGAAGTTACCTCATATCGCTCCTTCATCAGATTCACTAAACCGGCTTCGTAGTCACGGTTTGTGTACAGACTGAGGGAGTCCTGGATTAGGGGGTCTCCGGACAGACGGACTATATCCTTTGGCCGGACTGTTAGACTATGAAGATACAAGATTGAAGGCTTCGTCTTGTGTCCGGATGGGACTCTACTTGGCGTGGAAGGCAAGCTAGGCAATACGGATATGTATATCTCCTCCTTTGTAACCGACCTTGTGTAACCCTAGCCCCCTCCGGTGTCTATATAAACTAGAGGGTTTTAGTCCGTAGGACAACATACAATCATACCATAGGCTAGCTTCTAGGGTTTAGCCTCTCCGATCTCGTGGTAGATCAACTCTTGTAATACTCATATCATCAAGAATAAATCAAGCAGGACGTAGGGTTTTACCTCCATCAAGAGGGCCCGAACCTGGGTAAAACATCGTGTCCCCTGCTTCTTGTTACCATCCGCCTTAGACGCACAGTTCGGGACCCCCTACCCGAGATCCGCCGGTTTTGACACCGACATTGGTGCTTTCATTGAGAGTTCCTCTGTGTCGTCGCCGTTAGGCTTGATGGCTCCTACGATCATCGATAGCGATGCAGTCCAGGGTGAGACTTTTCTCCCCGGACAGATCTTTGTGTTCGGCGGCTTCGCACGGGCCAACTCGCTTGGCCATCTGGAGCAGATCGAAAGTTACGCCCCTGGCCACCAGGTCAGGTTTGGAAGCTTAAACTACACGGCCGATATCCGCGGAGACTTGATCTTCGACGGATTCGAGCCCCTGCCTTGTGCGCCACGCGGTCACGATGAGTACGATTTAGCTCTACCATCGGACCGTATTCAGGAGATCGCACCGGCAGCCGCTCCGAGCCTCAATTCGGAGCCAGTTGCGCCATCCATGGACGGGTGGATGGACCCCGTCACGGAGGCCGTATCCTCAGCGGCGATCGAGCCGAATATCGACCTTACCCTTCACGAGAGCCGTGTTGCCAAACTGCCGGATCCTTCTCCGGCCACGGACTCCGAACCGCCTGCGCCCGTTCCTGTCGAATCCGATTGGGCGCCGATCATGGAGTTTACCTCCGCGGATATTTTTCAGCACTCGCCCTTTGGCGACATACTGAACTCATTAAGGTCTCTCTCCTTGTCAGGAGAGTCCTGGCCGAACTACGTCCGGCAGGATTGGGATGCGGATGACGAAGAAATTCGCCGCCCACCCACCACCCACTTAGTAGCCACTGTCGATGACTTAACCGACATGCTCGACTTCGACTCCGAAGACATCGACGGTATGGACGACGATGCGGGAGACGAAGAGGAACCACTGCCCACAGGGCACTGGACAGCCACCTCATCATACGATATATACATGGTGGACACACCCAAAGAAGGCAATGGCGATGAGACAACGGAGGATGACCCCTCCAAGAAGCAACCCAAGCGCCGGCGTCAGCGGCGCCGCTCTAAGTCCCGCCAAGGCAAAAGTGGTGATACCGGCACCGGAGATAATAGCACTCCGGACAGTGCCGAAGACAACAACAATCCCCTCCAGCAAGATTTAGAGCAGGAGGATGAAGGAGCCAGCCCTCCTGAGAGAGCGGCAGATGGAGAGGCGGAGGATGATAATTACATGCCTCCCTCCAAAGACGAGGCAAGCCTCGACGATGACGAATTCATCGTGCCAGAGGATCCCATTGAACAAGAGCGCTTCAAGCGCCGGCTTATAGCCACGGCAAATAGCCTTAAGAAAAAGCGGCAGCAGCTTCAAGCTGATCAAGATTTGCTAGCCGACAGATGGACTGAAGTCCTGGCGGCCGAGGAATATAAACTCGAACGCTCCTCCAAGAGTTACCCAAAGTGCAGGTTGCTACCCCGACTGGAGGAGGAAGCACCGAAACCTACATCCCCGGCGTATGACGCGGCTGATCGGCCACCTCGTGGCCGCGTCAGAGAAACATTCCAGCCAAAAGCTCATCCCGCACCCCGATTCCATTCAAATAAAAAGGCATGGGGAAATATGCCAGACGTGCGAGACGTATTGGAGGACAAAGCAAAACATGCAAGACCGATCTACGGATCACGAGGGCACGCCACTATGCGAGACGATAATCGTCACGCCAGATACAGTAAAAGTAAGTCCGGCCGGGCCGAACACAGCGGGCAAGACTCATTCGAGCTGCGTCGCGATATAGCCCAGTACAGAGGCGCCGCACACCCCTTATGCTTCACAGACGAAGTAATGGATCATCAAATCCCAGAGGGTTTCAAACCCGTAAATATTGAATCATACGATGGCACAACAGATCCTGCGGTATGGATCGAGGATTTCCTCCTGCACATCCACATGGCCCGCGGTGATGACCTACACGCCATCAAATACCTCCCACTAAAACTCAAAGGACCAGCGCGGCATTGGCTCAACATCTTGCCAGTAGAGTCCATTGGCTATTGGTTAGATCTGGAAGCCGCATTCCTCGACAACTTTCAGGGCACTTATGTGCGACCACCAGATGCCGATGACTTGAGCCACATAATTCAGCAGCCAGAGGAATCGGCCAGGCAATTCTGGACACGGTTCCTAACAAAGAAAAATCAAATCGTCGACTATCCGGATGCAGAGGCCCTAGCAGCTTTCAAGCACAACATCCGCGACGAGTGGCTAGCCCGGCACCTTGGTCAGGAAAAGCCGAAATCTATGGCAGCCCTCACGACACTCATGACCCGCTTTTGTGCGGGAGAAGACAGCTGGCTGGCTCGCAGTAATAACATATCAAAGAACCATGGTACTTCGGATACCAAGGACGGCAATGGCAGGTCATGTTGCAACAAACATAAGCGCCGCATTAACAGCGACAATACCGATGATACGGCAGTCAATGCCGGATTCAAAGGCACTAAACCCAGTCAGTGGAAAAAGCCATTCAAAAGAAGCACTCCGGGCCCGTCCAGTTTGGATCGTATACTCAATCGCTCGTTTCAAATACACGGCACCCCCGACAAGCCAGCCAACCACACCAACAGGGATTGTTGGGTGTTCAAGCAGGCCGGCAAGTTAAATGCCGAAAATAAAGATAAGGGGTCACATAGCGATGACGAGGAGGAGCCCCGGCAACCGAACACCAGAGGACAGAAGAGGTTCCCCCCTCAAGTGCGGACGATGAACATGATATACGCAACCCACATCCCCAAGAGGGAATGGAAGCGTGCGCTCAGGGACGTATATGCGTTGGAGCCAGTCGCCCCAAAATTCAACCCATGGTCTTCCTGTCCGATCACCTTCGACCGCAGGGACCACCCCACTAGTATCCATCATGGCAGATTCGCCGCATTGGTCCTAGACCCAATCATTAACGGATTTCACCTCACTCGAGTCCTTATGGATGGCGGCAGCATCTTGAACTTGCTTTATCAGGACACATTGCGCAAAATGGGTATCGATCCCTCAAGGATCAAACCCACAAAAACGACCTTTAAAGGCGTCATACCAGGTGTAGAGGCCCATTGCATAGGCTCAATCACACTGGAAGTGGTCTTCGGATCCCCGGATAACTTCAGAAGTGAATATTTAATCTTCGACATAGTCCCGTTCCACAGTGGCTACCATGCACCACTTGGGCGAACCGCATTTGCAAGATTCAATGCGGTACCACATTATGCATATCTCAAGCTCAAAATGCCAGGACCTCGGGGGGTCATCACAGTCAATGGAAACACAGAGCGCTCTCTCCGCATGGAGGAGCACACTGCGGCCCTAGCAGCAGAAGCACAAAGCAGCCTCTTAAGGCAATCCACTAGTTCGCCGATTAAGGACCCGGACACCTTCAAGCGCGCCCGGAGTAATCGACAGCAGGACCGCCTGGCACGTTCCGAGTTCGCATAGCAATGCGGCCCCCACCCCGGTCCCAGCCAAACGGCGAAATCCGTGCGACGCGTACATAATTACGCATTAAAAATACCATGGGCACAGGCGGGGAGGGGGGCACGACTGTGGCACGCCCCAAGTCGTGGCTTAAACTGCACTAGGGGCTTCCCGCTCTGTTATTTTTCTTTTTCAGGACTTTAATCTCTGGAAACCCTGTCCGGCAGCATGATTGCCGAACACATGATGCAGCAACCAAGGAGGCAGAAACCTATGTCACACCACGAAACTCCCAGGTGGATTACGATAACGAGTGAAATATTTGCTTTAATACTATTCCTCAGCTTGCCCATGGAAGGGACATGTCAAACAGTCCTACTTTTTGCTTATCGCACTACTTGTATCATTCTGCTTTAAAGCACCCTTTTTGAATAAACAATGCATAGCATTAAGACTATTATTGCATTCTTCCTTTATATATATATATATATATATATATATATATATATATATGTTCATTCACGACATCTAGCACCCGTACACTCTGGTACGACCAATACGCTAGGGGCTTAAGCATACCCCATAATACGGCGTGAGAAGTCTGAACACTTTCGACAGTGCGGCACCCCAAACTTATAGCATTATATGCATCAGCTCCGAATCATGTCTTGGGTCAATAGTTGGGTTTGCCCGGCTCCCATGTTTTGGTACCTTACGTTCCGCTATATCGGCTAAGGTAGCACTGGGAGAACTACTGCGATTGTGCCCCGGTTCTGCTGGGCTAAGCACCTCAGTAGAGAAAGCTAAAACTGACTGTCATGATAAGGCGAGAGACTGGTCGCTGTTCGAGAGGTTTCAAGTCCCTAAAGACTTATGCCGTTTAGAGTGAGGAGTCGGCCCTGTCCGGCTTAAGGCGTGTATCGCGCCCCGAATTCGGCCTTCCGAATACTAGGGGCTTCGCCGAAATTTAAAATTATAGAATTCTATGGCTAAGTGAGAGTGATAACGCATTATAGTCCGATTGCCTTGTTCGTTGTGCTGAGCACCTCCCTCGAAGGACCCAACAATGGGAACAAGAGTGCTCAGGTTTATCCCGAACACCCCAGCACTCGTGGCGTGGGGGCAGAAGCCGACGACTAGCCATCTCTCAGATTTGATAAACAGCCGAACAGAAGGTAATATTTTAAATTCAGACAAGCGTTGCATAGCGCATATGAACAAGTTTTCATAATACAGGATTACACGAGCAAGTTCATTCAAATATTACATATTTTGCACACTCGTCCGCTACGAGACGGGCACCCTTCAGGACACCCTCATAGTACATCTCGGGGTGGCGATGCTCCTTGCCCTGCGGCGGCCCTTCCTTCACCAGCTTCACGGCATCCATCTTGGCCCATTGCACCTTCACATGGGCGAAAGCCCGGCATGCACCTTCGATGCAGATGGACCGCTTGATGACTTCCAGCCGTGGGCAGGCATCCACAAGCCACCTCACCAGGCCGAAGTAGCTATTGGGAAGGGCATCACCAGGCCACATCCGGACTACAAATCCCTTCATGGCCTGTTCGGCCGCCTTGTGCAGCTCGACCAGTTGCTTCAGCTGGACGCTCAGAGGCATCGGGTGTTCGGTCCCAGTGTACTGAGACCAGAACAGCTTCTCTGTTGAGCTTCCCTCCTCGGCCTGGTAAAACTGTGTGGCATCCGACACGCTGCGGGGCAAATCCGCGAATGCTCCTGGAGAGCTCCGGATTCGGGTAAGTAACAAGTAATTCACTTTCACATGCTTGCTTTGCATATAGAATGCCTTACCCATCGCTATCTTCTTCATTGCATCAATCTCCTGGAGGGCCTTTTGGGCTTCGGCCTTGGCACTCTTTGCACTCTCAAGGGCCGTGGCAAGCTCGGACTCTCGCGTCTTAAAGTCAAGTTCCAACGCCTCGTGCTTCATCACGAGAGCGTGGAGCTCTTGCTGCACCTCGCCCACCCGTGCCTCATGCCTTTCCCGCTCGGTGCACTCCTTGGCCGCTTTGTTTTCAGCCTTAGATAGCGCTTGCTTCAGGGTTGCCACCTCGGTCGTGGCCCCTGGCAAATTTACGATGATCCTGTCATTTTGCAATCCCATTCTTTTTATATATATCCATAGACTAGGTACTACTTACCTTTGTTCTCCTCGAGCTGCCTCTTGGCAAGGCCGAGCTCTTCCTTGGACCCTTCGAGGTCCTGCTTCAGTGCGGCGACCTCCGCAGTCAGTGCGGTAGAGGCCAGCAGCGAAGCCTGCATACTCATATAGACATATTTAGATTAGACTCCTGCGATATTGTTTGATCCTCTATTCGGCTTTTCTTTGTGAACACCGAACAGAGCATCAGGAGCTACTGTCTATGCGGTAATATTTTTCCTATATTTCAAATACTTACCTCAAAGCCTATCAGAAGGCTGGCACAGGCTTCAGTCAGTCCGCTCTTGGCGGACTGAACCTTCTGGATCACCGCACTCATAATAGTGTGGTGCTCTTCGTCGATGGAAGCGCTGCGAAGCGCTCCCAGCAGATTGTCCGGTGCCTCTGGATGGACAGAGGTCACCAGCGCAGGAGTCTTGCCCCTTTTGGAAGGAGGCCGCCTGCCTGAGTCTGGAACCACTGGAGGTTCCGGCGCGATGTTCGGCTGAGGGCCGAACTCGGAGCCCTCGGGAGCCTTGCTCCCTTTGCTCCTGGAATCCGGAAGGTCACCTCGAG
Organism: Triticum aestivum; assembly: GCF_018294505.1. NCBI lineage: Eukaryota > Viridiplantae > Streptophyta > Magnoliopsida > Poales > Poaceae > Triticum > Triticum aestivum. Next base: position 168,432,408 of record NC_057797.1, on the reverse strand, counting down.
GCGCCTCCGGGACTGTCTCCCCTCGACCCGGTGCCTCTTGAGACAATACCTCAGCATTGTCCGTAGGGCAAGGGGAGGTGGCGGTCGGAAGTGGATCGCTATCCATATCCGACGAGCCGAGGGAGCCGTCCGACGATACGTCGATACGGGCTCGTGGCGGTCTGCATAATCATAATTCGGCATTAGGAGAAGCAGTGCGACAAAGGTATGCTATGAGTTACTCTGGCATCCGAATACTTACGACTTCGCCAGGGGCTTGGCCCTGAGCAGCCACTCGTCTTCGCCTTCGGCGGCGGTGGTGGAGTAGTCCGGAAGGAGAGTCCTTCCCTTCTTGGACCCTTCGCCCCCCCCCCCCAGTTGGGGCGGCCTTCCTTTTCTTGTCTCCCCCGACTGGAGGGGGAGCATCTTCGTCTTCCTCCTCGTCTTCGGGGTAGGAGTGCGTCGCGGAGTTATCGGACGATGAGTCCGATAACACCTGGCATCAGGAACTCTTTCGGGTTCCCTTGGCCTTCTTGGTCTTCTCCGGCACCTTGTAAGGAGCTGGAGTCAGCATCTCCATCAGGAGAGCGTCCGCAGTGTCTTCGGGCAGAGGGGTCGGACAGTTAATCTGCCCCAACGTCTCCACCCAGTCCTGTCAAAGGCATGGAGCTCAGACCCCGCACATGGTTAAGCTAGGGGAAATAAATATCCTACCAGATGTGTAGAACTCACCGAATGCGCTAGGCGCTTCGCGCTTAGCCCGCGGTCCTCGGTGAGAGAGGGAGGGACCTCGGCGCCCTTGAACAACACCCTCCAGATGTCCTTGTGCGTCGTGTCGAAGAGCTCGCTCAGAGTCTGGTGCTAGGCCGGGTCGAACTCCCACAAATTGAAATCCCGTTGTTGACACGGGAGGATCCGGTGGATGAGCATGACCTGGACTATGTTGACAAGCTTGAGCTTCTTGCCTGCCATATTCCAGATACATTTCTGGAGTCCGTCCAGCTCCACCGATGAACCCCAGGACAGGCCCTTCTCTTTCCAGGAGGTGAGCCGCGTGGGGATTCCGGATCGAAACTCGGGGGCCGCCACCCAGTTGGTGTCGCGCGGCTCGGTGATGTAGAACCACGCCGATTGCCACCCCTTTATGGTCTCCACGAAGGAGGCTTCAAGCCATATAACATTGGGCATCTTGCCCACCATGGCTCCGCCGCATTCTGCTTGTTGGCCTCCCACCACCTTCGGCTTGATATTGAAGGTCTTTAGCCACAGGCCGAAGTGGGGCCGGATGCGGAGGAAAGCCTCATACACGACGATGAACGCCGAAATGTTGAGGATGAAGTTCGGGGCCAGATCATGGAAGTCCAGCCCGTAGTAGAACATGAGACCATGGACGAAAGGATGGAGGGGAAACCCCAGTCCGCGGAGGAAGTGGTGGAGGAAAACTACCCTCTCGTGAGGTTCCGGGGTAGGGACGATCTGCCACGCAGTGGGCAGCCGATGCGCGATATTCGCGGCTAATTATCCGGCCCCGTGCAGCTTTTTGATGTGTCCGTTCGTGACGGAGGAGGCCATCCACTTGCCTCCCGCTGCGGACATGTTTGGAGAAGGTTGAGGAGAAGGATGTGGACTTGGGCGTTGGAGCTCGAGTGCGCAAGAATGGATGAGAAAGGAGGAAGAAGGCGTGGGTAGAAAAAGGTTAAACCTTGTCCCTTTATAAGGGCGGCCGAAACTATGCGCCCCCACTAGCCTGGTAAAACTCGCTTATCCCCCAAGCGCCGTAATCGATGGCGCGGTTGGGTTACCCATGCCCGTATTGATGAGAATCCCGTAATAAGGGGGACATGATCTCTACTTTGACAAGACGTGTCAAGAAACTGCCTCGCGTTATGTGCGGGGCTAGTTAAAGGAAACGGTTCGCATAATCACCGGGCCATGGCATAATGTCATGTTGCCAAAACGTGTCAGCAGATTAGATTTGTGGAAATATTATTCTCTCTACGGTGGTATGTGGAACTTATTTTGCAGGGTCGGACACTATCCTTGTATTCAAATTCTTCCATGGTGTATTCGGAGGAGGAACCCGCCTTGCAATGCCAAAGACAATACTGCGCGCCGGACTCATCGTCATTGAAGCCTGGTTCAGGGGCTACTGAGGGAGTCCTGGATTAGGGGGTCTCCGGGCAGCCGGACTATATCCTTTGGCCGGACTGTTAGACTATGAAGATACAAGATTGAAGACTTCGTCTCGTGTCCGGATGGGACTCTACTTGGCGTGGAAGGCAAGCTAGGCAATACGGATATGTATATCTCCTCCTTTGTAACCGGCCTTGTGTAACCCTAGCCCCCTCCGATGTCTATATAAACCGGAGGGTTTTAGTCCGTAGGACAACATACAATCATACCATAGGCTAGCTTCTAGGGTTTAGCCTCTCCGATCTCGTGGTAGATCAACTCTTGTAATAGTCATATCATCAAGAATAAATCAAGCAGGACGTAGGGTTTTACCTCCATCAAGAGGGCCCGAACCTGGGTAAAACATCGTGTCCCCTGCCTCCTGTTACCATCCGCCTTAGACGCACAGTTCGTGACCCCCTACCCGAGATCCGCCGGTTTTGACACTGACACAGACAGTTTAAGAAACCAGAATGAAGTTCTTGGGCGTTGAGGTGGGCGTAGCTTGACAAGTCTATGCTCCACTTGCCTTTGCCCATAGCAGAGAGTTCCTCCTTGGCACTATGCTTTCATAATGCAACATGATTGCCAGGAGTGGTGTGGCCAACACCTGTAATTATGACATCATCTTCCTTGTCACCAGCAGCCTTTATCGAAGTTGACGATTCATCAGCAGCCTTAGCTGGACTTGACAGTCTATCATCAGTTGGGACCGGGCTTGCCAGTTTATCAGTATGACCTGTTGCATCAACTTCTGCTGGTTCAACAAAATCATGGTCTTGAGAGGGTGGATCATCAAGCATGGCATCAACATTGGTTCTTTCCAGTTCTGGAGTTCTCTCTGGTTCAACAACCACATGGTCGTCAGACGGTTTATCTACACGAGCCTTCTTGCTGGGTCTGGCCTTAGCTCTAAAAGAAAAAGATATAAAGGTCAGTATAACACGTAAATATAAAACGTCAAGACGAATAAGTTTAAAGTGTTTACCCAGGGACAATTTTAAGAGGAGGGAGTTGTGTGGCCGTTGACTCGCCGGAGGATGAAAGAGGCATTCCCTGATAATTTGAATCGGATGGATTAAGAGGCTGTCGAAAATAACCCGCCTTGGGATAAGAAGTATCGGAAGTGTTTGAGACCTCAGCTCGACGCTTCTGAACCGGCATGTTCGGTAAACCGGCCGAAGTGACTACTTGGCCGCTGTGCTGGGTTGTGCTGCGAGCTTCATGTTGCTGCTTCTTCAAAAGAAAGTTTGGGTCCAAGTGAGCTAGGGGGTGAGAAAATCTTACTTTCCGGAATGCTTGACGGATTTTTTGTGTTGGTAGAGGGTCTGAACTGGAGGAAAGGATAATTAGCTCTGCGTCATCAGCTTGGCTGCCTTCAGCGTCATCCTGATAATAATTATTGTCAATGAGGTGTATGAAAAATGAACCAAGAGGGTCAAGTTCTACCTCTACGTCCGGATCATCAAGGTCGTCATCAAGGTTTAAACCGATGGGTTTAGTTGTATTTTTCTTGGCAGGTCTTTTGACAACCTTTGTCTTTGGTCGAGGGGTCTTGGCCGGTTTATCCTGCGATTTCTTCTTCCAGAAAGGGTCGTCACCCTGTTAAAAGATGGACATAGGATATAAAAGATTGCACAGTTAAGAATATTAAGTACAAAGCAGGAGTGAGGCAATTCTTACAGCTGGCAGTTTATTCAATGTATAAAAGGGGCTTAGCCCGGTCCTACTGCAAATGACTTCCGGTTCATTCAGCATCTTCTTAAAAGACTCGGTAACTTCAGCCTCTGTTAGCTGAATATCAATATGTCGTTGAGAATCTTTTGAGTCCCCTGTGTACTCACACATTAAACCGAGGCGACGGCTTAACGGTAAAATGCTCCAAGATATCCAGGAACGAACAAAGTCCACTCCTGTCAAACCGTTAGCCACGAAGGCTCTGAGCTTGGCGAGTTGTGGTGCGTATGTGGACCGTTCCTTGGCAGTCCGTTATTGAGGAAGCGGGTGTGTTTTGGTAAGCCGGTGAGCACAGTAACCCGGAAGAGGGTTCTCATCTTCAGGGGAAGTATCCTTACAATAGAACCAAGTCTGGTTCCAATCCTTAGGATGACTGTGAAGTTTGGCATGAGGAAAGCCGACATCCTTCCTTTTCTGAATGGAGACGCCACCAAGTTCAGTGTTGGGCCCGTCTACGAATTCAGTACGACGGTTTAAATAGAAAAAATCCCGGAACAATTCAACAGTTGGCTCTTCTTGCAGATAGGCTTCACAAAATACTTGAAAATCGCAAATATTGGACACATAGTTAGGTCCAATATCTTGAGGGTGGATCTGGAAGCTGTCAAGCACATCATGGAAGAACTTGGATCCGGGCGGTTTAAAACCACGGTTCATGTGATCAACAAATATCACTACCTCTCCGTCTTTTTGGGTAGGAGGATTTTCTGGACCGGGAATACGCCAGTGGATTTCGCTTTGTTTTGGTAAAACACCAGTTCTGACACATCCATCTAGCTGCTCTTGAGTAACCCGGGAAGGGACCCAGTTACAAGCATAGAATTGTTTGGCCATTTCGAATAAGGAGCTGGAAAAGATTGATGCCGGTTTAAGACTCATGATTAGCAAGCATAAAGCATAGCAGGTTAAGGAAAAAGCATTCAAGCATGCAAAGTTGTTAAACCGGAGGAAGCTGCTATTATAAATGGTAAGTCGATTGACGGTTTAAGAGGGGACTAATGGTACCTACCGGATTATCATTTTTCAAAAAGCTAAACCGCCTATATTCATATGAAAGGTACAGATCTAAAATACCTAAGTGAGGGAAAAACAAGTTTCACAAATTGGTATGATAATTTCAGATCTGCGGTGCGACAGAAAAACTAGAATATACTCAGACCTAAACTTCAGGTGCTTAAGTAGTTCATCAGGGTCAGATGAGTCTTTCTATATGAAGGGGATGCTCTAATGAAGAAAAGGGAGCTCTAACTACAAAGGCACCGGAAAATATCAGATCTAACTTGCCATTTGTGCTACTGAGAAGAACAGGGAAGAACAGCTCTAGAACTTCGAAGAACTCCGATGAGCACAAACCCTAATGATAAGATCTAGGGTGGAAGGAGAGAAGGCTTACCAGTGTCAAAGGAACAGCGGAGAGGCGTCGCAGCTTTATGGTACGATCAGGGTGATGCAGCGGCCATTGTTGGGGCAGATGCGAAGGTCGACGGCGGTGGCAGAGCTCCAACATTCGGGCGACGCGAGGAAGAGGGCGATGTGAAGGGGCACGAAGGAAAAAAAATGAAAAGGACCCCTCGGCCTTATTTATAAGGTGAATGGATAAGCGAAAGGCGCGGAAATCGAGGAGCCCAAAAAATGGATATGCGGCAAAGTTGTTGCCTTGATTGTTGGAGGATCATTAATGAAGGGTATCTTCGGTTTTAATAAACATGTGATGTCATGGCGGTTTATCATGATCCTGGAAGATGATGTCATGGTGGTTTATGAGACTTACGTGAAGGTGCTGAAGAAGAAATTTTCCTGAGTATTGAAGATTGACATGAACCAGTTCAAATCAATCTGGGGACTAATGTTGGGGATATTACTGCTGGGCATAAACCGGCCAGGAGAGGCCGGATTATCCCCATAATGAGTTATTATATTTTAGGCCCATGAAGACAAATACGGTGGCGCTTTATGAAGGCCCAGGGCCCAAAGGCGGATTAAGGCATGTAGACATAAACCGCCATTGATATGTAAACTTGTGATATAAGATAGAAAGAGTAGAGACCGAGCCGGGCACGTTTATGAGCCGGCCTTGGGATTCTGTAAACCGACGGGCGTCAACCTATGTATATAAAGGGACGACCCGACGGTGGTTTAGGAAAAAACAATAACTCGAGAGCCAGGAAAAGCGGATTCGCTCCCTGGTCATCGAAACCCAAGCAATTCCATCACAACTAGACGTAGGCTTTTACCTTCACCATAAAGGGCCGAACCAGTATAATTTCTTGCGTCCCTTGTCCGCTTTAACCCCTTTAAGCTAACCCGTCGCGATAGCTCCACGACTAAGTCCTTTCACGAGGACATCTGCCATAAAAATTCCACGACACTAACCGACCTTGTGTAACCCTAGATCCCTCCCGTGTCTATATAAACCGAAGGGCTAGGTCCGTAGATAGGCCGAATACTCATTACCATAGCCATACAAGCTAGACCTCTAGGGTTTAGCCATTACGATCTAAAGGTAGATCAACTCTTGTAATACTCGTATTCATCAATAGCAATCAAGCAGGACGTAGGGTATTACCTCCATAGAGAGGGCCCGAACCTGGGTAAACATCATGTCCCCTGTCTCATGTTACCATCGACCTTAGACGCACAGTTCGGGACCCCCTACCCGAGATCCACCGGTTTTGACACCGACATTGGTGCTTTCATTGAGAGTCCCACTGTGCCGTCGACGACAGGATCGATGAATCGCCTCATCCTTAAAGACAATATCACTACCGGAGGAGAACTGGCCCCAGGCCAAACCCTCCGGTTGGGCAGCTTTACCATGACCGCCCGTTCGGCCGTTAAGCCGACGATGACCTCTCGGGCCATCAAAAATCTTGTTCGTATCGACCCCAAACACTCCAAGCAGATGGATCCGATGGAGTTTTCATCCTTAAATGATCTCCTTGATTGTATTGCCGCCCTGGGAATCGTCACAGATTACGATCAGATCGGGCTCAAACCCGACCAAAGAGAAATCAAATCTCCACAGATCACCCACCAGATAGCGGTAGTCGAGGAGCAAGACGGCGAATCTTCCCCTATACTGAAGACGGACTACGTCCGCCGACCCTACAGAGCCGGATACCCAACCACAAAAGGAGGTGACCGGCCTTCCTAACATAGAATCGGATGGTGGGCAAAGGCAACAAGAAGATACTCCGGAGCCCAGACTGTTAAGTCTGGAGAAACTTTAGACTCCGGATCATCGATCGGGTCAGGGTCTAGATTCAATTCCACCCACCCACCCAGACATAAGCGCTCTCACGAGCATACAACAGCAATCTCAAGAAACGGTCCACCACTTCTGGCCCAGATGTTGGGGAATGTAGCAATAATTCAAAATTTTCCTACGTGTCACCAAGATCAATCTAGGAGATGCTAGCAACGAGAGAGAGGGAGTGCATCTTCATACCCTTGAAGATCGCTAAGCGGAAGCGTTACAAGAACGCGGTTGATGGAGTCGTACTCGTGGCGATTCAAATCGCGGAAGATCTGATCTAGCGCCGAACGGACGGCGCCTCCGCGTTCAACACACGTACAGCCCGGGGACGTCTCCTCCTTCTTGATCCAGCAAGGGGAGAGGATAAGTTGAGGGAGAGCTCTCGCAGCACGACGGCGTGGTGGTGGAGCTCATGGTATTCCTGCAGGGCTTCGCCAAGCACTACGGAGGAGGAGGAAGAGTTGGAGGAGGGAGGGCTGCGCCAGGGAAGAGGTGCGGCTGCCCTCTATCTACCTCACTAGATATAGGGGGAAGGGGGGTGGAGGAGGCGGCCTAGGGTTCCCTAGGGGAGGGGCGGCGGCCACAGGGAAAACCCTAGATTGGTTTGGGCGCCCCCACCCCTAGGAAACTTGCCCCCCAAGCCGGGAGGGGTGGCTGCCCTAGGGGAGGCGCCCCCACCTCTCCAAGTTACATGAGATGGGGTGGGAGGGGCGCACAGACCCTTAGTGGGCTGGTGTGCCCCTTCCCCTTGGCCCATAAGGCCCCCCAACGCTTGCCGGGGCCTCCGAAACCACTTTCGGGCACGCTGGTCGTCACCCGGTACCCTCGGAACAATTCCGGACTCCAATACCCTTCGTCCAATATATCGATCTTCACCTCCGGACCATTCCGGAACTCCTCGTTACGTCCGGGATTTCATCCGGGACTCTGAACAACCTTCGGTAACCACATACTATTTCCCATAACAACTCTAGCGTCACCGAACCTTACGTGTGTAGACCCTACGGGTTTGGGAACCATGCAGACATGACCGAGACATCTCTCCGGCCAATAACCAATAGCGGGATCTGGATACCCATATTGGCTCCCACATGCTCCACGATGATCTCATCGGATGAACCACGATGTCGAGGATTCAAGCAATCCCGCATACAATTCTCTTTGTCAATCGGTACGTTACTTGCCTGAGATTCGATCGTCGGTATCCCAATACCTCGTTCAATCTAGTTACCGGCAAGTCACTTTATCGTTCTGTAACACATCATCCTGTGACTAGCCCCTTAGTCACACTGAGCTCATTACGATGATGTCTTACCGAGTGGGCCCAGAGATACCTCTCCGTCATACGGAGTGACAAATTCCAGTCTCGATTCGTGCCAACCCAACAGACACTTTCGGAGATACCCATAGTGCACCTTTATAGTCACCCAGTTACGTTGTGACGTTTGGCACACCCAAAGTATTCCTACAGTATCCAGGAGTTGCATAATCTCATGGTCTAAGGAAAAGATACTTGACATTATAAAAGCTTTAGCAGACGAACTACACGATCTTGCGCTATGCTTAGGATTGGGTCTTGTCCATCACATCATTCTCCTAATGATGTGATCCCATTATCAATGACATCCAATGTCCATGGTAGGAAACCATGACCATCTATTGATCAACGAGCTAGTCAACTAGAGGCTTACTAGGGACATGTTGTGGTCTATGTATTCACACATGTATTATGGTTTCCGGTTAATACAATTATAGCATGAACAATAGACAATTATCATGAACAAGGAAATACAATAATAACCATTTTATTATTGCCTCTAGGGCATATTTCCAACAGTCTCCCACTTGCACTAGAGTCAATAATCTAGTTCACATCACTATGTGACTGTAATGAATCCAACACCCATGGGGTTTGTTCATATCTTGCTTGTGAGAGAGGTTTATTAGTCAATGGGTCTGAACCTTTCAGATCCATGTGTGCTTTGCAAATCTCTATGTCATCTTGTAGATGTAGCTACCACGCGCTACTTTGAGCTATTCCAAATAACCGCTCTACTATACGAATCCGGTTTACTATTCAGAGTCATTCGAATTAGTATCAAAGTTTGCATCGACGTAACCCTTTACGACGAACTCTTTTACCACCTCCATAATCGAGAAAATCCCTTAGTCTACTAGTTATTAAGGATAAGTTTGACCACTGTCATGTGATCCATTCCTGGATCACCCTTGTACCCCTTGACTGACTCATGGTAAGGCACACTTCAGGTGCGGTACACAGCATAGCATATTGTAGAGCCTACGTCTAAAGCATAGGGGACGACCTTCATCCTTTCTCTCTCTTCTGCCGTGGTCAGGTCTTGAGTCTTACTCAATACTCACACCTCGTAACACAGCCAAGAACTCCTTCTTTGCTGATCTATTTTGAACTCCTTCAAAATCTTGTCACGGTATGTATTCATTTGAAAGTACCATTAAGCGTTTTTTATCTATCCTTATAGATCTTGATGCTTAATGTTCAAGTAGCTTAATCCAGGTTTTCCATTGAAAAACACTTTTCAAATAACCTTGTATGCTTCCCAGAAATTCTACATCATTTCTGATCAACAATATGTTAACAACATATACCCATCAAAAATTCTATAGTGCTCCCACTCACTTCTTTGGAAATACAAGTTTCTCATAAACTTTGTATAAACCCAAAATCTTTGATCATCTCATCAAAGTGTACATTCCAACTCCGAGATGCTTACTCCAGTCCTTAGAAGGATTGCTGGAGCTTTGCGTACTTGTTAGCATCTTTCAGGATTCACAAAACCTTCTGGTTGTATCACATACAACCTTTCCTCAAGAAAATGGTCGAGGAAACAATGTTTTGACATCCTATCTACAAGATTTCATAAATAATGCAGTAACTGCTAACATAATTCCAACAGACTCTTAGCATCGCTACGAGTGAGAAAGTCTCATCGTAGTCAACTCCTTGAACTTGTCAGAAAACATCTTAACGACAAATCGAGCTTTGTTAATGGTGACACTTACCATCATTGTACATCTTCCTTTTAAAATCCATCTGCACCCAACAGCCTTACAACCATCAAGTAGTTCTTCCAAAGTCTATACTTTGTTTTTATACATGGATCCTCTCTCGGAGTTTATGGCCTCGAGCCATTCATCGGAATCCGGGCCCACCCTCGCTTCTCCATAGCTCGTAGGTTCATTGTTGTCTAGCAACATGACTTCCAAGATAGAATTACGTACCACTCTGAAGTAGTACGCATCCTTGTCGACCTATGAGGTTTGGTAGTGACTTGATCCGAAGTTTCATGATCACTATCATAAGCTTCCACTTCAATTGGTGTAGGTGCCACATGAACAACTTCCTGTGCCCTGCTACACACTAGTTGAAGTGACGGTTCAATAACCTCATCAAGTCTCCATCATCCTCCCACTCAATTCTTTCGAGAGAAACTTTTCCTTGAGAAATGACCCGTTTCTAGAAACAATCACTTTTGCTTCCGGATCTGAAATAGGAGGTATACCCAACTGCTTTGGGTATTCAATGAAGATGCATTTATCCGATTTGGGTTCGAGCTTATCAGCCTGAAACTTTTTCACATAAGCGTCGCAGCCCCAAACTTTTAAGAAACGACAACTTAGGTTTTTTCTAAACCATAGTTCATATGGTGTCATCTCAATGGAATTGCGTGGTGCCCTATTTAAAGTGAATGCGGTTGTCTCTAATGCCTAACCCATAAACGATAGTGGTAATTCGATAAGAGACATCATGGTATGCACCATATCCAATAGGGTGCAGTTATGATGTTCGGACACACCATCACACTATGGTGTTCCAGGCGGTATTGGTTGTGAAAAAATTTCCACGATGTCTTAATTGTGTGCCAAACTCGTAACTCAGATATTCATCTCTATGATCATATCATAGACATTTTATCCTCTTGTCACGACGATCTTCAACTTCACTCTGAAATTACTTAAACCTTTCAATAATTCAGACTTGTGTTTCATCAAGTAAATATACTCAGCATCTACTCAAATCATCTGTGAAGTAAGAACATAACGATATCCACTGTGTGCCTCAGCACTCATTGGACTGCACACATCAAAATGTATTACTTCCAACAAGTTGCTTTCTTGTTCCATCTCACTGTGAACGAGGCCTTTCAGTCATCTTGCCCATGTGGTATGATTTGCATGTCTCAAGTGATTCAAAATCAACTGAGTCCAAACGATCCATCTGTATGGAGTTTCTTCATGCATATATACCATTGGACATGGTTCACATGTCTCAATCTTTTCAAAAACGAGGGAGTTCAAAGATCCATCAACATGGAGCTTCTTCATGCGTTTTATACCAACATGACTCAAATGGCAGTGCCACAAGTATGTGGTACTATCATTACTATCTTATATCTTTTGGCATGAACATGTGTATCACTATGATCGAGATTCAATAAACCATTCATTTTAGGTGTAAGACCATTGAAGGTATTATTCAAATAAACAGAGTAACCATTATTCTCCTTAAATGAATAACTGTATTGCGATAAACATAATCCAATCATGTCTATGCTCAACGCAAACACCAAATAACAATTATTTAGGTTTAACACCAATCTTGATGGTAGAGGGAGCATGCGATGCTTGATCACATCAACCTTGGAAACACTTCCAACACATATCGTCATCTCACCTTCAGCTAGTCTCCGTTTATTCCGTAGCCTTTTATTTTGAGTTACTAACACTTAGCAACTGAACCGGTATTTTAATACCCTGGTGCTACTAGGAGTACTAGTAAAGTACACATTATAATGTGTATCCAATATACTTCTGTCGACCTTGCCAGCCTTCTCATCTACCGGGTATCTAGGGTAGTTCTAATTCAGTGACCGTTCCCCTTATTTTAGAAGCACTTAGTCTTGGGTTTGGGTTCAACCTTGGGTTTCTTCACTAGAGCAGCGACTGATTTGCCATTTCATGAAGTATCCCTTTCTTGCCCTTGCCCTTCTTGAAACTAGTGGTTTTACTAACCATCAACAATTGATGCTCCTATTTGATTTCTACTTTCGCGGTGTCAAACATCGCGAATTGCTCAAGGATAATCATGTCTATCCCTGATATGTTATAGTTCATCATGAAGCTCTAATAGCTTGGTGGCAGTGACTATGGAGAACCATCACTATCTCATCTGGAAGATTGACTCCCACTCGATTCAAGCGATTGTAGTACTCAGAAAATTTGAGCACATGCTCAACGATTGAGCTTTTCTCCCTTAGTTTGCAGGCTTAAGAAACTTGTCAGAGGTCTCATACCTCTTGACGTGGGCACTAGTCTGAAATCCCAATTTCAGTATTTGGAACATCTCATATGTTCTGTGACGTTTCAAAACCGTCTTTGGTGCCACAATTCTAAACCGTTAGCATTATGCACTGAACTATTACGTAATCATCAAAACGTGTATGCCAGATGTTTCGCAACATCCACAGACGATGCTCGAGGTTCAGCACACCGAGCGGTGCATTAAGGACATAAGCCTTCTGCGCAGCAATGAGGATAATCCTCAGTTGACGGACCCAGTCCGCATAATTTCTACTATCAACTTTCAACTAAATTTTCTCTAGGAACATATCTTAAATAGTAGAACTAAAGTGTAAGCTACGACATAATTTGCAAAGACCTTTTGACTATGTTCATGATAATTAAGTTCATCTGATTATTTAATGAACTCCCACTTAGATAGACATCCCTCTAGTCATCTAAGTGATACATGATCCGAGTCAACTAGGCCGTGTCCGATCATCACGTGAGACAGACTAGTCATCATCGGTGAACATTTTCATGTTGATCGTATCTACTATACGACTCATGTTCGACCTTTCGGTCTCTTGTGTTCCGAGGCCATGTCTGTACATGCTAGGCTCGTCAAGTCAACCTAAGTGTTTCGCATGTGTAAATTTGGCTTACACCCGTTGTATGCGAACATTAGAATCTATCACACCCGATCATCACGTGGTGCTTCGAAACAACGAACCTTTGCAACGGTGCACTGTTAGGGGGAACACTTTCTTGAAATTTTAGCGAGGGATCATCTTATTTATGCTACCGTCGTTCTAAGCAAATAAGATGTAAACATGACAAACATCACATGAAAATCATAAAGTGACATGATATGGACAATATTATCTTGCGCCTTTTGATCTCCATCTTCAAGGCGCGACATGAACACCATCGTCACCGGCATGACACCATGATCTACATCATCGTGTCTTCATGAAGTTGCCTCGCCAACTATTACTTCTACTACTATGGCTAACGGTTAGCAATAAAGTAAAGTAATTACATGGCGTTTTCATTGACACGCGGGTCAAAATAAATTAAGACAACTCCTATGGCTCCTGCTGGTTGTCATACTCATCGACATGCAAGTCGTGATTCCTATTACAAGAACATGATCAATCTCATACATCATATATATCATTCATCACATCCTTTTGGCCATATCACATCACATAGCATACCCTGCAAAAACAAGTTAGACGTCCACTAATTGTTGTTGCATGTTTTACGTGGCTGCTATGGGTTTCTAGCAAGAACGTTTCTTACCTACGCAAAACCACAATGGTGATATGCCAATTGCTATTTACCCTTCATAAGGACCCTTTTCATCGAATCCGATCCGACTAAAGTGGGAGAGACAGACACCCGCCAACCACCTTATGCATCAAGTGCATGTCAGTCGGTGGAACCAGTCTCACGTAAGCGTATGTGTAAGGTCAGTCCAGGCCGCTTCATCCCACAATGCCGCCGGATCAAGATAAGACTAGTAACGGTAAGCAAATTGAACAAATCATCGCCCACAACTGCTTTGTGTTCTACTCGTGCATAGAATCTACGCATGGACCTAGCTCATGATGCCACTGTTGGGGAACGTAGCAATAATTCAAAATTTTCCTATGTGTCACCAAGATCAATCTAGGAGATGCTAGCAATGAGAGAGAGGGAGTGCATCTTCATACCCTTGAAGATCGCTAAGCGGAAGCGTTACAAGAACACGGTTGATGGAGTCGTACTCGCGGCGGTTCAAATCGCGGAAGATCCGATCTAGCGCCGAACGGACGGCGCCTCCGCATTCAACACACGTATAGCCCGGGGACGTCTCCTCCTTCTTGATCCAGCAAGGGGAGAGGAGAAGTTGAGGGAGAGCTCCGGCAGCACGACGGCGTGGTGGTGGAGCTCGTGGTATTCCTGCAGGGCTTCGCCAAGCACTACGGAGGAGGAGGAAGAGTTGGAGGAGGGAGGGCTGCGCCAGGGAAGAGGTGCGGCTGCCCTCTATCTGCGTCACTATATATAGGGGGAAGGGGGTGGAGGAGGTTCCCTAGGGTTCCTTAGGGGAGGGGCGGCGGCCACAGGGAAAACCCTAGTGGGTTTGGGCGCCCCCACCCCTAGGAAACTTGCCCCCCAAGCCGGGAGGGGTGGCTACCCTAGGGGAGGCGCCCCCACCTCTCCAAGTTACGTGAGATGGGGTGGGAGGGGCGCACAGACCCTTAGTGGGCTGGTGTGCCCCTTCCCCTTGTCCCATAAGGCCCCCCAACGCTTGCCGGGGCCTCCTAAACCACTTTCGGACACGCTGGTCGTCACCCGGTACCCCCGGAACAATTCCGGACTCCAATACCCTTCGTCCAATATATCGATCTTCACCTCTAGATCATTCCGGAACTCCTCGTCACGTCCAGGATTTCATCCGGGACTCTGAACAACCTTCGGTAACCACATACTATTTCCCATAACAACTCTAGCGTCACCGAACCTTAAGTGTGTAGACCCTACGGGTTCGGGAACCATGCAGACATGACCAAGACATCTCTCTGGCCAATAACCAATAGCGGGATCTGGATACCCATATTGGCTCCCACATGTTCCACGATGATCTCATTGGATGAACCACGATGTCGAGGATTCAAGCAATCCCATATACAATTCCCTTTGTCAATCGGTACGTTACTTGCCTGAGATTCGATCATCGGTATCCCAATACCTCGTTCAATCTCGTTACCAGCAAGTCACTTTACTCATTCCGTAAGACATCATCCCGTGACTAACCCCTTAGTCACATTGAGCTCATTACGATGATGTCTTACCGAGTGGGCCCAGAGATACCTCTCCATCATAAGGAGTGACAAATTCCAGTCTCGATTCGTTCCAACCCAACAAACACTTTCGGAGATACCCGTAGTGCACCTTTATAGTCACCCAGTTACGTTGTGATGTTTGGCACACCCAAAGTATTCCTACAGCATCCGGGAGTTGCACAATCTCATGGTCTAAGGAAAATATACTTGACATTAGAAAAGCTTTAGCAGACGAACTACACGATCTTGCGCTATGCTTAGGATTGGGTCTTGTCCATCACATCATTCTCCTAATGATGTGATCCCGTTATCAATGACATCCAATGTCCATGGTCAGGAAACCATGACCATCTATTGATCAACGAGCTAGTCAACTAGAGGCTTACTAGGGACATGTTGTGGTCTATGTATTCACACATGTATTATGGTTTCCGATTAATACAATTATAGCATGAACAATAGACAATTATCATGAACAAGGAAATACAATAATAACCATTTTATTAATGCCTCTAGGGCATATTTCCAACACCAGATTCCTCCTTGTCAAGGACAAGGTTAAAGATTGCCGCGACGAGGACGCGATATTAGCGTTCCGCAATAACTGCACGAACGAAGGAATCGTCAATGCCATTAATCGCCGCCGCATACTACACTTCGCTGACTTGGCAACTATCGTACAGAAGTACAGCTCAATGGAAAGCGCCTGGAGGGATCAGGCAGCTTGTTGGGAGCCATCAGCCCTAACTCAACCACTGGTTCAGGCGAAAAGGACGCATCCTAGTGATGCGCCCAATCCAATAGCCAAGAAATACAAACCCAATACACGACGCGGAACCGTTCTGGAGGGATGGCTCGATGGCCCATGCAAAATACACACAACACCGGATACCATACCAACCCACAGCCTTAGAGCATGTTGGATACTCCGACAGGTAGCCAAAAGTGGCGAGGACATCCTTACCAAAGCACCCCAGAGCAACACCCTCCAGGAGACGACGACCCCAGAGTACTGACGGTCTTTGAGACATTCGCTTCAAACAATAAGCGCAAAAGGGCACTTTGCGGCCTCGCCGAAGTCTATCAAATCGCCACAGTAAACCCTTGGAATGACACGGCTATAACCTTTAATGCCAGCGACGAACCAAAATACAAGACAGTCCAAGCACCAGCCGCTTTAGTCCTCAGTCCCATCATGTACGGCTTTCGACTCACCAAGGTCCACATGGATGGTGGCAGCGGACTAAACCTCATCTATGAGGATACACTCCACAAAATGGAAATAGACAGGAGCCGCATCAAGCAAAGCAGCATGACCTTTCGAGGAATCATTCCTAGTAGGGAGGCGCGGTGTGCGGGAAAAATCACACTTGACGTGGTATTCGGCATGCGGGAGAATTATCGGTCTGAAGAAATCACCTTCCAAGTGGCTCCTTTACACACTTCCAAGCTATACCTCATTACGGGTATATGAAGCTCAAAATGCCCGAACCAAACGGCATAATCACTCTTGTCAGTGATCCGGACATAGCACTCTGCGCCGAGAACAAAACCGTGTCCCTGGCCCTTGAGGCATTATTTGAAGCCCTCGCGGCCAAAGAATTAACCGCACTGCACTCCATGGTGGATAGGGATGATGTGATCTTAGACAAACGACCCAAATCCACCTCCTTCAAACCGGCAGAAGAAATAGTCAAATTCCAGGTCCACCCAACGGACCCCAAGAAGATAGCATCTATTGGAGCACAACTAGACCCAACGATCAACGACGCACTAAGGGATTTCCTTCGCAAAAACTGGGATATATTCGCCTGGCACCCTTCTGACATGCCTGGAATCCCACGTGAGCTGGCCGAACATATCCTTAATATCTTAAAGGGATACTAACCAATCAAACAAGCACTGCGAAGCTTTTCCGAGCCCAAATGCCAAGCTATGGGGGAGGAGCTGGCCAAGCTAATTGAGGCCGGATTCATTAGAGAAATAAAACATCCGGACTGGCTGGCAAACTTGGTGATGGTACCAAAGAAGGACAAATCCTGGCGGTTGTGCGTCGATTTTAAAGACCTCAATAAGGCTTGCCCTAAGGATCCCTTCCCCCTCCCCCATATTGATCAAACCATCGATGCTACCGTAGGACACGACTCACCGTGCTTCCTTGATGCATATTTTGGATACCATCAAATCAAAATGAAGGAGTCCGATCAAGCTGCAACAACATTCATTACCCCATCTGGGCCATTATACTTCAACACCATGCCCTTCGGGCTCAAGAACACCGACGCCACATACCAACGCATGATTCAAATATGCTTGGAGAAACAGATCGGCAAGACAGTTGAAGCTTATGCGGACGACGTCGTCATCAAAACTAGGCGCGTCGAAACACTAATAGACGATTTACGTCTCACATTCAATAACCTCCGCACGTATGACATTAAGCTCAATCATGAAAAGTGCGTATTCGGCGTCCCCGCTGGAAAACTGCTGGGCTTCATCGTTTCCAATAGAGGAATTGAAGCAAATCCAGCCAAAATCCGAGCTCTTTCACAATTGGCTACGCCAATAGAGCTTAAACAAGTCCAAAAGCTCGCGGGCTGCATGGCAGCTCTAAGCCGCTTTATCTCCAGATTTGGAGAAAAGGCACTGCCACTCTATCGCCTTCTATGGCGAACCGATCACTTCGAGTGGACGGACACGGCAACAGCCGGACTGGAGGAAATAAAAACCCTCCTTGCAAGCAACCTGATCCTGGCCACACCAAACGTCGGTGAACCGATGTTATTATACATATCGACAACACATCAGGTGGTGAGCGTCGTGCTCGTCGTTGAACGAGAACAAGACTGACACAAATTCCTGCTTCAGAAGCCAGTATACTACGTATCCACTGTCCTTACACCATGCAAATCCTGGTACCCCCATTATCAAAAGATAGCATACGCGGTCTTCATGGCATCCTGAAAGCTCCGTCACTACTTCCAGGAGTGTTCAATCATGGTGGCTTCCGAAGTACCACTCAATGACATTATAAACAACCGCGATGCCATTGGCCGGATTGCCAAATGGGCCATTGAGCTCCTTCCATTTGATATTACATACAAACCACGTCGAGCTATTAAATCCCAAGTACTAGCTGACTTCATCGCCGAATGGACAGAGGCCGAACTCCCTAAAGAGTACGGCGCATATTCCAATTGGGTTATGTATTTCGATGGCTCCAAAATGCTGGCAGGGCTAGGGGAGGGCGTCGTTTTAACATCACCTACTAGAGACGCTGTTCAGTACGTACTCCAAATACTATACACAGACTCCAACAATGTAGCCGAATACGAGGCCTTATTGCATGCTCTCCGGATGGCTGTCTCCATGGGCATACAACGCCTAGAAGTGTGCGAGGACTCAAACCTTGCAATATCTCAAATAAATGGAGACTTCGATGCAAAAGATCCGAAGATGGCAGCTTATCGTAATGCCATCATAAAAATGTTGGCCCGGTTCGAGGGGCTCGAGTTTCATCATGTGGCTCGAGAAAGTAATCAAGCGACGGACATTCTTGCTCGTATCAGCGCTAAGCGCGACCCCGTCCCACCTAATATCTTTTTGGAAAGGCTTTTTAAGCCATCCGTGGTGTGGCAGGGAGAAAACGGCAACACTAGTCCGGATCCGAACATAACCCCAGATTCCGAAAACACCGACATCATCGAAGGATCAACCAACGAAATAACATCGTCGGCACATCTCATCATGGCAGTCATTGCCCCATGGACCGAACCCTTCCAGGCCTACCTTAATAGGAAGGAGGTTCCTGAGGACCAGAATGAGGCCCGCCGCATTGTCCCGCATTCGAAGGCCTACAAGGTTCATGATGGAGAGCTTTATAAGAAAAGCGCTACCGGAGTTCTTCAACGATGTATCTCCGAGGAAGAGGGGCGGCCGCTCTTGGCTGAAATTCACGCCGGACTCGACGGTCACCACGCGCGCAGCTCGCGCCCTTGTTAGCAAGGCCTTCTATACAGGGTTTTATTGGCCGACGGCCTGAGCAGATGCACAAGACCTTGTCCAACGTTGCGTCGGATGACAACTCTTTGCCAACCAAAGCCATATGCCCCCCACTGCCTTACAAACAATGCCTAACACTTGGCCTTTTGCGGTCTGGGGACTCGATATGGTCGGACCCCTTAAAGGAGCAAGCCATAAGAGAAAGTATCTGCTGGTCATGGTGGATAAATTCATTAAGTGGATAGAGGCCAAACCAGTCAAAACGGCCGAAGCGGGGCCGGTAATAGATTTCATATCCGGCGTGGTACACCGTTATGGTGTCCCACACAGCATAATCACCGATAATGGCTCTAATTTCCCAGCCGATGAAGTGAAAACCTGATGTGCTAATATGGGCATTAAGCTCGATTACGCCTCTGTCTATCACCCGCAGACAAACGGTCAAGTCGAATGGGCTAATGGTCTTATTATGAGTGGCATCAAACCTAGACTAGTGCGGTCTTTGAAAGAATCAGACAAGCATTGGGTGGAGGAACTTGACTCCGTACTTTGGGGGCTACGGACCATGCCCAACCGCACTACTGGATATACACCTTTCTTCATAGTGTACGGTGCAGAAGCAGTGTTACCCTGTGATATTATTCATGACTCACCTCGAGTGCGTATGTACAAAGATAGAGAAGCCGAGCTTGATCGGCAGGACAGCTTAGATGCCCTGGAGGAGGAGCGCGACGTCGCAAAAGCCCGTTCGCATTTTATCAACAGCAGGCTCGTAGGTATCAAAGTAGAGAAGTGCGAGCCAAGACTTATAACGTTGGTGAACTCGTTCTACGCCTGCCAGAGAAGAAAAAGGACAAACTCAAGCCCATGTGGGAGAGTCCCTTCATCATTGACGAAGTTCTCACCAGAGGAGCGTACCGCCTGCGTGATGTGTCAGACAATCACCTAGAGCCGAACCCCTGGAATGCGGCCAGACTCCGACGATTTTATGCCTAGCGCCGAACTCTATGTTCGTCTCCTTTCTCCTATTATTAACATTATTTTTTCTCTCTTTTCATTTTTTATCTTTTTTTTGTTTTCCCCTTTAGCCCTACGGCTTTAGTACAGCTAGACCGTCCTCCCCTGATGCGTACATCTCCACATATGTATGTTCATTATACTTGGGGGCTTCTCATATAGAAGCTTGCTATTATTCTTCGAGCATCAAGCTCACCACATATGCATTTTTTCATATGTACCTTTTCTTCGCCATTATATGCATCGATATGACTTAAGTTTTGGCTAAGCTGGGTTGCTTGGCTCCTGTGCTTATGCCCTACGTTCCCGTTAGTTCGGCTAGGGCATAAAGGGAGCACCTCTGCGATTGTTACTGTTGGGTCATCCGAATGTGTACCTCAGACTGGGTGAAGCCGAAAGCTAGCATTCTTAAGGGAATATTCGGTCGGCGAATTAAAAACGTTTCCGCATTCACTCCATTGTGAAACCCCAGAAGTTACTTACTCTATGATTTTTTTCAATCACAGTCCGTACATGCACATTAAATGCATGCACATCTAGGGAAAGGAACCCTTAACAGAACTATTCTCTCTGGAAGATGTTTCTTACATAATGTAATATAACATAACTAGCCAGATACACATTGTCTGTTCAAGCAACTATGACCCCTACGCCTAGTTCCCATGCATACCTCGGTATATTATACCGTTAGGGTATTCGGAAATACTCCACACCTTTGGGTCCAGAGGTCGAAGCGAAAAGGTCGGCCGTGACAATTGTTTTTATTATCCAGCTAGAAGGAAAGTACATAGTCACTTAGGACTTGAAGACTTCCTCCTCTATACCATCTAACAGGCGGTCTAACTTACAATCCTGTTGGGAATATCTAGCGGCCACCTCCACTTGGTCATATACTAAACTAACGGGAATTTATTCGTCATTTGACCCTAGCGGTCCGACCCGGGCCATTTGATTCGGATCCAGCTTGGTATATCGTGTTTTACCATGGCCCAGGCCTCTCGCACACCCTCTCGGCAGGCCGATATCTTCCATAGTCGGATACGCCGCCGTGCTCCCTTGAACAGCTCTACAAGCTTCTCCATACTTCCTGGAGGGGAGTCGGATGGCCATAAGGCCTTGGCTACACTCCGCATTGCCTGTCGAGCTTGCTCGTGCAACTGCGACAGCCCTTGCAGAAGATCACTTGATGATCTAGACACCTCCTCTTCAGGACGGCCCGTCAATATACCTGCAATCACAGCTATATTAGCTACTTTTACTTCCAAACTGTTATAAGGTAAATACGACCGCATACTGAATATGCCGCCTCAAATTTTTTGTTCTCCTTCACGAAGTCGGCTAGATGGGCCCGCACATCCTTCAGCTCTTCGCCCAGCTGGGTGTTTGCGTCTTGGAGTTTGTTTTTCTCTTGTCTGACACGGGTCAAAACCCGCTCGCCTGTGGCATGCAGTCTTTTCGACTCCTTTTCCTCCAATGGATCCGACGATCCTATTATGAGATAAAGCCGCAGTGTTAACATGGTCGCTATGCAACAACTGTTTCTCGATGGAGGGAAATATCACCGGAAGACACCGCTTTGGATTTTTCCAGTTCGGCGGTCACTGTGTTTAATTACGTCAGGCACTTTTCTAGCTCTTGGGCTAGCACGTCGTTCTTCTCCGACAGAACCTGGTCATGCAGTGATCCTGAAATCAGTTGTCCCAACTATTTTAAGTCTCGAGGGCTACTAGCATATGATTATCATAGTCAGACAAAGTAAACTTACCTGCACATCTTTTAAATGCTGCTTTGTGGCTCTGTTAAGCCCATCTCGAGCAGCTCGGATATATGCGTCAGCCGAGCTGAAAGCGTTAAATGCCTCTTCTGAAAAGCCAGGATCTTGTAAAACGGCCCTGCAGCGCCGATGATTCATGGCGCTCTCCACTTCCGAGTTGGTGACGGATACATCATCCGAATCCTCGGTTGGAGGACAGTCCTGCGTCACCCCCGCATCAACCCCCGTCTTGACTGCAAGATCTGGATCCTGGTTGCGGGAAGTATGACCGGCCGGACCCCCGGATATAGTCCGGCACAACTTTTTCCTGATACAGGGTAAATGGAAAGGTCACAGTTGGATGTGATTGCCAAGGTGCATACTTGCAAATTCATACATCTTTGATGAAGGCTCGGACGTATCTTCGTTTGCCTTCCTCTTCGAAGGCTTGCCTGGTGTGGGGGACGCTCTCTTCGGAGATGCCCCCGGGGCAGCGTGGCGCGCCGAATGCCTCCCCTTTTGAGCACAATACAGTGCGGTGGGTAAGGGGGAAGGAGAAAACTCTCTTGGACAAGGTATCTCCGGATTACTTACATGTGAAGCAGGAAGGAGGCCCGGGTAATATGTGATGATGGGTACATCTGTACAGTCATAGCTCATCTGATAGAATATTCCATCCTCGAGCTCCACAAATATGTCCGGATCTTCCTCATATCCAGGGTCAAGATCCCGGTTGCGATTCTCGGGCTGAGGGGCAGGGTCATGGATCCCCTCGACAGCCTTTAGCCATTCCTATTATAAGCGGATAAGATACTGCGTGTCAAGAATGTTTCAGGGACAGGAGTAAAATAGTGGAGCTGAAGCTTACCCAGCTGGGAGGATTATACATGGAAAATTCGTCTCGATATTGGAGACGGGTGAACTCCTCCTTCTCAGCTTTATACAGCTCGGCCAGTATTTTGGCCAGGATGGCGGGAGTCTTCAGGCCCTTCTGACCATAGCGTGAGGCGTCCTCTTCCCTGTTATAATGCCACATGGGCAGCCCTCTGTATTGGAGTGGCTGGACACCCTGCGTTATAGAGATCTCCATTACCTCGACTATTGACAATCCGGACTCGGCAAGCGTCTTAATGTTGCCCAGCAGCAGGCTGATCTCTGCACTATCCTCTTCCTCGAGGCTCTGACGATGTCAGCTGTGGCGTTTCTTCAGCGGAGCATTTGAAAACTCGGGGAGGCCCATGCGGACGAGGTCGGGTAGAGCGACATCGTCGATGTAGAACCATTCGGAAGGCCACTCTTCGGGAGCTTTCTTCGGCGTGCTGGACAGGTATCCGGCCCCGGCGATGCACCACACTTCGGCTCCTCCCACTTCAAAAGTTGACCCACCTTGATTGCGAGGGATGAGGCAGAACAACCTTCTCCATAAATCAAAATGGGCCTCATAGCCCAGGAATAGCTCGCATAGAGCGACATAACCCGCAATATGAAGGATAGAGGCGGGAGTGAGACTGTGCAGTTGGAGGCCGTAATACTCCAGCAGACCTCGGAGGAAGGGATGGATCAGAAATCCGACACCTCTTAACAAGAAGGGGACGAAGCATACTCGTTCTCCCCTGGACGGATTGGGGAAGTTCTCCATTTGAGCCCCACCCTTGAAGGACGCCATCCCTGCTCGTACGGGGACCAAGTCCGCAGGGGGGAAGAAAGCCATGTATTTGCAGCTTCGCCAGCTGACTGTAGGATACGGAACATCTCCCCCAATCACCCTCTTTGGAGTCATGGGGACGAGAGGAAGAGCTGAGAGCGCTAGCCATGTTGGAGTGGTTTTTCTTAGCAAGCTCTGAGGATTTTCGCGGGGTGTGGAATGGATCTGAGATCTGTTCTCTTTAAATAAGCACCTTTGTGGTACGGTCAGGGTGGTATATGCTAAAATATCCCGACCCCTCGCATTCGTTCGACACGTGGAAACTGAAGTTGTTGATGCATAGAAACCGAGGGGTACAACTTTAAATGGAAGACCGAGCACACTACTCGGAAGTCATCGGTGGAGGAACCCGCCTTGCAATGCCGAAGATAATCTATGCGCCGAACACCTCGTCATTGAAGACTGGTTCGGGGGGCTACTGAGGGAGTCCTGGACTAAGGAGTCCTTGGGCGTCCGGCCTGTTAGATATGGGCCGGACTGATGGGTTGTGAAGATATGAAGACCGAAGACTGCACCCGTGTCCGGATGGGACTTTCCTTGGCGTGGAAGGCAAGCTTGGCGGCCAACTATGTAGATTCCTTTCTCTGTAACCGACCTTGTGTTACCCTAGATCCCTCCTGTGTCTATATAAACCGGAGGGCTAGGTCCGTAGATAGGCCGAATACTCATTACCATAGCCATACAAGCTAGACCTCTAGGGTTTCGCCGTTACGATCTCGAGGTAGATCAACTCTTGTAATACTCGTATTCATCAATATCAATCAAGCAGGACGTAGGGTATTACCTCTATAGAGAGGGCCCGAACCTGGGTAAACATCGTGTCCCCTGTCTCCTGTTACCATCGACCTTAGGCGCACAGTTTGGGACCCCCAACCCGAGATCCGCTGGTTTTGACACCGACAGCAGGCTTGATTTACCGTTTCCGTGGACAGACTGATTATCCGGTCCTTCAATCTGTTGATGACACGCTCATTGTCCTCCCTGCATGCGCTCGACAAGCCACCCTTGTTAAACATATTCTTCTGACTATGCCTCCTCCATTGGCCTCAAGATTAATTTTCACAAATCCACGATGATTCTGATCAATCTTGACGCTTCTTCCACGACCAATCTTGCTAGAGTCTTTGGGTGTGCGGTTGGCTCGATGCCGTTCACTTACCTTGGCCTCCCTCTGGGCACCACCCGACCTACGATCCAAGAATTTATGCCTTTGGTCTGCAGATTGGAAAGACAACCGACACCCACCATTGCGATGATGTCGTACGGGGGCAAGCTCTCTTGGTTGAATGCCTCGGTCACGTCTCTTCTGGTGTTTGCCATGTGCACTCTCAAATTCCCTCCCAAGCTTGTTGAGATCCTTGATAAGATCAGGCGCAGGTGCCTCTGGACCAAGAAAACCGAATAGGGTGATAAATGTAACTCTTTGGCTGCCTGGGATTTGGTCTGCCGACCCAAGAAAAAAGGAGGTTTAGGGTGACCAATTTGAAAATTCACAATGAGGCCCTGTTACTAAAATTCCTCCACAAATTCTTTAACAGACAAGATGTGCCTTAGGTCAACCTTATCTGGGAAAATCATTATGCTAGCAAAATTTCACACGCTGTGCACCCCGTTGGCTCGTTCTGGTGGAAAGACATTCTTAAACTGAACCCCATCTACCGAGGAATTTCTCGAGTTCAGCTGGTTGATGGCACATCGACCCTCTTTTGGAAAGATCTCTAGAGAGAGGAGGTTCTACAAATCTCACACCCTTGTTCCTTCTCATTTTCCATGCAAGAGGATTTGTCGGTCGCTGAGGCAATAGCCACTATGGACATGCATGCAACCTTTCACCTCCCTGTCTCACCCCAGGCTCTTGTTAAGATCCAAGATATCCAATCACAACCAACGTGGATATCTTCATCGACATCACTACATGATGTGTGGCACTACTCCTGGGGCTCCACGCTCTACAAACCAAGGGACTACTACAACAACTATTTTAGGGATGGGGAGACGCATCAGGCATTCAGTCAACTTTGGAAATCTAAGTGCACTATGAAAATCAAAGTATTTGGTTGGCTCTTGTTTCATGATAGACTCAACACACCAACATGTTGAAGAGGAGACGCTATAATATTGGCAACAACTTCAACTGCATCCTCTGCAACCAACACATTGAGGAGACAGTCGACCACATGATCTTCTCATGCCCTTTTAGTCAGAGCTGCTGGGCTAGGTTACACATGGCTTGGCCAGCATTTCTTTGCCGCCTCGATCTTCTTCAAACCACAAAAGATACCTGGCCAAACCCATTCTTCTATGAAACATTCTTGACCGCGGCGTGGAGTATATGGAAAGAGAGAAATAACAAGCACTTCATAGGACTGCCTCCCAGTGTTGACTCTTGGCTCAAACGATTCAAAGAAGATTTGTCTTTACTCCATCATAGGGTTAAGGCAACACATAGAGCTGCTCTGATCAACTTTTGTACCTCTGTTGTATAGCCTCCTCCTTTATTTT
Source organism: Triticum aestivum (assembly GCF_018294505.1). NCBI lineage: Eukaryota > Viridiplantae > Streptophyta > Magnoliopsida > Poales > Poaceae > Triticum > Triticum aestivum. Next base: position 168,406,135 of record NC_057797.1, on the reverse strand, counting down.
GGTTTGGTGGTGGATCCACACCATGGGTGTGGATTGCTGAGTGATGTAAAGTAGCCAATATGTCTATGTAAACCCCCCTATTTATATAGATATATGAAAAAACAGTAGGGGTTTTCCCCCTACTGTCATTTTTTCAAAAAAAAACTTGGTGTGAGGTATCATCAAGTTATGCTCAGCAGCTACGCAAACTAATGATATACGGTTTGGGCATTTATAAAATCTTATTTGAGTAGTTATTTATGGTAATATGTAACATGCATCGAGTAAGCCACGCGATGGGAACAAACAACCACACTGAGTGCATTGCCCAATCAAGAATGCCAATCACCGTAAGAAGATCAAAGGGAGATTTTTTTTGCGAGGAGAAGATCAAAGGGAGATAATTGCCTTTCATCACTGTAAAATGCATCACATTATTGCATATACATTGTGTCATATTATTCATCTTGATTTAAATTACCTGCTTAATTGTAACGCTCATCGAACATGGCACGAGAGAAGTGGGAAAATCGTCTCCCATGACTATAATTAATAATTAAACACATTAAGGTGCGCTAGAATGGTGGCCAACCAGCTACGCCATGTGGTGCATGCTGGTTGGTCATGGTGAGAAAGTTTTTTTTAAGGGTTTTTCTAAATGTTAGGGAGACTTTTTTCGAGAAAAGTTTTTCTAGGCTTTTTCTTTTTCCTTTTAAGATGGTTGTGATGTCCACGTGACGCGGGAATATTTTTTTAAAATTCGACATGATGGTGAGGTGTGCACAACTTTCTCTCAAGCGGCCCGCAATAGCGGGCCCCAACCACTAGTGTATATTACATGTGTACAACTACTACATGTTTGAAAAATCTATTTATTTGTCCAACCATATTTATGTTATTATATATCTCGATTTGTAATGCCCATCAAGTATATCATGTAATTATGCATGCCGATTTATATTAGGCCACTGGATATGTAAAATTTGCCTCATATAAAGATATTTAAGTAACTATTTAATCCGATATCTAACCATCAATTCATGCTGCAGAAATTAAGCAAATACTTGTGGTACACTGATCAACAATGAATACCTATCAAGTCATAGATTTGTCATTGAAATATCGTTCAAAAAGAGAATTACCACCCACAACTACCATAACTACTCCAAAAAAGAGTGCCCTGAAGAGCAAAAACTTGCTGAGTAGCCCAGTCTCGACGCTTGTCTGCTGGTCTCCTCAAGCAGCCTCAGCGCCACCATTCAAGCTCAGAAGGGCTGCGGAGATGGAAGCGGACACAAACCTGGAGATTTCAGTCTGACTTGTGTTACTCTAATTTCGGGCCTGCGTGCCGCCTGATCTTTTCAAAGATCTGTTTGCCTGGTTTCCTTTTTTTATCTCTTAGTGCCGTTTAGGCTGAACTGCTCTTCTAAGTGAGCTGCTGTATAACTGGAGATCGCGTTTTGGTTTCATGCTGAGTAATGGAACCGGGGAGGGAAACCTCCCTGTTCATCTAAAAAAAAACTACCATAACTACATATATATGATGCCACTCACATGATTGGCGTTATGTAATATTCCATTCGTTCCAAAATACTACAGTGGATACTTTGTTTTATAATAATAGAAGTCAAACATGTCTATGTTTGATCAAGTTTAAGGAAAAATTGACCAACATCCACAACACAACATTCGTATCATTAGATTCATAATGAACTATACTTTTATATTTTATTTTTTAGCATTTTAGATGTTGATAGTTTATTCTAGAAACTTGGTCAAACATAAGATGTTTAACTTTTTAAAAAATAATATACACTCTATTGTGAAATAGAGGTAGCGGCGATATGTAACACTACTAGTCCGGTAAATCACAAATTAGGCCGCACAAATCAAATGGCTACTTATGGTACATTGACAAGTCATGATTCATGAATGCTTGATGATAAGCTTTGCACACGGACATAGGTTAAAATGTGTTTTCCAAAGATTAAAAATATTTTCTCATAGTATGGTAAAATGTGCGCAAAGTAATGAGTAGAATGTGTTTTCCAAAGATTAAAAATATTTTCTCATAGTAGTTTGACTCGGTTGTTGTGTACGCGAGGCATGCGCTACGAAACAACAGGGCGGTCAAGCCCAATTTGAGCTTTCTTTTGGCAACATCGGGATAATTGCTCCTGCACTAGCGTCATAAATTTTCTCCAAAATTAGGGGTAACCGAAGCCTTCCGCCGGCTGGCACCGTTGACCAGCAAGTTTTGTGCATCGACGACCAATGCGCTAAGCACTGCGCATATAGACTGACATCCCAGGGCCCCAGCACCGTAGCCACAGCCCCTCCTCTGACCCGAAAAAAAAAATCCTCTGTTTCTATTCCCGTCCTCTACTCCTCTTGCCGTTCTTCGGAGTGAAAACCGAACAGGCCAAAAGAAGAAGACCAGAACGCAACAAAACCCCGCGACCATCTCTTCTTCTTCCCCACCTCTTCCCCTTGGACCAAGCAAAGAACCCCGACCATGGCAGACGCCCCTCACGAGCCCCGCGAGGCCGCCGACAGCCCCACCCCCGAGGCGGCCGACGACTTCGAGTTCCGCGTCCTGTCCACCGGCGGCCTTGTCTCGGCCGGCGTGGGCGCGGCCGACGACATGTGCGTGGCCGACGAGCTCTTCTCCCACGGCAAGCTCCTCCCGCTCCGCCCCTCGTCCACCGACGCCCCCAGCGTCGCCCTGCTCCCGCGGTCCGAGTCCGTCGCCTCCACCGCGGGCTTCGGCTCGCGCTCCGACTGCCGGAGCGCCAGCTCCAGCGGCAGCAGCAGCGGCTGCGTCAGCCGCAGCCACTCGTCCAAGAGCGCCTCCTCCGACCACGCCGCCGCGCCGCCGCGGAGGTCCCTGTCGAGCAGCCTGTTCTACGCGCACCCGAGCCCGTCGCCGCAGCTCCGCTCGCGGCCGCGCCGGAGCACGGGGTCGGCACCGCCGCCCGCCAGGTGGGGTGTCATACGCCTCGGCGTCGTCGGCGCCCCGGACGTTTACCCGCCGCGCTGCGCCGACGGGGCCAAGATCACGGCCGCGTCGAGGGGCGGCAGCGGCAGGAGCGCGAGGTTCGAGCAGGCCGCCAGCGCCATTGAGAGGAGCTTCAGGAAACATGGCGCGGGGCTGTTCGGTGACGGCTTCGGATGCAAGTGCTCGCCGGACGTCGTCGAGTCCGTCAAGCTGCCTCCGGCGGCGAGGAAAAGCGGAGCGGATGGAAAGGCCAAGAGTGGTCACGGCGGGCGTCGCATTAGGATCCTGAACTGGCTCGAAGAGCTGTCCATCACAAAGGCGAAGAAGTAATCTTGTGTAAAGATCGTGCATTTATCTGAGCTGCTCATGCTCAGGGAAGCATTTAGATTTGATCATTAGATTGTTTTTTCTTGTTTGATTAACAGGAGACGCTTAATTCGAAACAAATAACTTGTTTGTACAGATCTATGGAGCCCACCATAACTTTCTATCTCGAAGATTTTTTTTGAGGGAAATATCTTGAAGATAGAGTATTTGATCGTGCATTTGTTGCAATTTAATGCCAGGATATGCCATTGCAAATTTGAAACTGTATTTTTTTATATTATATCGTTACGCAGCTTCTTCTTCTGTCGTTAGCACTTGTTGCTAGAATCCTGCCACTGGAAGAAATGCATGCATAAAAAACTCGTCTGAATTCTCGACTGACGCTCTCATGCACGTACACAGGGTACACCCATCCTGAACTGTCTGCCCGTCAGGGCTGTCAGTCAATGTTTATAAAACACGACTAATCCACACACACATATCCATCCATGCTGAATTCATTTCTAGCACGTGAACTCTTGCACTGCGACGACGTGCACTGACAACGAGCTCGGCGAGAGCTCGGTGCGGCGCTGATGGCGAGGATGCCAGGCCCCTCTCCCTCTCGCGCTCCCCAGCGCGACAGGCGTGAGGCAGTGGCCGTGCAGCGCAGGCGCCTGGCGAGCCAGCGCGGGACGAGCGGCTTTCAGCCGACGCATGCAGACGTTTCTCCTCGGCCCCGGCGGAAATTCGTCTCTTCTAGGCGGGCTCGCCGCCAAGTCACCGCGCTCCAGTCGTGTCGGCGACCGACGGCCGACGCCGTGGCGGAGCTCGCTTCCATCCGCCGAGTGAAACGTCGCCGCGGCCCGTGGATACGCCGTGACGGTGACGACATGGTCGAGCGGTCGGTCTACAGTCCGCGTCTACCTCCTGTACTACGTACGCGCACTTTTCGTCCTCTCGTATCCCGAAGGATATGGAGACGGCGACGTGGTGAGCCGAGCCACGGGGTCGCGTATAGCTCGCGCCGCCCGCCCGCCCGCTCGTCGTACGTACGTGGCTGGTGCTGCCACAGTTGCGTGCGGTCGGTGGCGACGGCGACCTGCCGGCGGGGTGCGGGTCTCATAATCCGTTCCTGACGGCGACGCCCACCCGCGCGGTCGGAGCGGCCGAGCACTCGATCGGCACGGCCGGGCGGCGCTTTCGGCTGCTGTCACGCGTGCACGGCGTGCTGGACGTTGTTGTTGCCCAAGTCCCGGAGTTTTGAGCGGCAGCTCAGGTCGATCGTGGAACTGGTTGCTTCTTTCTTTCCGTGGAGGGATTAGGTGAGAGTCCCGATCGTTGGAGCGGTTCGGAACTTTGTTGCTCATTAGCTCGTCTAACCGGCACCTAACCGCCACTTTTACAGCGCTACGGACGAATCGGGACGGTAGCTGCTTTCCCGTGCCCAAACTAAAAGAGACAACGCTGCACCATTTCTTTTTAACAACAGACAGCGCTGCGCCTTGCCCTTGCTTGCTACTCCTATACTCTTAAGATTCAGACTTTAGCAAAAGAGAAAAAGATGCCCAAATGCACGCCTCGTTTCTCACACGGACAGTGCCTTTGGTCTGCCTGCTACTACCGGAAGAAAAGCGAGCGTAGGTAATCGAATGGTACGCGCCGAAATCACGATTGAGTGGCGGCGTGAGGCCGAAATGCGTATGTTGTATACTGCCGGGAGGGGCGCAAAGAGCAGGGTGACTGAAAAAGGTGACGCTAGCCCGTACTAAAAGGCAGGGTTTTGTAGCGGGACAAAGTAACAAAAAGAGTCTGCGTGTGCTTGTCTATGATGTGCGCTGCGGAGTGCACACGGGAGGGGGCATAAACAAGGAGCTCAATCATGGCGTCTCGCACTGCATGCCGCGCGGGAAAGGCTGCACTGTTCTGTTTGCAGCCACCGGTTCCCATTTCCGAGGCGGCTAAAAGCGCTTAGATATATACAGGCTAATCTATAGTACTTACCTAGCCTAATCAAGTTTATTCTCACGGTGCGTTGCCAACTCCGCAGCGGAATGGAATGTTTCGGTCCCCGACGCCAACCTGGTCCTCAAGGTGCTTCTACCAGTCCATCTGTCTGTGTGTCTGTGTCTGTCTGTCAGCATCCTAGCTCTCGTGAGATTATACTGCTACTAGTACTACTGATTACAGTAATAAGCACAGCCATGGGGCGAGTGGGCGTTGGGAATCCACTCCAAAGATGCCTGCAAGTTGCGACAGGCAATGAGCGGTAGTAGTATGCATTTGCAGCAGCGGCGCACTGACGAAAGGCGAGCGGAATGGAAGTTCCTGCGATTCACCGCCCGTCCAATGCGCAGCACTGCGTGTCCGTCTACTGGCCAGCACCATCGATGGAGCCGGTTCCATTCCGCGGCGGCACGCGAGAGAGTGGCTGCAGTTTCAGGCCTGCTGCTCATGGCTGTTTGTGGGAAAGAGGACCAGGTTTCAAACGCGTGCTGGATCCATGAGCATGAACTATTCAGCTCAGGTTTCGGTGCACAGAGGTCAAAGTGACGATGTAAACATGGTGTCATGGCCATCTTTTTTTTTAACCGCGCTACAAATCTGATGTCAGATTTTTAAACATGGCAAATCAAACATTTTATGGCAAATTACGTGCTGCGAGCCTGCTAATTTCCATAGCAAGCATGGCGAATCCTGACATGTTCAATTTTATCGTAAAAATTTGCCATGTTTACTGAAGAGAATTGTTGTGCTCGTGACACGTAATTTGCTATAGAAACACTCGATTTGTCAAGCTTAAAGTTTTGACGTCAGAGTTTTATCATTTTCAGATTTTTTTAGCCAGAGGTATTATGACCATTTACTGAAAAACAAACATGTCGCCCAGCTAGGACGGGTCTGCCTTGTGAAAGGGGACTTCCTATATGCCGCTTGCTTTATTGACGCAACATTTTTTTGAGACAATTTTTTTGAGGCAGCTTTTTGGTGGCAGCTAGCCGCTCCTTCGCACAGGGGCGCCTTGACTGGGCCGGTCCATTAGCGACACATTGCAGCGAGCAGGAGGGTATACTGTAGCGTTGGGGCGAGTAATGTACGGCGCCACTACTATAACAACTCGACGCTATACCAGACATATAAAAATCCGATTCCTTTCAAAACAATCTAAACGATTTGTGTTTTTCAACATTTTTTAAATTGAGAATAAATTTGAAATTTTGAACATTTTTTCAAGAAAAAATTCAAAAATTGAATCGTTTTAAAAAATTGTAAATATTTTATTGAAATGTTAAAAAATTATGAAAATATTAACAATTATTATAAAAATGTTTTTCTTCAAACACACACATATTTTGATTTCGAACATTTTTTAAGCAAATACCATTTTATGAATTTCTTGAACATTATTTTGAAATTTGATACCTTTTGGAAAATACGAACATTTCACAATTTTGCTTCAAAGATATTAAACTTTTTTGAAATTTTCTACTTTGCAAAAAATATATGAAAAAACGAAGGAAAAACGGTAAAGAAAAACTGAAGAAAGAAAACTGGTTCAAGAACCTTCTAGAAGGTTCGCAAAACTAGAAAAACCCGGGCTAGAACCTTCCATAACATTCTTAAAACCGAAACAACCTGCAAATCTCAACAACGTTAAATGGGCCGGTCCAAAGCAACCATGAGCGAGCTCCTCGTCTATTTGCAGCTCCCGAGCACCAGTGCTCTCTATACTTAATTTTTTTGAAATTCATGCTTTTGAAGTTTCAGAAAAATGTGAAGTTTTTCCCGGGGATACACATACACATTCCGAATACCCGTGGCAAGTTTCGGTAGAAATATCGTTTTGTTTTGGGCTACAGAAAAAAAAAATTCTGACAGTGTATAAGAGAACAATTGTGTCATTTCTGTCAGAAATTTCTCTTTTTTGTATTTTCCCAAAATACAAAGTATTTTTTTATCAGATTTTTACCGGGCCTTAGGAATATCTGTATGTATTCATGTATTTTTTTTAGATTTTTGTGAGCACTAGAAGTGTGTTTTTCAAAATTTTCAAATACCAAGAGTCATGGAGCTCGGCAGCTGCTTGCACTTTTCGCAACAACTTGCCACAATAAGTGTCAAATAGGGACTTGCGCTGTGAAATACTGAAAGCACATAGCCTCGATTTATGCTATTTTTTATTATTTAGAAAAGGAGGTTAACCCCGGTTTCTGCATCAATTGATGCATGCAGTCATCTTTATTAATTATTTGACAAAGGTCTAACAAGAATATACATCAATCCATGTGAAGCCACAACTCACACGTACAAACTCGATAATGTGGAGTGCTTGCTACGTCTTGAGTTTGCGTTGGTTTTCCCTGAAGAGGCAGCGATGATGCAGCAGAGTAGCGTAAGTATTTCCCTCAGTTTTTGAGAACCAAGGTATCAATCCAGTAGGAGCCCACGCTCAAGTCTCTCGTACTTGCACAAAGCGATAGCTACTCGCAACCAACACGATTAGGGGTTGTCAAGCCATTCACGGTCACTTACGAGAGTGAGATCTAATAGATATAATATTTTTGGTATTTTTGGTATAAAGATGCAAAGTAAAAAGTAAAAGCAAAGTAAAAAATAAAGCAGGATTAATTAAAGTGATAGAGATTGATATGATGAAAATAGACCCGGGGGCCATAGGTTTCACTAGTGGCTTCTCTCAAGAGCATAAGTATTCTACGGTGGGTGAACAAATTACTGTTGAGCAATTGACAGAATTAAGCATAGTTATGAGAATATCTAGGCATGATCATGTATATAGGCATCACGTCCGTGACAAGTAGGTCAAAACGATTCTGCATCTACTACTATTACTCCACTCATCGACCGCTATCCAGCATGCATCTAGAGTATTAAGTTAAAAATAGAGTAACGCTTTAAGCAAGATGACATGATGTAGAGAGATAAATTCATGCAATATGAAATAAACCCCATCTTGTTATCCTCGATGACAACGATACAATACGTGCCTTGTTGCCCCTTCTATCACTGGGTAAGGACACCGCAAGATCGAACCCAAAGCTAAGCACTTCTCCCATGGCAAGAACTACCAATCTAGTTGGCCAAACCAAACGGATAATTCGAAGAGACTTGCAAAGATAACCAATCATACATAAAAGAATTCAGAGAAGATTCAAATATTATTCATAGATAGACTTAATCATAAACCCACAATATCGGTCTCAACAAACACACCGCAAAAAGAAGATTACATCGAATAGATCTCCACAAGAGAGGGGGAGAACTTTGTATTGAGATTCAAAGAGAGAGAAGAAGCCATCTAGCTACTAACTATGGACCCGAAGGTCTGAGGTAAACTACTCACACTTCATAGGAGAGGCTATGATGATGTGGAAGCCCTCCATGATGACGGCCCTCTTCCGGCGGAGCTCCAGAACAGGCCCCAAGATGGGATCTCGTGGATACAGAAAGTTGCAGCGGTGGAATTAGGTTTTTGACTCCTGTTCTGATCGTTTGGGGTTACGTGTGTATATATAGGAGGAAGAAGTATGCCGGAGGAGCAACGAGGGGCCCACGAGGCAGGGGGCGCGCCCTAGGGGGGGCGCCCCCACCCTCGTGACCGCCTCTTTTGTTCCTTGGAGCAGGGTCCAAGTCTCCTGGATCATGTTCGGGGAGAAAATCACGTTCCCGAAGATTTTATTCCGTTTGGACTCCGTTTGATATTCCGTTTATCCGAAACACTGAAATAGGCAAAAAACAACAATTCTGGGTTGGGCCTCCGGTTAATAGGTTAGTCCCAAAAATAATATAAAAGTGGAAAATAAATCCCAATATAGTCCAAAACAATAGATAATATAGCATGGAGCAATCAAAAATTATAGATACGTTGGAGACGTATCAGGCATCCCCAAGCTTAATTCCTACTCGTCCTTGAGTAGGTAAATGATAAAAGGAGAATTTTTGATGCGGAGTGCTACTTGGCATAATTTCAATGCAAATCTTCTTAATTGTGGTATGAATATTCAGATTAGAAAGATCCAAAGGTTTATATTGACATGAAAATAATAATACTTCAAGCATACTAACAAAGCAATTATGTCTTCTCAAAATAACATGGCCAAAGAAAGTTATCCCTACAAAATCATATAGTCTGGCTATGCTCCATCTTCACCACACAAAGTATTTAAATCATGCACAACCCCGATGACAAGCCAAGCAATTGTTTCATACTCTAACCTTTTCAAAACTTTTTCAATCTTCACGCAATACATGAGCGTGAGCCATGGATATAGCACTATAGGTGGAATAGAATGATGGTTGTGGAGAAGACAAAAAGGAGGGGAAGATAGTCTCACATCAACTAGGCGTATCAACGGGCTATGGAGATTCCCATCAATAGATATCAATATGAGTGATTAGGGATTGCCATGCAACGGATGCACTAGAGCTATAAGTGTATGAAAGCTCAACAAAAGAAACTAGTGGGTGTGCATCCAACTTGCTTGCTCACGAAGACCTAGGGCAATTTGAGGAAGCCCATTATTGGAATATACAAGCCAAGTTCTATAATATAAAATTCCCTCTAGTATATGAAAGTGACAACATATGAGACTCTCTATATGAAGGACATGGTGCTACTTTGAAGCACAATATATGAGACTCGCTATATCATGGTGCTACTTTGAAGCACAAGTGTGGTAAAAGGATAGTAGCATTGCCCCTTTTTATTTATTTTCTTTTTTTTTGGGCCTTCTTTTTTTTTCTTTGGCCTTTCTCCTTTTTTTATTGGGACAATGTTCTATTGAATGATGATCATCACACTTTTATTTATTTACAACTCAATGATTACAACTCGATTCTAAAACAAAGTATGACTCTATATGGATGCCTCCGGTGGTGTACCGGGATATGCAATGAATCAAGAGTGACAAGTATGAAGAAATTATGAACGGTGGCTTTGCCACAAATACTTATGTCAACTACATGATCATGCTAAGCAATATGACAATGATGAATGTGTCATGATGAACTAGATGGTGGAAAGTTGCATGGAAATATATCTCGGAATGGCTATGGAAATGCCATAATAGGTAGGTATGGTGGCTGTTTTGAGGAAGGTATATGGTAGGTGTATGATACCGGCGAAAGGTGCGCGGTATTAGAGAGGCTAGCAAAGGTGGAAGGGTGAGAGTGCGTATAATCCATGGACTCAACATTAGTCATAAAAAACTCATATACTTATTGCAAAAATCTAGAAGTTATCAAAGCAAAGTATTATGCGCATGCTCCTAGGGGGATAGATTGGTAGGAAAAGACCATCGCTCGTCCCCGACCGCCACTCATAAGGAAGACAATCAATAAATAAATCATGCTCCGACTTTGTTACATAACGGTTCACCATACGTGCATGCTACAGGAATCACAAACCTTAACACAAGTATTCTTTAAATTCACATCTACTCAACTAGCATGACTTTAATATTATCACCTCCATATCTCAAAACAATTATAATGCTTCAATCTTTTCTTAGTATTCAACACACTCAAAAGAAAGTTTCACAAATCTTGAATACCAAGCATATTATTATTAAGCAAATTACCATGCTATTAAGAGACTCTCAAAATAATTTAAGTGAAGCATGAGAGATCAATAGATTCTTTAAAACAAATCCACCACCGTGCTCTAAAAGATCTAAGTGAAGCACATAGAGCAAAATTATAACGTTCAAAAGATATAAGTGAAGCACGTAGAGCAAAATTACTTAGCTCAAAAGATATAAGTGAAGCACATAGAGCAAAACTACTTAGCTCAAAAAGATATAAGTGAAGCACATAGAGTATTCTATCAAATTTTAATTCATGTATGGCTCTCTCAAAAGGTGTGTACAGCAAGGATGATTGTGGTATACTAAGACACAAATACACAAATAATACAAGATGCTCCAAGCAAAACACATATCATGTTGGTGAATAAAAATATAGCTCCAAGTAAATTACCGATGGAAGTGGACGAAAGAGGGGATGCCTTCCGGGGCATCCCCAAGCTTTGACTTCTTGGTGTTCTCGGATTATCTTGGGGGTGCCATGGGCATCCCCAAGCTTAGGCTCTTGCCACTCCTTGTTCCATGACCCATCAAAAGAATTCACCCAAAACTTGAAAACTTCACAACACAAAACTCAAAATAGAAAACTCGTGAGCTCCGTTAGCGAAAGAAAACAAAAGACCACTTCAAGGTACTGTAATGAACTAATTCTTTATTTATATTGGTTTTAAACCTACGGTATTCCAACTTCTCTATGGATTATAAACTATTTTACTAGCCATAGATTCATCAAAATAAGCAAACAACACACGAAAAACAGAATCTGTCAAAAACAGAACAGTCTGTAGTAATCTGTAGCTAGCGCAAGATCTGGAACCCCAAAAATTCTAAAATAAATTGCTGGACGTGAGGAATTTATCTATTAATCATCTGCAAAAAGAATTAACTAAATAGCACTCTTGAAATAAAAATTACAGCAGTTCTCGTGAGCGCTAAAGTTTCTGTTTTTTACAGCAAGTTCAACAAGACTTTCCCCAAGTCTTCCCAACGGTTCTACTTGGCACAAACACTAATTAAACACAAAAAACACAACCAAAACAGAGGCTAAATAATTTATTTATTACTAAGCAGGAGCAAAAAGCAAGGAATAAAAATAAAATTGGGTTGCCTCCCAACAAGCGCTATCGTTTAACGCCCCTAGCTAGGCATAAAAGCGAGGATAGATCTAGGTATTGCCATCTTGATTCTTAATTCTTTTAGTGATGTTATTCTCGAATCCGGGAGGTTCCTTAAGTTTCCCTTCATATTCAGAGATCTTGAGATCTAAAGAATCCAACCGCTTATTGCAAAGAGTAATTAACATATTCATGCGGTGAAGATTTCCGTTAACGCTCTTAAGGGGTTCAGGAGATTTTTGTAAAATCTTAGTTACTTCGCGAATTTTCTCAAAAACTTGTGTTTCCTCTTTGGTATGATGGGGCCTCTTTTTTTGAGGTAAAGTTCCTACTATACCTTCCATAATTTCATGTGCGATACTGGGATCAATTTCAATAAAATTGCCTTTGGCAACACAATCCAAAAGTTGTCTATGAGATATATTAAGCCCAACATAAAAATTGCGAAGCAAAATTGTGAAATTTACTTCTAGGGTGCATTTACGATAAGATTCCATTATTCTAAACCAAGCATCCTTTAAGTTTTCTCCTTGCTTTTGTTTGAAGTGAAGGACTTCAAACTCGGGAGACATAGGAGCAGAAAGAGGACTAGTCGTGACGACAAGCAAACAAACTAGCATGCGAGCAAACAAGAGGCAAATAAATAGGGAGGATAGAGAGAGAGAGGGCGAATAAAATGGCAAGGGTGAATTGGGGGGGGAGAGGAAAACGAGAGGCAAATGGCAAATAATGTAATGCGAGAGATAGGGATTGTGATGGGTACTTGGTATGTTGACTTTTTGCGTAGACTCCCCGGCAACGGCGCCAGAAATCCTTCTTGCTACGTCTTGAGCTTGCCTTGGTTTTCTCCGAAGAGGAAGGGATGATGCAGCAGAGTAGCGTAAGTATTTCCCTCAGTTTTTGAGAACCAAGGTATCAATCCAGTAGGAGCCCACGCTCAAGTCCCTCGTACCTACACAAAGCGATAGCTACTCGCAACCAACGCGATTAGGGGTTGTCAAGCCCTTCACGGTCACTTACGAGAGTGAGATCTGATAGATATAATATTTTTGGTATTTTTGGTATAAAGATGCAAAGTAAAAAGTAAAACCAAAGTAAAAAATAAAGCAAGATTAAAGTGATAGAGATTGATATGATGAGAATAGACCCGGGGGCCATAGGTTTCACTAGTGGCTTCTCTCAAGAGCATAAGTATTCTACGGTGGGTGAACAAATTACTGTTGAGCAATTGACAGAATTGAGCATAGTTATGAGAATATCTAGGTGTCGGTGTCAAAATCGGCGGATCTCGGGTAGGGGGTCCCGAACTGTGCGTCTAGGCGGATGGTAACAGGAGACAAGGGACACGATGTTTTTACCCAGGTTCGGGCCCTCTCGATGGAGGTAAAACCCTATGTCCTGCTTGATTAATATTGATGATATGGGTAGTACAAGAGTAGATCTACCACGAGATCAGAGAGGCTAAACCCTAGAAGCTAGCCTATGGTATGATTGTATGTTTGCCCTACGGACTAAAACCCTCCGGTTTATATAGACACCAGAGAGGGCTAGGGTTACACAGAGTCGGTTACAATGGTAGGAGATCTACATATCCGTATCGCCAAGCTTGCCTTCCATGCCAAGGAAAGTCCCTTCTGGACACGAGACGAAGTCTTCAATCTTGTATCTTCATAGTCCAGGAGTCCGGCCGAAGGTATAGTCCGGCTATCCGGACACCCCCTGATCCAGGACTCCCTCAGTAGCCCCTGAACCAGGCTTCAATGACGACGAGTCCGGCGCGCAGATTGTCTTCGGCATTGCAAGGCGGGTTCCTCCTCCAAGTACTTCATAGAAGATTTTGAACACAAAGGTAGTGTCCGACTCTGCAAAATAAGTTTCCACATATTGCCATAGAGAGAATAATATTTACACAAATCTAATCTGCTGACGTATTCCGTAGCGTGACATCACACCACGGCCAAGTCTTTATTCGGATCATTTTACTGTTCCACCTCAGCGCGTTTAGCGAGGCGGTTTACTTGGCATGTCTTGTCAAAGCAGAGATCGTGTCCCCTTATTCCGGGATTCTCATCAATACGGGCGTGGGTAACCCAACCGCGCCATTTATTACGGCGCTTGGGAGATAAGCGAGTTTTACCAGGCTGGTGGGGACGCATAGTCGCGTCCGCCCATATAAGGGGATAAGGATCCACCTTTTCATCCACGCCTTCTTCCTCTTTTTCCTATCCATTTCCGCGCACTCGAGCTCCAGCGCCCAAGTCCGCACACCCCACCTCAACCTTCTCCAGCCATGTCCGGAGCGGGAGGCAAGTGGATGGTCTCCTCCGTCACGGAGGGACACATCAAAAAACCGAGGAAGGCCGGATACTTGTCTAACGACATTGCGCACCGGCTTCCCGAAGAGGGGCAGCTCATCCCCATACCTAGGCCCCATGAGAGGGTGGTGTTCCTCCCCCATTTCCTCCGCGGACTGGGCTTCCCTCTCCACCCATTTGTCCGGGGGCTCATGTTCTACTATGGCCTAGATTTCCACGATCTGGCCCCGAACTTTGTCCTCAACATCTCGGCGTTTATCATCGTGTGTGAGGCTTTCTTCTGCATCCGCCCCCAACGGCCTATGGCTCAAGACATTCAATGTCAAGCCGAAGGTGGTGCGCGGCACCCAGGCGGAGTGCGGAGGCGCCATGGTGGGCAAGATGCCCAACGTCCTATGGCTCGAGGGCTCCTTTGTGGAGTCCCTAAAGGGGTGGCAATCGGGGTGGTTTTACATCACCGAGCCGCGCGACCCTGAATGGGTCGTAGCCCCCGAGTTCCGATCCGGACCCCTACGCGGCTCGCCTCCTAGAAAGAGACGGGCCAGTCGTGGGGTAAAAAAGGAGAGCTGACCAGACTCCAAACATGCGTTCAAACCCTGGTGGACAAGAAGCTCAAACTTGTCAACGTAGTCCAGGTTATGCTCATCCGCCGGATCCTCCCATGTCAACAACGGGCTTTCAACCTGTGGGAGTTCGACCCGGCGCGACACCAAACTCTGAGCAGGCTCTTCGACACGACGTATGAATATGCCTGGAAGGTGCTTTTCAAGGGCGCCGAGGCCCCCGCATCCGATACCGAGGATCGCGGATTCAGCACGCAGCGTCACGCTCGTACGGTAAGCTATTTTTACCTTTTACAGGGTATTAGTTTTTCATAGTTTGACTCCATGCGGGATCTAAGCTCCCTTACCTTTGACAGGATTGGCAGGAGACATCCGGACAGATCAACTGTCCGGCTCCTTTGCCCGAAGGCCCAGTGGACGCTCACTTGGCGAAGCTGCTGGTTCCGGCACCCTATGTGGTGCCGGAGAAGAAGGCCAAGAAGAAGGCCCACGGGGACTTGAAAGAGTGCCCGACGCCAGGAGGTGTCGGATTCATCATCCGACGACTCCAAGGCGCACTCCTCCCTTGAAGATGAGGAGGAGGAAGAAGAGACCTCTCCCCCTCCAGCGGGGGGAGGGAAGAAAAGGAAGGCCGCCCCAACTAGGGAGGCCGAAGGGTCCAAGAAGGGGAAGACCCCTCCTCCGGACTACAACACCAACGCCGACAATGGCGAAGAGGAGTGGCCGCACAGGGCCAAGCCCCTGGGGAGATCGTAAGTATCCGGATACCAGAGTGATTCATAGTGTTCCCCCATTGCACAACTTTTCCTTACATCGAACATGTTTATGCAGTCCACCCAAAGACCGGCTCGACGTGTCGTCGAGCAGTTCCCTGGATTCGTCGGATGTGAATTCGCTTCCGACGGCTACCTCCCCCCATCCTACGTACGACGGCGTGGTGGCGTCCCAACAGGTTCCAAGCCAGGAGGAGGTGGTCCTGGAGGCACCACAAGGTGACCTCCCGGACTCCAGGCGTAAAGGGGATAGAACCCCCAAGGGCTCCAAGTCCGGCCTTGAGCCAGACACCGCGCCGGAACCTTCAATGGTTCCGGACACCGGTAGGCAGCCTCCTTCCAAGAGGAGCAAGCCTACCGAGCCAGCGACATCCATCCAACCGGAGGTACCGGACAATTTGCTGGAGGTGCTTAACGGCGCCTCCATCGACGAGGAGCACCGCACTATTATGAGTGCGGTGATCCAGAAGGTTCAGTCCACCAAGAGCGGACTGACTGAAGCCTGTGCCAGCCTTCTAATAGGCTTTGAGGTAAGTAAAGAATATGTAAAAATATTACCGCATAGACAGTAGCCCCTGATGCTCTGTTCGGCGTTCGAAAATAAAAGCCGAATAGAGGACCTAATAACATTCGCAAGAGTCTAACATAATCAAGTCAATATGCGTATGCAGGCTTCGCTGCTGGCCTCCGCCGCACTAACTGCGGAGGTGGATATGCTGAAGCAAAATCTCGTGCGGTCCGAGAACGAGCTCGGCCATGCCAAGAGGCAACTCGAGGAGAAGGAAGGTAAGTAATACCTTGCGCAAGTATATAGAGAAGATGTGGTTGCAAAAAATGACAGGATCAACGTGCTATTATAGGGGCCACGACCGAGGTGGCAACCCTTAAGAAAGCGATGTCCGACGCCAAAAATAGAGCGGCCGCGGATCGCACAGAGAGAGGGAAGCAGGAGGTGCGGGTGGAGGAGGTGCAGAAAGAGCTCCAGGCTCTCGTGAAAAAACACAAGAGTTTGGAGCTTGACTAAAAGACGCAAGCGTCCGAGCTTGCGAAGCCCTCGAAAGCGCGAAGTCTGCCAAGGCTGAAGCCCAGAAAGCCCTCCAAGAAATTTAAGCGATGAAGAAGATAGCGGCGGGTAAGGCATTCATTATGCAAAGCAAGCACGTGAAAGTGAATTACTTGTTACTTACCCGAGTTCGGAGCTCTCCAGGAGCATTCGCAGATTTGCCCCGTAGTGCGTCTGATGCCGCCGCCTACTACCGATCCGAGGAGGGGAGCTCGACGGAGAAGGTGTTCTGGTCTCAGTATGCTGAGGCCGGACACCTGGTGCCTTTGAGCGACTAGCTGAAGCAAATGGTCGAGCTCCACAAGGTGGCCGAACAGGCCATAAAGGGCCTCGTAGTTCGGCTTTGGCCTGGAGAGGCTCTGCCTGGGAGCTACTTTGGACTGGTGAGGCGGCTGGTGGATGCCTATCCACAGCTTGAAGTAATCAAGCGCTCCGTCTGCATTGAAGGTGCCCGTAGGGCGCTTGCCTGTGCTAAAGTGCACTGGGGCAAGATGGATGCGGAGAAGCTGGTGAAGGACGGGACGCCGCCGGGCAAGGAGCATCGCGTCCCGGAAGCGTATTATGAGGGCGTCCTGAAGGGTGCCCGCCTTATAGCGGATGAATGCTCCAAAGATGTAATTTTTGAGTAAACTCGCATTTGTGATCCTGTATGCTGAAAACTTGTTCATATGCACTAAGCAACACTTTTGAATTTAAAATATTACCTTTTGTGCGGCCGTTTATCAAATTTGAGAGATGGCGAGTCGTCGGCTTCTGCCCCCGTGTCACGAGTGCTCGGGTGTTCGGAATAAACATGAGCGCTCTTTTTCCCATTCTTGGGTCCTTCGAGGGAGGCGCTCAACACAACGAACAAGGCAATCGGACTATAATGCTTGAACACTCTCACTTAGCCATAGAATTCTATAATTTTAAATTTCGGCGAAGCCCCTAGTGTTCGGAAGACCGAGTTCGGGGCGCTATCCACGCCTAGGCCGGACAAAGCCGACTCCTCGCTCTAAGCGGCATAAGTCTTTAGGGACTCGAAAACCTCTCGAACAGCGACCAACTCTCGCCTTATCATGACGGTCAGTTTTAGCTTTCTCTACTGAGGTGCTTAGCCTAGCTCAACTGGGGCACAATCGCAGTAGTTCTCCTAGTGCTACCTTAGCCGATATAACGGAACATAAGGTACCAAAACATAGGAGCCGGGCAAACCCAACTATTGACCCAAGACATGATTCGGAGCCGATGCATATAATGCTATAAGTTCGGGGTGCCGCACTTGTGAAAGTGTTCGGACTTCTCACACCGTATTGTGGGGTACTTAAGCCCCTGGCGTATTGGCCGTACCAAAGTGTACGGGTGCAACATGTCATTAATGAACATATATTCTTAAAAAAGAGTAATGCAATAATAGACGGAAGTTATGTATTGTTTATTTAAAAAAGCTGCGATCAAAGCAGAACGATACAATTTGTGCAATAAGAAAAAGATGGGACTATTTAACATGTCCTTTCCAGGGGCGAGCTGCGGAATGTTATGTGAAACAGGTATACTGCTCGTTATAGAGACCACCTTAGAGTTCCATAGTGCGGCGTAGCTTTCTGCTTCCCTGGTTGTATCGTTTGTGCGGCGATTGTACTGCCGGACAAGCCTTCCGAAGAATGGAGTCCTGAAAATAAGAGAAAATTAAGAAATCGGCAGCCCCTAGTGCGGTTTAAGCCGTGTTTCGGGCGTGCCGTGATGGTGCCCCTCCCCCTATGCCCATGGTATTTCCAGAGCGTAGTTATGTACGTGCAAGACTGGTTTGGCAAGTTCGCGAGGGCTGGGGTTGGGGCCGCATTGCTACGCTTGCTCAGAACGTGCCAGGCGTTCTTGTTGTAGGTTACTCCGGGCGCGCTTGACGGTGTCCAGACGTTTAATGGCCGGACTGGAGAATTGCCTTGAGAGGCTGCTTTGTACTTCCGCTGCGATAGCCGCTGTATGCTCCTCCGTTCGGAGAGAGCGTTCGGTGTTTCCATTGACCATGATGACTCCTCGAGGGCCTGGCATCTTGAGCTTGAGGTATGCGTAGTGCGGCACCGCATTGAACTTGGCAAATGCGGTTCGCCCAAGCAGTGCGTGATAGCCACTGCGGAACGGGACTATGTCGAAGATTAACTCCTTGCTTCAGAAATTATCCGGAGATCCGAAGACCACTTCAAGTGTAACTGAGCATGTATAGTTGGCCTCTACACCTGGTATGACGCCTTTAAAGGTCGTTTTAGTGGGTTTGATCCTCGAGGGATCGATGCCCATTTTCCGCACTGTATCCTGGTAAAGCAGGTTCAGGCTGCTGCCGCCGTCCATAAGGACTCTAGTGAGGTGAAATCCGTCAATAATTGGGTCTAGAACCAATGCGGCGAATCTGCCATGACGGATGCTAGTGGGGTGGTCCCTTCGATCAAAAGTGATTGGGCAGGAAGACCATGGGTCGAACTTTGGAGCGACTGGCTCCATCGCATATACGTCCCCTAGCGCACGCTTCCGCTCCCTCTTGGGGACGTGGGTTGCGTATATCATGTTCACCGTCCGCACTTGTGGGGGCAAACCTTTCTGTCCACTGTTGTTCGGCGGCCGGGGCTCCTCCTCGTCATCGCTATGCAGCCCCTTGTCTCTGCTTTCGGCATTTAACTTACCTGCCTGCTTGAACACCCAACAATCCCTATTGGTGTGATTGGCTGGTTTTTTGGGGGTGCCATGTATCTGGCATGAGCGGTCGAGTATTCGGTCCAAACTGGACGGGCCCGGAGTATTTTTTTTGAATGGCTTTTTCTGCTGACCGGGTTTAGAGCCTCTGAATCCGGCATTAACTGTCGTATCCTCAGCATTGTCGCTGTTAATGCGGCGCTTTTGCTTGTTGCGACGCGACCTGCCACTGCTGTCCTTGGTATCCGAATTACCAGGGCTCTTGGTCATGTTATTGCTGCGAGCTAGCCAGCTGTCTTCTCCCGCGCAAAAGCGGTTCATAAGTGTCGTGAGGGCTGCCATAGATTTCGGCTTTTCCTATCCTAGGTGCCGTGCAAGCCACTCGCCGCGGATGTTATGCTTGAAGGCTGCTAGGGCCTCTACGTCCGGACAGTCGACGATTTGATTTTTCTTGGTTAGGAACCGTGTCCAAAATTGTCTGGCCGATTCCTCTGGCTGCTGAATTATGTGGCTAAGGTTATCGGCGTCTGGTGGTCGCACATAAGTGCCCTGGAAATTGTCAAGGAATGCGGTTTCCAGGTCCTCCCAACAACCAATTGATTCTGCTGGCAAGATGTTAAGCCAATGCCGAGCTGGTCCTTTAAGCTTGAGTGGGAGGTATTTGATGGCGTGTAGGTCATCACCGCGGGCCATGTGGATATGAAGGAGATAGTCCTCGATCCATACCGCAGGATCTGTTGTGCCATCATATGATTCGTTGTTCACGGGTTTGAAACCCTCAGGGATTTGATGATCCATTACTTCATCTGTGAAGCATAGTGGGTGTGTGGCGCCTCTGTATTGGGCTATATCATGACGCAGCTCAAACGAGCTTTGTCTACTGTGTTCGGCCCGGCCGGATTTACTGTATCTGGAGTGACGATTACCGTCTCGTGTCGTGGGGTGCCCACGCGATCCGTAGATCGATCTTGTTTGCCTTGCCTTGTCCTCCAATATATCTCGCAGGTCTGGCGCATTTTCCCGTGCCTTGGTATTTTTTGAGCAGCGCTGGGGTGCGACTTGAGTGGAGGGCCAAGAGACCTCTCTGTCGCGGCCAAGGGGTGGCCGGTCGGCCGCATCATGCGCTGGTGATGTAGGTTTAGGTGCTTCCTCCTCTAATCGGGGTAGCAACCTGCGCTTTGGGTAGCTCTTGGAGGGGCGTTCGAGTTCATACTCTTCGGCCGCAAGGACTTCAGTCCATTTGTCGGCTATCAAATCTTGATCAGCTCTAAGCTGTTGCTGTTTTTTCTTGAGGCTGCTTGCCGTGGCCATAAGCCTGCGTTTGAAACACTCTTATTCGACGGGATCCTCCGGCACGACAAATTCGTCATCGTCGAGGCTTGCCTCGTCTTCGGAGGGAGGCATATAATTATCGTCCTCGACCTCTCTATCTGCCGCTCTCTCATGAGGGCTGGCTTCTCCATCCTCCTGTACTGAATCTTGCTGGAGGTGGTTGTCTTCGGCACTGTCCGGGGTGTTATTCTCTCCTGTGCCGGAATCACCGTTTTTGCTTTGGTGGGATTTAGAGCGGCGCCGCTGACGCCGGCGCTTAGGCTGCTTCTTGGAGGGGTCATCCTCCATTGTTCCATTGCCATTGCCTTCTTTTGGGGTGTCCATCATGTATATATCATACGACGAGGTGGCTTTCCAGTGCCCTATAGGCGCTAGTTCTTGATCGTCTCCTGCACCGGCGTCCATACCGTCGATGTCTTCGGAGTCGAAGTCGAGCATGTCGGTTAAATCATTGACAGTGGCTACGAAGTGGGTGGTGGGTGGGCTTTGAATTTCTTCATCATCTGCATCCCGACCTCGCTGACCATAGTCCGGCCAGGGCTCTCCTGATAAAGAGAGAGACTTTAGTGAATTCAGAATATCGCCGAAGGGCGAGTGCTGAAAGATGTCCGCGGCGCTGAACTCCATGATCGGCGCCCAATCGGGTTCGATCGTTAGGGGCGCAGAGGGCTCGGAGTCTGGAGAGGAGTCTGGCTCCTTGGAGTCACGGGCTTCATAGAGAATAGGGCTGGTGTTCGGCTCGATCACCGTAGAGATTGCAGCCCCCGAGGCGGTGTCCAACCACCCATCCTCGATTGGCACAGTTGGCTCCGAATTAAGGGTCGGGGATGATGCGGGTACGGCCTCCAGGGCACTGTTAGGCGGCAGAGCTAGATCATGCCCATCATGCCCATCGGGGATGATGCTCGAATCCGTCGAAGATCAAGTCTCCGCGGAGGTCGGCCGTGTAGCTCAAACTTCCAAATCTGACCTGATGGCCAGGGGCGTAGCTTTCGATCTGCTCCAGATGGCCAAGCGAATTGGCCCGTAGTGCAAAGCCGCCAAATACGAAGATCTGTCCGGGGAGAAAGGTCTCACCCTGGATCGCATCGCTGTTAATGATCGGAGAAGCCATCGGGCCTAAAAGTGACGACACAGAGGAACTCTCAATGAAAGCACCAATGTCGGTGTCAAAACTGGCGGATCTCGGGTAGGGGGTCCCGAACTGTGCGTCTAGGCGGATGGTCACAGGAGACAAGAGACACGATGTTTTTACCCAGGTTTGGGCCCTCTCGATGGAGGTAAAACCCTACGTCCTGCTTGATTAATATTGATGATATGGGTAGTACAAGAGTAGATCTACCACGAGATCAGAGAGGCTAAACCCTAGAAGCTAGCCTATGGTATGATTGTATGTTCTCCCTACGGACTAAAACCCTCCGGTTTATATAGACACCGGAGAGGGCTAGGGTTACACAGAGTCGGTTACAATGGTAGGAGATCTACATATCCGTATCGCCAAGCTTGCCTTCCACGCCAAGGAAAGTCCCTTTCGGACACGGGACGAAATCTTCAATCTTGTATCTTCATAATCCAGGAGTCCGGCCGAAGGTATAGTCCGTCTATCCGGACACCCCCTGATCCAGGACTCCCTCACTAGGCATGATCATGTATATAGGCATCACATCCGGGACAAGTAGATCGAAATGATTCTGCATCTACTACTGTTACTCCACTCATCGACCGCTATCCAGCATGCATCTAGAGTATTAAGTTAAAAACAGAGTAACGCCTTAAGCAAGATGACATGATGTAGAGAGATAAATTCATGCAATATGAAATAAACCCCATCTTGTTATCCTCGATGGCAACGATACAATACGTGCCTTGCTGCCCCTTCTGTCACTGGGTAAGGACACCGCAATATCGAACCCAAAGCTAAGCACTTCTCCCATGGCAAGAACTACCAATCTAGTTGTCCAAACCAAACAGATAATTCGAAGAGACTTGCAAAGATAACCAATCATACATAAATAATTCAGAGAAGATTCAAATATTATTCATAGATAGACTTGATCATAAACCCACAATTCATCAGTCTCAACAAACACACTGCAAAAAGAAGATTACATTGAATAGATCTCCACAAGAGAGGGGGAGAACTTTGTATTGAGATTCAAAGAGAGAGAAGAAGCCATCTAGCTACTAACTATGGACCCGAAGGTCTGAGGTAAACTACTCACACTTCATCGGAGAGGCTATGCTGATGTAGAAGCCCTCCGTGATGACGGCCCTCTTCTGGCGGAGCTCTAGAACAGGCCCCAAGATGGGATCTCGTGGATACAGAAAGTTGCGGCGATGGAATTAGGTTTTTGGCTCCTGTTCTGATTGTTTGGGGGTACGTGTGTATATATAGGAGGAAGAAGTACGCCGGAGGAGCAACGAGGGGCCCACGAGGCAGGGGGCGTGCCCTAGGGGGGCGCCCCCCACCCTCGTGACCACCTCTTTTGTTCCTTGGAGCAGGGTCCAAGTCTCCTGGATCATGTTCGGTGAGAAAATCACGTTCCCGAAGATTTTATTCCGTTTGGACTCCGTTTGATATTCCGTTTATTCGAAACACTAAAATAGGTAAAAAAACAGCAATTCTCGGCTGGGCCTCCGGTTAATAGGTTAGTCCCAAAAATAATATAAAAGTGGAAAATAAAGCCCAATATAGTCCAAAACAATAGATAATATAGTATGGAGCAATTAAAAATTATAGATACGTTGGAGACGTATCAGTGCTCTCACTCCCCATATCTAAAAACGATATTGTCGTCGATCCATCCACATAACGTATCGGGCCCAATAGCCGGTGCAGCCTACCTAAAGCGTACACTATATGCACACGTTTTAGAAGCCACTATCATCATCGGACTACTAACCCATCTTCAGAAGAGAGATCTGCATCATCCTTGCCAGTCTGAACATCCGTGGACGCCACCACGGCGCCCAACAACGCCACCGCCCTACGCTCGTCCGTCCAGACGCGAAGACTCCCCGACTCATAGCCGGGACTAGATGACGAATCTCGAGATCCGACCACCCAGCCGCATGCCGACCACCTCAGACAGAAGAGATGACCATCATCGCTGGCTGCATTCAGAACAGATCTAACTGAAGGTGCCATCAACGCGATCACCAGGCCCTCCATGTTGCCGTCACCGATCCAAAGGCAGATGGCGCACCGTCGCCGCGGCCCGAATAGGGCAGGCGGCCGCACAACCCTAGAGCCGTGGGAGAGAGGCGATCTCCTCCGCCACCGCCGTCAGCCCCCGGGCTTAGACCGGTGGCGTCCCCCAGCAGCGGCGGAGGGAGGGGAGGAGGGACAGTGCTTCCCTGGGGGCTAGGTTTACGCTCTTTATTGGAGGAGGTATGTGAAACTAGAAGGCAACACGATCTTTGTGCTTGGCTCCAGTATAAACGGTTTGGTCGGCATATAATATGCTTATTTCCATGAAGCAGGAAAGGGAAGTTTGTCTTGAAGAGTTATACTTTTTTGAAAATATATCATGTGCAACCAGAGAATCCGCGCAACGCCTATGTCTCCCTATTGCGAAACGTGGCTCCGTCGTGCAGTAGGCAAGCACATTATGGGCCGGCACAATTTTGTTGGGGAACGTTGCATGGAAAACAAAAAATTTCTACGCACATGCAAGATCTATCCATGGAGATGCATAGCTACGAGAGGGGGAGAGCATCTACATACCCTCGTAGATCGCTAAGCGGAAGCGTTTATCAACGCGGTTCATGTAGTCGTACAACTTCACGATCCGTACCGATCAAGTACCGAATGCATGAAACCTCCACGTTCAGCTCGATGACGTCCTCGCCTTCTCGATCCAGTAAGAGGGGCGAAGTAGTAGATGAGTTCCGGCAGCACGACGACGTGGTGAAACTTTTCTGCAGGGCTTCGCTAAGCATAACAAATTTGGATGGAGGAGCAACTAGTGGGAGAGGGGGCGCCGCACATGGCTTGGGAATCGTGATGTGTGTTGCCCCCTGCTACCTCTTGAGCACTGCGTTGGTTTTCCCTTGAAGAGGAAAGGGTGATGCAACAAAGTAGCGTAAGTATGTCCCTCAGTTTTTGAGAACCAATGTATCAATCCAGTAGGAGACTACACGCAAGTCCCTCGTACCTACACAAACAAATAAGAATCTCGCAACCAACACGATAAAGGGGTTATGAATCCCTTCACGGTCACTTACGAGAGTGAGATCTGATAGAGATAATAATGATAAGATAAATATTTTTGGTATTTTATAATATAGATTGAAAGTAAAGATTGCAATATTAATGGTGCTAGAAATAACTTGTTGACGGGAGATTAACATAATGGAGAATAGACCCCGGGGTCATAGGTTTCACTAGTGGCTTCTCTCAAGATAGCATAAGCATTACGGTGGGTGAACAAATTACTGTCGAGCAATTGATAGAAAAGCGAATAATTATGAGAATATCTAGGCATGATCATGTATATAGGCATCATGTCCGTGACAAGTAGACCGACTCCTGCCTGCATCTACTACTATTACTCCACACATCGACCGCTATCCAGCATGCATCTAGAGTATTAAGTTCATAAGAATAGAGTAACACATTAGGTAAGATGACATGATGTAGAGGGATAAACTCAAGCAATATGATATAAACCCCATCTTTTTATCCTCGATGGCAACAATACAATACGTGTCATTTCCCTTTCTGTCACTGGGATCGAGCACCACAAGATTGAACCCAAAGCTAAGCACCTCTGTAACACCCCTAGTGCCATGTTACAGTAATCCATCATGATGATGCTAAGCTACTGAGATTTGCAATAATAATCATGTTGGGTTAACCTTCTTTGAATTCCATTCAAATTCAAAGTGCAAAATGAAGTTGCTCATAACTTGTTGGAAAAATGTTCACCTTTTAGCAAATAATCCAAAATTATTTGCTGTTAAGGAACACAACATCATCATCAACCCTAAATGGGCCTAATGCTTTTAACAGAGCCAAAAAAGCCTTTTAAAATGCCCTTTTCTTTTTGAATAAATCCAAAGGGATTCAAAACATTCCCAACATTTTTTTGGCAGCGCACAATACTTCTTTGAATTTGTTTTGGCCAGTGGGATATTTTTGTAAAGTCATTTGTGGCAAAATAAAATGCAAAAGCTGCTGGGAAAAGAAAAACAAAAGAAAAAGAAAAAGGAAAAGAAAAGGAGAAGGGGTGGAGAGCCCCTGGCCTCCCCTTGGGCTTCGGCCCACCTGTGCCAACTGGCCCAGCTAGGCCGGCCCACTTCCCCCCTCCCCCCTGTCGTCTTCCCCCTCCCCACTGTGCGAGCGACCACGCGCTCGCGTCTCCGCCGGACCGCCTCGCTGTCCTCGCCGGCGAGGGGATAAGGGCGACGACGAGGCCGACCCCTCGGGCTCCCCTGCCACTCCAATCGTCCCACTCCCTCTGGACGCTCTCTCTCCCTGGTTACCCTCTCTCTCTCGCGCGCGATATCCCACCCCCATCGAGTGCCATCACCGCCGTACTTCCGTCGATCCCGAGGCCACCGGCGGCCCCGAGGCCACCGGCCTTGTCCGTCTGCTTCGCCGTCATCATCCACGTCGCCTGGGGTCCTCCGTTGGAGCCGAGGGCCCCTTCAGCTGCCGATCGCAGTCGTCCCCTTTCGCCTGTCTCCGACGCTCGCCGACGACCTCGAGCACCCATGCTGCTACTAATCCAATCACCGACCTCCTTGCACTGCTCGGTGAGCTCTTCCCTCCCTCCATTCTTCCGCCGCACCGCGTGGTTCTCCCTAGCTAGATCATCGCCGTTACCGTGAGTTCGCCACCGCAGATCTCCTCACTGTCGTGGCCACGCTCGCCGTCGAGCTCAACCGAGCACTGCGCCGTGCCAGCACGCTCCGAGCAGCCTGACCCACACGCCAGTTGCCCCTGCCGTGCCCTGCTTCGACGAGCTTGAGCTCACCCGAGCTCCAGCGTCCGCCGCGGTCAACGCCACCATCGACACTGTACATCCCAGCCTTGGCTGAGACCTTGAATGGCTGCGCCCGAGCCCCTGCTTTTGAGTGCACCACCCCATGCTCCTTTTGAGCGCCTGTAGCCCCGTCCCCGATGAGGCCCCAAGCCAACCGCCGCCCATGCTCGTCGCTGGCGCTGCTCCGGCAACCCCCGCCCCCGCTACTGCCGCAGTTCAAAGCGTGCCATTCCCCTCCGCTTGTAGATGCTCGCGGCGGTCCAAACGTCCCCCGGTGGCCGTTTTCTGACCATGTACGCACCACACCGCCATCTGAATGGTCGCCGCTGGCGCGCCGCCGCCGCCAGCCGACGTGGCCAGCCTGGGGCCACAACCTGGGTTACTGATTAGTGGCCCCAGGGCCCTCTTTGACTTGTTGACTGCGGTCCACATGCTGACTGGGTAGCCCCCAGCAACTGACATGTGGGCCCCCTTTGTTAATTAGTCTATTAAATGTTTTATAAATAAAAGTAATTAGATTAACCTAAACACTCACTAACACCCGGGGCCCACACCCCTAATTAACCCTGCTAGATGAGTTTAATCCACTATTAAGCTAACAGAGGCTGACATGTGGGTCCCAGTGGCCCCACTGGTCAGGTTTGACCTGGTCAGCCGCTCTGTTGACTGTTGACATCATCAACATGTCATGCTGACATCATATTCCATTTATGTCAATATTAATAATTCCAGAATATTGTTTAAAACTTAGAAAAATCATATAAAATAATCCGTAACTCGGATGAAAAAGTTTTATACATGAAAGTTGCTCAGAAAAATCCAACGAATCCGAATACGCGGTCCGTTCATCTGTCACATGCCCCTAGCATGCTGAACATGGATCATTCCCCCTCTAGTCATCTGTTTGACATAGGTTCGGAACCGGGAATACCTTCCCGGTTGAATTCCCCCTTCACCTATATCGTGTAGCCATACGTTAGGCCACACCCGGCACATCATATTGCCATGTTATGCTTTGTGATGCTGTGTTTGCTTTATATTTATTGTTCTTCCCCCTCTTCTCTCCGGTAGACCCGAGATCGATGCCGCCCCTATGATCGACTACATCGACGACGACACTTCTTCCTTTTCAGCAGAGCTTCCATGAAAGCAAACCCCCCTTGAGCATTTCGTTATCGCCCATTTTTTCCTTCTCATGCTTGCATTAGAACTGCTACTGCTTTCTGCATGATCCTATTCTGATGCATAGCTTGTTTTTGTTACTTGCTTTCATACCTTACCTACTTATTCGAAACTGCTTAGTGTAGGTTGGTTAGAGATCCATCAGTGACCCCCACCTTGTCCTTGTTGCCCCTGCTTCATCATCGAAGACCCGATCAACGAGATCGAAGACCAGGCCCCGGCACCGCACATCACTTTCCCCTTTTGTTGCTCGACTCTGCAGAGTTACCATCAAGTGCCGAGGGTGGAACCTCATACATCACTCCTGATGAGATCTCTGTAGTGTAGCTATCCGGTCGTGGTCATCGAGGGTGATTTCCTCCTTAACCACTTCCGATACGGCTCTGTCGTGCAACCCCTCAAGTGTGAACCTCGAGGGTGGATCCTCTTACATTCACCTTGATGATTACATCGAGTGGAATTCACCGGGGGTGATTCCTCAGGTTTTCCCCTTGGTGTTAGACACATAGTTACTATGGTTACCATGACTTTACACTGAACCATGTTACTAAAGATGGGTCGGCCCTGAGGGGTACCCGCACGAGCTAAATAGCGAGTGACGTGGAGTCGGGTTGACCTGGAAGGTGCCCGCAAGATACTTACGAGGCGTGGCCGGGCATTCTTATCCCTTGCCGCAAGTACTCGAGACGGGGCGATGGGGTCACATCTTTTGTGAGTCTCTTCTCGTGACCGCACTACCAACACAATAACGATTTGGATATTTGATCCGAGGGGCCTCTGGCCTGATAACACTAACCATCACGTGGGCATTGTATGGGCGTTCTGCGTCATATGCATCAGCCGAAGCTTTATAGACGTCAGCGACTGAGCGGCGCGCACTGGGTTGGACTGGTAAGCTCCTACCTTTTTAAGGAGGTAGCTAGGTCTGCTCACCGGCCGCCCACGCAACATGCAGGAGTTCCCGGGGCGATGGCCCATGACCCCTGGGGGCATAGGTTTAGTCCTGTGTGCTGATCTCTCTATTAAGCCTATGTTGGGTTGCGGCGTATTATTTGGCCGAGGCCGGGCATGACCCAGGAAAGTGTGTCTGACCGGAGTTAATCGAGCGTGGTGGGTATGTTGGTGCACCCCTGCAGGGAAGAAAACATCTATCGATAGCCTGTCCTACGGTAACGGACACTTGGAGTTGTATCCCGATCGATACAACTAGAACTGGATACTTGAGATGAGACATGGTTATGAGAAATGGATAGTATGGCTCTGGGATTGCTTTCTCGCAGGGAGTCGAGAAAGGAAATCTAGCCGAGGTTGCTAACACTACTACTACTTTACTTTATGCCACTCTTATCTCTCCTGATGCTGCAAGACGCTTGAAGATGCTAGTCTTCGATAGGCTAGGCTTTCCCCCTTCTCTTCTGGCATTCTGCAGTTCAGTCCACAGATACAGCTCATTTCATTGATATCGATGCATATGTAGTGTAAATCCTTGCTTGCGAGTACTTTGGATGAGTACTCACGGTTGCTTTGCTTCTCCTTTTCCCCTTTCTTCTTCTTTCCGGATGTTGCAACCAGATGGTGGAGCCCAGGATCCAGACGACCCCACCGACGACTACTACTATCCCGAGGGTGCCTACTACTATGTGGAGACCACTGACGACCAGGAGTAGTTAGGAGGATCCCGGGCAGGAGGCCTTGCCTTTTCGATCGATATTGCTTTTGTGCCAGCCTTCTTAAGGCAAACTTGTCTAACTTATGTTTGTACCTAGATATTATTGCTTCCGCTGACTCTTGTGTTTTCGAGCTTATGTATTCAAGCCCTCGAGGCCCCTGGCTTGTAATATAAAGCCTGTATTATTTTTATTTGTGTCTGGAGTTGTGTTGTGATATCTTCCCATGAGTCCTTGATCTTGATCATACACATTTGCGTGTATGATTAGTGTACGATTGAATCGAGGGCGTCACAAGTTGGTAGCAGAGCCGACTGCCTGTAGGAATCCCCCTTCCACACTCTTTGGCCGAAGTTGAGTCTAGTCGATGAAAACTATTTTACCAACATGGTTGTGCGGCCCATGGGCCCACGTCGCCATTGGGTGGTATTAGGATCTTTTATTCCTCGTATACTCTGGAACTCTGATCTCTCTTCTATTTTGGTGTTAAATGATTTTACTAACTCGAACATTAGGATCTCATGATCACATCCGCCCGGAGAGCCCCTTATTTCAGATGATCGCTTGCTGCATCAGAAGATTCCAAAGATACTACGATATTCTCTTGAGGTTTTTTGCCTGTTTCCCTTGCAATTCCCTACCACCGAAATATCCTTATGGATAACTACACACACTTGCCAATCTTACATTCTATCCCATTGATCTTGTTATTACCAGATGCCCTGAACTGCTCTCCTTTGTTCCGAGAATCCTTTGAGCTTACCGCCTTGCAGTTCCTTGTCACCTGAATACCCCTACGGATAACTTTGTGCACCTATTGAGTATCCGCTCATCCTCAGTTGATCCGTGTACATCACAAAAGTCTTCGTAATACCATTCGTTCTTATGAAAATCCTCAGCAGCCTATTGTTCTTGAATTTCTTACTTACTTGCATTATGGTTAATACCATAAGTCTAGTAATCTTATCGTCATCCTTTGTCATTATCATTTTGAGTCCATTGATACAATATGTTGCGAATGCTCGCAATCCTCAATCAGATCCTAGAATTCATCCTTCCAGCTCAGATGTCATTCTAACATGTGCTGGATCTCGACCAATATAATCGCCATCGATTGTACCCCTAAGGCTATTCTACCTATCCATCCCTAATCAGAGCATTGCTTCTGATCCCTTGTCTTGGAATTCATAATTCCTTTGCAATTGAGCTTTGAGTTAGTCAGTTGTTTATATAATTTGATCTCCTTGCATTGTTTCTTCCTCTAGTTGAATACTGATGCTCACATCAGATCCCTTGTGGACCACCAGACCCCCTTTTTCGGATTTTATCCGACAACGTCCTTCATATTCAATAAGCCTGTGAGCCTTTCCTCGGATACATAATACTTTTGGTAAATTGTATCCTCTGCTTTCTCAAGCATGCTCTACTACCGAGCTTGTGTTATTTATTCTTGAAATTTATGATATATGATCCTAAGATGCCCCGATGGGTTGAACTTATGCCTCCCCTAACATGTGTGAACTCGACAGTTATGCGGGTTATACTCTACTGGCTTTTCGTCAGATAAAATTTCAAAACTACAGCTTCATCAAGAGCAAGAAGTAAAATGAAAGGTTATGCATTGTAGAAGTGGGAGTCGACCCTGAACCTTTGTGTTCATGCCCACGGACACGGTGTGGAACTTATCATGAAAGCTCCTTGCAAGGATATTTAATCATTTGAATAATTCTTCTGGTATCGTAAATTGGATCCCTTGTAGTTATGGTCTTGACCATATTTCCTCCTTGATCCCATTTACTGGGTAAGTTAAAATTACTTATCCTCTGCAAATCATTTCCCCCGTCCAACCTCTACTCTGATTTACCTTCTGGCATTACACCTAGTACTTGATACTGGGAAGCTTTATACCCCATCACATCATTCCTAGCCTGATCGGCTATATTTTTATCATGTCAACTTTTTAACTGGGCTACCTGGTCCTTATGCCCGGAGCAACTTCCGACAATGAGCTAAGCTTACGTCGATCTTCCTCATCTTATCATTTTGCCTTGAACAACAAGTTTAATTTCGAGTTTGTGTCGTACCCATGGTTCTTATAACCTTTTGCTTCATCATTCCTTTGACTCGATGTCATCGCCGATTGATTACATCTTCATCAAATCTCTCGACAAATGTGTCGTGATCATCATCAACATTCTGATTTTTTCAGGATATCAATCGAATTCATGATGAGAAATAACATCATTGCCTCTTGATGGTTTGTGTCAGCACCAACAACATTCTTGTCTTCCCCCAACACAAACTTGTTCATATAATTTTGGAAATACATCCTTTTTGGCATGTCGATGGATTGTGGCTGAGCCCATCGGCCGCACCCTCACCTTTTGCCTGCTAAAATTGTATGACTTATTTTCTAAGTTGTTTCCGATGGATCCTTGGTGTATCCAAAGTCTGACATTTGCTTGAAACCATGTCAATGCTATCTCGAAGCATGTCTGTGGTAATCCGATCTCCAATAAGAACGTTCGAAGCACGATATTAAATTTTCTTTATCAATTATCCAAACACCGTTGTATAGGTAATGTCATGAAATTTCTTTCCCCTTACCTAAATGGTTTTATACTTCTATCCTGTCATGGATATCATGCTCTGCTTGTCCTTGGGAAGGATATACCCCTAAAATATGTGTTTAAACACATTTTCCTTTCCATTGTTCTGTTTAATCTGACAATTGCATTTTCCTTTCCATTGGTTTGTTTAAACCTTATTGTGATCTATATTATATAAGCAGTAATATTTCCCTGCTTATGTAAACACCTCGTTGTATCACTCTGTCAGTAAGACCCTGTTACTATTGTTGATGAAATTCCGGTAGCCACCGATGGATGAGAACTTTGCCTAATGGCCCGCCTCGTTTAACGAGGAGGATAATGGTTCTCTTCGTCCCTCGCCCTTGGTGCCGACGTTGTTGCCGACATAACTGACAGGCTACCCTCTGACATGCCTTGCTATCATGACCGTGCAAGATGTCATTGCTCCTTCTATTTTAACCCACATGGTGGGCCCATAACCCACAGTTCCATAGGATCGAAACTTGACTCTCCTGCATATCTTTTATTCCGAAGTATCATTTGCTCTCGGCTTTGTGTGTTGTCACGAGCCACCATCTGAGAGATGATCTATTACCGATGCTGTGAACACCCTTCTCACACTCTATTCAGGTATCGATCATTTGTCCATGCTCTTGAAACTTCCTATTGTACCTTCATATTTTGCTCTCGATGTTTTCTTAAGTTTCAACTCGAGAGACACTTTTGCCACATTCCCTGAATTGTTCACCAGATAATCAACCCTATAAGGGACAGTTCTTCCGAAGTTACTCTTTACTTCCGCACTTAAATCTCGGGACGAGATTTCTTGTAGTGGAGGAGATTTGTAACACCCCCAGTGTCATGCTGCAGTAATCCATCATGATGATGCTAAGCTACTGAGATTTGCAATAATAATCATGTTGGCTTAATATCTCATTTCACATTCCTTCTTTGAATTCCATTCAAATTCAAAGTGCAAAATGAAGTCGCTCATAACTTGTTGGAAAAATGTTCACCTTTTAGCAAATAATCCAAAACTATTTGCTGTTAAGGAACACAACATCATCATCAACCCTAAATGGGCCTAATGCTTTTAACAGAGCCAAAACAACCTTTTAAAATGCCCTTTTCTTTTTGAATAAATCCAAAGGGATTCAAAATGTTCCCAACATTTTTGTGGCAGGGTATAGTACTTCTTTGAATTTGTTTTGGCCAGTGGGATATTTTTGTAAAGTCATTTGTGGCAAAATAAAATGCAAAAGCTGCTGGAAAAAGAAAAACAAAAGAAAAAGGAAAAGGAAAAGAAAAGGAGAAGGGGTGGGAGAGCCCCTGGCCTCCCCTTGGGCTTCGGCCCACCCGAGCCAACTGGCCCAGCTAGGCCGGACCACTCCCCCCCGTCGTCTTCCCCCTCCCCACTGTGCGAGCGACCGCATGCTCGCATCTCCGCCGGACTGCCTCGCCGTCCCCGCCGGCGAGGGGATAAGGGCGACGACGAGGCCGACCCCTCGGGCTCCCCCTGCCACTCCACTCGTCCCACTCCCTCTGGACGCTCTCTCTCCCTGGTTGCCCTCTCTC
This sequence comes from Triticum aestivum, assembly GCF_018294505.1. NCBI lineage: Eukaryota > Viridiplantae > Streptophyta > Magnoliopsida > Poales > Poaceae > Triticum > Triticum aestivum. The sequence goes on along the minus strand of NC_057797.1, from coordinate 168,372,418 downwards.
TCTCACGTGATATCCCACCCCCATCGAGCGCCATCGCCGCCGTACTTCCATCGATCCCGCGGCCACCGGCGGCCCCGAGGCCACCGGCCCTGTCCGTCCGCTCTACCGTCACCATCCACGTCGCCTGGGGTCCTCTGTTGGAGTCGAGGGCCCCAGCAGTTGCCGATCGCCGTCGTCCCCTTTCGCCTCCGACGCTCGCCGGCGACCTCGAGCACCCCTGCTGCTACTAATCCAATCATCAGCCTCCTTGCGCCGCTCGGTGAGCTCCTCCCTCCCTCCACCCCCCGCACCGCGTGGTTCTCCCTAGCTAGCTCGTCGCCGTTACCATGAGTTTGTCGCTGCAGATCTCCTCACCGTCGTGGCCATGCTCGCCGTCGAGCTCAACCGAGCACTACGCCGTGCCCAGCATGCTCCGAGCAGCCTGACCCACACGCCAGTTGCCCCTGCCGTGCCCTGCTTCGACGAGCTTGAGCTCCCCCGAGCTCCGGCGTCCGCCGCGGTCAACGCCACCATCGACACCGTACATCCCAGCCTCGGCTGAGACCTTGAATGGCTGCGCCCGAGCCCCTGCATTTGAGTGCACCACCCCACGCTCCTTTTGAGCACCCGTAGCCCCGTCCCCGATGAGGCCCGAAGCCAACCGCCGCCCACGCTCGTCGTCGGTGCCGCTCCGGCAACCCCCGCCCCCGCTACTGCCGTAGTTCGAAGCGCGTCGCTCCCCTGCGCCTATAGATGCTCGCGGCGGTCCAAACGTCCCCCGGTGGCCGTTTTCCGACCATGTCCGCACCACGCTGCCGTCTGAATGGTCGCCGCCAGCGCGCCACTGCCGCCAACCGACGTGGCCAGCCTAGGGCCACCACCTGGGTCACTGATTAGTGGCCCCAGGGCCCTCTTTGACTTGTTGACTGCGGTCAACGTGCTGACTGGGCAGCCCCCAGCCACTGACATGTGGGCCCCCTTTGTTAATTAGTCCATTAAACGTTTTATAAATAAAAGTAATTAGATTAACCTAAATACTCACTGACACCCGGGGCCCACACCCCTAATTAACCCTCCTAGATTAGTTTAATCCACTGTTAAGCTAACAAAGGCTGACATGTGGGTCCCAGTGGCCCCACTGGTCAGGTTTGACCTGGTCAGCCGCTCTGTTGACTGCTGACGTCATCAACATGTCATGCCGATGTCATATTCCATTTCTGTTTATATTAATAATTCCAGAATATTGTTTAAAACTTTCAAAAATCATATAAAATAATCCGTAACTCGGTGAAAAAGTTTTATACATGAAAGTTGCTCAGAAAAATCCAACGAGTCCGAATATGCGGTCCGTTCATCTGTCACATGCCACTAGCATGCTGAACATGGAACATTCCCCCTCCGATCATCTGTTTGACACAGGTCCGGAACAGGGAATACCTTCCCGGTTGAATCCCCCCTTCACCTATAGCGTGTAGCCATACGTTAGGTCACACCTGGCACATCATATTGCCATGTTATGCTTTGTGATGCTGTGTTTGCTTTATATTTATTGTTCTTCCCCCTCTTCTCTCCGGTAGACCCCGAGACCGATGCCGCCCCTATGATCGACTATGTCGTCGACAACACTTCTTCCTTTTCAACAGAGCTTCCAGGCAAGCAAACCCCCCTTGAGCATTCTGATATCGCCCATTTTTTCCTTCTCATGCTTGCATTAGAACTGCTACTGCTTTCTGTATGATCCTATTCTGATGCATAGCTTGTTTTTGTTACCTGCTTTCATACCTTACCTACTTATTCTAAACTGCTTACTATAGGTTGGTTAGAGATCCATTAGTGACTCCCACCTTATCCTTGTTGCCCCTGCTTCATCATCGAAGACCCGATCAACGAGATCGAAGACCAGGCCCCGGCACCGCACATCACTTTCCCCTTTTGTTGCTCGACTCTGTAGAGTTACCATCAAGTGCCGTGGGTGGAACCTCATACATCCCTCCTGATGAGATCTCTGTAGTGTATCTATCCGGTCGTGGTCATCGAGGGTGATTTCCTCCTTAAACACTTCCGATACGGCTCTGTCGTGCAACCCCTCAAGTGTGAATCTCGAGGGTGGATCCTCTTAACGTTCACCTTGATGATTACATCGAGTGGAATTCACCGGGGGTGATTCCTCGGGTTTTCCCCTTGGTGTTAGACACATAGTTACTATGGTTACTATGACTTTACACTGAACCATGTTACTAAAGATGGGTCAGCCCTGAGGGGTACCCGCGCGAGCTTAATAGCGAGTGATGTGGAGTCGGGTTGACCTGGAAGGTGCCCGCAAGATACTTACGAGGCGTGGCCGGGCATTCTTAGCCCTTGTCGCAAGTAGTCGAGACGGGGCGATGGGGTCACATCTTTCGTGAGTCTCTGCTCGTGACCGCACTACCAACACACTAACGGTTTGGATATTTGATCCGAGGGGCCTCTGGCCTGATAGCACTAACCATCACGTGGGCATTGTATGGGCGTTCTGCGTCGTATGCATCAGCCGAAGCTTAATAGACGTTAGCGACTGAGCGGCGCACACCGGGTTGGACTGGTAAGCTCCTGCCTTTTTAAGGAGGTAGCTAGGTCTGCTCACCGGCCGCCCACACAACATGCAGGAGTTCCCGGGGCGATGGCCCATGACCCCTGGGGGCATAGGTTTAGTCCAGCGTGCTGACCTCTCTATTAAGCCTAGGTCGGGTTGCGGCATATTGTTTGGACGAGGCCGGGCATGACCTAGGAAAGTGTGTCCGACCGGAGTTAATCAAGCGTGGTGGGTAAGTTGGTGCACCCCTACAGGGAAGAAAACATCCATCGATAGCCTGTCCTACGGTAACGGACACTTGGAGTTGTATCCCAATCGATACAACTAGAACTGGTACTTGAGATGAGACATGGTTATGAGAAATGGACAGTATGGCTCTGGGATTGCTTTCTCGCAGGGAGTCGAGAAAGGATCTCTGGCCGAGGTTGATAACACTACTACTACTTTACTTTATGCTACTCTTATCTCTCCTGATGCTGCAAGACGCTTGAAGATGCTAATCTTCGATAGGCTAGGCTTTCCCCCTTCTCTTCTGGCATTCTGCAGTTCAGTCCACAAATACAGCTCATTTCATTGATACCGATGCATATGTAGTGTAGATCCTTGCTTGCGAGTACTTTGGATGAGTACTCACGGTTGCTTTGCTTCCCCTTTTCCCCTTTCTTCTTATTTCCGAATGTTGCAACCAGATGGTGGAGCCCAGGATCCAGACGACCCCACCGACGACTACTACTACCCCAAGGGTGCCTGCTACTATGTGGAGACCGCTGACGACCAGGAGTAGTTAGGAGGCTCCCAGGCAGGAGGCCTTGCCTTTTCGATCGATATTGCTTTTGTGCCAGCCTTCTTAAGGCAAACTAGTCTAACTTATGTCTGTACCTAGATATTATTGCTTCCGCCGACTCTTGTGTTTTCGAGCTTATGTATTCGAGCCCTCGAGGCCCCTGGCTTGTAATATAAAGCTTGTATTATTTTTATTTGTGTCTAGAGTTGTGTTGTGATATCTTCCCATGAGTCCTTGATCTTGATCGTACACATTTGCGTGTATGATTAGTGTACGATTGAATCGAGGGCGTCACAACTTATCCCATTGCAAGAAAGATCCATCTAGTAGGCCAAACCAAACTGATAACTCGAAGAGACTTGCAAAGATAACCAATCATATATAAAAGATTTTAGAGAAGAATCAAATATTGTTCATAGATAGACTTGATCATAAACCCACAATTCATCGGATCGCAACAAACACACCGCAAAAAGAGTTACATCGAATAGATCTCCAAGAAGATCGAGGAGAACTTTGTATTGAGATTCAAAGAGAGAGAAGAAGCCATCTAGCTAATAGCTATGGACCAGAAGGTCTAAAGTAAACTACTCACACATCATCGGAGGGGCCATGGAGTTGATGTAGAGGCCCTCCATGGTCGATGCCCCCTCCGGCAGAGCTCCGAAAAAGGTCCCAAGATGGGATCTCTTGGGTACAGAAGGTTGTGGCGGTGGAAATAGGGTTTCGTGGTGCTCCTGGAAGTTTTCGGGGTATATGAACATATATAGGCAGAAGAAGTAGGTCGGTGGAGCCACGAGGGGCCCACGATGGGGGAGGGCGCGCCCCCTGCCTCGTGGCCACCTCGTTTGTTGCTTGGCGTCTACTCTAAGTCCTCTAGATCACGTTTGTTCCAAAAATAACTCTCCCAAAGGTTTCATTCCATTTGGATTCCGTTTGATATTCCATTTCTGCGAAACACTGAAATAGGCAAAAAACAACAATTTGCACTGGGCCTTGGGTTAGTAGGTTAGTCCCAAAAATAATATAAAAGCATAAAATAAAGCCCATTAACATCCAAAATAGATAATATAATAGCATGGAACAATCAAAAATTATAGATACATTGGAGACGTATCACCCCCTCCCCTCCTCACTGACACTTCTCCGTCATATCTACTTTTCCAAACACTTTTGCCCTTGTTTTGGACTCTAACTTGCATGATTTGAATGGAACTAACCCAGACCGATGCTGTTTTCAGCAGAATTGCCAAGGTGTTATTTTTGTGCAGAAATAAAAGTTTTCGGAATGACCTGAAAATCAACAAAGAATTATTTTGGAATATGTAAAAAATACTGGAAGGAAGATCCACGTCAGGGGGCCTCCACCTGTCCACGAGGGCGGGGTGCGCGCCCTACCCCCTAGGCACGCCCCTGCCTCATGGGCCCCCTGACGCTCCATCGACCTCAACCCTGAATCCATATATTCACTTTCGGGGAGAAAAAAACCAGGGAGAAGGATTCATCGCGTTTTATGATATGGAGCCACTGCCAAGCCCTAAACTCTCTCGGGAGGGCTGATCTGGAGTCTGTTCGAGGCTCCGGAGAGGGGAATCCATCGCCATCGTCATCATCAACCATCCTCCATCACCAATTTCATGATGCTCGCAGCCGTGCATGAGTAATTCCAACGTAGGCTTGCTGGACAGTGATGGGTTGGATGAGATTTATCATGTAATCAAGTTAGTTTTGTTAGGGTTTGATCCCTAGTATCCACTATGTTCTGAGATTGATGTTGCTATGACTTTGCTATGCTTAATGCTTGTCACTAGGGCCCGGGTGCCGTGATTTCAGATCTGAACCTATTATGTTTTCATCAATATATGAGAGTTCTTGATCCTATCTTGTAAGTCTATAGTCACCTACTATGTGTCATGATCCGACAACCCCGAAGTGACAATAATCGGGACCACTCCCGGTGATGACCGTAGTTTGAGGAGTTCATGTATTCACTATGTGTTAATGCTTTGGTCCGGTACTCTATTAAAAGGAGGCCTTAATATCCCTTAGTTTCCAATAGGTCCCCGCTGCCACGGGAGGGTAGGACAAAAGATGTCATGCAAGTTTTTTTCCATAAGCACGTATGACTATATTCGGAATAAATGCCTACATTACATTGATGAACTGGAGATAGTTCTCTGTCACCCCAGGTTATGACTGTTACACGATGAACCGCATCTGGCATAATTCTCTATCACCGATCCATTTCCTACGAGCTTTCCATATATTGTTCTCCGCTTATTTACTTTTCTGTTGCTATTGTTGTCATCACTACAAAACACCAAAAATATTACTTTTGCTACCGTTACCTTTTACCACCGTTACCACTACTATCATGTTACTTTGCTACTAAACACTTTGCTGCAGATATTAAGTTTCCAGGTGTGGTTGAATTGACAACTCAGCTGCTAATACTTGAGAATATTCTTTGGCTCCCCTTGTGTCGAATCAATAAATTTGGGTTGAATACTCTACCCTCAAAAACTGTTGCGATCCCCTATACTTGTGGGTTATCAAGACTATTTTCTGGCACCGTTGCCGGGGAGCATAGCTCTATTCTTTGAGTCACTTGGGATTTATTTCTGCTTATCATTATGAAGAACTCGAAAGATCCAAGAACCAAGATTTATCCCTCAACTACGAGGGGAGGTAAGGAACTGCCATCTAGCTCTGCACTTGATTCACTTTCTGTTTTGAGTAAGCTTGCGACACCTAAACCTGCTTCTGCTATTAATTATGATATGTCGCATGTTATTGATGATGCCACTTCTGCTATGCATGATACTTATGATGAAACTACTTCTATGCTTGATGATACTGTGCCACTAGGTGAATTTCTTGATGAACAACTTGCTTGGGTTAGAGAGAATGAAATGACTGAAACCGATAATATTGATGAAAGTGATGATGAAGACTCTCCCCCTAGATATGAATTGCCTGTTGTTCCTGAAGGTTATGTTATGGATGAAGAAACTGCTAGAGACTTTCTTGCTTGCAATGATAGGAGTGATCTTAAGAAGCTTTTAGCTAAGCTGAAACAAAAACTTTGAATGCTAGAATGAAATATGATCCTGCTTATGCTACTTCACCTATCTTTGTTACTGATAAGGATTATGAATTCTCTGTCGACCCTAATATAATTACTTTGGTTGAATATGATCCTTTTTATGGCTACGAATCTGAAACTGTTGTGGCACATCTTACTAAATTAAATGATATAGCCACCTTGTTCACTAATGATGAGAAAACTCGCTACTATTATATCCTTAAGATATTTCCATTCTCATTAAAGGGTGATGCTAAGATATGGTTTAATTCTCTTGATCCTAGTTGTGTGTGTAGTCCCCAGGATATGATTTATTACTTCTCTGCTAAATATTTCCATGTTCATAAGAAACAAGCTGCTTTAAGGGAAATATATAATTTTGTGCAAATTGAAGAAGAGAGTCTCCCACAAGCTTGGGGGGAGGCTTCTCCAATTACTTAATGCTTTGCCTGATCATCCTCTTAAGAAAAATGAAATACTTGATATCTTTTATAATGGAGTAACCGATGCTTCTAGAGACCACCTGGATAGTTGTGCTGGTTGTGTTTTCGGGGAAAGAACACCAGATGAAGCTAAAATTTTATTGAATAATATGTTGACTAATGAAAAGAATTGGACACTTCCTGATCCAATTCCTGAACCAACTCCTAAGCCAACTCTAAAGAAAAGGGGTATTCTATTTCTCAGTCCTGAAGATATGCAAGAAGCAAAGAAATCTATGAAAAAAAAAGGTATTAAAGCTGAAGATGTTAAGAATTTACCTCCTATTGAAGAAATGCATGGTCTTAATTTACCGCTTGTTGAAGAAATACATGGTCTTGATAACCTAACACAGGTAATAAAGGTAAATTCTCTCTATAGATATGATAAAGCTGAAATCCCATTTACTAAGTTTGCTAGCCCATGCTTGGATGAGTTTGATGACTTTATGGTCAAACAAGAAAACTTAAATGCTTATTTTGGTAGAGAATTAAAACACAATGCTGATATGCTTGAACACTTGGGTGATTATATGGCTAATATTAAAGGTGAACTAAAACTTATTAGTAAACATGCTTCTATGGTCACCACTCAAGTAGAACAAGTACTTAAAGCTCAGAATGATTTGCTCAATGAATTAAATAGTAAGAAAATGATAATGCTGTTAGAGTTCTGACTAGAGGTGGTAAAATGACTCAGGAACCCTTGTATCCTGAGGGCCATCCTAAGAGAATTGAGCAAGATTCTCAGAGAAATAATATTGATGCACATAGTCCTTCTAAGAGGAAGAAAAAGAAAAATGATAGGACTTTGCATGCTTCTAGTGAACCTGTTGTTGAAACACCCGAGAATCCTAATGATATTTCTATTTCTGATGCTGAAACACAATCTGGTAATGACCATGAACCTAGTGATAATGTTAATAATGATGTTCATGTTGATGCTCAACCTAGTAATGACAATGAAGTAGAGATTGAACCTGCTGTTGATCTTGATAACCCACAATCAAAGAATCAACGTTATGATAAGAGATACTTTGTTGCTAGGAAGCACGGTAAAGAAAGAGAACCATGGGTTCAGAAACCCATGCTTTTTCCTCCTAAACCATCCAAGAAAAAGGATGATGAGGATTTTGAGTGCTTTGGTGAAATGATTAGACCTATCTTTTTGCGTATGCGTTTGACTGGTATGCTTAAAATGAATCCATATGCTAAATATATGAAAGATATTGTTACTAATAAAAGAAAGATACCGGAAGCTGAAATTTCCACCATGCTTGCTAATTATACTTTTAATGGTGGAATACCTAAGAAACTAGGAGATCCCGGAGTACCAACTATACCATGCTCCATTAAAAGAAACTATGTTAAAACTGCTTTATGTGATCTTGGAGCCGGTGTTAGTGTTATGCCTCTCTCTTTATATCGTAGACTTGATTTGAACAAGTTGACACCTACTGAAATATCTTTTCAAATGGCTGATAAATCAACTGATATACATGTCGGTATTTGTGAGGATGTGCCTATTGTGGTTGCAAACGTTACTATTTTAACGGACTTTGTTATTCTTGATATTCCCGAGGACGATAGTATGTCTATTATTTTTGGAAGACCCTTTTTGAATACTGCAGGGGCTGTTATTGATTGCAACAAAGGCAATGTCACTTTTCATGTTAATGGCAATGAGCATATGGTACACTTTCCGAGGAAACAACCTCAAGTCCACAGTATCAATTCTATTGGAAAATTTTCAACTATTACTATTGGAGGTTTTGAATTTCCTCTTCCTACTGTCAAGAAGAAATATGATATTCTTATTGTTGGGGATGTGCATATCCCCGTTGAAATAACCTAGTGTTATTCGAAAATTCTCCGGTTCCATGTTACTCGGAATGAGTTTGGTAACAAGACATGATCAACCTTGTTAGTGGATTCCTTTTGATGAGCATGAGATGGATGAATTTAGAAAATACAACTCTCTGTACCCTCTTTTTACTTTGTGTTATTTATATTAAATAAAGCAAAAATAGTAATTTCTGTCTGTTTTCTGAATTATCCATGCAATAAAAAATACCCCGAAAATAAAAGTTCTCCAAATGCCCTAAAAATTTAGATATGATTTTTTTCTAGAATATTTGAGAATATCTGGCACTTAGAACACAGCAGGGGGAGCAAGCACCTGGCCACGAGGGTCTAGGGCGCGCCCTACCCCCCTGGGCGCGCCCCCTGCCTCGTGGGCCCATGGTGGCTCCCCTCCACTTATTCCAGCTACCACATACTCCTTCTTCCTCCCATAAACATCACTAGCCAGCTCAAACCCGAGTCCAAGCTCATTTTGCTGCCATTTTCGATCTCCTTGCTCAAATCTCCATTCAAAAAATTGCTTTGGGGGATTGTTCCTTGGTATGTGACTCCTCCAATGGTCCAATTAGTTTTTGTTCTAGTGCTTTATTCATTGCATATTTTTGCTGCTTAGGTGACCCTGTTCTTGAGCTTGCATGTCAAATTTATATGGTCAAAAGTAGTTTTAATGCATGATATTGCCTCTAGGCACTTGTAGGAGTAGTTGCTATCAATTTTGTTGAGTTTGGTTCACTTTTATTTTGAAGTTACTAAAATTTCAGAAATTTTTCAGAGGAAGAAATATGTTTAGGAAAATGTATCAAGGTGGTCCTTCAAGGAAGCAAGGACCCAGGCTCGCAATACGCAATGCTGATGATGAACCACCGAGGGAAGCTCAGGTGCAGGCTTGTAAATGGCCGTCAGAGGACTTTATGTATCAAGCATGAATCAAGGAAGAATTTAACACGTATGTGCGTAATGCCGATCTTGAGAACTTTGAGGCAGATAAGTGCCGCCAATACCACTATCTCACTGATTCCTTTGTGAGGAGGTTTGAATTTTCATCATCACGCAATTCTCAAACTGTCCTATTTGATCTTTATGAAAATTCTTATACCATGGACTTAGAGGAGTTTAATACTGCTTGCAATCTTCCACAATGGGGCAGCACTAGTGAGCCTTGCAAATATGAGTTTAGAGATTTTCTTTCTAGTATAATTGTGGGGCAATCTTGAGATATAACACAAGCTACCATAGGGAGCATTCATTTTCCTGCTATACATTACTTTGCTCTCTTCATAGGTAGGTGCATAAATGGTAAGGATGAAGCATGTCACATGTGTGTCCCCGACCTCAATGTTCTCAGGAGTGCTGTATTAGGAGATAAACATTATAATCTAGGAGCCATTATTGCACATAGGTTGCATAATAATCATACTCATGGAGATTTCTTTGGTGGAATTTATGCAACCCGTCTAGCTAATTTTCTTGATATACCCATACGTGGGTATGATATTGAGTTGCCTCCTGTTTATTTAGATTATGAGGCCATGGTTCGTCATCAGTTTGTTGAGAGGAACGATCAGTTCCTCCAGTACCGACTAATCTTTGACAGATGACGCACCTATCACGTCGCTGTAACAGACTAACATCCCAAATTTTCGATTTGGAATTTTATACATAGGTCATCATTGCATATCATGTTTTATTGCATTTTGGCTTGATCCTCGAAATCCTAAGCAACTCAAGGACCCTCAGAGAGAGTTGGGGATTTCCCTGTCTTCATATTTGAGTTTTATCAAATATTGAAACAAGGATTTTTGGTTTTAATTATTTTTCTCTCCAAAAATATTTTATATTAAAATATATGAGAGGAGATAATACGACTTCTCCAAAATAAATGAAATATTGGTGGAAAAAGATTAAAATCAAATATTTGATTTTTATCCGGAGTTTATTGCTATTTTATTAGAATTAGAAAAATTGCATGATTTTCAAAGTTGCATTTTAGGGCCAAGAAAATGTTCATCTTGTTCTAAATATTTTATTTAGACGGTGAAAACTTGCTTTGGCATTTTTAGATTTTTATTTTATTTTCTAGGATTGTTTTGGTTTCGGCAAAATTATTTAAAAAAACGCGCAGCTCCCGACTGGGCCAAGGCCCAGCCGAGCCAGGCCGCCGGCCCAAGCCGCCCGCGCCTCGTCTCCGAGCTGGAGACTGCGAGCGCCACCACCATCGCTAGCGGAGCCAAGCCGGGACTCCTCCCGTGCCGCTTGCCCATTCCCCAAGCCGCCGCACCCCCTCCCCTTATAAGCCGTCGCACCCCCACCCTTGGACCCCGAGCTGCCCCGCGCCACCCGCCGCCGCAAGCCGCCCGCCCTGCCACCACTGCCCCGCGCTGCCACTTGCCGCCGCCGCCGCTCGCCGCCGCCTCGCCGCTGCCACTGCACCTTGCTGCCCCGCCGCGGAAGCCGCCGGAGCCAGAGGTATACGCCGCCGCCGCTGCCGGTTTTCTCTAGAAAACCGATCCAGTTTTTTTTGAAACCCTAGTTCGTTTTTTTAAATCGGTTCACCTGTTTTTCTCGGTTTAGTTCCTTTGCGGACGTTTGCCCGTACGTTCGTTTTAACGAACGGTGTTCACTCGTTACCCGCAGACAACGAGCGCTCATTCGTTAGCCTGTTTGTCAGTTTTCTTTTTTTGGATTTTCCATGATTATTTTCAATCGCGATTTCTGATCCGATTTTCGTTTTAGTTTATCTTTTCTCTCGTTTGTCGGAATCAGGGGATTCAAGCGCCTAGATCTTCATCTCGAAACCCTCTTTCCGTTTAACCAACTTGAACAAGCTTTTGCTACTGAAAAATTTCACCTTAGTCCAGATTAGTAAATGGATCTTGTTTCTTTCGCAGTTTGAGTTTCGTTGCTCCGTTTAATTCAATTCTTTTCGCAAACCGGAGTTCTTAAGTTGAACTTTCTAGTTAGATCTTCTTATTTGAGATTTACCCGTGTTTCTTTGCTTGATTGCTTATGTATGCTATTGTTTGTTTGCGATTGAACACCCGGAGTGCGAAGCGTGCTACTACGAGTCCCTAGGTTTTGCGGATCATCAGCAAGGCAAGTAACACTTTGATCATAGCTCTTTATCACCCAGTTTTATGCATTAGATCCAATCCTTAAACATTGCATGCTTAGGATGTGATTAACATGTGGGTTGGGAAGTAGTTGATGAGGTAGAACCTATTGCCCTGTTATATTCAAACCCTTGGGAGTTACTTCTACGTATTGCTTTTATTGCTATGCTATGCTCGTAGACATGGTTGGGTGAGTGAAATCCATGACAAATGTGAGATTGTTAATTAATGGTTCAACTTAAGGTGGCAACTTGAATACACATCTGGGTGGATTGTTTGTTGGGCACCTGGGGAATCCAGTGTTGTCCTAGGATATTCCGGAGTACCCGTGTGATAATCCTATGGTCTGCCACCCAGGCTCAAAGGGAACTGAGATATTTTCATGCTAGAAACTTTCGTGTGCAGCCACAAGCTCTTATGGGCTCTAGCATAGTTGAGTACGTTGCGTGAAGCTCCCGAAGAGGTGGATCAGCAGGTAGAGGGATGTAGGTTGGTATGGTCTGCCCGGAGTAAGGGGTTAATGCTTCTGAAAGACTGTGTCTCGGTCATCCGTTTCTCAAACACCTTGTAGTGCGAGAAATCCAACGGAGGAGATCGGGACTTGTGGGGAAAAGTGCGCAAACCTCCGCAGAGTGTATAAACTAATCATGGTTAGCCGTGTCCCCGGTTATGGACATCTTGAGTATCTAGTACTTGGAGTATCATAAGTATCTCATCACTCTAAACTAATATTGTTGGGATGATAATTACTTTAATTGGGATTGAGTTGGAGGAACCTTCTCAATGATGTTTCAACTACGATGATAGTTAAATAAAATATATTCCTTTGTTGTAGGAAAATATTGGCTTTTCGCAAAAACTATAACCATAGAGCTTTCCACCAGCCAAATTGCATGTAGTGATAGCATTACTCTGTTCTTGCTCTAATGTGTTACTTTGCCAGCATATTCCATGTGCTGACCCGTTTTCGGGCTGCAACGTATTATGTTGCAGACTTTTCAAACGGGGAGTAAGGTTCGTTAGGTCGTTGCTGTGCAGCTTAGCTATGCCGTTGGAGTTGATGGACTCACTTTATCATCCAAGCCTTCCACTGTTATCGTATTAGATGGCCTTAAGCCATATTTATTGTATTAAGTTCTCTTTTGAGACATTCGATGTAATAAGTGTGTGATTGCTACTCTGTTATAAATCCTCGAGTACTGTGTGTGTCAGCATTACCGATCCAGGGATGACACTGAAGCACAGAGACTTGACCGTTTGAGGTCGGGTCGCTACAAGATGGTATCCGAGCACACGCTGAGTGTAGGACACGACCACTAAGCTAAAGCCCTAGATCACTATTCTCTTCTCATTTCTGACTCCTCTCCATTTTCTACTCTTTAGGATGGCGGACGCAAGGAACAAGTGTGCACAACCAGATGAAGAAGCACCTTTTGGACGACACTTGAAGGAAGTCACTAGGTACCTGAACATTGGAATACCAAGCTTCACCGGGACTTACAACGCCACTTTACCAGAAGAGGAGTGATGGATGATTCAAGTTCAAGTTCCAGGAAGGACATTCACGCCAGTCACTAAGCCCATAGAGTTTTCCTTCGATGCACCAACCTGGAGTCTAGGAAAGAGTATGGCAGCTCGCATCACCATGGGACGCATTGGAGAAGTTTACCATAAGGAGCTTAAGGATACTATCTACCAGATTTGTGGGCGCCAAGAGGAGCAATGGGAGATAATCAGCACCAGGAAGGATAGATCAATTGCAGCTTTCATCCAGGAGTTAAACCAACACATTCGTCGTCAGGAGAACCAGATGTGCGCAGGAATGATAGACCTGAAGAAGGCAATGACTAGGATCACGGAATTGGAGGAAGAACTTAAAGCTACACGCGAAGATTATGAGGAGGAAATCATCGTACTAGTGGAGAAGAATGACGATCTGGAAAGGAAGCTAGGAGTATTTCTGGGAGACCCCGCACCAGGAGGAGAAGATGAAGAACCCAAGGAGATTCGCCTGGAGGACTACATTATCACCGAGGACACCGACTTGGACCCTGACAATAGCGATGATGACTATGAAGACGAACCTGGAGCAGACATCATGGAGTCTTCAACCAAAGAATATTTTTAGTAGACCACCACATCAGTAGTAGTATTCCACCATGTATATAGTATAGTCCGAGCACTTTTGTAACGATAGTTAGATCGATTGTATGCCCTTGCTTAGTTGATTGAGTGAAATGTTTGTGTTTGTCTCATGTGCATATGGGTAGTGTTTTCTCATTAGACCTCATTCTATTCTAATATCTCCCCTCTAAACCCATCAGATGCCTCCGAGACGTGACCCCAGATTTACTTTCCCATCGGAGCTCACACAGTTGATCCAGCAGCAGAATACCCTGATGCAGTTGTTAGTTCAGAACCAAGGCAACAACAATAAGAACAACAACAATCCACCGCCACCACCACCAGTTGATAACTTAGCCCGCTTTCTGAGGTTGCAGCCGCTGGTGTTTTCCAGTAGCACGGGGCCTATATCGAAGAGACCATATCGGATGCCCGCAAATGATCTGGAGGAGATTAAGAAATAGATCAAGGAGTTATTGGATAAAGGTTACATTCGATGGAGCTCATCACCATGGGGAGCCCCAGTGCTTTTGGTCGAGAAGAAGGATAAGTCTCTATGAATGGTTGTTGATTATCGAGCGTTAAATGAGGTGACGATCAAGAACAAATAACCACTGCCGATGATCAATGATTTGTTCGACCAGCTGCAAGGAGCTAAGGTGTTTTCAAAGATCGATTCGCGATCTGGATATCACCAGCTGAAGATACGAGAGAAGGACATACCAAAGACAGCATTCACCACACGGTACGGGTTGTATGAATATACGGTCATGTCGTTTGGACTGACTAACGGCCCTGCCTACTTCATGATCATGATGAACAAAGTGTTCATGGAATATTTGGATAAGTTCGTTGTGGTGTTCATTGATGATATAATGGTATACTCGAAGAACGAGGAGGAGCACGAAGAGCTTTTATGTTTAGTTCTCGAGAAACTCAAGGAACATCATTTGTATGCCAAGTTCAGCAAATGCGAGTTTTGGCTGAAGGAAGTTGTATTCCTTGGACATGTTATATCAGGAGAAGGTGTGGCAGTAGATCCTACCAAGGTTCAATCAGTCACTAAATGGTTGGCACCCACTTCAGTTAGCGAGATCTGCAGTTTCCTTGGACTCGCAGGATACTATCGGAGATTCATTGAGAATTTTTCCAAAATTGCAAAGCCAATGATGGAGTTATTGAAGAAGGATACCAAATTTAAATGAACAAAAGAATGTGAAGCGAGTTTTCAGGAGTTAAAGAAACATTTGACTACAGCCCCAGTGCTGATTCTGCCGGATATACGTAAGGAGTTTCTAGTGTATTGCGATGCCTCTCGCCTAGGACTTGGAGGTGTGCTTACGCAGGGCGGAAGAGTTGTTTCATATGCCTCACGACAACTGAAACCGCACGAGTTGAATTATGCCACGCATGATTTGGAGTTGGCTGCTGATACGTCTCCAACGTATCTATAATTTTTGATTGCTCGATGCTATATTATCTACTGTTTTGGATGTTCATGGGCTTTATTATACACTTTTATATCATTTTTGGGACTAACCTATTAACCCAGAGCCCAGTGCCAGTTTCTGTTTTTACCTTGTTTTAGAGTATCGCAGAAAAGGAAAATCAAACAGAGTCCAATTGACCTGAAACTTCACGGAACTTATTTTTGGAAGGAAAGGAACCTGATGGACTTGGAGTGCACGTCAGGAAAGAAACGAGGGAGCCACGAGGTAGGGGGGCGCGCCCACCCCCCTAGGGCGTGCCCTCCACCCTCGTGGGCCCCTCGTGGCTCCCCTGATGTACTTCTTCCGCCTATATATCTCCATATACCCTAAAAACATCCGGGAGCACAATAGATCGGGAGTTCCGCTGCCAGAAGCCTCCATAACCACCGAAAGCCAATCTAGACCCATTCCGGCACCCTGCCGGAGGGGGCAATCCCTCTCCGGTGGCCATATTCATCATCCTGGTGCTCTCCATGACGAGGAGGGAGTAGTTCTCCCTCGGGGCTGAGGGTATGTACCAGTAGCTATGTGTTTGATCTCTCTCTCTCTCTCTCTCTCTCGTGTTCTTGAGGTGACACGATCTTGATGTATCGCGAGCTTTGCTATTATATTTGGATCCTATGATGTTTCTTCCCCATCTACTCTCTTGTAATGGATTGAGTTTTCCCCTTGAAGTAATCTTATCGGATTGAGTCTTTAAAGATTTGTGAACACTTGATGTATGTCTTGCCGTGCGTATCTGTGGTGACAATGGGATATCACGTGATTAACTTGATGTATGTTTTGGTGATCAACTTGCGGGTTCCGCCCATGAACCTATGCATAGGGGTTAGCACACGTTTTCGTCGTGATTCTCCAGTAGAAACTTTGGGGCACTCCTTGAGGTTCTATGTGTTGGTTGAATAGATGAATCTGAGATTGTGTGACGCATATCGTATAATCATACCCATGGATACTTGAGGTGACATTGGAGTATCTAGGTGACATTAGGGTTTTGGTTGATTTGTGTCTTAAGGTGTTATTCTAGTACGAATTCTAGGGCTGTTTGTGACACTTATAGGAATAGCCCAACAGATTGATTGGAAAGAATAACTTTGAGGTGGTTTCGTACCCTACCATAATATATTCGTTTGTTCTCCGCTATTAGTGACTTTGGAGTGACTCTTTGTTGCATCTTGAGGGATAGTTCTGTGATCCAATTATGTTAGTATTGTTGAGGGAACTTGCACTAGCGAAAGTATGAACCCTAGGCCTTGTTTCAACGCATTGCAATACTGTTTACGCTCACTTTTATCATTAGTTATCTTGCTGTTTTTATAATTTCAGATTACAAATACCCATATCTACCATCCATATACCACCTGTATCACCATCTCTTCGCCGAACTAGTCAACCTATACAATTTACCATTGTATTGGGTGTGTTGGGGACACAAGAGACTCTTTGTTATTTGGTTGCAGGGTTGCTTGAGAGAGACCATCTTCATCCTACGCCTCCTACGGATTGATAAACCTTAGGTCATACACTTGAGGGAAATTTGCTACTGTCCTACAAACCTCTGCACTTGGAGGCCCAACAACGTCTACCCGAAGAAGGTTTTGTAGTAGACATCAAGCTCTTTTTTGGCGCCGTTGCTGGGGTGGTGATTTCTTGAAGGTATATCTTTAGATCTTGCAATCGAGTCTTTTAGTTTCTTATTTTCTCACTACTTTAGTTTACAAAAGAAAACTATAAGAAAATGGATTGAGTTTGTCTCATACGCTTCACTTTTTTAATATCTTTCGTAAGTATGATGGAAAGGAAAATTGTGCTCAATTTCTAGAAGAAGAAATCTATAAAATGTTTGGCACTAAATCTTTGAATGATGAGCATGATTGCAATGTTGTTAGTACGAATTTGTTGAATATCCATGATACTAATGATGATTGCAGTAGTTATGATTTCTCCTATAAACATGTCAATTTTTCTGGAGTACATTGGGTTTGTACGAACACACCAAATAGGGAAGATAGATATTGCAAGAGGCATAAGTACTTAGAAACAAAATTGTTGCAAGAAAGGCTAGATGAATGTGCTGAAAATTTAAATTATATTGGCCATACTTGTGAGCTTTGTACTGAACATGATCATTTCAATACCCAATGTAAATTGTTTCATGATCGTATTGTGTACAAAAAATGTGATGACTTGATTTCCCTTGCACATCATAATGAACTTAGTTTGCTTATGAGTTACGAAGAAATGAAACGTATAACTAATTATCTTCCAGAATTTGCCCGTTATAAACTTCTTGTATTTGATCTAGAAGAAATTTATATGTATTGTGCGGTGAATTGTATTGAAAACCCTTATATTACCAATTACATAAAGAAAACAAAAAAAAATAGAAGATGAAGAGAATACTAATGAAAGGGAAGAGGCTTCCCAATACCCTCCTATTATTTCTTATGATGAATCAGGTAACGAGGAGGAGCCTCCTATTCAACCAATCTCATTAATAAGGAGCTCCAAAAAGAGGATTGAACCCACACATGATGTGGTGAAGAAGAAGAAAAGAAAAAGGAAGAGAGGTAAAAGGATATCTCTCTCAAATAATACTGCTCCTATTACTATTGTGCCTCATGAAAATATAATTGTGGAAGATAATGATACTTCTTATGATCTTGAAAATCTTTTTGGCACTTTCTTGGAAGAATATGATAATTGCTATACTATTGGTGCTATCCATACTATTAATGATGAGAGTGACTATGCTTATAATATGAAAAGGCCCAAGCTTGGGGATGCTATGTTTGATGAAGATGATGTTTTTGAGAATATATTTGCTGCAATTAATGTTTGTCCCAAGCTTGGGGATGCTACGTTTAATGAAGATGATATTTTTAGTCTCCCAAGTTTTGATATGCAAATTTATAATGATGATAGCAAGCCTCCTACTTATGATGATTATTGTGATGATACTTATGCTATAAAAAGTAGTGATTATATTTATAAAACTTGTCATGATTATGGTTACTCCTTCTCTGAACATTACTCTTTGAATGTGGAAACAATTTATAGTATTCGAGTCTCTTATGATACTCCCACTATCCCGAATAAGAAGAATTTTGCTTATGTGGAGAGTAGTAAAAATTCTATGCTTGTAGATCATGAAAATAATGCTTTAGGTGCTGGTTATATTGTTGAATTCATTCATGATGCTACTGAAAATTATTATGAGGGGGGAATATATGCTTGTAGGAATTGCAATAATATTAAGTTTCCTCTCTATGTGCTTAAAGTTTTAAAGTTATGCTTGTTTTGCCTTCCTATGCTAGTTGATTATTGCTCCCATAAGTTGTTTGATCACAAAATCCCTATGCATAGGAAGTGGGTTAGACTTAAATTTGCTAGTCATATTCATCATGATGCTCTCTTTATGTTTCAATTCTTACCTTTGTGAGCATCATTGAAATCATCATGCCTAGCTAGGGGCGTTAAACGATAGCGATTGTTGGGAGGCAACCCAACTTTATTTTTGTTCCTTGCTTTTTGCTCCTGTTTAGCAATAACTAATTTATCTAGCCTCTGCTATGATTGAGTTTTTTATATTTTAATTAGTGTTTGTGCCAAGTAGAACCTTTGGGAAGACTAGGGGGAAGTCTTGTTGATCATGCTGTAAAAAAACAGAAACTTTAGCGCTCACGAGAATTGCTACCATTTTTATTAGGAGATTGCTATTTAGTTAATTCTTTTTGAAGATGATTAATAGATAAATTCCTCAGGTCCAGCAATTTATTTGAGAATTTTATGAGTCCAGAAGTATATGTTTGATCCAGATTACTATAGACTGTTCTATTTTTGACAGATTCTGTTTTCTGTGTGTTGTTTGCTTATTTTGATGAATCTATGAGTAGTATCGGAGGGTATGAACCATAGAGAAGTTGGAATACAGTAGATATAACACCAATATAAATAAAGAATTAGTTCATTACAGTACCTTGAAGTGGTGATTTATTTTCTTATACTAACGGAGCTTACGAGTTTTCTGTTAAGTTTTGTGTTGTGAAGTTTTCAAGTTTTGGATAAAGATTCGATGGACTATGGAATAAGGATGTAACATCCCAAATTTTCAATTTGGAATGTTATACATTAGATCATCTATGCATATCATATTTTAATTTTTGCATTTTGGTAGATCCTAGAAATTCTACGCAGCTCAAGGACCCACGGAGAGAGTTGGGGATTTCGTTATTTTCATATTTGAGTTTTCTCAAATTTTGACAATAGGATCATTTGATTTTGTTATTTTATCGTCAATTATTTCTATTACAAAAATATGAGAGAGGGAATAAAATGACTTTCCCAAAATAAAGAAATATTGAGGATTTAATAATAAAATCAAATAATATTTTATTTCAGAGTTTTTCGTTATTTTATTTGAATTTAGGAAAAATGTGCATTTTTCAAAATTGCATTTAGGCCCCAAATAAATGTTCACCTTGTGCGGCTTGATTTTAGAAGCCCGGGAAAATTTATTTCGGGATTTTTGGAGCCTGTTTAGTATTTCTTTTTAGTTTTCTTCTGCACGTAATCATTTAAAAAAACCGACCTAGGGGCCGTGTCCGACCCGGACTCCCGGCCCGCTAGGCTTTATAAGCCGGGGGGAGCCCAGCCAGCCTCAGCCCACGCCCCCTGGACCCTAGCCAGCGCCGCCCCGCCGCCACCAACGCCCGCCGCCGCCGCCTCACGCCGCCCGAGGTGTGCCTCGGTATCCACGCCGGTTTATTTTTTTATTTTTTTTCAAAAAACCGTCCATTTTTCCGTTGTTTTTTAGATTCGGTTTTTTTAATAGATCGGTTTTTCCGATTTATTTATTTAGCGAGCGTCCGTCCGTTCGTTCGTTCTAGTGAACGTTCGTCGTTTTTCTTTTTCTCGGATTTAATCCGCGATTTTTCGGATCGCGATTCCTGATCCGATTTTCTTTTTAGTATAACTTTTCGCTCGTTTATCGGAATCAGGCGATTCAAGCGCCTGGAGTTTCGCCTCGAAACCCTCTATCCGTTTAACCAACTTAAACAAGTTTTTGCTACTGTAAAATTTGCCTTAGATCCAGATTAGTAGAATGAAGTTGTTTTCTTTCGCCATTTGACTTTCGTTGCTTCGTTCGATTTGATTCTTTTTGCAAACCGGAGTTCTTAAGTTGAACCTTCTGGTTAGATCTCTTATTTGACTTTTACCTGTGCATTAGATGAGTATTTATTGTATGCTTGTTTGTTTGTCTGCGATAGAATACCCGGAGTGCGCCGCATGTTACTTCGAATCGCTAGGTTTCCCGGATCATCAGCAAGGCAAGTAACACTTTGATCATACCTTTCCTACTACCCAGTTTTATTGCATTAGATCAATCCTCACACATTGCATGATTAGGATCTAATTAAATTGTGGGATGAGAAGTAGTTGAGGTAGTACCTATTACCTGTTCACTTACAAACCTTTGGGAGTTACTTCTACATTTGCTTATTATGCCATGCTATGCTAGTAGACGTGGATTGGGTGAGTGATATCCATGACAGATGCGAGTTTGTTAATTAATGGTTTATCTAAGGTGGCAACTTAAACACACATCTGGGTGGATTGAGGCACCTGGGTAATCCAGGACTTGCCTGTTTTCTTTTGGACCGCCACCCAGGCTCAAAGGGATCATGAGACTATTCATACTAGAAACTTCCGTGTGCAGCCACAAGCTATTATGGGCTCTAGCATAGTTGATTAAGTCGTGCGAACTCTTACAGGGTAGACTAGCAGATGTAGGGGAAAGTAGGTGTAACGGTCTATCCATCGTAAGGTGCTAGCACTTCTGAAAGACTATGTCTCAGTCATCCATCTTCTCAAACACCATGTAGTGCGAGAAACCAAACGGAGGCGATCGAGTCTTGTGGGGAAAAGTGCGCAAACCTCTGCAGAGTGTAATAAACTAATCATGGTTAGCCGTGTCCCCGGTTATGGACAATCTTGAGTATCTAGTACTTGGATTATCATGTGAATCTCAACATGTTACCCTAAATTAATTTTGTTGGGATTTATTAATGATATTTTTAATTGGGATTGAGAATGCTGTCAACCATTCTCAATGTTTAACAACTACCATGATAGTTAAATAAATGTATTCCTTTGTAGTAGGGAAAAATTGGCTTTACGCAAAACTATAACCGTAGAGCTTTCCACCAGCCAAGTATGCATATAGTATAGTTGTTTCATTTCATTACTCTCTATGTGCTACCTTGCCAGCATATTCCATGTGCTGGCCCGTTTCGGGCTGCAACGTTAATGTTGCAGACTTTTCAGACGATGATTAAGGAGTTTTTAGGTCGTGGTTCTATACTCAGTGATGTCGTTGGAGTTGATGGACTCACTTATCTTCCAAGCCTTCCGCTGTTATCGTTATTAGATGGCCTTAAGCCATATTTATTGTAATAAGTTCTCTCTTGAGACACTCGATGTAATAAGTGTGTGATTGCTACTCTGTTATAAATCCTCCGAGTACTATGTGGTGTCAGCATTACTGATCCAGGGATGACACCGGAGCACAGAGATCAGACTGTTTGAGGTCTGGTCGCTACAAAGGAGTGGCAAGAGCCTAAGCTTGGGGATGCCCAAAGCACCCCAAGGAAATATTCTAGGACAACCAAGATCCTAAGCTTGGGGATGCCCCGGAAGGCATCCCCTCTTTCGTCTTCGTTCATCGGTAACTTTACTTGGAGCTATATTTTTATTCGCCACATGATATGTGTTTTTCTTGGAGCGTCATTTTATTTCATTATGTTTTGCTTGATGTTTGAATAAAATACCAAGATCTGAAAATCTTAAATGTTAGAGAGTCTTCACATAGTTGCGCAATTATTCGACTACTCATTGATCTCCACTTATATCTTTTGGAGTAGTTTGTCATTTGCTCTAGTGCTTCACTTATATCTTTTTAGAGCACGGTGGTGGTTTTATTTTATAGAAATAGATGAACTCTCATGCGTCATTATATTATTTTGAGAGTCTTAATAGCATGGTAATTTGCTTAAAATCCTAATATGCTAGGTATTCAAGAATAATAAAATTCTCTTATGAGTGTGTTGAATACTATGAGAAGTTTGATACTTGATAATTGTTTTGAGATATGGAGGTAATAATATCAAAGTCGTGCTAGTTGAGTACTTGTGAAACTGAGAAATGCTTGTGTTGAAGTTTGCAAGTCCCGTAGCATGCACGCATGGTAAACGTTATGTAACAAATTTGAAACATGAGGTGTTATTTGATTGTCCTCCTTATGAGTGGTGGTCGGGGACGAGCGATGGTCTTTTCCTACCAATCTATCCCCCTAGTAGCATGCGCGTAGTACCGAGGTTTTTGATGACTTGTAGATTTTTTCAATAAGTATGTGAGTTATTTATGACTAATGTTGAGTCCATGGACTATACGCTCTTTCACCCTTCCATCCTTGCTAGCCTCTTCGGTACCATGTATTGCCCTTTCTCACATTGAGAGTTGGCGCAAACTTCGCCGGTGCATCCAAACCCCGTGATATGATACGCTCTTTGGCACATAAACCTCCTTATATCTCCCTCAAAACAGCCACCATACTTACCTATTATGGCATTTCCATAGCCATTCCGAGATATATTGCCATGCAACTTTGCACCATTCCGTTTATCATGACACATTCATCATTGTCATATTGCTTAGCATGATCATGTATTTGACATAGTATTTGTGGCAAATCCACCGTTCATAATTCTTTCATACATGTCATTCTTGGTCCATTGCATATCCCGGTACACCGCCGGAGGCATTCATATAGAGTCATACTTTGTTCTAGTATCGAGTTGTAATCATTGAGTTGTAAATAAATAGAAGTGTGATGATCATCATTTTCTAGAGCATTGTCCCAAGTGAGGAATAAAAAAAGAGGGAGAGAAAGGCCATAAAAAAGGAGAAGGCCCAAAAAAAGGGAAAAAGGAGAAAGGCCATAAAAAAGAGAAGGCCAAAAAAATAAATAGAAAAAATGAGAGAAAAAGAGAGAAGGGACAATGCTACTATCCTTTGCCACACTTGTGCTTCAAAGTAGCACCATAATCTTCATAATAGAGAGTCTCTTGTTTTGTCACTTTCATATACTAGTGGGAAATTTTCATTATATAACTTGGCTTGTATATTCCAACAATGGGCCTCCTCAAGTGCCCTAGGTCTTCGTGAGCAAGCAAGTTGGATGCACACCCACTTAGTTTCTTTTGTTGAGCTTTCATATATTTATAGCTCTAGTGTGTCCGTTGCATGGCAATCCCTACTCCTTGCATTAACATCAATCGATGGGCATCTCCATAGCCCATTGATTAGCCTCGTTGATGTGAGACTTTCCCCTTTTTGTCTTCTCCAAATAACCCCCTCATTATTCTATTTCTCCCATAGTGCTATATCCATGGCTCGCGCTCATGTATTGCGTGAAAGTTTATAGGTTTGAGATTACTAAAGTATGAAACAATTGCTTGGCTTGTCATCGGGGTTGTGCATGATGAGAGCATTCTTGTGTGATGAAAATGGAGCATGACTAAACTATACGATTTTGTAGGGATGAACTTCCTTTGGCCATGTTATTTTGAGAGGACATAATTGCTTTTTTAGTATGCTTGAAGTATTATTATTTTTATGTTAATATGAACTTTTATCTTGAATCTTTAGGATCTGAATATTCATGCCACAATTAAGAAGAATTACATTGAAATTATGCCAAGTAGCACTCCACATCAAAAATTCTGTTTTTATCATTTACCTACTCGAGGACGAGCAGGAATTAAGCTTGGGGATGCTGATACGTCTCCAACGTATCTATAATTTGTGATTGCTCCATGCTATATTATCTACTGTTTTGGATGTTTATGGGCTTTATTATACACTTTTATATCATTTTTTGGACTAACCTATTAACCCAGAGCCGAGTGCCAGTTTCTGTTTTTACCTTATTTTAGAGTATCGCAGAAAAGGAAAATCAAACGGAGTCCAATTGACCTGAAACTTCACGGAACTTATTTTTGGAAGGAAAGCAACCTGATGGACTTGGAGTGCACGTCAGGAAAGAAATGAGGGAGCCACGAGGTATGGGCGTGCCCACCCCCCTAGGGCGCACCATCCACCCTCGTGGGCCCCTCGTGGCTCCCCTGACGTACTTCTTCCGCCTATATATCGCCATATACCTAAAAACATCCGGGAGCACAATAGATCGGGATTTCCGCCGCCAGAAGCCTCCGTAGCCACCGAAAGCCAATCTAGACCCATTCCGGCACCATGCTGGCGGGGGAAATCCCTCTCCGATGGCCATCTTCATCATCCCGGTGCTCTCCGTGACGAGGAGGGAGTAGTTCTCCCTCGGGGCTGAGGGTATGTACCAGTAGCTATGTGTTTGCTCTCTCTCTCTCTCTCTCTCTCTCGTGTTCTTGAGGTGATACGATCTTGATGTATCGCGAGCTTTGCTATTATATTTGGATCATATGATGTTTCTTCCCCCCCTCTACTCTCTTGTAATGGATTGAGTTTTCCCCTTGAAGTAATCTTATCGGATTGAGTCTTTAAAGATTTGAGAACAGTTGATGTATGTCTTGCCGTGCGTATCTGTGGTGACAATGGGATATCACGTGATTAACTTGATGTATGTTTTGGTGATCAACTTGCGGGTTCCGCCCATGAACCTATGCATAGGGGTTGGCACACGTTTTCGTCATGATTCTCCGGTAGAAACTTCGGGGCACTCTTTGAGGTTCTATGTGTTGGTTGAATAGATGAATCTGAGATTGTGTGACGCATATCGTATAATCATACTCACGGATACTTGAGGTGACATTGGAGTATCTAGGTGACATTAGGGTTTTGGTTGATTTGTGTCTTAAGGTGTTATTCTAGTACGAACTCTAGGGCTATTTGTGACACTTACAGGAATAGCCCAACGGATTGATTGGAAAGAATAACTTTGAGGTGGTTTCATACCCTACCATAATCTCTTCGTTTGTTCTCTGCTATTAGTGACTTTGGAGTGACTCTTTGTTGCATGT
Organism: Triticum aestivum; assembly: GCF_018294505.1. NCBI lineage: Eukaryota > Viridiplantae > Streptophyta > Magnoliopsida > Poales > Poaceae > Triticum > Triticum aestivum. The sequence goes on along the minus strand of NC_057797.1, from coordinate 168,346,859 downwards.
TGAGGGATAGTCATGTGATCCAATTATGTTAGTATTGTTGAGGGAACTTGCACTAGCGAAAGTATGAACCCTAGGCCTTGTTTCAACACATTGCAATACCGTTTACGCTCACTTTTATCATTAGTTACCTTGCTGTTTTTATAATTTCAGATTACAAATACCCATATCTACCATCCATATACCACTTGTATCACCATCTCTTCGCCGAACTAGTGCACCTATACAATTTACCATTGTATTGGGTGTGTTGGGGACACAGGAGACTCTTTGTTATTTGGTTTCAGGGTTGCTTGAGAGAGACCATCTTCATCCTACGCCTCCTACGGATTGATAAACCTTAGGTCATCCTCTTGGGGGAAATTTGCTACTGTCCTACAAACCTCTGCACTTGGAGGCCCAACAAGGTCAACAAGATGAAGGTTGTGTAGTAGACATCAACTGCCGTAGTGCATGCGTTGAAGACCTGGAGGCATTACCTTATTGGAAATCCTTGTGATCTGTACACGGATCATAAGAGTTTAAGTACATTTTCACATAGAAGGAGTTTATAAAGGATTATGTAATGAAGCTTCACTATCATCCAGGCAAGGCCAATGTTGTAGCAGACGCCTTGAGTCGGAAGAGTTATGCTAATACCCTAGTGAGAATGGGATTGCCAAAGGAGTTAGCAGAGGAACTCAAGTAACTTCGATTGGAGATTGTTCCTAGAGGTTTTGTTGCAACAATGGAGGTTCAGTCTACATTGTTAGGAAAGATTCGGGAAGCTAAGAAGGATGACAAAGAGATTGCCGAGATAAAAGAGAGAATGAGCAAAGGAAAGGCCAAGGGTTTTTGTGAGGATGAGCACGACACCTTATGGTTCGAGGACCGTGTTTATGTGCCCAATAACACAGAGATCAGGAAGTTAATACTTCAGGAGGCTCATGACTCACCATAATCGATACACCCCGGAAACACCAAGATGTATTTGGATTTGAAGGAATGTTTCTGGTGGACTGGTATGAAGAAGGATATTGCCGAGTATGTAACAGTATGTAATGTATGTCAGAGAGTGAAGGCTGAGCACCAAAAGCCAGCAGGATTGTTACAGCCTATGCCGATACCCGAATGGAAGTGGGATAAACTTGGCATGGATTTTATCACTGGATTGCCTAGGACCAAATCAGGATATGATTCTATATGGGTCGTAGTTGACCGCTTGACCAAAGTAGCTCACTTTATCCCAGTGAAAACCACCTATACGAGTGCAAAGTTGGCCAAGATATATATGACCAGGATCGTATGTGTGCATGGAGTTCCGAGGACCATCATATCAGATAGAGGGACACAGTTTACTTCAAAGTTTTGGCATCAGCTGCACCAAACTTTGGGGACAAGGTTGGAGTTCAGTACAGCTTTTCACCCGCACACAGATGGACAGACCGAGAGAGTCAACCAGATTCTGGAGGATATGTTGAGAGCCTGTGCGCTAGATTATGGATCTAGTTGGGATGACAATTTGCCCTACGCGGAGTTCTCATACGACAATAGCTACCAAGCCAGTTTAAAGATGGCACCGTTCGAAGCCCTATATGGACGAAGGTGCAGAACACCGTTGATGTGGGATGAAGTCAGAGACCGACAGTTGTTTGGACCAGATTTGATCAAAGAGTCTGAAGAGAAAGTTAAGTTGATCCGAGATAGACTGAAGATAGCTCAGTCCAGGCAGAAGAGTTATGCAGATTTGAAATGCAAGGAAATAACCTATGAAATTGGAGATAGAGCATATCTGCGAGTGTCACCCCTGTGAGGAGTGAAATGTTTTGGAGTTAAGGGAAACTTAGCCCCGAGATTTGTAGGACCGTATCGAATTTTGGAACATATGGGAGAAGTTGCCTACAAGTTGGAGTTACCTGAAGGACTGTCAGGAGTTCATGATGTATTTCATGTTTCACAGCTGAAGAAGTGTCATGCTGAGATGGCCGGCATACCGTTAAGAGATACAGTACCCTTGGAGGCGATTCAGTTGGACAGTGATTTGACCTACGAGGAGAAGCCAGTCAGGATTCTCGAATTTGCCAGCCGAGTCACCCACAGCAAGGTTATCAAGTTTTGCAAAGTTCAGTGGAGCCACCATACCGAGGATGAAGCCACCTGGGAACGAGAGGATGATCTTCACAAAGACCACCCACACCTATTCTCTAGCCAACCCGAATCTCGAGGGCGAGATTCATCTTAAGGTGGGTAGGTTTGTAACATCCCAAATTTCCATTTGGAATGTTATACATAGGTCATCATTGCATATCATATTTTATTGCATTTTGGCTTGATCCTCGAAATCCTAAGCAACTCAAGGACCCTCGAAGAGAGTTGGGGATTTCCCTGTCTTCATATTTGAGTTTTATCAAATATTGAAACGAGGATTTTAGTTTTAATTATTTTTCTCTCTGAAAATATTTCTTATTAAAATATATGAGAGGAGATAATACGACTCCTCCAAAATAAATGAAATATTGGTGGAAAAAGATTAAAATCAAATATTTGATTTTTATCCGGAGTTTATTGCTATTTTATTTGAATTAGAACAATTGCATGTTTTTCAAATTTGCATTTTAGGACCAAGAAAATGTTCATCTTGTTCTCAATATTTTATTTAGACGGTGAAAATTTGTGTTGGCATTTTTAGATTTTTATTTTATTTTCTAGGATTGTTTTGGTTTCGGCAAAATTATTTAAAAAACGCGCAACGCCCGACTGGGCCAAGGCCCAGCCGAGCGAGGCCGCCGACCCAAGCCGCCCGCGCCTCGTCTCCGAGCTGGAGACCGCGAGTGCCACCGCAGCCGCTAGTGGAGCCAGGCCGGGACTCCTCCCACGCCGCTAGTGGAGCCAGGCCGGGACTCCTCCCACGCCGCTTGCCCCTTCCCCAAGCCGCCGCACCCCCTCCCCTTATAAGCCGCCGCACACCCCCTTGGACCCCGAGCCTCCCCGCACCACCCGCCGCCGCAAGCCGCCCGCCCTGGGGCCGCTGCCCCGCGCCACCGCTTGCCGCCGCTTGCCGCCGCCGCTGCTGCCGCACGCCGCCTCGCCGATGTCATTGCACCTCGCTGCCCCGCCACGGAAACCGCCGGAGCCGGAGGTATACGCTGCCGCCGCCGTCGGTTTTCTCTAGAAAACCGATCCGGTTTTTTTATAAACCCTAGTTTGTTTTTTTAATCGGTTCGCCGGTTTTTCTCGGTTTAGTTCCTTTGCGGACGTTTGCCCGTACGTTCGTTTTAACGAATGGTGTTCACTCGTTAGCCGCAGACAACGAACGCTCGTTCGTTAGCCTGTTCGTTAGTTTTCTTTTTTTGGATTTTTCCGCGATTATTTTCAATCGCGATTTGTGATCCAATTTTCGTTTTAGTTTATCTTTTCGCTCGTTTGTCGGAATCAAGCGATTCAAGCGCCTAGATCTTCGTCTCGAAACCCTCTTTCCGTTTAACCAACTTGAACAAGCTTTTGCTACTGAAAAATTTGACCTTAGTCTAGATTAGTAAACGGAGCTTGTTTCTTTCGCAGTTTGAGTTTTGTTGCTCCGTTTGATTTGATTCTTTTCGCAAACCAGAGTTCTTAAGTTGAAGTTTCTAGTTAGATCTTCTTATTTGATATTTACCCATGTTTCTTTGCTTGATTGCTTGTGTATGCTATTGTTTTTTTGCGATAGAACACCCAGAGTGCGAAGCGTGCTACTACGAGTCCCTAGGTTTTGCGGATCATCAGCAAGGCAAGTAACACTTTGATCATACCCCTTTATCACCCAGTTTTATGCATTAGATCCAATCCTCAAACATTGCATGGTTATGATGTGATTAACATGTGGGTTGGGAAGTAGTTGATGAGGTAGAACCTATTGCCCTGTTATATTCAAACCCTTGGGAGTTACTTCTACGTATTGCTTTTATTGGTATGCTATGCTCGTAGACGTGGTTGGGTGAGTGAAATCCATGACAGATGTGAGATTGTCAATTAATGGTTCAACTTAAGGTGGCAACTTGAATACACATCTGGGTGGATTGTTTGTTGGGCACCTCGGGAATCCGGTGTTGTCCTAGGATATCCCGGAGCACCCTGTGATAATCCTACGGTCCGCCACCCAGGCTCAAAGGGAACTGAGATATTTTCATGCTAGAAACTTCCATGTGCAGCCACAAGCTATTATGGGCTCTAGCATAGTTGAGTAAGTTGCGTGAAGCTCCCGAAGAGGTGGATCAGCAGGTAGAGGATGTAGGTTGGTATGGTCTGCCCGGAGTAAGGGGTTAATGCTTCTGAAAGACAGTGTCTCGGTCATTCGTTTCTCAAACACCCTGTAGTGCGAGAAATCCAACGGAGGAGATCGGGTCTTGTGGGGAAAAGTGTGCAAACCTCTGCAGAGTGTATAAACTAATCATGGTTAGTCGTGTCCCCGGTTATGGACATCTTGAGTATCTAGTACTTGGAGTATCATAAGTATCTCATCACTCTAAACTAATATTGTTGGGATGATAATTACTTTAATTGGGATTGAGTTGGAGGAACCTTCTCAATGATGTTTCAACTACCATGATAGTTAAATAAAATATATTCCTTTGTTGTAGGGAAAAATTGGCTTTTCGCAAAAACTATAACCATAGAGCTTTCCACCAGCCAAATATGCATGTAGTGATAGCATTACTCTGTTTTTGCTCTACTGTGTTACTTTGCTAGCATATTCCATGTGCTGACCCATTTTTCGGCTGCAACGTATTATGTTGCAGACTTTCCAGACGAGTAGTAAGGTTCGTTAGGTCATTGTTGTGCAGCTCAGCTATGCCGTTGGAGTTGATGGACTCACTTTATCTTCCAAGCCTTCCGCTGTTATCGTATTAGATGGGCTTAAGCCACATTTATTGTAATAAGTTCTCTTTTGAGACAATCGATGTAATAAGTGTGTGATTGCTACTCTGTTATAAATCCTCGAGTACTATGTGTGTCAGCATTACCGATCCGGGGATGACACTGAAGCACAGAGACTTGACCGTTTGAGGTCGGGTCGCTACAAAATGGTATCAGAGCACACGCTGAGTGTAGGACACGAGCAGTAAGCTAAAGCCCTAGATCACTATTCTCTTCTCATTTCTGACTCCTCTCCATTTTTGACTCTTTAGGATGGCAGACGCAAGGAACAAGTTTGCACAACCGTATGAAGAAGCACCTTTTGGACGACACTTGAAGGAAGTCACTAGGTACCTGAACATTGGAATACCAAGCTTCACCGGGACTTACAACGCCACTTTACCAGAAGAGGAGCAATGGATGATTCAAGTTCAAGTTCCAGGAAGGACATTCACGCTAGTCACTAAGCCCATAGAGTTTTCCTTCGATGCACCAACCTGGAGTCTAGGAAAGAGTATGGCAGCTCACATCACCATGGGACGCATTGGAGAAGTTTACCATAAGGAGCTTAAGGATACTATCTACCAGATTTGTGGGCGCCGAGAGGAGAAATGGGAGATGATCAACACCAGGAAGGATAGATCAATTGCAGCTTTCATCCAGGAGTTAAACCAACACATTCGTCGCTAGGAGAACCAGATGTGCACAGGAATGATAGACCTGAAGAAGGCAATGACTAGGATCACGGAACTGGAGGAAGAACTTAAAGCTACACGTGAAGATTATGAGGAGGAAATCGTCGTACTAGTGGAGAAGAATGACGATCTGGAAAGGAAGCTAGGAGTATTTCTGGGAGACCTCGCACCAGGAGGAGAAGACGAAGAACCCAAGGAGATTCGCCCAGAGGACTACATTATCATTGACGACACCGACTCGGACCCTGACAATAGCGATGATGACTATGAAGACGAACCTGGACAGACATCCTGGAGTCTTCAACCGAAGAATATTTTTAGTAGACCACCACATCAGTAGTAGTATTCCACCATGTAAATCGTATAGTCCGAGCACTTTTGTAACGATAGTTAGATCGATTGTATGCCCTTGCTTGATTGACTGAGTTAAATGTTTGTGTTTGTCTCATGTGCATATGGGTAGTGTTTTCTCATTAGACCTCATTCTATTCTAATCTCTCCCCTCTAAACCCATCAGATGCCTCCGAGACGTGACCCCGGATTTACTTTCCCACCGGAGCTCACTCAGTTGATCCAGCAGCAGAATACCCTGATGCAGTTGTTAGTTCAGAACCAAGGCAACAACAACAACAATCTACCGCCACCACCAGTTGATAAATTAGCCCACTTTCTGAGGTTGCAGCCGCCGGTGTTTTCCAGTAGCACCGGGCCTATATCGAAGAGACCATATCGGATGCCCGCAAATGATCTGGAGGAGATTAAGAAACAGATCAAGGAGTTATTGGAGAAAGGTTACATTCGACAGATCTCATCACCACGGGGAGCCCCAGTGCTTTTGGTCGAGAAGAAGGATTAGTCTCTAAGAATGGTTGTTGATTATCGAGCGTTAAATTAGGTGACGATCAAGAACAAATACCCACTGATGTCTACTACACAACCTTCTTCTTATAGACGTTGTTGGGCCTCCAAGTGCAGAGGTTTGTAGGACGGTAGCAAATTTCCCTCAAGTGGATGACCTAAGGTTTATCAATCCGTAGGAGGCGTAGGATAAAGATGGTCTCTCTCAAGCAACCCTGCAACTAAATAACAAAGAGTCTCTTGTGTCCCCAACACACCCAATACAATGGTAAATTGTATAGGTGCACTAGTTCGGCGAAGAGATAGTGATGCAAGTGCAATATGGATGGTAGATAAAGGTATTTGTAATCTGAAAATATAAAAACAGCAAGGTAACTAATGGTAAAAGTGAGCGTAAATGGTATTGCAATGATAGGAAATAAGGCCTAGGGTTCATACTTTCGCTAGTGTAAGTTCCCTCAACAATAATAACATAATTGGATCACATAACTATCCCTCAACATGCTACAAAGAGTCACTCCGAAGTCACTAATAGCGGAGAACGAACGAAGAGATTATGGTAGGGTACAAAACCACCTCAAAGTTATTCTTTCCAATCAATCTGTTGGGCTATTCCTATAAGTGTCACAAACAGCCCTAGAGTTCGTACTAGAATAACACCTTAAGACACAAATCAACCAAAACCCTAATGTCACCTAGATACTCCAATGTCACCTCAAGTATCCGTGGGTATGATTATATGATATGTGTCACACAATCTCAGATTCATCTATTCAACCAACACAAAGGACCTCAAAGAGTGCCCCAAAGTTTCTACCAGAGAATCACGACGAAAACGTGTGCCAACCCCAATGCATAGGTTCCCAAGGTCACGGAACCCGCAAGTTGATCACCAAAACATACATCAAGTGGATCATAGAATACCCCATTGTCACCACAGGTATCCCACGCAAGACATACATCAAGTGTTCTCAAATCTTTAAAGACTCAATCCGATAAGATAACTTCAAAGGGGAAACTCAATTCACTACAAGAGAGTAGAGGGGGGAAGAAACATCATAGGATCCAAATATAATAGCAAAGCTCGCGATACATCAAATCGTATCACCTCAAGAACACGAGTGAGAGAGAGAGAGAGAGAGAGAGATCAAACACATAGCTACTGGTACATACCCTCAGCCCCGAGGGAGAACTACTCCCTCCTCGTCATGGAGAGCACCAGGATGATGAAGACAGCCACCGGAGAGGGGTTTCCCCCTCCGGCAGGGTGCCGGAACGGGTCTAGATTGGCTTTCGGTGGCTACGGAGGCTTCTGGCAGCGGAACTCCCGATCTATTGTGCTCTCCGATTTTTTTAGGGTATATGGAGATATATAGGCGGAAGAAGTACGTCAGGGGGGCCACGAGGGGCTCACGAGGGTGAAGGGCGCGCCCAGGGTGGTGGGCGCGCCCCCTGCCTCGTGGCCCCCTCGCAGATCCCCCGACATGCACTCCATGTCTTCTGGGCTTCTTTCCTTCCAAAAATGAGTTCCGTGAAGTTTCAGGTCAATTGGACTCCGTTTGATTTTCCTTTTCTTCGAAACCCTAAAACAAGGTAAAAACAGAAACTGGCACTGGGCTCTGGGTTAATAGGTTAGTCCCAAAAATGATATAAAAGTGTATAATAAAGCCCATAAACATTCAAAACAGTAGATGATATAGCATGGAGTAATCAAAAATTATAGATACGTTGGAGACGTATCAACATCCCCAAGCTTAATTCCTGCTCGTCCTCGAGTAGGTAAATGATAAAAATAGAATTTTTGATGCGGAGTGCTACTTGGCATAATTTCAATGTTATTCTTCTTAATTGTGGTATGGATATTCAGATCCATAAGATTCAAGACAAAAGTTCATATTGACATAAAAATGTTAATACTTCAAGCATACTAACTAAGCAATTATGTCTTCTCAAAATAACATGGCCAAAGAAAGTTCATCCCTACAAAATCATATAGTTTAGTCATGTTTCATTTTCGTCACACAAGAATGCTCCCATCATGCACAACCCCGATGACAAGCCAAGCAATTGTTTCATACTTTAGTAATCTCAAACTTATAAACTTTCACGCAATACATGAGCGCGAGCCATGGATATAGCACTATGGGTGGAATAGAATATAATGAGGGGGTTATGTGGAGAGGACAAAAAGGATAAAGTCTCACAACAACGAGGCTAATCAATGGGCTATGGAGATGCCCACCGATTGATGTTAATGCAAGGAGTAGGGATTGCCATGCAACGGATGCACTAGAGCTATAAATGTATGAAAGCTCAACAAAAGAAACTAGTGGGTGTGCATCCAACTTGCTTGCTCACGAAGACCTAGGGCACTTGAGGAGGCCCGTTGTTGGAATATACAAGCCAAGTTCTATAATGAAAAATTCCCACTAGTATATGAAAGTGATAACATGAGAGATTCTCTACTATGAAGATCATGGTGCTACTATGAAGAGCAATTGTTGGCGAGACGACCATGTAACGACACATTGATATAGATCAAGATGATGGAGATCATGGTGTCATGCCGGTGAAGATAGAGATCATGACAGTACTTTGGAGATGGAGATCAAAGGCGCAAGATGATCATGGCCATATCATGTCACATATTTTGATTGCATATGATGTTTATCTTTTATACATCTTATTTTGCTTAGTTCGACATTAGCTTTATAAGATGATCTCTCACTAAATTTCAAGGTATAAGTGTTCTCCCTGAGTACGCACCGTTGGAAAAGTTCTTCGTGCTGAGACACCACGTGATGATCGGGTGTGATAGGCTCTACGTTCAAATACAACGGGTGCAAAACAGTTGGACACGCAGAATACTCAGGTTAAACTTGATGAGCCTAGCATATACAGATATGGCCTCGGAACACTGGAGACCGAAAGGTTGAGCGTGAATCATATAGTAGATATGATCAACATAGTGATGTTCACCATTGAAAACTACTCCATCTCACGTGATGATCGTACATGGTTTAGTTGATTTGGATCACGTGATCACTTAGATGATTAGAGGGATGTCTATCTAAGTGGGAGTTCTTAAGTAATATGATTAATTGAACTTAAATTTATTATGAACTTAGTCCTGGTAGTATTTTGCAAATTATGTTGTAGATCAATAGCTCGCGTTGTTGCTTTCATATGTTTATTTTGATATGTTCCTAGAGAAAATTGTGTTGAAAGATGTTAGTAGCAATGATGCGGATTGGATCCATGATCTGAGGTTTATCCTCATTGCTGCATAGAAGAATTATGTCCTTGATGCACCGCTAGGTGACAGACCTATTGCAGGAGCAGATGCAGACGTTATGAACGTTTGGCTAGCTCAATATGATGACTACTTGATAGTTTAGTGCACCATGCTTAACGGCTTAGAATTGGGACTTCAAAGACGTTTTGAACGTCATGGACCATATGAGATGTTCCAGGAGTTGAAGTTAATATTTCAAGCAAATACCCGAGTTGAGAGATATGAAGTCTCCAACAAGTTCTATAGCTAAAAGATGGAGGAGAATCGCTCAACTAGTGAGCATGTGCTCAGATTGTCTGGGTACTACAATCGCTTGAATCAAGTGGGAGTTAATCTTCCAGATAAAATAGTGATTGACAGAATTCTCTAGTTGCCATCACCAAGTTAGTAGAACTTCGTGATGAACTATAATATGCAAGGGATAATGGAAACGATTCCCAAGCTCTTCGTGATGCTAAAATCGACGAAGGTAGAAATCAAGAAAAACATCAAGTGTTGATGGTAGACAAGACCACTAGTTTCAAGAAAAGGGCAAAAGGAAGAAGGGGAACTTCAAGAAGAACGGAAAGCAAGTTGCTGCTCAAGTGAAGAAGTCCAAGTCTGGTCCTAAGCCTGAGACTAAGTGCTTCTACTGCAAAGGGACTGGTCACTCGAAGCGGAACTACCCCAAGTGATTGGCGGATAAGAAGGATGGAAAAGTGAACATACGTATATTTGATATACATGTTATTGATGTGTGCTTTACTAGTGTTTATAGCAACCCCTCAGTATTTGATACTAGTTCAGTTGCTAAGATTAGTAACTCGAAACGGGAGTTGCAGAATAAACAGAGACTATTTAAGGGTGAAGTGACGATGTGTGTTGGAAGTGGTTCCAAGATTGATATGATCATCATCGCACACTCCCTATACTTTCGGGATTAGTGTTGAACCTAAATAAGTGTTATTTGGTGTTTGCGTTGAGCATGAATATGATTTGATCATGTTTATTGTAATACATTTATTCATTTAAGTAAGAGAATAAATTGTTGTTCTGTTTACATGAATAAAACCTTATATGGTTACACACCTAATGAAAATTGTTCGTTGGATCTCAATCATAGTGACACACATAATCATAATATTGAAACCAAAAGATGCAAAGTTAATAATGATAGTGCAACTTATTTGTGGCACTGCTGTTTAGGTCATATTGGTGTAAAGCGCATGAAGAAACTCCATGCTGATGGGTTTTTGGAATCACTTGATTATGAATCACTTGATGCTTGCGAACCATGCCTCATGGGCAAGATGACTAAAACGCCGTTCTCCAGAACAATGGAGCGAGCAACTGACTTATTGGAAATAATACATACTGATGTATGCGATCCGATGAGTGTTGAGGCTCGCGGCGGGTATCGTTATTTTCTGACCTTCACAGATGATTTGAGCAGATATGAGTATATCTACTTGATGAAACATAAGTCTGAAACATTTGAAAAGTTCAAAGAATTTCAGAGTGAAGTGGAAAATCATCATGACAAGAAAATGAAGTTTCTACGATTTGATCGCGGAGACGAATATTTGAGTTACGAGTTTGGCCTTCAGTTAAAACAATGTGAAATAGTTTCACTACTCACGCCACCTGGAACACCACAATGTAACGGTGTGTTCGAACATCGTAACCGTACTTTATTGGATATAGTGCAATCTATGATGTTTCTTACCGATTTACCACTATATTTTTGGGGTTATGCATTAGAGACAGCTGCATTCACATAAAAAAGGGCACCATCTAAATCCGTTGAGACGACACCGTATGAACTGTGGTTTAGCAAGCAAACCACATTTGCCGTTTCTTAAAGTTTGGGGTTGTGATGCTTATATGAAAAAGTTTCATCCTGATAAGCTCAAACCCAAATCGGAGAAATATGTCTTCATAGGATACCTAAAGGAGACTGTTGGGTACACCTTCTATCATAGATCCGAAGGCTAGACATTCGTTGCTAAGAATGGATCCTTTCTAGAGAAGGAGTTTCTCTCGAAATAAGTGAGTGGGAGGAAAGTAGAACTTGATGAGGTAACTATACCTGCTCCCTTATTGCAAAGTAGTTCATCACAGAAACTGGTTCCTGTGACACCTACACCAATTAGTGAGGAAGCTAATGATATTGATCATGGAACTTCAGATCAAGTTACTACTGAACCTCGTAGGTCAACCAGAGTAAGATCCGCACCAGTGTGGTATGGTAATCCTGTTCTGGAGTTCATGTTACTTGACCATGACGAACCTACGAACTATGAGGAAGCGATGATGAGCCCAGATTCCGCAAAATGGCTTGAGGCCATGAAACCTGAGATGGGATCCATGTATGAGAACAAAGTATGGACTTTCGTTGACTTGCCCGATGATCGGCAAACCATTGAGATTAAATGGATCTTCAAGAGGAAGACGGACGCTGATAGTAGTGTTACTATCTACAAAGCTAGACTTGTCGAAAAAGGTTTTTGACAAAGTTCAAGGTGTTGACTACGATGAGATTTTCTCACTCGTATCGATGCTTAAAGTCTGTCTGAATCATGTTAGCAATTGCCGCATTTTATGAAATCTGGCAAATGGATAACAAAACTGCAATCCTTAATGGATTTCTTAAAGAAGAGTTGTATATGATGCAACCAGAAGGTTTTGTCAATCCTAAAGGTGTTAACAAAATGTGCAAGCTCCAGCGATCCATCTATGGACTAGTACAAGCATCTCGGAGTTGGAATATACGCTTTGATGAGTTGATCAAAGCATATAGTTTTATACAGACTTGCGGTGAAGCCTATATTTACAAGAAAGTGAGTGGGAGCACTACAGCATTTCTGATAAGTATATGTGAGTGACATATTGTTGATCGGAAATAATGTAGAATTATTCTGTAAAGCATAAAGAAGTGTTTGAAAGGAGTTTTTCAAAGAAAGACCTCGGTGAAGCTGCCTACATATTGAGCATCAAGATTTATAGAGATAGATCAAGACACTTGATAAGTCTTTTCAATGAGTACATACCTTGACAAGATTTTGAAATAGTTCAAAATGGAACAGTCAAAGAAAGAGTTCTTGCCTGTGTTACAAGGTGTGAAATTGAGTAAGACTCAAAGCCCGACCACGGCAGAAGATAGAAAGAGAATGAAAGTCATTCCCTATGCCTCAACCATAGGTTCTATAAAGTATGCCATGCTATGTACCAGATCTATTGTATACCTACACTGATTTTGGCAAGGGAGTACAATAGTGATCTAGGAGTAGATCACTGGACATCGGTCAAAATTATCGTTAGTGGAATAAGGATACGTTTCTCGATTATGGAGGTGACAAAAGGTTCGTCGTAAAAGGATTATGTCGATACAAGTTTTTGGCACTGATCCGGATGACTCTAAGTCTTCATCTGGATACATATTGAAAGTGGGAGCAATTAGCTAAAGTAGCTCCGTGCAGAGCATTGTAGACATAGAAATTTGCAAAATACATACGGATCTGAATTTTGGCAGACTCGTTGACTAAGCTTCTCTCACAAGCAAAACATGATCACACCTTAGTACTATTTGGGTGTTAATCACATATAGATGTGAACTAGATTAGTGACTCTAGTAAACCCTTTGAGTGTTGGTCACATGACGATGTGAACTATGGGTGTTAATCACATGGTGATGTGAACTATTGATGTTAAATCACATGGCGATGTGATCTAGATTATTGACTCTAGTGCAAGTGGGAGACTGAAGGATATATGCCCTAGAGGCAATAATAAAGTTATTATTTATTTCCTTATTTCATGATAAATGTTTATTATTCATGCTAGAATTGTATTAACCGGAAACATAATACATGTGTGAATACATAGAGAAACAAAGTGTCACTAGTATGCCTCTACTTGACTAGCTCATTAATCAAAGATGGTTATGTTTCCTAACCATAGACATGTGTTGTCATTTGATTAACGAGATCACATCATTAGGAGAATGATGTGATTGACATGACCTATTCCATTAGCTTAGCACCCGATCATTTAGTATGTTGCTATTGCTTTTTTCATGACTTATACATGTTCCTATGACTATGAGATTATGGAACTCCCGTTAGCCGGAGGAACACTTTGTGTGCTACCAAACGTCACAACGTAACTGGGTGATTATAAAGGAGCTCTACAGGTGTCTCCAAAGGTACATGTTGGGTTGGCGTATTTCGAGATTAGGATTTGTCAATACGATTGTCGGAGAGGTATCTCTGGGCCCTCTCGGTAATGCACATCACATAAGCCTTGCAAGAATTGCAACTAATAAGTTAGTTGCAAGATGAGGTATTACGAAACGAGTAAAGAGACTTGCCGGTAACAAGATTGAACTAGGTATTGAGATATCGACGATCGAATCTCGGGAAAGTAACATATTGATGACAAAGGGACCAACGTATGTTGTTATGCGGTCTGATCGATAAAGATCTTCATAGAATATGTAGGAGCCAATATGAGCATCCAGGTTCCGCTATTGGTTATTGACCGAAGATGTGTCTCGGTCATGTCTACATTGTTCTCGAACCCATAGGGTCCGCACGCTTAAGGTTTCGATGACAGTTATATTATGAGTTTATGAGTTTTGATGTACCGAATGAGTTCGGAGTCCCGGATGAGATCAGGGACATGACAAGGAGTCTCGAAATGGTCGAGACGTAAAGATCGATATATTGGACGACTATATTCGTACATTGGAAAGGTTCCGAGTGATTCGGGTATTTTCGGAGGTACCGGGGAGTTACGGGAATACGAGGAAGAAGCAATGGGACTCATGGGCCAAGTCGTGGAAGAGAGGAGGCAGGGCGCGCGGCCCCCCTAGCCCAAACCGAATTGGACTAGGGGGCCGGCCCCTCTTTCCTCCTTTTCCTCCCTCTCCTTCCTTCTCCTTCTCCTTCCCTTCCTTCCCCTCTCCTACTTGGACTAGGAAAGAGGGGGGAATCCTACTTGGAGTAGGATTGCCCCCCTTGGGCACGCCTCCTCCCCTTGGCCGCCTCTCCCCCTTGCTCCTTTATATACGGGGGAAGGGGGGCACCTCTAGACACAACAATTGATCCTTGAGATCTCTTAGCCGTGTGCGGTGCCCCCCTCCACCATAATCCTCGATAATATTGTAGCGGTGCTTAGGCGAAGCCCTGCGACGGTAGAACATCAAGATCGTCACCATGCCGTCGTGCTGACGGAACTCATCCCCGACACTTTGTTGGATCGGAGCCCGGGGATCGTCATCGAGCTGAACGTGTGCAAGAACTCGGAGGTGCCGTAGTTTCGGTGCTTGATCAGTCGAGCCGTGAAGACATACGACTACATCAACCGCGTTGTTATAACGCTTCCGCTATCGGTCTACGAGGGTACGTGGACAACACTCTCCCCTCTTGTTGCTATGCATCACCATGATCTTGCGTGTGCGTAGGATTTTTTTTGAAATTACTACGTTCCCCAACAGCACCTACACAAAACAAATAAATCCTCGCAACCAACGCGATAAGGGGTTGTCAATCCCTACACGGTCACTTATGAGAGTGAGATCTGATAGATATGATAGGATAATATTTTTGGTATTTTTTATGATAAAGATGCAAAGTAAAATAAAAAGCAATGAAAATAACTAAGTGTTGGAAGATTAATATGATGAAGATAGACCGGGGCCATAGGTTTCACTAGTGGCTTCTCTCAAGAGCATAAGTATTTTATGGTGGGTGAACAAATTACTGTTGAGCAATTGACAAAATTGAGCATAGTTATAAGAATATCTAGGTATGATCATGTATATAGGCATCATGTCCGAGACAAGTACACCGACTCCTGCCTGCATCTACTACTATTACTCCACACATCGACCGCTATCCAGCATGCTTCTAGAGTATTAAGTTCATAAGAACGGAGTAACGCTTTAAGCAAGATGACATGATGTAGAGGGATAAATTCATGCAATATGATAAAAAAACATCTTGTTATCCTCGATGGCAACAATACAATACGTGCCTTGCTGCCCCTACTGTCACTAGGAAAGGACACCGCAAGATTGAACCCAAAGCTAAGCACTTCTCCCATTGCAAGAAAGATCAATCTACTAGGCCAAACCAAACTGATAATTCAAAGAGACTTGCAAAGATAACCAATCATACATAAAAGAATTTAGAGAAGATTCAAATATTGTTCATAAATAAACTTGATCATAAACCCACAATTCATCGATCTCAACAAACACACCGCAAAAGAAGATTACATCGAATAGATCTCCACAAGAGAGGGGGAGAACTTTGTATTGAGATCCAAAAAGAGAGAAGAAGCCATCTAGCTAATAACTATGGACCCGAAGGTCTGAGGTAAACTACTCACACTTCATTGGAGAGGCTATGGTGTTGATGTAGAAGCCCTCCGTGATCGATGCCCCCTCCGGCGGAGCTTCGGAACAGGCCCCAAGATGGGATCTCATGGATACAGAAAGTTACGGCGGAGGAATTAGGGTTTTGGCTCCGTATCTGATCGTTTGGGGGTACATAGGTATATGTAGGAGGAAGGAGTGCGTCGGTGGAGCAATAGGGGGCCCACGAGGGTGAAGGGCGCCCGGGGGGGGGGGGGGGTAGGCGCGCCCCCTACCTCGTGGCTTTCATGTTGGTTGCTTGACGTAGGGTCCAAGTCTCGTGGATCTTGCTCGTTCCAAAAATCATGTTCCCGAAGGTTTCATTCCGTTTGGACTCCGTTTGATATTCTTTTTCTGCGAAACTCTGACATAGGCAAAAAAAATAGCAATTCTGGGCTGGGCCTCCGGTTAATACGTTAGTCCCAAAAATAATATAAAAGTGAATAATAAAGCCCAATAATGTCCAAAACATAAGATAATATAACATGGATCAATCAAAAATTATAGATATGTTGGAGACGTATCAATCATCCCCAAGCTTAATTCCTGCTCGTCCTCAAGGAGGTAAATGATAAAAACAGAATTTTTGATGCGGAATGCTACTAGGCATAATTTCAGTGTAATTCTTCTTAATTGAGGTATGAATATTCAAATCCTAAAGATTCAATACAAAAGTTTAATATTGACATAAAAAATAATAATACTTCAAGCATACTAACTAAGCAATTATGTCTTCTCAAAATAACATGGCCAAAGAAAGTTATCCCTACAAAATCATATATTCTGGCTATGCTCTATCTTAACCACACAAAGTATTTAAATCATGCAAAACCCCGATGACAAGCCAAGCAATTGTTTCATACTTTTGACATTCTCAAACTTTTGCAATCTTCGCGCAATACATGAGCGTGAGCCATGGACATAGCACTATATGTGGAATAGAATGGTGGTTGCAGAGAAGAGACAAAGGGAGAACATAGTCTCACATCGACTAGGCGTATCAACGGGCTATGGAGATGTCCATCAATAGATATCAATGTGAGTGAGTAGGGATTGCCATGCAACGGATGCACTAGAGCTATAAGTATATGAAAGCTCAACAAAAGAAACTAAGTGGGTGTTCATCCAACTCGCTTGCTCATGAAGACCTAGGGCATTTTGAGGAAGCCCATCATTGGAATGTGCAAGCCAAGTTCTATAATGAAAAATTCCCACTAGTATATGAAAGTGATATCATAGGAGACTCTCTATCATGAAGATCATGCTGCTACTTTGAAGCACAAGTGTGGTAAAAGGATAGTAGCATTGTCCCTTCTCTCTTTTTCTCTCATTTTTTTATTTGGGCCTTTTTCTCTTTTTTTATGGCCTCTTTTTTTCTTTGTTTAGTCCAGAGTCTCATCCCGACTTGTGGGGGAATCATAGTCTCCATCATCCTTTCCTCACTTGGGACAATGCTCTAATAATGATGATCATCACACTTTTATTTACTTACAACTCAACAATTACAACTCAATACTTAGAACAAAATTGTTGGAAATATGCCCTAGAGGCAATAATAAAAGGATTATTATTATATTTCCTTGTTCATGATAATTGTCTTTTATTCATGCTATAATTGTGTTATCCGGAAATCGTAATACATGTGTGAATACTTAGACACCAACATGTCCCTAGTAAGCCTCTAGTTGACTAGCTCGTTGATCAACAGATAGTCATGGTTTCCTGACTATGGACATTGGATGTCATTGATAACGAGATCACATCATTAGGAGAATGATGTGATGGAAAAGACCCAATCCTAAACATAGCACAAGATCGTATAGTTCGTTTGCTAGAGTTTTCCAATGTCAAGTATCTTTTCCTTAGACCATGAGATCGTGTAACTCCCGGATACCGTAGGAGTGCTTTGGGTGTACCAAATGTCACAACGTAACTGGGTGACTATAAAGGTATACTATGGGTATCTCCGAAAGTGTCTGTTGGGTTGACACGGATCAAGACTGGGATTTGTCACTCCGTATGACGGAGAGGTATCTCTTGGGCCCACTCGGTAATGCATCATCACAATGAGCTCAAAGTGACCAAGTGTCTGGTCACGGGATCATGCATTATGGTACAAGTAAAGTGACTTGCCGGTAACGAGATTGAATGAGCTATTGGGATACCGACGATCGAATCTCGGGCAAGTAACATACCAATTGACAAAGGGAATTGTATACGGGGTTGCTTGAATCCTCGACATCGTGGTTCATCCGATGAGATCATCAAGGAGCATATGGGAGCTAACATGGGTATCCAGACCCCGCTGTTGGTTATTGACCGGAGAGCCATCTCGGTCATGTCTACATGTCTCCCGAACCCGTAGGGTCTACACACTTAAGGTTCGGTGATGCTAGGGTTGTAGGGATATGTATATGCAGTAACCCGAAAGTTGTTCGGAGTCCCGGATGAGATCCCGGACGTCATGAGGAGTTCCGGAATGGTCCGGAGGTAAAGAATTATATATAGGAAGTGCTATTTCGGCCATCGGGACAAGCTTCGGGGTCACCGGTATTATACCGGGACCACCGAAAGGGTCCCGGGGGTCCACCGGGTGGGGCCACCTATCCCGGAGGGCCCCATGGGCTGAAGTGGTAAGGGATCCAGCCCAAAGTGGGCTGGGGCGCCACTTTCCCCTAGGTCCCATGCGCCTAGGGTGGGGAAACCCTAAAGGGGGGCGCCCCCTTGCTTGGGGGGCAAGCCCCCCACCCCTTGGCCGCCGCCCCCTAGGAGATTGCATCTCCTAGGGCCAGCGCCCCCCCTAGGCCCCCTATATATAGTGGGGGGAGGGAGGGCCTCAGACCTACGCCTTTGGTGCCTCCCTCTCCCTCTCCAACACCTCCTCCTCCTCCATAGAGCTTGGCGAAGCCCTGCCGGAGTACTGCAGCTCCACCATCACCACGCCGTCGCGCTGCTGCTGGAGCCATCTTCCTCAACCTCTCCTTTCCCCTTGCTGGATCAAGAAGGAGGAGACGTCACGCTGACCGTACGTGTGTTGAACGCGGAGGTGCCGTCCGTTCGGCGCTAGGATCTCCGATGATTTGGATCACGTCGAGTACGACTTCCTCATCCCCGTTCTTTGAACGCTTCCGCGCGTGATCTACAAAGGTATGTAGATGCAATCCGATCACTCGTTGCTAGATGAACTCCTAGATGGATCTTGGTGAAATCGTAGGAAATTTTTTGTTTTCTGCAACGTTCCCCAACAAAAATATGACTCTATGTGAATGCTTCCGGCGGTGTACCGGGATATGCAATGAATCAAGAGTGACATGTTGGAAAGAATTATGAACGGTGGCTTTGCCACAAATACGATGTCAACTACATGATCATGCAAAGCAATATGACAATGATGGAGCGTGTCATAATAATCAGAATGGTGGTAAGTTGCATGGCAATATATCTCAGATTGGCTATGGAAATGCCATGATAGGTAGGTGGAGTTTTGAGGAAGGTATATGGTGGGTGTATGATACCGGCGAAAAGTGTGCGGTATTAGAGAGGCTAGCAATGGTGGAAGGAAGAAAAGTGTGTATAATCCATGGACTCAACATTAGTCATAAAGAACTCATATACTTATTGCAAAAATCTACAAGTTATCAAAGCAAAGTATTACATGCATGCTCCTAGGGGGATAGATTGGTAGGAAAATACCATCGCTCTTCCCCGACCGCCACTCATAAGGAAGATAATCAATAAATAAATTATGCTCCGACTTCATCACATAACGGTTCACCATACGTGCATGCTACAGGAATCACAAACTTTGACACAAGTATCTCTCAAATTCAGAACTACTCAACTAGCATGATCTAATATCACCATCTTTATATCTCAAAACAATCATCAAGCATCAAACTTCTCTTAGTATTCAACACACTCATAAGATTTTTTTTACTAATCTTGTATACCTAGCATATTAGGATTATTTAAGCAAATTACCATGCTATTTAAGACTCTCAAAATAATCTAAGTGAAGCATGAGAGATCAATATTTTCTATAAAACAAATCCACCACCGTTCTCTAAAAGATATAAGTGAAGTACTAGAGCAAAACTATATAACTCAAAAGATATAAGTGAAGCACATAGAGTATTCTAATAATTTCCGAATCATGTGTGTCTCTCTCAAAAGGTGTGTACAGAAAAGATGATTGTGGTAAACTAAAAATCAAAGACTCAAATCATACAAGACGCTCCAAGCAAAACACATATCATGTGGTAAATAAAAATATAGCTCCAAGTAAAGTTACCGATAGAAGTAGATGAAAGAGGGGATACCTTCCGGGGCATCCCCAAGCTTTGGCTTTTAGGTGTCCTTAGATTATCTTGGGGGTGCCATGGGCATCCCCGAGATTAGGCTCTTGCCACTCCTTGTTCCATAGTCCATCAAATCTTTACCCAAAACTTGAAGACTTCACAATACAAAACTTAAAGTAGAAAATCTTGTGAGCTCTGTTAGCGATAGAAAACAAAACACCACTTCAAGGTACTATAATGAACTCATTCTTTATTTATATTGGTGTTAAACCTACTTTATTCCAACTTCTCTATGGTTTATAAACTATTAGTAGCCATAGATTCATCAAAATAAGCAAACAACACATGAAAAACAGAACAGTCTGTAGTAATCTGTAGCTAACGCAAAATCTAGAACCCCAAAAATTCTAAAATAAATTTCTGTACGTGAGGAATTTATATATTAATCATCTGGAAAAATAATTAACTAAATGTCACTTTCCAAATAAAATGGTAGCAGTTCTCGTGAGCGCTAAAGTTTCTGTTTTTTTACAGCACGATTAACAAGACTTTCCCCAAGTCTTCCCAACGGTTCTACTTGGCACAAACACTAATTAAACACAAAAAACACAACCAAAACAGAGTCTAGATAAATTATTTATTACTAAACAGGATCAAAAAGCAAGGAATAAAAAATAAAATTGGGTTGCCTCCCAACAAGCGCTATCGTTTAACTCCCCTAGCCAGGCATAAAAAGCAAGGATATATCTAGGTATTGCCATCTTTGGTAGGCAATCCATAAGTGGCTCTCATAATAGATTCATGAGGTAATTTAATTTTCTTTCTAGGAAAGTGTTCCATGCCTTTACTTAACGGAAATTGGAATCTAATATTTCCTTCCTTCATATCAATAATTGCACCAATCGTTCTAAGGAAAAGTCTACCAAGAATAATAGGACACGAAGGATTGCAATCTATGTCAAGAACAATAAAATCTACGGGCACATAATTCCTATTTACAACAATAAAAACATCATTAATTCTTCCCATAGGTTTCTTAATAGTGGAATCCGCAAGGTGCAAGTTTAGAGAGCAATCATCAAAATCACGGAAACCTAACAAATCACACAAAGTCTTTGGAATCATGGAAACACTAGCACCCAAATCACACAAAGCATAGCATTCATGATCTTTAATTTTAATTTTAATAGTTGGTTCCCACTCATCATAAAGTTTTCTAGGGATAGAAACTTCCAACTCAATTTTTTCTTCATAAGATTGCATCAAAGCATCAACGATTTGTTTGGTAAAAGCTTTATTTTGACTATAAGCATGAGGAGAATTTAGCACGGATTGCAACAAGGAAATACAATCTATCAAACATAAATTATCATAATTAAATTCCTTTAAATCCAAAATAGTGGGTTCATTACTATTTAAAGTTTTGACTTCTTCAATCCCACTTTTAACAATTTTAGCATCAAGATCTAAAGACTCCGAATTTTTGGAACGCCTTCTAGGTAAAGGTGGATCATATTAAGTCCCATCATTATCAAGATTCATATTGCAAAACAAAGATTTAATAGGGGACACATCAATAAATTTTAGATCTTCATCTTTATTTTCATGGAAACTAGAAGAACACGCTTTTATAAAAGCAATCTTTCTTAGCACGCATCCTAGCGGTTCTTTATTTGCACTCATCAATGGAAATTCTCATGGGCTTGAGAGACTCATTGATATCATGCTTAGGTGGAATAGATCTAAGTTTCAAAGAATCAATATCAAGAGAAATTCTATCAACGTTCCTAGCCAACTCATCAATCTTAAGCAATTTCTCTTCAACCAAAGCATTGAAATTCTTTTGCGAAGTAATAAATTCTTTAATATTAGATTCAAAATCAGAGGGCATCTTATTAAAATTTCCATAAGAATTGTTGTAGGAATTACCATAATTATTAGAGGAATTACTAGGATAAGGCCTAGGATTAAAGTTTCCTCTATATGCGTTGTTACCAAAATTGTTCCTACCAACAAAATTCACATCCATAGATTCATTATTATTCTCAATCAAAGTATACAAAGGAATATAATTAGGATCATAAGAAACACTTTTATTAGCAAATAATTTCATAAGTTCATCCATCTTTCCACTCAAAACATTAATTTCTTCTATCGCATGCACTTTCTTATTAGTAGATCTTTCAGTGTGCCATTGAGAATAATTAACCATAATATTATCTAGGAGTTTAGTAGCTTCTCCTATAGTGATTTCCATAAAAGTGCCTCCCGCGGCCGAATCTAAAAGATTTATAGAAGCAAAATTCAATCCGGCATAATTTTTTTGTATAATCATCCACAAATTCAAACCATGTGTTGGGCAATTACGTATCATTAATTTCATCCTCTCCCAATCTTGTGCAACATGTTCATGATCAAGTTGCTTAAAATTCATAATATCGTTTCTAAGAGAGATAATCTTAGCGGGAGGAAAATACTTAGAGATAAAAGCATCTTTGCACTTATTCCAAGAATCAATACTATTTTTAGGCAAAGACGAAAACCAAGCTTTAGCACGATCTCTAAGTGAAAAAGGAAATAGCTTCAATTTACCAATATCATTGTCCACATCTTTATTCTTTTGCATATCACACAAATCAATGAAGCTATTTAGATGGGTAGCGACATCTTCACTAGGAAGGCCGGAAAAAGGATCTTTCATGACAAGATTCAGCAAGGCAGCATTAATTTCACAAGATTCAGCATCGGTAAGAGGAGTAATCGGAGTGCTAATAAAATCATTGTTGTTGGTATTGGTAAAGTCACACAATTTAGTGTTATCTTGAGCCATCGTGATAAGCAAGCAATCCAACACACAAGCAAACGAGGAACGGGCAAAAAAGGCAAATAGAGAAAGAGAGGGAGGATAGAGAGAGAGAGATAGGGCGAATAAAACGGCAAGGGTGAAGTGGGGGAGAGGAAAACGAGAGGCAAATGGCAAATAATGTAATGCGGGAGATAAGGGTTGTGATGGGTACTTGGTATGTTGACTTTTGCGTAGAGCTCCCCGGCAACGGCGCCAGAAATGGCTCGTTGTCGGGAGTCCAAATCTTGACTTGACCTTGCGTAAGCCTCCCCGGCAACGGCGCCAGAAATCCTTCTTGCTACTGCTTGAGCACTGCGTTGGTTTTCCCTTGAAGAGGAAAGGGTGATGCAGCAAAGTAGCGTAAGTATTTCCCCCAGTTTTTCAGAACCAAGGTATCAATCCAGTAGGAGGCTACGCGCGAGTCCCCCGCACCTACACAAAACAAATAAATACTTGCAACCAACGCGATAAGGGGTTGTCAATCCCTACACGGTCACTTACGAGAGTGAGATCCGATAGATATGATAGGATAATATTTTTGGTATTTTTATGATAAAGATGCAAAGTAAAATAAAAGGCAATGAAAATAACTAAGTGTTGCAAGATTAATATGATGAAGATAGACCCGGGGGCCATAGGTTTCACTAGTGGCTTCTCTCAAGAGCATAAGTATTTTACGGTGGGTGAACAAATTACTGTTGAGCAATTGACAGAATTGAGCATAGTTATGAGAATATCTAGGTATGATCATGTATATAGGCATCACGTCCGAGACAAGTAGACCGACTCCTGTCTGCATCTACTACTATTACTCCACACACCGACCGCTATCCAGCATGCATCTAGAGTATTAAGTTCATAAGAATAGAGTAACGCTTTAAGCAAGATGACATGATATAGAGGGATAAATTCATGCAATATGATAAAAACCCAATCTTGTTATCCTCGATGGCAACAATACAATACGTGCCTTGCTGCCCCTACTGTCACTAGGAAAGGACACCGCAAGATTGAACCCAAAGCTAAGCACTTCTCCCATTGCAAGAAAGATCAATCTAGTAGGCCAAACCAAACTGATAATTCGAAGAGACTTGCAAAGATAACCAATCATACATAAAAGAATTCAGAGAAGATTCAAATATTGTTCATAGATAAACTTGATCATAAACCGACAATTCATCAATCTCAACAAACACACCGCAAAAGAAGATTACATCGAGTAGATCTCCACAAGAGAGGGGGAGAACTTTGTATTGAGATCCAAAAAGAGAGAAGAAGCCATCTAGCTAATAACTATGGACCCGAAGGTCTGAGGCAAACTACTCACACTTCATCGGAGAGGCTATGGTGTTGATGTAGAAGTCCTCCGTGATCGATGCCCCCTCCGGCGGAGCTCCGGAATAGGCCCCAAGATGGGATCTCGTGGATACAGAAAGTTACGGCGGGGGAATTAGGTTTTTGGCTTCGTATCTGATGGTTTGGGGGTACGTAGGTATATATAGGAGGAAGGAGTACGTCGGTGGAGCAACAGGGGCCCCACGAGGGTGGAGGGCGCGCCTGGGGGGGAGGCGCGCCCCCCTACCTCATGGCTTCCCTGTTGGTTGCTTGACGTAGGGTCCAAGTCTCTTGGATCTTGTTTGTTCCAAAAATCACGTCCCCGAAGGTTTCATTCCGTTTGGACTCCGTTTGATATTCTTTTTTTGTGGAACGACTCTGAAATAGGCAAAAAATAGCAATTCTGGGTTGGGCCTCCGGTTAATAGGTTAGTCCCAAAAATAATATAAAAGTGAATAATAAAGCCTAATAATGTCCAAAACAGAAGATAATATAGCATGGAGCAATCAAAAATTATAGATACGTTGGAGACGTATCATTATTCACATCTATTTGAAAACCGAGCTCTGGCACCTCTATGCTTCCCTCTGCGAAGGGCCTATCTATTTACTTTTATGCCGAGTTATCATCCTCTTATTAAAAAGAACCAGTTGGAAAGCACCGCTGTCATTTGCATTCTTTACTGTTAGTTTACATTGAGTATGACTTGACTGGATCTCTTTTACCATGAATTACAATGTCTAGTCAGTCCTTGATCTTTAAAGGTGCTCTGCATTTATGTTTTGCGGTCTCAGAAAGGGCTAGCGAGATACCATCCTGTTATATCATATCATGATTGTTTTGAGAAAGTGTTGTCATTCGAGATTTATTATTATTGCTCGCTAGTCGATTATGTCATTGATATGAGTAAACATGAGACCTAAATGTTATTGCGAATATGATTAGTCCATAATCTTTGCTGAAAACTTGAATGCTGGCTTTACATATTTACAGCAACAAGAGCAAACAGAGTTTGTAAAAGTTTTTCTTTATCACTTTCAGTTTATCAACAGAATTGCTTGAGGACAAGCAAAGGTTTAAGCTTAGGGGAGTTGATACGTCTCCGTCGTACCTACTTTTCCAAACACTTTTGCCCTTGTTTTGGACTCTAACTTGCATGATTTGAATGGAACTAACCTGGACTGACACTATTTTCAGTAGAATTGCCCTGGTGTTATTTTTGTGCAGAAATAAAAGTTCTCGGAATGACCTGAAAATCAACAAAGAATTATTTTGGAATGTATAAAAAATACTGGAAGGAAGATCCACGTCAGGGGGGCCTCCACCTGTCCACGAGGGTGGGGGGGGGGCACGCCCTGTTGGGGAACGTAGCAGAATTTTAAAATTTTCTACGCATCACCAAGATCAATCTATGGAGTCATCTAGCAATGAGGGAGAGGGGAGTGCATCTACATACCCTTGTAGATCACGAGCGGAAGCATTCAAGAGAACGGGGTTGATGGAGTCGTACTCGTCGTGATCCAAATCACCGATGACCGAGTGCCGAACGGACGACACCTCCGCGGTCAACACACGTACGGTTGGGAGAGACATCTCCTCCTTACTGATCTAGCAAGGAGGAGAGGAGAGGTTGATGGAGATCCAGCAGCACGACGGTGTAGTGGTGGAAGTAGCGGGATCTCGGCAGGGCTTCGCCAAGCACCAACGAGAGGGAGAGGTGTCACGGGGGGAAGAGGGAGGCGCCAGGGACTTGGGGTGTGGCTGCCCTCCCTCCCCTCCACTATATATAGGGGCCAGGGGGCGCTAGCCCCTCTAGATCCCATCTAGATGGGGGGGCGGCGGCCAAGGGGGTGGCTTGGCCCCCAGGCCAGGTGGAGGCGCCCCCACCCCTAGGGTTTCCAACCCTAGGCGCAGGAGGAGGCCCATGGGGGGCGCACCAGCCCACCAGGGGCTGGTTCCCTTCACACTTCAGCCCATGGGGCCCTCCGGGATAGGTGGCCCCACCCGGTGGACCCCCGGGATCCTTCCGGTGGTCCCAGTACAACACCGGTGACCCCCAAAACTTTCGCGGTGGCCGAAACTGGACTTCCTATATACAAATCTTTACCTCTGGACCATTTCAGAACTCCTCGTGGCGTGCAGGATCTCATCCGGGACTCCGAACAACTTTCTAGTGGGGATCGTAGCAGAAATTTAAAATTTTCTACGCATCACCAAGATCAATCTATGGAGTAATCTAGCAACGAGGGGAAGGGGAGTGCATCTACATACCCTTGTAGATCGCTAAGCGGAAGCTTTGCAAGAACGCGGATGAAGGAGTCGTACTCGCAGCGATTCAGATCGCGGTTGATTCCGATCTAAGCGCCGAACAACGGCGCCTCCGCGTTCAACACACGTGCAGCCCGGTGATGTCTCCCACGCCTTGATCCAGCAAGGGGAGAAGGAGAGGTTGGGGAAGACTCCATCCAGCAGCAGCACGACGACATGGTGGTGAAGGAGGAGCGTGGCAATCCTGCAGGGCTTCGCCAAGCACCGCGGTAGAAGAGGAGGATTTGGGAGAGGGGGAGGGCTGCGCCAGAACTTGGGTGCGGCTGCCCTCCCACCCCCACATATATATAGGGGCAAGGGAGAAGGGGGCTGGCCCCCTCAAATCCAATCTGAGGAGGGGGCGGCGGCCAGGGGGTTTGCATTGCCCCCCAAGGCAAGGGGGCGCCCCCCTCTAGGGTTCCCCCAAACTCTAGGCGCATGGGCCCTAGGGGGGAGGTGCCCAGCCCACTAAGGGGCTGGTCCCTCTCCACACACAGCCCATAGGGCCCTCCGGAGCAGGTGGACCCTCCCGATGGACCCCCGAAACCCCTTCAGTGGTCCCGGTACAATACCGGTAACCCCCTGAATTATTCCGGTCACCATATGATGACTTCCCATATATAAATCTTTACCTCCGGACCATTCTGGAACTCCTCGTGACGAGCAGGACCTCATCAGGGACTCCGAACAAAATTCGGTGACCATGTACATCTATTCCCTATAACCCTAGCGTCATCGAACCTTAAGTGTGTAGACCCTACGGGCTCGAGAGTCATGCAGACATGGCCGAGACAACTCTCCGGTCAATAACCAACAGCGGGATCTGGATACCCATGTTGGCTCCCACATACACCACGATGATCTCATCGGATGAACCACGATGTCAAGGATTCAATCAATCCCGTATACAATTCCCTTTGTCTATCGATACGATACTTGCCCGAGATTCGATCGTCGGTATCCCGATACCTTGTTCAATCTCGTTACCGGCAAGTCTCTTTACTCGTTCCGTAACACATCATCCCGTGATCAACTCCTTGGTCACATTGTGCACATTAGGATGATGTCCTATCGAGTGGGCCCAGAGATACCTCTCCGTTACACGGAGTGACAAATCCCAGCCTCGATTCGTGCCAACCCAACAGACACTTTCGGAGATACCCGTAGTGCACCTTTATAGCCACCCAGTTACATTGTGACGTTTGGCACACCCAAAGCACTCCTACGGTATCCGGGAGTTGCACAATCTCATGGTCTAAGGAAATGATACTTGACATTAGAAAAGCTTTAGCATACGAACTACACGATCTTGTGCTAGGCTTAGGATTGGGTCTTGTCCATCACATCATTCTCCTAATGATGTGATCCCGTTATGAACGACATCCAATGTCCATGGTCAGGAAACCGTAACCATCTATTGATCAACGAGCTAGTCAACTAGAGGCTTACTAGGCACATGGTGTTGTCTATGTATCCACACATGTATCTGAGTTTCCTATCAATACAATTCTAGCATGGATAATAAACAATTATCATGAACAATGAAATATAATAATAACTAATTTATTATTGCCTCTAGGGCATATTTCCAACAGTCTCCCACTTGCACTAGAGTCAATAATCTAGTTCACATCGCCATGTGATTAACACTTACAGGTCACATCGCCATGTGACCAACATGCAAAGAGTTTACTAGAGTCAATAATCTAGTTCACATCACTATGTGATTAACACTCAATGAGTTCTGGGTTTGATCATGTTATGCTTGTGAGAGAGGTTGTAGTCAACGGGATTGCAATATTCAGATCCCTATGTATTTCGCAAAACTTTATGTCATATCATAGATGCTGCTACCACGTTCCACTTGGAGCTATTCCAAATTGTTGCTCCATTATACGTATCCGGTATCTCTACTCAGAGCTATCTGGATAGGTGTTAAGCTTGCATCGACGTAACTCTTTACGTCAAACTCTTTATCACCTCCATAACTGAGAAACATTTCCCTATTCCTCTAAGGATAATTTTGACCGCTATCTGGTGATCCACTCCTAGATCACCTTTGTACCCTCTTGCCAGACATGTGGCAAGGCACACATCAGGAGCAGTACTCAGCATGGCATACCGTATAGAGCCTATGACAGAAGCATAGGGGATGACCTTCGTCCTTCCTCTTTCTTCTGTCGTGGTCAAGCTTTGAGTCTTACTCAACTTCACACCTTACAACTCAGGTAAGAATCCCTTCTTTGACTGATCTATTTTGAACTCCTTCAAAATCATGTCAAGGTGTGCGTTCTTTGAAAGTATCATCAGGCGTCTTGATCTATCTCTATAGATCTTGATTCCCAATATGTAAGCAGCTTTATCTAGGTCTTCCTTTGAAAATCACTCTTCAAACAACCGTTTATGCTTTCCAGACATTCTATTTCGGATCAATAATATGTCATCCACATATACTTATCAGAAATGTTGTAGTGCTCCCACTCACTTTCTTGTAAATACAAGTTTCTAGCAAACATTGTATAAACCTAAAAGCTTTGATCACTCCATCAAAGCATATATTCTGACTCCGAGATGCTTGCTCTAGTCTATAGAAGGATCGCTAGAGCCAGCATACCTTTTAGCATCCTTAGGATCGACAAAACTTTGATTGTATCACATACAACTCTTTCTTACGAAAACTGGTAAGAAAACTTGTTTTTGACATCCATCTGTCAGATTTCATAATCAAAAAATACAGCTAATGCTAACATGATTGCGACGGACTTAAGCATCGCTACGGGTGAGAAATTCTCATCGTAGTCAACTCCTTGAACTTGTGAAAAGACTCTTTCCCACAAGTCGAGCTTCATAGACGGTAACATTACCGCCCACGTCCGTCTTCTTCTTAAAGATCCATTTATCTCAATGGCTTGCCGATCATCGGGCAAGTCCACCAAAGTCCATACTTTGTTCTGATACATGGATCCTATCTCCGATTTCATGGCTTCTAACCATTTGTCGGAATATGGGCCCACCATCGCTTCTCCATAGCTCGTAGGTTCATTGTTGTCTAACAACATGATATCTAAGACAGGATTACCGTACCACTCAGGAGTAGTACATATCCTTGTCGACCTACGAGGTTCGATAGCAACTTGATCCGAAGCTTCATGATCACTATCATTAACTTCCTATTCAACAGACGTAGGCACCACAGAAAACATCTTTCTGTGTTGCATCACTCTTTGGTTGAAGTAAAGGTTCGACAACCTCATCAAGTTCTATGTTCCTCCCACTCAATTCTTTCGAGAGAAACTCCTTCTCGAGAAAGGACCCGTTCTTAGCGACAAACAATTTGCCCTCGGATCTGAGATAGAAGGTATACCCAACTGTCACCTTTGGGTATCCTATGAAGATGTGTTTGTCCGCTTTTGGGTTCGAGCTTCTCTGGCTAAAGCCTTAAGCATCGCAGCCCCAAACATTAAGAAATGACAACTTTGGTTTCTTGCCAAACCATATTCATACGACGTTGTCTCAACAGACTTATATGGTGTCCTATCTAAAGTGAATGCAGTTGTCTCTAATGCATAACCTCAAAAATAATAGAGGTAGATCGGTAAGAGACATCATAGATCGCACCATATCTCATAAGGTTCGATTATGACGTCCGGACACACCATTACGCTGTGGTGTTCCAGGTGGCTTCAACTGCGAAACAATTCCACAATGTCTTAAGTGATTGCCAAACTCGTAACTCAGAAAATCCCCTTTTGATCAGATCGTAGGGACATGATCTTCTTGTTATGATGATTCTTAACTTCACTCTGAAATCGCTTGAACTTTTCAAACGTTCCAGACTTGTGCTTCATTAAGTAAATATACCTATATCTACTCAAATCGTCAGTGAAGATGAGAAAACAGCGATATCCACCGCATGCTTCAATTCTCATTGGATCACACGCATCAGCATGTATGATTTCCAACAAGTCACTTGCCCGTTTCATTGTACCTGAAAACGGGGTCTTAGTCATCCTGCCCATGAGGCATGGCTCGCATGTGTCAAGCGATTCAAAATCAAGTGACTCCAAACATCCATCGACATGGACTTTCTTCATGCATCTTACGCCAATATGACCTAAGCGGCAGTGCCACAAGAAAGTGGTACTATCATTATTAACTCTACATCTTTTGGCGTGAACATGCGTATTACCACGACCGAGATTCAATGAACCATTCACATAGGGTGCATGACCATGAAAGGTATTATTCATGTAAACAGAATAACCATTATCCTCTAACTTAAATGAATAACCGTATTGCAATGAACATGATCTAATCATATTCATGCTCAACGTAGACACCTGATAACATTTATCTAGGTTCAATACTAATCCCGAAGGCAGATGGAGCGTGCGATGGTGATCTCATCAACTTTGGAAACACTTCCAACACACATCGTCACCTCGCCCTTAGCCAGTCTCCGTTTAGTCCGTCGCTTTTGCTTCAAGTCACCAATAATAGCAACTGAACCGGTATCCAATACCCAGGTGTTACTAGGAGTACTAGTGAGGTACACTTTAATAACACGTGTATACTTTGTTGAAGTTGCCAGCCTTCTTATCTACCATGCATTTGGGGTAATTCCGCTACCAGTGATCGTTCCCCTTACAATAAAAGCACTTAGTCTCGGGTTTGGGTTCAACCTTGGGTTCCTTCACTGGAGCGGCAACTGGTTTGCCATCCATGAAGTTTCCCTTCTAGCCCTTGCCCTTCTTGAAACCAGTGGTCTTGTTAAACCATCAACACTTGATGCTCCTTCTTGATTTCTAGTTGTTCAGGTCTTAAGCACCGCGAACAGCTCCGGGATCATCTCCATCCCTTGCATGTCATAGTTCATCACGAAGATCTAGTAGCTTAGTGATAGTGACTAGAGAACTCAATCAATCACTATCTTATCTGGAAGTTTAACTCCCACTTGATTTAAGTGATTGTAGCACCCAGACATTCTGAGCACATGCTCACTAGCAGAGCTATTCTCCTCCATCTTGTTGGCAAAAGAACTTGTCAGAGGTCTCATACCTCTCAACACGGGCATGAGCCTGAAATCCCAATTTCAGCTCTTGAAACATCTCATATGTCTTATGGTGTTCGAAACGTCATTGGAATCCCGATTCTAAGCCGTAAAGTATGGTGCACTAAACTATCAAGTAGTCATCAGGACCTGTCTGTCAGGTGTTCACAACATCCACAGACGACGTTGTAGGGGTTTGCACATCGAGCGGTGCATCAAAGATGTAAGCCTTCTGTGTAGCAGTGAGGACACTCCTCGGACTACGTCCCTAATCCGCATCATTGCTTACAATATCTTTCAACTTAATCTTTCTCTAGGAACGTATTGAAACAGGGAGCTACAACGCGAGCTATTGATCTACAACCCTTTTTGCAAAGACAACTTAGACTATTTTTCATGATAAATAAGTTCATCTAATCAAGTTATATAATGAACTCCCACTCAGATAGACATCCCTCTAGTCATCTAAGTGATTCATGATCCGAATCGACTAGGCCGTGTCCGATCATCACGTGAGACGGACTAGTCATCAATGGTGAACATCTCATGTTGATCGTATCTTCTATACGACTCATGTTCGACCTTTCGGTCTCTTGTGTTCCGAGGCCATGTCTGTACATGCTAGGCTCGTCAAGTCAACCTAAGCGTATTGCGTGTGTAAATCTGGCTTACACCCGTTGTATGCGAACGTTAGAATCTATCACACCCGATCATCACGTGGTGCTTCGAAACAATGAACCTTCGCAATGGTGCACAGTTCACTTTCTTGAAATTATTGCGAGGGATCGTCTTATTCAAGCTACCGTCATTCTAAGCAAATAAGATGTAAAACATGATAAACATCACATGCAATCAAATAGTGACATGATATGGCCAATATCATTTTGCTCCTTTTGATCTCCATCTTCGGGGCGCCATGATCATCATGACACCATGATCTCCATCATCGTGTCTTCATGAAGTCGTCTCGTCAACTATTACTTCTACTACTATGGATAACGGTTTAGCAATAAAGTAAAGTAATTACATGATGTTTCAGTTGACATGCAGGTCATAAATAAATTAAGACAACTCCTATGGCTCCTGCCGGTTGTCATACTCATCGACATGCAAGTCGTGATTCCTATTACAAGAACATGATCAATCTCATACATCACATATATCGTTCATCACATCATTTTGGCCATATCACATCACATGGCATATGCTGCAAAAACAAGTTAGACGTCCTCTAATTGTTGTTGCAAGTTTTACGTGGCTGCTATAGGTTTCTAGCAAGATCATTTCTTACCTACGCCAAAACCACAACGTGATATGCCAATTTCTATTTACCCTTCATAAGGACCCTTTTCATCGAATCCGATCCGACTAAAGTGGGAGAGACAGACACCCGCTAGCCACCTTATGCAACTAGTGCATGTCAGTCGGTGGAACCTGTCTCACGTAAGAGTACGTGTAAGGTCGGTCCGGGCCGCTTCATCCCACGATGCCGCTGAATCAAGATAAGACTAGTAACGACAAGTGAATTGACAAAATCGACGCCCACAACAACTTGTGTTCTACTCGTGCAAAGAAACTACGCATAGACCTAGCTCATGATGCCACTGTTGGGGATCATAGCAGACATTTAAAATTTTCTACGCATCACCAAGATCAATCTATGGAGTAATCTAGCAACGAGGGGAAGGGGAGTGCATCTACATACCCTTGTAGATCTCTAAGCGGAAGCGTTGCAAGAACGCAGATGAAGGAGTCGTACTCGCAGCGATTCAGATCGCGGTTGATTCCGATCTAAGCGCCGAACAACGGCGCCTCCGCGTTCAACACACGTGCAGCCCGGTGATGTCTCCCACGCCTTGATCCATCAAGGGGAGAAGGAGAGGTTGGGGAAGACTCCATCTAGCAGCAGCACGATGGCGTGGTGGTGAAGGAGGAGCGTGACAATCCTGCAGGGCTTCGCCAAGCACCACGGGAGAAGAGGAGGACTTGGGAGAGGGGGAGGGCTGCGCCAGAACTTGGGTGCGGCTGCCCTCCCACCCCCTCATATATAGAGGGTCAAGGGAGAGGGGGGCCGACCCCCTCAGATCCAATCTGAGGAGGGGGCGGCGGCCAGGGGGTTTGCCTTGCCCCCCAAGGCAAGGGGCGCCCCCCTCTAGGGTTCCCCCAAACCCTAGGTGCATGGGCCCTAGGGGGGAGGCGCCCAGCCCACTAAGGGGCTGGTCCCTCTCCACACACAGCCCATAGGGCCCTCCAGGGCAGGTGGACCCTCCCGGTGGACCCGGGAACCCCTTCGGTGGTCCCGGTACAATACCGGTAACCCCCTGAATTATTCCGGTGACCATATGATGACTTCCCATATATAAATCTTTACCTCCGGACCATTCCGAAACTCCTCGTGACGAGCGGGACCTCATCAGGGACTCCGAACAAAATTCGGTGACCATGTACATCTATTCCCTATAACCCTAGCGTCATCGAACCTTAAGTGTGTAGACCCTACGGGCTCGAGAGTCATGCAGACATGGCCGAGACAACTCTCCAGTCAATAACCAACAGCGGGATCTGGATACCCATGTTGGCTCCCACATGCTCCACGATTATCTCATCGGATGAACCACGATGTCAAGGATTCAATCAATCCCGTATATAATTCCCTTTGTCTATCGGTACGATACTTGCCCGAGATTCGATTGTCGGTATCCCGATACCTTGTTCAATCTCGTTACTGGCAAGTCTCATTACTCGTTCCCTAACACATCATCTCATGATCAACTCCTTGGTCACATTGTGCACATTATGATGATGTCCTACCGAGTGGGCCCAGAGATACCTCTCCGTTACACGGAGTGACAAATCCAAGTCTCGATTCGTGCCAACCCAACAGACACTTTCGGAGATACCCGTAGTGCACCTTTATAGCCACCCAGTTACTTGTGACATTTGGCACACCCAAAGCACTCCTACGGTATCTGGGAGTTGCACAATCTCATGGTCTAAGGAAATGATACTTGACATTAGAAAAGCTTTAGCATACGAACTACACGATCTTGTGCTAGGCTTAGGATTGGGTCTTGTCCATCACATCATTCTCCTAATGATGTGATCCCGTTATCTACGACATCCAATGTCCATGGTTAGGAAACCGTAACCATCTATTGATCAATGAGCTAGTCAACTAGAGGCTTACTAGGGACATGGTGTTGTCTATGTATCCACACATGTATCTGAATTTCCTATCAATACAATTCTAGCATGGATAATAAACGATTATCATGAACAATGAAATATAATAATAACTAATTTATTATTGCCTCTAGGGCATATTTCCAACACTTTCGGGTTACCGCATACTAATATCTCTACAACCCTAGCGTCACCGAACCTTAAGTGTGTAGACCCTACGGGTTCGGGAACCATGCAGACATGACCGAGACGACTCTCCGGCCAATAGCCAACAGCGGGATCTAGATACCCATGTTGGCTCCCACATATTCCACAATGATCTCATCGGATGAACCACTATGTCGAGGATTCAATCAATCCTGCATTCAATTCTCTTTTACAATCGGTATGTTACTTGCCCGAGATTCGATCGTCGGTATTCCAATACCTCGTTCAATCTCGTTACCGGCAAGTCACTTTACTCGTTCCGTAACACATCATCCAGTGACCAACCCTTAGTCACATTGAGCTCATTACGATGTTTTACCGAGTGGGCCCAGAGATACCTCTCCGTCATGCGGAGTGACAAATCCCAGTATCGATTCGTGCCAATCCAACAGACACTTTCGGAGATACCCGTAGTGCACCTTTATAGTCACCCAGTTACGTTGTGATGTTTGGCACACCCAAAGTATTCCTACAGTATCCGGGAGTTGCACAATCTCATGGTCTAAGGAAAAGATACTTGACATTAGAAAAGCTCTAGCAGACGAACTACACGGTCTTGTGCTATGCTTAAGATTGGGTTTGGTCCATCACATCATTCTTCTAATGATGTGATCCCGTTATCAATAACATCTAATGTCCATAGTCAGGAAACCATAACTATGTGTTGATCAACGAGCTAGTTAACTAGAGGCTCACTAGGGACATGTTGTGGTCTATATATTCACACATGTATTATGATTTCCGGATAACATAATTATAGCATGAACAATAGACAATTATCATGAACAAGGATATATAATAATAACCATTTTATTATTGCCTCTAGGGCATATTCCCAACATGCCCTACCCCCTGGGTGCGCCCCCTGCCTCGTGGCCCCCTGACGCTCCACCGGCCTCAACCCTGACTCCATATATTCACTTTCGGGGAGAAAAAGCAGGGAGAAGTATTCATCGCGTTTTACGATACGAAGCCGCCGCCAAGCCCTAAACTCTCTCGGGAGGGCTGATCTGGAGTCCGTTCGGGGCTCCGGAGAGGGGAATCCGTCGCCATCGTCATCATCAACCATCCTCCATCACCAATTTCATGATGCTCACCACCGTGCGTGAGTAATTCCAACGTAGGCTTGCTGGACAGTGATGGTTGGATCAGATTTATCATGTAATCGAGTTAGTTTTGTTAGGGTTTGATCCCTAGTATTCACTATGTTCTGAGATTGATGTTGCTATGACTTTGCTATGATTAATGCTTGTCACTAGGGCCCGAGTGCCATGATTTCAGATCTGAACCTATTATGTTTTCATCAATATATGAGAGTTCTTGATCCTATCTTGGAAGTCTATAGTCACCTACTATGTGTCATGATCCGGCAACCCCGAAGTGACAATAATCGGGACAACTCCCGGTGATGACCGTAGTTTGAGGAGTTCATGTATTCACTATGTGTTAATGCTTTGGTCCGGTACTCTATTAAAAGGAGGTCTTAATATCTCTTAGTTTCCAATAGGATCCCGCTGCCACAGGAGGGTAGGACAAAAGATGTCATGCAAGTTCTTTTCCATAAGCATGTATGACTATATTCGAAATACATGCCTACATTACATTGATGAACTGGAGCTAGTTCTGTGTCACCCTAGGTTATGACTGTTACATGATGAACCGCATCCGGCATAATTCTCTATCACCGATCCATTGCCTATGAGCTTTCCATATATTGTTCTCCGCTTATTTACTTTTCCGTTGCTATTGTTATCATCACTACAAAACACCAAAAATATTACTTTTGCTACCGTTACCTTTTACCACCGTTACCACTACTATCATATTACTTTGCTACTAAACACTTTGCTGCAGATATTAAGTTTCCAGGTGTGGTTGAATTGACAACTCAGCTGCTAATACTTGAGAATATTCTTTAGCTCCCCTTGTGTCCAATTAATAAATTTGGGTTGAATACTCTACTCTCGAAAACTGTTGCGATCCCCTATACTTGTGGGTTATCACTCACATGTATATATAGGTGGAGGGGGTGGGGAGGCTGCCTAGGGCGCGCCCCAAGGGGGCTGACAGCTGCCCTAGGCGCCTACCCTGGCCGCGTCGCCCTTCCTTCTTAGGCACATGGGGAGAAGGCAGGAGGGGAGGCGCCCCCCTTTTCCTTTCCTTGAGCGTGGAAGAGAAGGCAAGAGGGGGCTAGCACTCTTCCTTCCTTACCTAGGGCCGGCGGATAAGAGGTGGGGCTCGCCAGCCCCATGTGGGTTGGTGTCCTCTCCCTCGTTGGCCCGTTTGGCCCAATAAGCTTGGCCTTCCGGAACCCCTTTCGATGATCCGATAAATATCCAGTGCATTCCAAAACTCTTCTGGAGACCAAATACTATCATCCTATATATCAATCTTTACCTCTGGACCATTCCGGAGCTCCTCGTCATGTATGTGATCTCATCAGAGACTCCAAACAACATTCGGTCAACAACATACATAACTCATATAATACTATACGTCAATGAACGTTAAGCATGCGGGCCCTACAGGTTCGAGAATGACGTAGACATGACCGAGGTGCTTCTCCAGTCAATAACCAATAGCGGAATCTGGATACCCATATTAGTTCCTACATATTCTTCGAAGATCTTTATCGGTCGAACCTTTACGACAACATACGTAGTTCCCTTTGTCCGTCAGTATGCTACTTGCCCGAGATTCGATCATCGGTATCTCCATAACTAGTTCAATCTAGTTACTGGCAAGTCTCTTTACTCGTTTTGTAATACATCATCTTGTAACTAACTCCTTAGTTACTTTGCTTGCAAGATTCTTGTGATGTTGCATTACCGAGAGGGCCCAGAGATACCTCTCTTTCATACAAAGTGACAAATCCCAATCTCGATTCACGCCAAATCAACAAACACCTTCAGAGATAGCTGTAGGGCACCTTTATGATCACCCAGTTACGAAGTGATGTTTGATAGCACACAAGGTATTCCTCCGGTATCTTGGAGTTGCATGCTCTCATGGTCGAAGGACTATGTATTTTACATCAAGAAAGCAGTAGCAATAAACAGAATGATCATATGCTAAGCTAACAGATGGGTCTTGTCCATCACATCATTCTCCTAATGATGTGATCCCGTTATCAAATGACAACTCATGTCTATGGCCAGGAAACCTTAACCATCTTTTGATCAACGAGCTAGTCTAGTAGAGGCTTACTAGGGACTTGGTATTTGCTTATGTATTCAACATGTATTTAAATTTCTGATCAATACAATTATAGCATGAATAATAAACATTTATCATGATTAAGGAAATATAATAATAACCACTTTATTATTGCCACTAGGGCATATTTCCAACAGTCTCCCACTTGCACTAGACTCAATAATCTAGACTACATAGTAATGAATCTAACACCCATGGAATCTTGGTGCTGATCATGTTTTGCCCGCGAAAGAGGTTTAGTCAATGGGTCTGCCACATTCATATCCGTATGTAATCTAGATTCTCTTGTGAAATCTGGATTCCTTTGCCAAAGCAATTGCACCAGTATTGTGATAACCCACAAGTATAGGGGATCAATTGTAGCCTCTTTCGATAAGTAAGAGTGTGGAACCCAACGAGGAGCTAAAGGTAGAACAAATATTCCCTCAAGTTCTATCGACCATCGATACAACTCTACGCACGCTTAACGTTCGCTTTACCTAGAACAAGTATAAAACTATAAGTACTTTGTAGGTGTAACAGGATAGGTTTGCAAGAATATAAAGAGCATGTAAATAAAAACTAGGGGCTGTTTTAGGTAAATAAGCAATAAAGTTAGTATAGCGAGTGTGGAAAAGTGGTGGTAGGAGTTGCAAAATTGTCCCAAAGAAATTGACTACTCTACTAGACCGATAGCAAGTTTTATGTGGGAGAGGCCACTGCTAGCATGTCATCCCTGACTTGAAATTCTATGCACTTATGATTGGAACTATTAGCAAGCATCCGCAACTACTAACGTTCATTAAGGTAAAATCCAACCATAGCATTAATATATTGGTCCCCCTTCAATCCTGTATGCATCAATTTCTATGCTAGGTTGAAGCTTCTGTCACTCTTGCCCTCCAATACATAGTCCTATCAACATACAACTAACCCTATGGTGTGATCCACGCGCGCACTCATATGATGGGCACCAAAGGACAACATCATAATCACAAGCAAATTAAACAAATCATAGCAATTCACCAATTACCGATAGGACAACGAAAATCTACTCAGACATCATAGGATGGCAACACACCATTAGGTAATAATATGAAGCATAAAGCACCATGTTTAAGTATAGGGTACAGTGGGTTGCGGGAGAGTGGACCGTTGTAGATAGATGGGGGAAGGTGATGAAGATGACGGAGGTGTTGGTGTAGATTGTCGTCACACGATGATGGCCTCGGCGGTGTTCCGGCGCCACCGGGAGAGAGGGGGAGAGAGCCCCCCTTCTTATTCTTCTTCTTACTTGACCTTATCCCTCGATGGGAGAAGGGTTTACCCCCTGGTCCAGGGCCTCCATGGTGGCGGAGGGGCGAGAGCCCCTCCGAGATTGGATTCGTCTCTCTGTCTCTCTGTTTCTGCGTTTAGATGCTGGCCTTTCACCGTTTCTTATATTCCCAGAGATCTGTAACTCCGATTGGGCTGAAATTTGAACACGATTTGTATCCGGATATTGGCTTTCTTGCGGCGAAAGAAGGGCACCAACCACCTTATCGGGTGGCCACGAGGGTCAGGGGCGCGCCCCCTGCCTCGTGGCCCCCTCGGGCATCGTCTCGCGTTGATTCTTCTTCCAAAAATCACATATATTCCAAAAAAATCTCCGTAAGTTTTTATCCCTTTTGGACTCCATTTGATATGGATTTTCTGCGAAACAAAAAACATGCAACAAACAGGAACTGGCACTGGGCACTGGATCAATATGTTAGTCCCGGAAATATTATAAAAAGTTGCCAAAAGTATATGAAAGTTGTATAATATTGGCATGGAACAATCAAAAATTATAGATACATAGAGACGTATCAGCATCCCCAAGCTTAATTCCTGCTCGTCCTCGAGTAGGTAAATGATAAAAAAAT
Organism: Triticum aestivum; assembly: GCF_018294505.1. Classification (NCBI taxonomy): domain Eukaryota; kingdom Viridiplantae; phylum Streptophyta; class Magnoliopsida; order Poales; family Poaceae; genus Triticum; species Triticum aestivum. The sequence goes on along the minus strand of NC_057797.1, from coordinate 168,306,421 downwards.
AATTTTTGATGTGGAATGCTACCTAGCATAATCTTGATCATGTAATCTAATCATGGCATGAATATTAAGACACGAGTGCTTCAAAGCAATAGTCTATCATTTGACATTAAGACAATAATACTTCAAGCATACTAATAAAGCAATCATTTATTTTCAAAATAACATGGCCGAAGAAAGTTATCCCTACAAAATCATATGGTCTGTCTATGCTCCATCTTCACCACACAAAGCATTCAAATCATGCACAACCCCGATGACAGGCCAAGCAATTGTTTCATGCTTTTGATGTTCTCAAACCTTTTCAACTTTCACACAATACATGGGCGTGAGCCATGGATATAACACTATAGGTGGAATTGAATATGATGGTGGAGGTTGTGTGGAGAAGACAAAAAGGGAAATGTCTCACATAAACGCGGCTAATCAACGGACTATGGAGATTCCCATCAATTGATGTCAATGCGAGGAGTAGGGATTGCCATGCAACAGATGCACTAGAGCTATAAGTGTACGAAAGCTCAAACTGAAACTAAGTGGGTGTGCATCCAACTTGCTTGCTCATGAAGACCTAGGGCACTTGAGGAATTCCATCCTTGGAATATACAAGCCAAGTTCTATAATGAAAATTCTCACTAGTATATGAAAGTGATAACTCAAGAGACTCTCTATATGAAGAACATGGTGCTACTCGGAAGCACAAGTGTGGTAAAAGGATAATAACATTGTCCCTTCTCTCTTTTCTTTCATTTTTTATTATTATTTATTATTTATTTTAGTTTTTTCTCTTTTTTGTAGGCTTCTTTGGCCTCTCTCTTTTTTTGGGGGGGGGGGGGGCTTCTCTGGCCACTTTTATTTTGATAACCTCACATGTGACAATGTTCTAATAATGATGATCATCACACTTTTATTTACTTACAACTCAATATTACAACTCAATACTAGAACAAAGATATGACTCTATATGAATGCCTCCAGCGGTATACAGGGATGTGCAATGATCTAGCGTAACAATGACATCAAAAAACGGACAAGCCATGAAAACATCATGCTAGCTATCTTACGATCATGCAAAGCAATATGAAAATGATTCTCAAGTCATGTATATGAAGATGATGGAAGTTGCATGGCAATATATCTCGGAATGGCTATGGAAATGCCATGATAGTGAAGGAAATATGCCCTGGAGGCAATAATAAAGTTGTTATTTATATTTCCTTATATCATGATAAATGTTTATTATTGTGACGCCCCCAATTTGACCGTACACTAATCATACATGCGAATGTGTACAATCAAGATCAAGCACTCACAGGAAGATATCACAACACAACTCTAGACACAAATTAAAATAATACAAGCTTTATATTACAAGCCAGGGGCCTCGAGGGCTCGAATACACAAGAGTTAGCAGAAGCAAAAATATCTGAGTATAGACATAAGTTAAACAAGATTGCCTTAAGAAGGCTAGCACAAAAGAAGTAATGATCGAAAAGTCAAGGCCTCCTGCCCAGGACCTCCTAACTAATCCTCGAACGACAGCAGTTGTGAGCTTTGTGACAACATGGCCGGCGGCGACGAGCTTCAGACGCGACGGGAACGGCGGCTACGAACACGGATTCGAGAAATAGGGAGAGGGCTTTCGAGCGGGAGCTCACCGGGGAGCGCATGAAAGGCTCAGCGAGGGCCGGGAGTGTAGGACGACGACGGGGTCGACGGAGGTGCGCTCGTGGCTGAAGGTTGAAGAAAAGTTCAATCCGCTTGATGTAGTGTCCTCGGGCTCGAATGGTGGTGCATAGACAACGTAGGGGACGACGGCGAACCTCCTGGATGCCAACAGACGATGAACGGTAGCCGATAGCCACGTGTACAGCGACGGCGCGGCGACGGCTACGCTCGGGCATCGAAGAAATCAAGGAGAGCGAGGCAAGGGGGTAAATGTGGGGGGGCTAGGGTTGACGACGGGGCGCCGGGACTTGTAGGGCGAGGCCTTAACCACCATGGCGTCGTGGATGGCCGCCACGCCTCCCCTGCCTCCTGTAGCAATAGGTTGAAGGAGCTGGGGATGGGCTAGGCCTATTTTGCTAAATGGGCCATGGGCCAGTAGATTTGGTTTCTTTTCTTTTTATTAGTAGGTTCCCCCTTTTCTTTCCTGTTTTCTTAGTTATGACCGTTTTGTATTAAGTTTAAGTACTAAATGGTTTTAGTTAAAGTTGAAACTTCCCACAAAATTATGTTCTGATATTTTGGTGTTGTCTAAAAAGTTTGGGGTTATTTGGAAAATAGTTAAAAATAGGTTTACATTTAAATGGGCATAATAAGTGTTGCTTGTCCACATTAATTATTCCTAGGGGCCATTTAAAAATCCATTTAATGTTGGTTCCTACCTCCTAAATACTTAGCGAATAATTCTAAACCCTCGAACATTTTTATTTGACAGTTTGAAGAAATAAGAATTTGACTTGTTATTTGAAATCGGTAAATTGTTTTTGAACCATCGCGAGATTAATAACAGCAATCACAGTGACGTGGCATAATTAGCAGAGATTCACTGTAGCTTAATTATCTGGGCGTCACAATTCTCCTCCACTACAAGAAATCTCGTCCCAGGATTTAAGAGGCGGAGTAAAGGGGCAAGGTTCTGGACACGAAATTCTAGTGATTGTTCTCGGTCTTGGTTGCTCTTCTCGAAGAGGTTGATCCATTACGTTGATGTCTTCATTTCTCTACTTCAGGTCATCCTTTCGTGGAGAATTCCATCGTGCTTACAAAAGAATAAAGTGTGGGTATTCCGGAAGAATGAACCTCTACAAGGTTGATTATTATCTAGTAGATAACATCGAGGAAGGTGGTGGAAGGTAACTCTCGAATTGAAACTTAAGAAAATATCGAGAGCATGGTAAGAAGGTACCATGGGAAATTTCGAATGGGCAGGAAATCGTTCGATGCCTGAAACAAAGTGCAATAGGGGTCCAGAGCAACGAGATTAAGTATTGCTTCTATTACTAGAGTAGATCACTAGGAAGGTGGCTCGTGAACTACATACGAGGCCACACGCGAGGAATAACTTGGGAAACCGGGGGGTGTAGGAGAGTCAGGTTTCGATCCTGGGACCCGTGGGTTATGGGCTCACCATGTGGGTTAACAGTAGGAAGGTGATGATGTCTTACACGATCATGTAAGCAAGGTATGTCAGAGGATAGCCTATCAGTTATGTCGACAACAACATCGTGTAACGCCCCGTATGTAACTTGCCATAATTGTATTCCAACTCTTGCCATTTTTGGCTCTAAGTTATGATATTCCCTCGTGGTTGGGTTTTGTCCTCGTTTTGCTTTTTTGTCCATGTCATGCATCTCATATCAGGTCATCATGTGCATTGCATTTGCATACGTGTTCGTCTCATGCATCCGAGCTTTTCCCCGTTGTCCGTTTTGCGATCCGACAATCCTATGTCCTCCGGCGCTCCCTTTTGTCTCTTTTCGTGTGCGGGTGTTAAACTTTCTCGGATTGGACCGAGATTTGCCAAGCGGCCTTGGTACACCACCTATAGACCGCCTATCAAATTTCGTGTCATTTGGAGTATGTATGATACTCCAACGGTTAACCGAGGAACCGTGAAGGCCTAGTGTGTGTTGCAGCCCAACACCCCTCCAAAGTGGCCCAAAAACCCATCCAAACCCCCTCCATCCTCTCGGCCATTTGATCACAATCGCGTGGCCGAAAATCGCACCTCATTTGGACTCTCCTAGCTCCCTCTACCTATATAAAGGCCTTCCCCTCCGAAATTCAGGCGAAACCCTAGTCTAGCTCCTCCCACCGCCACCGGACGCATCCGCCGGCGCCGGACATGTCCGCCGCCACCTCCCTCGCCCAATCCGCGCCTGCCACGTGGCGCCACCACGCCGTCCCTGCCGCGGCCCAGGTCGGGGCCCCGGCCCGCATCACCGCCCTCCCGCGCCTGCGGTCGCCCGCGCGTCTCCTCCGCCTGCCCACACCGTCCCCGGCCTCCACCGCCGCCCCTACCTCGCCGGCGCGCCACCGCGTCGCCGGTCGACTCCGCCGCCGCCGTTCACCGCTCCTCCGGCCGCCGAGCTCCGCGCCACCGCCTGGGAGGCCGCGCCCGTCCGACCCCGAGCCCCGTGCGCCGCCTCTTACTCTCCATGTCGCCGGATCCGCGAGTCCGGCGAGCCCCCCTAGCTCCGGCCACCGCGGGAGAACACCGACGAGCCTCAAAGTCCGCGCCCAGATCTAGATCCACACTAGGGTTGAACCTTGTTTTCCCCTCTAAGTCCTTTTATTTTACATTCTGAAGCCATGTTCATTGCATCATAACTCTGTCACCATAGCTCCGTTTCGTGCGTGTGGCATATCAAATTGTTCATCTGGATGTCCTCTTCATTTTGTCACATTGCACCATGCTTGTTTGAGTCCATCTTGATGCCCTAATGACTGTTGCAAGAGTGCTATAAAATGTTAGTTCCTATTTCTTATCAGTTTATGAGCATTGCCATGATTATTGTGTGCTGCATATGGACTTGAGCTCTACATGTGTTTTGGGCTACGCCATGCCATCTTTACAGGGGTGTATTCCATGTATTTTTGTGATCAATGTGGTGACTAGCACATGCATGAAAAGTAGCTCTCGTAATATTGTTGATTTCAGGGACTTAGAATTCTACTAAGTCATTTCCCTGCTGTTATTTTTATGCCATGTATTCATGTTGCTGCAGTGAGATTCATGCTTCTTTTGAGTATGTTCAGTAAGAATGATTTGTGCATATGGTTATTCTATATCCATCCATGCTCCTGTTTGCATTTATGGAGTACCCTAGCATGACTCAATCTTGCTCTACTTTTGCTACAAAAAGTTTCTGGTAGATTGTTTACGTGTTAATCAATTTTGCCAAGGTTGTTGTAGTTGATCCATGCATGCTATGAGATTGTTCTTGCCATGGTTAGCTTCTTGAACATGTCTTATTGCTGGTAGTATGCTTATCTTGTCATGCAATGCCTTGTGTTAAGTGCATCGAGCTCGCAAACATGCCTTCATAACTCTGTTTTTGCCATGTCCAGTTTTCTGCTAAGTCTGAATCTGTTAACGAAACTTGCTATGTTTACATGGGTGCCATCATATCTTTTGATCCTTTTTGGATTATGGTCAGTAAGGGACTTTTGTTATATGCTTTGAGTAGATTCATGACATGCCTTTGTTTGCTATGTTCTGTTCCTGTAGCATGTTGTTATCTTGCTCTAAACATTGCTTCCTGATGTTAATTCCTGGCATGTTAGTATTTTCACAAAGTCTGTGATGCTGATATCTTTTGCACTTTTGCCATGCTTGTTTGAACCTGCTATTGTGTGATTTAGCCATAGCTCAGTGTTCATATTTTGTCAAGAATCTTGAGTAGATCAATGTTGCTATGTTGGAGTGCAGTAGCTTAGTTTCTTGTTGTATTTTAGATGACATCGTGCTGTTAATCGCAGAATCGTGCCATTCTTGTTTTGCTTGCCATTTGCAAACCATGTATCCGATTCCGGTGATCTTTATATCGATTTCGACCGAAATCAACTCATCTTTCCAGCGGCACTCTTGGTTTGCCAATTTGAGGCCTGGTTCAATCTTTTCCTTCCGGAGCACGCATATGCATTGCATAGCACATCCCGCATACCATGCCATGTTTTGCATCATGTTGCTTGCGCATTGCATCGTGGTTGATTGTGGTTTCCTTTGCTTGTGTTCTTGCCTTGGGTAGAGCTGGGAGACGATTTCATGATCGAGGAACCCATTGAGTACGCTTACGAGGATCAAGCTTATGTCAACTCAGAGAACTTTGCAGGCAAGATGACCATACCCTCGAAATCACTTCTATCTTTGCTTGCTAGTTGCTCTCTCTATTGCTATGCCGCAATACCTACCACTTGCATTATCATGCCTCCCATATTGCCATGTCAAGCCTCTAACCCACCTTTCCTAGCAAACCGTTGTTTGGCTATGTTACTGCTTTGCTCAGTCCCTCTTATAGCGTTGCTAGTTGCAGGTGAAGATGGAGTTTGTTCCTTGTTGGAACATGATTATTGTTGGGATATCATTATTATATCTTGTTTACTTTAATGCATCTATATACTTGGTAAAGGGTGGAAGGCTCGGCCTTATGCCTGGTGTTTTGTTCCAATCTTGCCACCCTAGTTTCCGTCATACTGGTGTTATGTTCCTTGATTTTGTGTTCCTTACGCGGTTGGGTTATAATGGGAACCCCTTGACAGTTCGCCTTGAATAAAACTCCTCCAGCAAGGCCCAACCTTGGTTTTACCATTTTCCACCTAAGCCTTTTTCCCTTGGGTTCCGCGGACTCAAGGGTCATCTTTATTTTAAACCCCCGGGCCAGTGCTCCTCTGAGTGTTGGTCCAACCTATCAGCAGCCGGTGGCCACCAGGGGCAACTCTGGGTTGGCCTACCGGAATCTTGGACAATCCGGTGTGCCCTGAGAACGAGATATGTGCAGCTCCTATCGGGATTTGTCGGCACATTCGGGTGGCTTTGCTAGTCTTGTTTTACCATCATCGAAATGTCTTGTAACCGGGATTCCGAGTCTGACCGGGTCGTCCTGGGAGAAGGAATATCCTTCGTTGACCGTGAGAGCTTGTGATGGGCTAAGTTGGGAAACTCCTACAGGGTTTTGAACTTTCGAAAGCCGTGCCCGCGGTTATGGGCAGATGGGAATTTGTTAATATCCGGTTGTAGAAAACCTGGCACTTAACTTAATTAAAATGAATCAGCAGCGTGTGTAGTCGTGATGGTCTCTTTTCGGCGGAGTCCGGGAAGAGAACAAGGTCTCGAGTTATGCTTAAACGTAAGTAGTTTTAGGATCACATCTTGATCTTTGTAGCTTCTTGACCGTGCTTTGCTTCTCTTCTCGCTCTCATTTTTGTAAGGTCGCCACCATATATGCTAGTGCTTGCTGCAGCTCCACCTCACTACCTTTTCCTACCCATTAAGCTTAATTAGTCTTGATCGCGAGGGTGTGAGATTGCTGAGTCCCCGTGACTCACAGATTACTTCCAAAACCAGATGCAGGTGCCAATGATGCCAGTGCAGGGGACGCGACCAAACTCAAGTGGGAGTTTGACGAGGATTCAGGACGTTACTATGTGTCTTTTCCGGACGACCAGTAGAGGAGCCCAGTTGGGGCGATCGGGGATCTATGCATTTGGGGTTGTCTTTATTTTGGTTCCGTAGTCGGACCTTGATTGTATTCTGGATGATGTAATGCTATATTTATGTATTGTGTGAAGTGGCGATTATAAGCCAACTCTTTATCCATTTCTTATTCAGTACATGGGATGTGTAAAGATTACCCCTCTTGCGACATGCCTACCATGCGGTTATGCCTCTAAGCCGTGCTCCGACACGTGGGAGATATAACCGCATCATGGGTGTTACACATCGATACCAAGGGCGAGGGACAAAGAGAACCATTTTCCTGCTCGTTGAAACAAGGCGGACCAATAGGCAAAGTTCTCGTCCATCGATGGTTACCGAAATGTCATCAACAATAGTAACACAGTCTCACTGACAAGGTTGTACACCAGGGTGTTTACACAAGCAGCGAATCATTACTGCTTAGATCATATAAACCACGAGAAAGGTTAAACAAGACAATGGAAAGGAAAATGTGATTATCTGATTAAACAGAATAATGGAAAGGAAAATGTGTTTAAACACATATCTCAGGGGTATATCCTTCCCAAGGACAAGTAGAGCATGATATCCATGACAAGATAGAAAGTAGAAAACCATTTAGGTAATGGGAGAGAATTTTCATGGCATTACCCATACAATGGTGTTAGGATAACTGATAAAGAAAATTTAGCATTGTGCTTCAAATATTCCTATTGAAGATCGGAGTACCACAGTCATGCTTCGAGATAACATTGACATGGTCATCAAGCAAAGATCAGACTTTGGATACACAAAGGATCCATCTGGAACAACTTATAGAATAAGTCTTACAATTTCCTCATGGAAGAATGGTTAACCTCGCTAAAAAGGAAACTATAACAATAGTTCCTCCGGCCAGGTGTGCTAGGCACGATATCACCTTACCGGGTCATATAAAGATCAATGTTATTACTCTTGGAAATATGTTCCCACCATCATATTACACCAAGATTTAGATCTGATTGGTGTCAGGATACCTCGAACTTAGGATGCCTGCGAAGAAAAGGTGCAACACAAATTGACGAGATGACAATGTAAGATTTTTGGGAAATGAACTATGGGAGTGAGTTCCAACACAAGAGTTCATTAAACCAAGGAGAGGATGATGTGGCTGATGGGCTCAGGGACAATCCATCGAGATTTCCAAAAAGATGGATTTCCACAGTCGTGTGAACAAGGAGATAACATTTGTCAAGTCAAATAATATAATGATGTATGCTCGAGGAAAACATACACAATTAAACATTGGTTGAAAGGTGCACCCAAAATATGGACTTAGGTAGCGTGATCAATGTTAGAATGGTGATTCGATAACCAATGGTCTAAGAATGAAATGTCGACCATTAACTTCAGAGCAATAGGGTTGCTTGAATTACAGAGTCCAAGCAGCATCGTTCACTTGTTGACGTTCCCGGTTAGTCAATACGGGGACCAAGGAAGGATGGTGCTTGCGAGAAGTATCTCTATACCAAGAATTCTTAAGAGGTGGAGCAATCCTTGTAACATCCTTGACATAAAGGTCAATAATACTTCAAGGTTGAACATAATACAAACTAGATAGCAAGTAGCATCCATAACATGAACAAGTTTATGATGAAAGGAAGGAAAATATGTTGTCGATGGTAACTCAAATTACCAAGGGACGAGGATGGCACTTACCATCATGAATTCGATTGATATCCTGGAAGGAGTCAAAATGTTGTTGATGATCATGACAAATTTTGTCAAGAGGCTCCACGAAGATGTAATCGATCGGCGATGACGTCAAGTCAAAGGAATGATGAGTGAAAGGTTAATGGAACCAAGGGTATGACACAAGCTCCAAACCAAGCTTGCTTTTCAAAGCGAAATGATATGATGAGGAAGATCGACATAAGCTTAGCTCATCGTTAAAAATTGTGCTTCAGGAAGAAGAACCAGGTAGCACAGTTAAAATTTAGCACGATAATGATATAGACGATCAGGCTTGGGATGACTTGAATGATTATTAAAGTCGTAAGCAACGAAAATTACTTAAGAGTTATTGAATCGGAGTGCGGAATTGATTAACTTATAGGTGTCCTTGAGTGTCTAACAACTGAGAACCCGGGGAAAATTGGAATTGGTGAGAAATAATACTTGAAGAACTCATAAGAAGTAATATGGTTCTGTGATATTATCAAGATACCACGGGGGAATACTCGAAGGTAGATCATAATAGAGGTTGGACGGGTGCATTGATCTGCAGAGGACAAGTGGTTTAACTTGTCTGAGAAAAGGAATCAAGGAGTATCAATATGGCCGAACCCATGATTGCAGAAGACCAGATCCCAGATATAATATGAATATACCAAGGGAATAATTAATTTAAGAGAAGCTTTAATGATAAGATCTACATCGTTTCCATGGGCGTGAACACAAGTTCAAGGTCGACTCCCACTTCTCCAATGCATAACCTTTCATTCACTTCTCGTGTTTGATGAAGTTGTAGTGTTGAAATTTTATCTGGAAAAATACCAGAAGAGTATGGCTCGTGAAAACTTTCGGGTTCATACGGTTTGGGGAAGGCATAGGTTCAACCCATCGGGGCATCTTAGGAGCATATACTACAAATTTCAAGAATACATAACACAAGCTCGATAGTAGAGCATGCTTGAGCCAACAGAGGATACAATTTACCAAAGGCATTATGTATCTGAGGAAAGGCTCGCAAGCTTATTGAATAAGAAGGACGTTGTCGGTTAAAACACGACAAAGGGTCTGGTGGTCCACAAGGGATCTGATGTGAGCATCGGTACTCAACCAGAGGAAGAAAGAATGCAAGGAGATCAGATTATAGAAACAACTGACTAACTCAAAGCTCAAATGCAAAGGAATTATTAATTCCAAGACAAGGGATCAGAAGCAATGCTCTGATTAGGGATGGATAAGATAAATAGCCTTAGGGTTACAATTAACAGCAATTTGATTGGTCAAGATCCAACTCATGTTTAAAATGGTGTCTGAGCCGGAAGAAAGAATTCTAAGATACTTCTGAGGATTGCAAGCAATCGCAACATATTGAATCAATGGACTCAAAATGATAATGACAATGGATGTCAACAAGATTACTAGACTTATGGGATTAATCATAATGCATGCAAGCAAGAATTTTAAAAGCAATAGGTTGTTGAGGATCTTCGAAAGATCGAATGGCAATTCGAAGACTTCTGTGAAATACATTGATCAACTGGGGATGAGTGGATACTCGATAAGTGCGAGAAATTATACGTAGGGGTATTCAGGTGGTAAAGAAATGCAAGGCGGTAGGCACAAAGGATTCTCAGACTATCGGAGAATTTTTCAGGGTATCAAGTAATATCAAGGGCAACTGGGAATGAAGATATGAACGACAAGTGTAAGTAGTTATCCACAAGGATTTATCGATGAAAGGGAATTGCAAAAGCGATGGCACAAGTCTCGAGAGAACATCATAGAGTATCTTCAGAATCTTCTGGTGCAGCAGGCGATCATCTGTTAAGGGGATCTCCAGGTGAAAGTGATCACGAGATCCTAATGTTAGATTTAGCAAAATTCATTTAACCCGAATAGAAGAGAGATCAGAGTCCCAGAGTATAGACGAGGAATAAAAGATCCTAATACCACCCAATGGCGACGTGGGCCCATAAGGCTCACAGCCATGTTAGTAAAAGTTTTGTAATGTCTAGACTCAACTTCGGCCAAGGAGTTTGGAAGGGGGATTCCTACAGGTAGTTGGCTCTGATACCAACTTATGACGCCCCCGATTTGACCATACACTAATCATACACGCGAATATGTACGATCGAGATCAAGGACTCACGGGAAGATATCACAACACAACTCTAGACACAAATTAAAATAATACAAACTTTATATTACAAGCCGGGGGCCTCGAGGGCTCAAATACATAAGCTCGAATACACAAGAGTCAGTGGAAGCAAAAATATCTGAGTACAGACATAAGTTAAACAAGATTGCCTTAAGAGGGCTAGCACAAAAGTAGCAATGATCGAAAAGGCAAGGCCTCCTGCCCGGGACATCCTAACTACTCCTTGAAAGTTGAACTCCACGTAGAATCATCCTCGGGATCCTCGGGATCCTCTGGCTCCTGGACTCCATCATATGATCACAGTAACCAGGAAAAGGGGAAAAAGAAGTAGGAAAGCAACCATGAGTACTCATCCAAAGTACTCGCAAGCAAGGATCTACACTACATATGCATTGGTATCAATGAAATGGGTAGTATATATACGTGGACTGAATTGCAGAATGCCAGAATAGAGGGGGATAGCTAGTCCTATCGAAGACTACGCTTCTGGCAGCCTCCATCTTGAAGCACTAGAAGAGAGTAGATGGTAAGTTAACTAAGTATCATCACAAAGCATAATCCTACCCGGCGATCCTCTCCTCGTCGCCCTATGAGAGAGCGATCACCGAGTTGTATCTGGCACTTGAAAGGGTGTGTTCTATTAAGTATCGAATTCTAGTTGTTATAAGGTCAAGGTACAACTCCGGGTCGTCCTTTTACCGAGGGACACGACTAGTCGAATAGATAAACTTCCCTGCATGGGTGCACCACATTCCCCAACATGTTCGATCCCCTTTGGTCGGACACACTTTCCTGGGTCATGCCCGGCCTCAGAAGATCAAAACGTCGCAGCCCCACCTAGGCTCAACAGAGAGGTCAGTGATACGTCTCCAACGTATCTATATTTTTTTATTGTTCCATGTTATTATATTATCCGTTTTGGATGTTTATGGGCTTTATTAAACACTTCTATATTATTTTTGGACTAACCTATTAACCCAGAGCACAATGCCAGTTTTTGTTTTTTTCCTTGGTTCAGTGTTTCACAGAAAAGGAATATCAAACGGAGTCCAAACGGAATGAAACCTTCAGGAGCGTGATTTTTGGAATGAACATGATCCAGGAGACTTGGAGTTGAAGTCAAGGAAGCTTCGAGGTGGCCACAAGGCAGGGAGGCGCGCATGCCCCCCTGGGCGCACCCCCACCCTCGTGGGCCCCTCGTGGCTCCCCTGACCGACTTCTTTCGCCTATATATGTCCATATACCCTAAAAACATTGGGGAACACAATAGATCGGGAGTTTCGCCGCCAGAAGCCTCCATAGCCACCGAAAACCAATCTAGACCCATTCTGGCACCCTGTCGGAGGGGGGAATCCCTCTCCGGTGGCCATCTTCATCATCCCGGCGCTCTCCATGACGAGGAGGGAGTAGTCCATCCTCGGGGTTGAGGGTATGTACCAGTAGCTATGTGTTTTATCTCTCTCTCGTGTTCTTGAGGTGATACGATCTTGATGTATCGCGAACTTTGCTATTATAGTTGGATCTTATGATGTTTCTCCCCCTCTACTCTCTTGTAATGGATTGAGTTTTCCCTTTGAAGTTATCTTATCGGATTGAGTCTTTAAGGATTTGAGAACACTTGATGTATGTCTTGCACGTGCTTATCTGTGGTGACAATGGGATATCACGTGATCCACTTAATGTATGTTTTGGTGATCAACTTGTGAGTTCCATGCCCTCGTGAAGTTATGCATAGGGGTTGGCACACGTTTTCGTCTTGACTCTCCGGTAGAAACTTTGGGACACTCTTTGAAGTTCTTTGTGTTGGTTGAATAGATGAATCTGAGATTGTGTGATGCATATCGTATAATCATACCCACGGATACTTGAGGTGACATTGGAGTATCTAGGTGACATTAGGGTTTTGGTTGATTTGCGTCTTAAGGTGTTATTCTAGTACAAACTCTATGATAGATCAAACGGAAAGAATAGCTTCATGTTATTTTACTACGGACTCTTGAATAGATCGATCAGAAAGGATAACTTTGAGGTGGTTTCGTACCCTACCATAATCTCTTCATTTGTTCTCCGCTATTAGTGACTTGGGAGTGACTATTTGTTGCATGTTGAGGGATAGTTATATAATCCAATTATGTTATTATTGTTGAGAGAATTTGCACTAGTGAAAATATGAACCCTAGGCCTTGTTTCCTAGCATTGCAATACCGTTTGTGCTCACTTTTATCATTAGTTACCTTGCTGTTTTTATATTTTCAGATTACAAAAACCTTTATCTACTATCCATATTGCACTTGTATCACCATCTCTTCGCCGAACTAGTGCACCTATACAATTTACCATTGTATTGGGTGTGTTGGGGACACAAGAGACTCTTTGTTATTTGGTTGCAGGGTTTTTTGAGAGAGACCATCTTCATCCTACACCTCCCACGGATTGATAAACCTTAGGTCATCCACTTGAGGGAAATTTGCTACTGTCCTACAAACCTCTACACTTGGAGGCCCAACAATGTCTACAAGAAGAAGGTTGTGTAGTAGACATCAAGCTCTTTTCTGGCGCCGTTGCCAGGGAGGTTAGCGCTTGAAGGTATATCTTTAGATCTTGCAATCGAATCTTTTTGTTTCTTGTTTTATCACTAGTTTAGTCTATAAAAGAAAACTACAAAAAATGGAATTAAGGGTATCTCATATGCTTCATATTTTTAATGTCTTTCATGAAAATAAGGATTCCGATAATTGTGCCAAAGTTTTATAAGAAGAATGCATTAGAATGTTTGGCACTAAATCTTTGTATGATGAGCATGATTGCAATGTTGTTAGTATGAATTCCTTTGATATCTATGATGCTAATGATATACGAAGCCACAAGCTTGGGGATGCTATGTTTGATGAAGATGATTTTTTTGTCCCCCAAGTTTTGATAAGAAAATTTATTATGATGATAGCATGCCTCCTATTTATGATGATTATATTGATGAAAGTGGATTTGTAGAGGTCATGACTTTATTTAGTGATGAATCCACTATTTCGGAAGAGGTTCCAATTGATTATGAGAACAAAGTTGCTATCTATGATGATTATTGTGATGACATGTATGCTTTAAAGAATAATGATATCCATGAAACTTGTCATCATGATTTTAACTTTCAATTGGATTATGCCTCACATGATAGTTATTTTGTTGAGTTTTCTCCCACTACTATTCATGAGAAGAAATTTGCTTATGTGGGGAGTAATACAAATTGTATGCTTGTAGATCATGAAATCAATGCTTTATGTGACAGTTATATTGTGGAATTCATTCATGATGCTACTGAAAATTATTATGAGGGATGAATATATGCTTGTAGGAATTGCAATAATACCAAGTTTCCTCTCTATGTGCTTAAAGTTTTGAAGTATTGCTTGTTTTACCTTCCTATGCAAATTGATTCTTGTTCCCACCAGTTGTTTGCTCAGAAAATCCCTATGCATAGGAAGTGGGTTAGACTTAAATGTGCTAGTCATATTCTTCATGATGCTCTCTTTATGTTTCAATTCTTATCTTTTATGTGAGCATCATTGAAATCAGCATGCCTAGCTAGGGGCGTTAAACGATAGTGCTTGTTAGGAGGCAACCCAATTTCATTTTTGTTCCTGCCTTTTTGTTCCTGTTTAGTAATAAATAATTCATCTAGCCTCTGTTTAGATGTGGTTGTATGATTTTAATTAGTGTTTGTGCCAAGTAGAACCTTTGGGAAGACTTGGGGAAAGTCTTTGCGATCTTGCTGTAAAAAACAGAAACTTTAGCACTCACGAGATTTGCTACCATTTTTTACTGGAGAGTGCTATTTAGTTAATTCTTTTTTCAGATGATTAATAGACAAAATCATCACTTCCAGAAATTTATTTTAGAATTTTTGGGGTTCCATAAGTATACGTTTGATCCATATTACTACAGACTGTTCTGTTTTTGACAGATTCTGTTTTCTATGTGTTGTTTGCTTATTTTGATGAATCTATGAGTAGTATCGGAGGGTATGAACCATACATAAGTTGGAATACAGTAGATATTACACCAATATGAATTTATAATGAGTTAATTATAGTACTTTGAAGTGGTGGTTTGTTTTGTTTTACTAACGGAGCTCACGACATTTTCTTTTAAGTTTTGTGTTGTGAAGTTTTCAAGTTTTGGGTAAGGATTCGATGGACTATGGAATAAGGAGTGGAAAGAGCCTAAGCTTGGGGATGCCCAAGGCACCCCAAGGTAATATTCAAGGACAACCAAGAGCCTAAGCTTGGGGATGCCCCGGAAGGCATCCCCTCTTTCGTCTTCGTTCATCGGTAACTTTACTTGGAGCTATATTTTTATTCACCACATGATATGTGTTTTGCTTGGAGCGTCATTTTGTTTTATTTTGTTTTGCTTGCTGTTTTAATAAAATACCAAGATCTGAAATTATTAAATGTTAGAGAGTCTTCACATAGTTACATAATTATTCAACTGCTCATTGATCTTCACTTATATCTTTTGAGCTATATAGTTTTTGCTCTAGTTCTTCACTTACATCTTTTAGAGCACGGTGGTGGTTTTGTTTTATAGAAACTATTGTTCTCCCATGCTTCACTTATATCATTTTGAGAGTCTTTAGAACAGCATGGTAATTTTATTTTAGGCATAATAAAAACTTTCATATAAGTGCATTGAATACTATGAGAAGTTTGATACTTGATAATTGTTTTGAGATATGGAGATGGTGATATTAGAGTTATGCTAGTTGAGTAGTTGTGAACTTGAGAAATAATTGTGTTGAAGTTTGTGATTCCCGTATCATGCACGTATGGTGAACCGTTATGTGATCAAGTCGGAGCATCATTTATTTATTGATTGCCTTCCATATGAGTGGTGGTCGGGGATGAGCGATGGTCTTTTCCTACCAATCTACCCCCCTAGGAGCATGCGCGTAGTACTTTGTTTTGATGACTAATAGATTTTTGCAATAAGTATGTGAGTTCTTTGTGACTAATGTTGAGTCCATGGATTATACGCACTCTCACCCTTCCACCATTGCTAGCCTCTCTAGTACCGCGCAACTTTCGTCGTTATCATAAACCCACCGATTACCTTCCTCAAAACAGCCACCATACCTACCTATTATGGCATTTCCATAGCCATTCCGAGATATATTGCCATGCAAATTTCCACCATTCTGTTTATTATGACACGCTTCATCATTGTCATATTGCTTGCATGATCATGTAGTTGGCATCGTATTTGTGGCAAAGCCACTGATCATAATTCTTTCATACATGTCACTCTTGATTCATTGCACATCCCGGTACACCGCTGGAGGCATTCATATAGAGTCATATTTTGTTCTAAGTATCAAATTGTAATTCTTGAGTTGTAAGTAAAAAGAAGTGTGATGATCATCATTATTAGAGCATTTTCCCAGTGAGGAAAGGATGATGGAGACTATGATTCCCCCACAAGTCGGGATGAGACTCCGGACGAAAAAAAGAAAAAAAAAGAGGCCAAAAAAGAAAAAAAGAAAGAAGGCCCAAAAAACAAAAAAGGAGAGAAAAAGAGAGAAGGGAAAATGCTAGTATCCTTTTACCACACTTGTGCTTCAAAGTAGCATCATGATCTTCATGATAGAGAGTCTCCTATGTTGTCACTTTCATATACTAGTGGGAATCTTTCATTATATAACTTGGTTTGTATATTCCAATGATGGGCTTCCTCAAAATGCCCTAGGTCTTCATGAGCAAGCAAGTTGGATGCACACCCACTTAGTTTCTTTTGTTGAGCTTTCATATACTTATAGCTCTAGTGCATCCATTGCATGGCAATCCCTACTCACTCACATTGATATCTATTGATGGGCATCTCCATAGCCCGTTGATACGCCTAGTTGATGTGAGACTATCTTGTCCTTTTTTGTCTTCTCCACAACCACCATTCTATTCCACCTATAGTGCTATGTCCATGGCTCAGGCTCATGTATTGCGTGAAGATTGAAAAAGTTTGAGAACATCAAAAGTATGAAACAATTGCTTGGCTTGTCATCGGGGTTGTGCATGATTTAAATATTTTGTGTGATGAAGATAGAGCATAGCCAGACTATATGATTTTGTAGGGATAGCTTTCTTTGGCCATGTTATTTTGAGAAGACATGATTGCTTTGTTAGTATGCATGAAGTATTATTATTTTTATGTCAATATTAAACTTTTGTCTTGAATCTTATGGATCTGAACATTCATGCCACAATAAAGAAAATTACATTGAGAAATATGTTAGGAAGCACTCCACATCAAAAATTCTGCTTTTATCATTTACCTACTCGAGGATGAGCAGGAATTAAGCTTCGGGATGCTTGATACGTCTCCAACGTATCTATAATTTTTGATTGTTCCATGTTATTATATTATCTTTTTTGGATGTTTATGGGCTTTATTAAACACTTTTACATTATTTTTGGGACTAACCTATTAACCCAGAGCCTAGTGCCAGTTTCTGTTTTTCCCTTGTTTCAGTGTTTCGTTGAAAAGGAATATCAAACGAAGTCCAAACAGAATGAAACCTTCGGGAGCGTAATTTTTGGAACGAACGTGATCGAGGAGACTTGGAGTTGAAGTCAAGGAAGCTTAGAGGTGGCCACGAGGCAGGGAGGCGCGCCTACCCCCTGGGCGCGCCCCCACCCTCGTGGGCCCCTCGTGGCTCCCCTGACCGACTTCTTTCGCCTATATATGTCCATATACCCTAAAAACATCGGGGAACACAATAGATCGGGAGTTCCGCCGCCAGAAGCCTCCGTAGCCACCAAAAACGAATCTAGACCCGTTCTGGCACCCTGCCGGAGGGGAGGAATCCCTATCCAGTGGCCATTTTCATCATCCCGGCGCTCTCCATGATGAGGAGGGAGTAGTCCACCCTCGGGGTTGAGGGTATGTACCAGTAGCTATGTGTTTGATCTCTCTCTCTCTCTCTCTCTCTCTCTCTCGTGTTCTTGAGGTGATACGATCTTGATGTATCGCGGGCTTTGCTATTATAGTTGGGTCTTATGATGTTTCTCCCCCTCTACTCTCTTATAGTGGATTGAGTTTTCCCTTTGAAGTTATCTTATTGGATTGAGTCTTTAAGGATTTGGGAACACTTGATGTATGTCTTGCATGTGCTTATCTGTGGTGACAATGGGATATCACGTGATCCACTTGATGTATGTTTTGGTGATCAACTTGCGAGTTCTGTGACCTCGTGAACTTATGCGTAGGGGTTGGCACACGTTTTCATCTTGACTCTCCGGTCGAAACTTTGGGGCACTCTTTGATGTTCTTTGTGTTGGTTGAATAGATGAGTCTGAGATTGTGTGATGCATATGTATAATCATACCCACGGATACTTGAGGTGACATTGGAGTATCTAGGTGACATTAGGGTTTTGGTTGATTTGTGTCTTAAGGTGTTATTCTAGTACGAACTCTAGGGCTATTTGTGACACTTACAGGAATAGCCCAACGGATTGACAGGGAGAAAAAAATCAGAGAGAAGAATTCATCGCGTTTTACGATACGGAGCCGCCGCCAAGCCCTAAAACCTCCCGGGAGGGCTGATCTGGAGTCCATTCGGGGCTCCGGAGAGGGGAATCCGTCGCCATCATCATCATCAACCATCCTCCATCACCAATTTCATGTTGCTCACCACCGTGTGTGAGTAATTCCATCGTAGGCTTGCTGGACGGTGATGGGTTGGATGGGATCTATCATGTAATCGAGTTAGTTTTGTTAGGGTTTGATCCCTAGTATCCACTATGTTCTGAGATTGATGTTGCTATGACTTTGCTATGCTTAATGCTTGTCACTAGGGCCCGAGTGCCATGATTTCAGATCTGAACCTATTATGTTTTCATCAATATATGAGTGTTCTTGATCCTATCTTGCAAGTCTATAGTCACCTATTATGTGTTATGATCCGCTAACCCCGAAGTGACAATAATCGGGATACTTACCGGTGATGACCGTAGTTTGAGGAGTTCATGTATTCACTATGTGTTAATGCTTTGTTCCGGTACTCTATTAAAAGGAGGCCTTAATATCCCTTAGTTTTCGTAAGGACCCCGCTGCCACGGGAGGGTAGAACAAAAGATGTCATGCAAGTTCTTTTCCATAAGCATGTATGACTATGTTCGGAATACATGCCTACATTATATCAATGAACTGGAGCTAGTTCTGTGTCACCCTAGGTTATGACTGTTACATGATGAACCACATCGGGCATAATTCTCCATCACCGATCCATTGCCTACGAGCTTTCCATATATTGTTCTTCGCTTATTTACTTTCCCGTTGCTATTGCTATCATCACAGGCCCAACAACGTCTACAAGAATAAGGTTGTGTAGTAGACATCAGTCAGCACGCCGGTCTAAATCCTATGGTGCAGGGGTCTGGGCCCATCGCCCATTGCACATGTGCACGTTGCGAACGCGGCCGGTAAGCAGACCTAGCCTCCCTAATACAAGAGAAGGCGTTCTAGTCCAATCCGGCACGCGCCGCTCAATCGCTGACGTCAAGAAGGCTTCAGTTGATACCACGACATCGAGTGCCCATAATTGTTCCCGCGTAGTTGGTTAGTGCGTATAGGCCAGTGGCTAGACTCAGATCAAATACCAAGATCTCGTTAAGCGTGTTATTTTGAAGTAACCGCGAACGCAGACCAGGGCCAGTCCACCTCTCTCCTAGGTGGTCTCAACCGGCCCTATCGCTCCGCCATAAAGAAATAGTCGGGGGCCGTCGGGAACCCAGGCCCACCTCTACCTGGATGGAACCACCTGCCCCTTCAGCCCCCACATCGGAATCACTTGTGGGTACTCTACGAGCTGAGCCGACTTTAGCCACCACATGTTCACATATTATGGCCCGATAGTATAGCATAGCAGGTGGACAAGAATGTAGGGCCACTGATGGAATACTAGCATCCTATACTAAGCATTTAGGATTACAGGTAAAGGTAACAACAGTAGTACCAAAGACATGCTATGCATCAGGATAGGATTAACGGAAAGCAGTAACATGCTACACTACTCTAATGCAAGCAGTAGAGAGAAGAATAGGTGATATCTGGATCAAGGGGGGCTTGCCTGGTTGCTCTGGCAAGAAGGAGGGGTCGTCAACACCATAGTCGTATTGGGTAGCAGCGGCGTCGGTCTCGGTGTCTAGCAAGACAAGAGGGGGGAAAACGATAAATATAATGCAAACATATGCATGACATGACAATGAGCGGTGCTACGTGTGCCCTAACGCGGTAGTAGGTGATACCGGTTGTCGTGGATTTGTCATGGCAGATGTCCTTAGTGTGAGGACTTAGTCGTGAGGCCAACACATCTATGTGGTAGCTTGAGAGGGGTTGGTCGAAATCGAGAGACACGAGGTTTTACCCAGGTTCGGCCCCTCATGGTGGAGATAAAATCCTACATCATGCTTCATTGATATTGATCATGGTGCTCACGATTACAAGGGTGATCTATCTCGAGAGCTATAGACTTGTCTGTCTAACCCTAACTTGTGAAACTGTCCCTCTTGGGGTGCCCTGCCCTCCTTATATATGTTGAAGGGGCGGGTTACATGACTAGTCCTAGTAGGATTAGGAATACTCTATTACAAGTGAAGTCCTAGTCTTGCTTCCTTTGTAAGAGAATATTCCTTATGCTTTAAACCGACCCACCATAAAATGAGTCGGCCTTCCATGAGCCGCCTTCTAGGCCACCGGGTCTTGTCGCTCCTCTGACCCACCTGTCGGGGTACCAATGAGTCACCAGGCCCAGCCGGGTCATCAGTGAGTGAAGAGATCCGGGCGGGTCACTTCGTGAGTCACCAAGTTATGGCGGGTCACTAGTGAGTCGCCAAGTCCGGCTGGGTCATACTTCCGGCCGGGTCATACCGCGGGGTATATCCCCGACACCGGCGAAGGGGGAAACATCCGGGAAAGTATTCCCGGTGCTTGGGATATTCAGACGGACGGACCGGAGGGGGGACGGTTGTAGGTTCGCTGTGCTAGGGACGTGTGGCGGACGAATGGGCTGCGTATCCAGACTCGTCTCGTCGTTCTGAGCAACTTTCATGTACAAAGTTTTTCGATCCGAGCTACAGATGAATTTCTACAATTTTCCGAAGTTTTTAAACATTTTCTAGAATCCCTGAAAATTGGCTAAGTCCTCAGTTTTAAACATCACTTAGTTGTTTTGCAGAGGCTATAGCTAGCATTATGTACATCCTTTGAATTAGTGCCTTATATCAAATCTGGGCACTCTGTTGTGATCTACATGACAGTCTCAGGTCCATCTACATTAGTGTCCATTTTCTTGCTCAAATATTTGTTTGAAAAGTGCTATTGGATGTCAATTCCAGAATCTGTTTTTTAGTTCTTCCGGCAAACAGAACATAGATATTTGTCATTTTCATAGGAATTAATCCACACATTATCTGAAGTAGGTCCAATGGAACAAAATGAAGCTTGTTACATCTACTTCCCGTTCATATAATTTTTACCCATGTTAGGACTTGTCTTATCGTTGTTTAGGGGTTGTTTAGCAGGCTAGTCATTGTAGAAATACAAAAGCTAGCTAGTAGCTACAGTAGCTAGAAGTACAGAGTAGTAGGATGCAGCAGCAACGCCGTTATAGCAAGCAGCAGCAGGCGAGCGGGAGAAGCAACGTAGTAGCAGAGAGCAGCAGCAGCAGCGTAGGAGCGGATGAGGCGGGCGCGCGCAGGGAGCACCGCCGCGGATGTCAGGGCATGGCCCGGGCGCAGCAGGGGCTCGCGAGCGAACGCGTGCGGCGGGAGCGGAGCTCCAGTCACGGCGCCCATGTATGGGGGTCGTCGGGGTTGCGCTACAGGCACCCAATTGACGTGCGCCTGGTCGCGTTCGAATGTCCGCGGGGAGCCGCTTCTAATGGTGGCGTTTACAACAGCTGGAGTGGCCAGAGTTGAGCACTCCGACGACGGCAAGGGGCGGCGGTTTCTGACGAGCTTGGTTTCAAAGGCGTGGAGCACAACAGGAGCTGCAAGTGGGCGCGTTGTCCTCGTGGGAGCTCCAGGAGCTTGAGACCAAGCTTGGGTGCGAGCGACAACAACTGTGAGCTTTGTGACGACATGGCCGGCGGCGACGAGCTTTGGACGCGACAGGAACGGCGGCTATGAACACGGATTCAAGAACTAGGGAGAGGGCTTTCGAGCGGGAGCTCACCGGGGAGCGCACGAAAGGCTCGGTGAGGGCCGGGAGTGTAGGATGACGACGGGGTCGACGGAGGTGCGCTCATGGTCGAAGGTTGAAGAAGAGTTCGATCTGCTCGATGTAGTGTCCTCGGGCTCGAACGGTGGTGCGTAGGGGACGTAGGGGATGACGGCGAACCTCCCGGACTCCAACGGACGACGAACGGTAGCCGGTGGCCACGTGTACGGTGACGGCGTGGCGACGGCTATGCTCGGCGTCGAAGAAATCGATGAGAGCGAGGCAAGGGGGGAAATGTGCAGGGGCTAGGGTTGACGACGGGGCGCCGGGGACTTGTAGGGCGAGGCCTTAACCACCGGGGGAGCCGCGGGATGGCTGCCACCGCGGCCATGGCGCCGTGGATGGCCGCCACGCCTCCCCTGCCTCCTGTAGCAATAGGTTGAAGGAGCTGGGGATGGGTTGGGCCTGTTTTGTAAATGGGCCATGGGCCAGTAGATTAGGTTTCTTTTCTTTTTATTAGTAGGTTCCCCCTTTTCTTTCCTGTTTTCTTAGTTATGACAGTTTTGTATTAAATTTAGGTACTAAATGGTTTTAGTTAAAGTTGAAACTTCCCATAAAATTATCTACTGATATTTTGGTGTTGTCTAGAAAGTTTGAGGTTATTTGGAAAATGTTTGAAAATAGGTTGACATTCAAATGGGCATAATAAGTGTTGCTTGTCCACATTAATTATTCATAGGGGCACTTTAAAAATCCATTTAATGTTGGTTCCTCCCTGTTAAATACTTAGCGAATAATTCTAAACCCTCGAACATTTTTATTTGACAGTTTGAAGAAATAAGAATTTGACTTGTTATTTGAACTCGGTAAATTGTTTTTGAACCATCGCGAGATTAATAACAGTAATCGCAGTGACGTGGCATAATTAGCAGAGGTTCACTGTAGCTTAATTATCCGGGCGTCACAATTATTCATGCTAGAATTGTATTAACCGGAAACTTAGTACATGTGTGAATACATAGACAAACAGAGTGTCACTAGTATGCCTCTACTTGACTAGCTCTTTGAATCAATGATGGTTATGTTTCCTGACATAGACATGAGTTGTCATTTGATTAACGGGATCACATCATTAGAGAATGTTGTGATTGACATGACTCATCCGTTAGCTTAGCACGATGATCGTTTAGTTTGTTGCTATTGCTTTCTCCATAACTTATACATGTTCCTACGACTATGAGATCATGCAACTCCCGAATACCGGAGGAACACTTTGTGTGCTACCAAATATCACAACATAACTAGGTGATTTTAAAGGTGCTCTACAGGTGTCTCTGATGGTGTTTGTTGAGTTGGCATAGATCGAGATTATGATTTGTCACTCCGATTGTCGGAGAGGTATCTCTGGGCCCTCTCGGTAATGAACATCACTATAAGCCTTGCAAGAATTGTAACTAATGAGTTAGTTGCGGGATGATGCATTACGGAACAAGTAAAGAGACTTGCCGGTAACGAGATTGAACTAGGTGTTGAGATACTGACGATCCGATCTCGGGCAAGTAACATACCGATGACAAAGGGAAAAACGTATATCGTTATGCGGTTTAACCAATAAAGATCTTTATAGAATATGTGGGAGCCAATATGAACATCCAGGTTCCGCTATTGGTTATTGACCGGAGACATGTCTCGGTCATGTCTACATAGTTCTCGAACCCGTAGGGTCCGCACGCTTAACGTTCGGTGACGGTCGATATTATGAGTTTATGTGTTTTGATGAACCAAAGGTTGTTCGGAGTCCCAGATGTGATCACGGACATGACGAGTAATCTCGAAATGGTCGAGACATAAAGATCGATATATTGGAGGCCTATGTTTGGACATTGGAAAGGTTCCGAGTGAGTTCGGGCATATACTGGAGTACCCGGGGGTTACCGGAACCCCCTGGGGAGTATATGGGCCCTAATGGGCTTTAGTGGAGAGAGAGAGAGAGAGAGGCAGCCAGGGCAGGCCGCGCGCCCCCTCCCCCTCTGGTCCAAATTGGACTAGGAAGGGGGCGGCGCCCCCCTTTCCTTCCTCCCTTTCTCCCCCTTCCTTCTCTCCTAGTCCAACTAGGGAAGGGGGGAATCCTACTCCCAAAGGGAGTAGGACTCCTCCAGGGCGCGCCATAGAGGACCGGCCCTCCCCCCTCCTCCACTCCTTTATATACGGGGGAGGGGGAACCCCATAGACACACAAGTTGATCATTGATCTCTTAGCCGTGTGCAGATCGTCATCACCATCATCATCACCATCATCATGTCGTCGTGCTGACGAAGCTCTCCCTCGACACTCTGCTTGATCGTGAGTTCGTGGGACGTCACCGAGCCGAACGAGTGCAGATCGCGGAGGTGTCATACTTTCGGTACTAGGATCGGTCGATCGTGAAGACGTACGACTACATCAACTGCGTTGTCATAACACTTCCGCTTACGGTCTATGAGGGTACATAGACAATACCCTCCCCTCTAGTTGCTATGCATCACCATGATCTTGCGTGTGCATAGGAAAATTTTGAAATTACTGCGTTCCCCAACAATGGCATCCGAGCTAGGTCTATGCGTAGATGTTATATGCACGAGTAGAACACAAATGAGTTGTGGGCGTGGGTATATACATATTGCTTATCGTCACTAGTTAATTCTTGATTCAGCGGTATTGTTGGATGAAGCGGCTCAGACCAACATTACGCGTACGCTTACGCAAGACTAGTTCTACCGACGTGCTTCGCACACAGGTGGCTGGTGGATGTCAGTTTCTCCAACTTTAGTTGAATCGAATTCAATGAACAGGGTTCTTTCTGAAGATCGAAAAGCAATCACTATACCGCATTATGGTTTTTGATGCGTAGGTAAGAACGATTCTTGCTCAGCCCGTAGCAGCCATGTAAAACTTGCAACAACAAATTAGAGGACGTCTAACTTTTTTTTGCAGGGCATGTTGTGATGTGATATGGTCAAGACATGATGAGATATAAATTGTTTTATGAGATAATCATGTTTTGTTAAAGTTATCGGCAACTGGCCGGAGCCTTATGGTTATCTCTTTATTGCATAAGATGCAAGCACCATATAATTGCTTTACTTTATCGCTATGCGATAGCAATAGTTGCAAAAGAAATAGTTGGCGAGACGACCACGTGACGGCACATTGATAAAGATCAAGATGATGGAGATCATGGTGTCATGTTGGTGACGATGGAAATCATGACAGTACTTTGGAGATGGAGATCAAAGGCACAAGATGATAATGGCCATATCATGTCACATATTTTGTTTGCATATGATGTTTATCTTTTATGCATCTTATTTTGCTTAGTACAGCGGTAGCATTATAAGATGATCTCTCACTAAATTTCAAGGTATAAGTGTTCTCCCTGAGTATGCACCGTTGCTATAGTTCGTCGTGCCGAGACACCACGTGATGATCAGGTGTGATAAGCTCTATGTTCACATACAACGGGTGCAAGCCATTTTTGCACACGTAGAATACTCAGGTTAAACTTGACGAGCTTAGCATATGCAGATATGGCCTTGGAACACTGAGACCGAAAGGTCGAGCGTGAATCATATAGTAGATATGATCAACATAGTGATGTTCACCATTGAAAACTACTCCATCTCACATGATGATCAGACATGGTTTAGTTGATATGGATCACGTGATCACTTAGATGATTAGAGAGATGTCTATCTAAGTGGGAGTTCTTAAGTAATATGATTAATTGATCCTAATTTATCATGAACTTAGTCCTGATAGTTTTTGCATATCTATGTTGTAGATCAATAGCTTGCGATGTAGCTCCCCGTTTATTTTTAATATGTTCTTAGAGAAATATAAGTTGAAAGATGATAGTAGCGATGATGCGGACTGGGTCCGTGATCTGAGGATTATCCTCATTACTGCATAGAAGAATTATGTCCTTAATGCACCGCTAGGTGATGGACCTATTGCAGGAGCAGATGCAGACGTTATGAACGTTTGGCAAAGCTCAGTATGATAACTACTTGATAGTTTAGTGCACCATGCTTTACGGCTTAGAACCAGGACTTCAAAAATGTTTTGAAATGTCACGGAACATATAAGATGTTCTAAGAGTTGAAATTGGTAGTTCATACTCATGCCCATTGAAGGAGTCCTGGATTAGAGGGTGTTCGGGTAGCCGGACTATACCTTCAGCCGGACTCCTGGACTATGAAGATACAAGATTTAAGACTTCGTCCCGTGTCCGGATGGGACTTTCCTTGGTGTGGAAGGCAAGCTTGGCGATGCGGATATTCAAGATCTCCTACCATTGTAACCTACTTTATGTAACCCTAACCCTATCCGATGTCTATATAAACCGGAGGGTTGTAGTCCGTAGGCAATCAACTCCATACACAACAATCATACCATAGGCTAGCTTCTAGGGTTTAGCCTCCTTGATCTCGTGGTAGATCTACTCTTGTACTACCCATATCATCAATATTAATCAAGCAGGAGTAGGGTATTACCTCCATCGAGAGGGCCCGAACCTGGGTAAAAACATCGTGTCCCTGTCTCCTGTTACCATCCGGCCTAGACGCACAGTTCGGGACCCCCTACCCGAGATCCGCCGGTTTTGACACCGACATTGGTGCTTTCATTGAGAGTTCCTCTGTGTCGTCGCCTTTAGGCCCGATGGCTCCTTTGATCATCAACAACGATACGGTCCAGGGTGAGACTTTTCTCCCCGGACAGATCTTCGTCTTCGGCGGCTTCGCTCTGCGGGCCAATTCACTCGGCCACCTGGAGCAGATCAAAAGCTACGCCCCTGGCCATTAGGTCAGGTTTGGAAGCCTAAACTACACGACTGACATCCACGGGGACTTGATCTTCGATGGATTCGAGCCACAGCCAAGCGCGCCGCACTGTCTCGATGGGCATGATATAGCTCTGCCGCCGAACAGCGCCTTGGAGGCCGCATACGCATCGGTTTCGACCATTGATTCGGAGCATACTGCGCCGATCGAGGATCAGCGGTTAGACGCTACCTCAGGGGCTGCGATCTCAGAGGCGATCGAGCCGAACTCCAGCCCCGCACTCCGCATGGCCCATGACTCCGAGGATCCGGACTCCTCCCCGGACTCCGACCCCCCCCCCCGCGCCCCTGCCAATTGAATCCGATTAGGCGCCGTTAATGGAGTTCACCGCCGCAGACATCTTTCAGCATTCGCCTTTTGGCGACATCCTGAACTCTCTTAAGTCTCTCTCTTTATCAGGAGAGCCCTGGCCGGACTACGGTCAGCGAGGGTGGGATACGGACGATAAGGAAATTCAAAGCCCACCCACCACCCACTTTGTAGCCACTGTCGACGATCTAACCGACATGCTGGACTTCAGCTCCGAAGACATCGACGGCATGGACGACGATGTAGGAGACGAACAGGAACCAGCACCTGTAGGGCGCTGGAAGGCCACCTCGTCATATGACATATATATGGTGGATACTCCAAAAGATGGAGATGGCGATGGAACAGTGGGGGATGACGCCCCCAAGAAACAGCCAAAGCGCCGGCGTCAGCGGCGCCGCTCTAAATCCCGCCAAAGCAAAAACGGTGATTCCGGCACGGGAGATAATACTACCCCGGATAGCGCCGAAGAACACCCACCTCAGCAAGATTCGGCACAGGAAGATGGAGAAGCCAGCCCTCATGAGAGAGCGGCAGACCGAGAGGTCGAGGATGATAACTATACGCCTCCCTCCGAAGACGAGGCAAGCCTCGATGACGACGAATTCGTCATACCATCAGACCCCGCCGAACAAGAGCGTTTTAAACGCAGGCTTTTAGCCACGGCAAGCAGCCTCAAGAAAAAGCAGCAACAGCTTAAAGCTGCCCAAGATTTGCTAGCTGACAGATGGACTGAAGTCCTTACGGCCGAAGAGTATGAACTCGAACGCCCCTCCAAGAGTTACCCGAAGCGCAGGCCGCTACCCCGATCAGAGGAGGAAGCACCTACATCACCAGCGCATGACATGGCAGACCGGCCACCTCGCGGCCGCGACAGAGAGGCCTCTCGGCCCTCCACCCAAGCCATGCCCCGACGCCGCTCAACTAAGGCACGGGAAAATGCGCCCGACCTGCGAGACATACTGGAGGATAAGGCAAGACAAACAAGATCGATCTACGGATCGCGCAGGCGCCCTACGGCATGTGACAATGATCTTCACTCCGGATACAACAAATCCGGCCGGGCCGAACACAACAGACATAGCTCTTCCGAGCTGCGTCGTGATATAGCCCAGTACAGAGGCGCCGCACACCCGCTATGCTTCACGAATGAAGTAATGGATCATAAATCCCAGAGGGTTTCAAACCCGTAAACATCGAATCATACGATGGCACAACAGACCCGGCGGTATGGATCGAGGATTATCTCCTTCACATCCACATGGCACGCGGCGATGATCTACACGCCATCAAATACCTCCCGCTCAAACTTAAAGGACCGGCCCGGCATTGGCTTAACAGCTTGCCAGCAGACTCAATCGGTTCTTGGGAGGACCTGGAAGCCGCATTCCTCGACAACTTCCAGGGCACTTACGTGCGACCGCCGGATGCCGACGACTTAAGCCACATAATTCAGCAGCCAGAAGAATCGGCCAGACAATTCTGGACACGGTTCCTAACAAAGAAAAACCAGATAGTCGACTGTCCGGACGCAGAGGCCCTAGCAGCCTTCAAGCATAACATCCGCGACGAGTGGCTTGCCCGGCACCTGGGACAGGAAAAGCCGAAATCCATGGCAGCCCTCACGACACTCATGACCCGCTTTTGCGCGGGAGAAGACAGCTGGCTAGCTCGCAGTAACAACTTATCAAAGAACCCTGGTAATTCGGATACCAAGGACAAAAGTGGCAGGACACGTCGGAATAAGCAAAAACGCCGCGTTAACAGCGACAGCAATGAAGACACGGCAGTCAATGCCGGATTCAAAGGCTATAAATCCGGTCAGCGGAAAAAGCCATTCAAAAAGAATACTCAGGGCCCGTCCAGTTTGGACCGAATACTCGATCGCTTGTGCCAGATACATGGCACCCCCGAAAGGCCAGCCAATCACACTAACAGGGATTGTTGGGTGTTCAAGCAGGCAGGCAAGTTAAGGGCCGAAAACAGAGACAAGGGGCTGCACAGCGACGACGAGGAGCCCAAGCCGCCGAACAACAATGGACAGAAGGGCTTTCCCCCACAAGTGCGGACGGTGAACATGATATACGCAACCCACATTCCCAAGCGGGAGCGGAAGCGTGCGCTACGGGACGTATACGCGATAGAGCCAGTCGCCCCAAAGTTCAACCCATGGTCCTCCTGCCCGATCACTTTTGATCGAAGGGACCATCCCACTAGCATCCGTCATGGCGGCTTCGCCGCATTGGTTCTCGACCCAATCATCGACGGATTTCATCTCACAAGAGTCCTCATGGACGGCGGCAGTAGCCTGAACCTGCTTTATCAGGATACAGTGCGGAAAATGGGCATAGATCCCTCAAGGATTAAGCCCACAAGAACGACCTTTAAAGGCGTTATACCAGGTGTAGAAGCCAACTGTACAGGCTCAGTAACACTTGACGTGGTCTTCGGATCCCCGGACAATTTCCGAAGCGAAGAGTTAATCTTCGATATAGTCCCGTTTCGCAGTGGCTATCACGCCCTGCTCGGACGAACCGCATTCGCAAAGTTCAATGCGGTGCCGCACTACGCATATCTCAAGCTCAAGATGCCAGGCCCTCGAGGAGTAATTACGGTCAACGGAAACACCGAACGCTCCCTCCGTACGGAGGAGCATACGGCGGCTCTCGCAGCGGAGGTACAAAGTAGCCTTCTCAGGCAATTCTCCAGTCCGGCCATTAAAAAGCCAGACACTGCCAAGCGCGCCCGGAGTAACCCACAGCAGGACCGCCTGGCACACTCTGAGCAAGCGTAGCAATGCGGCCCCAACCCCAGCTTTCGCGACATAGCGAAACCAGTACCTCGCGTACATAACTACGCCCTTGAAATACCATGGGCACAGGGGAAGGGGCACAATAACGGCACGCCCAAAATACGGCTTAAAACGTACTAGGGGCTGCCGGATTCTTTTTTTAATTTTTTCTTACTTTCAGGACTCCATACTTCGGACGACCTGTTCGGCAATTCGACTGCCGCACAAACGATGCAAGATCCAGGGAGGCAGACAAGCCATGCCGCATTATGGAACTCCCAGGTGGTCTCTGTTACGAGCGGTATACCTGTTTTAAATACAATTCCGCGGCCTGCCCCTGGTCAGGACATACTGAATAGTCCAATATCTTTTGCTTACCGCACTATTTGTATCGTTCGGCTTTGATAAATAGCCTCTCTATAAACAATGCATAGCTTTTGTCTATTTTCTGCATTACTCTCTTTTATATATGTTCATTAATGACATGTTGCACCCGTACACTGTGGTACGGCAAGTACGCCAGGGGCTTCAGTACCCTTTAATATGGTGTGAGAAGTCCGTACACTTTCACAAGTGCGGCACCCCGAACTTATAGCACTATATGCATCGGCTCCGAATCATGATTTGGGTCAATAGTTGGGTTTGCCCGGCTCCTATGTTTTGGTGCCTTACGTTCCGCTATATCGGCTAAGGTAGCACTAGGAGAACCACTGCGATTGTGCCCCGGTTGAGCTGGGTTAAGCACCTCAGTGGAGAAAGCTAAAACTGACTGTCATGATGAGGCGAGAGACCGGTCGCTGTTCGAGAGGTTTTTCGAGTCCCTAAAGACTTATGCCGCTTCGAGCGAGGAGCCGGATTTGTCCGGCCAAGGCGTGGATAGCGCCCCGAACTCGGTCTTCCGAACTAGGGGCTTCGCCGAAATTTAAAATTATAAAGTTCTATGGCTAAGTGAGAGTGTTCAAGCATTATAGTCCGATTGCCTGGTTCGTTGTGCTGAGCGCCTCCCTCGAAGGACCCAACTATGGGAAAAAGAGCGCTCAGGTTTATCCCGAACACCCCAGCACTAGTGGCATGGGGGCAGAAGCCGACGACTGGCCATCTCTCAATTTTTTGATAAACGGC
Organism: Triticum aestivum; assembly: GCF_018294505.1. Taxonomy (NCBI): domain Eukaryota; kingdom Viridiplantae; phylum Streptophyta; class Magnoliopsida; order Poales; family Poaceae; genus Triticum; species Triticum aestivum. The sequence continues at coordinate 168,275,061 of NC_057797.1, read as the reverse complement.
CGCACAGAAAATAATATTTTAAATTCAACAAGCATTGCTTAAGCGCCTATGAACAAGTTTTCAGCGCACAGGATAAAAACGAGCGAGTTTATTCAAAAATTACATCCTTGGTACATTCATCCGCCACAAGGCGGGCACCCGCAAGAACATCCTTGTAATAGTTCTCGGGCTTGCGATGCTCCTTCCCCGGCGGCGGCCCGTCCTTCACAAGCTTCTCACCGTCCAGCTTACCCCAGTGCACCTTTGCACGGGCAAGGGCCCGACGGGCACCTTCGATGCAGACGGAGCGCTTGATGACCTCGAGCCTTGGACAGGCCTCCACCAGCCGCCGCACCAGCCCGAAGTAGCTCCCAGGCAGGGCCTCTCCGGGCCACAGCCGAACTATGAAGCCCTTCATGGCCTGTTCGGCCGCCTTGTGGAGCTCGACCAGCTGTTTCAGCTGGTCGCTCAAGGGCACAGGGTGTCCGGCCTCAGCATACTGAGACCAGAACACCTTCTCCGTCGAGCTGCCCTCTTCAGCTCGGTAGAATGCGGCGGCGTCGGATACGCTGCGGGGAAGATCTGCGAATGCCCCTGGAGAACTCCGGATTCGGGTAAGTAACAAGTAGTTTACTTTTATATTTCTGCTTTGCATAAAGAATGCCTTACCCGCTGCTATCTTCTTCATCTCCTCCAACTCTTGGAGGGCCTTTTGGGCTTCGGCCTTGGCAGACTTGGCAGTCTCAAGGGCCGCCGCGAGCTCGGACGCTTGGGTCTTTGACTCAAGCTCCAAACTCTCATGTTTTTTCATGAGAGCCTGAAGCTCTTGCTGCACCTCGCCGACCTGAGCCCCAAGTTTCTCTCGCTCGGTGCGCTCCGCGGCCGTTTTCTTTTCGGCCTCGGACAACGCCTGCTTGAGGGTCGCCACCTCAGTCGTGGCCCCTATAATAAGCAGTGCAATCCTGTTATTTTTTGCAATCACGCCTCTCTATAGGCACTTTTTCTGTAAGGTATTTCCTACCTTCTTTTTCCTCGAGCTGCCGCTTGGCAAGGCCGAGCTCTTGCTCGGTCCGCTCGAGGTCCTGTTTCAGGACACCCACCTCCGCAGTCAGTGCGGCGGTGGATAGCAGCGAAGCCTGCATACGCATATTGACTCTTTTTGTTAGACTCCTGCGAAATTTACTAGATCCTCTATTCGGCTTTTCTTTCCGAACGCCAAACAGAGCATCAGGGGCTACTGTCTATGCGGTATATTTTTACATATTTTTACTTACCTCGAAGCCTGTTAGGAGGCTAGCGCAAGCTTCACTCAGTCCGCTCTTGGCGGACTGAACCTTCTGGATCACCGTACTCATAATAGTACGGTGCTCCTCGTCGATGGAGGCGCCGTCAAGCACCTCAAGCAGATTGTCCGGCACCTCTGGTTGGACGGAGGCCGCCGGCTCAGAAGGCTTGCTCCTCTTGGAAGGAGTTCGCCTACCGCGGTCCGAAACTGTTGAAGATTCCGGCGTGGTGTCCGGCACAAAGCCGGACTTGGAGCCCTGGGGGGTCTTGTCCCCTTTACTCCTGGGGTCCGGGAGGTCGCCTTGCGGCTCCTCCAGGACCACCTCCTCCTGCCCCGGAGCTCGTTGCGACGCCACTTCGGCGTCGTCCGTAGTGCGGGGGGAGACAGCGGGCGGAACTGAGTTCACGTCCGATTAATCCAGGGAGCCGCTCGACGACTCGTTGAGTTTGGCCCGGGGCGGGCTGCATAATTATGTTTGACATTAGGGAAAGCTGTGCAACAAAGGAACATCATGAGTTATTCTGATATCCGAACTTACGATTTCGCCGGACGCTTGGCCCTGTTTGGCCACTCCTCTTTGCCCTCTTCGGCGTTGGGGGCGTAGTCCGGCGGAGGGGTCTTCCTTTTCCTAGACCCCTCGGCCTCCCCCGTTGGGGCGGCCTTCCTCTTCTCTCCTCCCCCCGCTGGGGGGAGAGGTTTCTTCTTCCTCCTCCTCGTCTTCATGGGGGGAGTGCGTCTCGGACTCGTCGGACGACGAGTCCGACACCACCATATGCCGGGAACTCTTTCGAGTCCCCGTGGCCTTCTTCTTCTTGGCCTTCTTCTCCGGCACCACATAAGGTGCCGGAACCAGCAGCTTCGCTAGTAGAGCGGGGGCTGGGTCTTCGGGCAAGGGAGCCGGACAGTTAATCGATCCGGACTTCGCCCGCCAAGCCTGTCAAAGGTAAGGGAGTTTAGATCCCGCATAGAGTCAAACTATGAAAAAACTTAACATCCTGTAAAAGGTGAAAATAGCCTACCTCGCTAGCGTGACGCTGCGAGCTGTATCCGCGGTCCTCGGAAGCGGATGTGGGAGCCTCGGCGCCTTTGGTTAGCACCCTCCAGACGTCTTCATACGTCGTGTCGAAGAGCCTGTTAAGGGTTCGGTGCTGCGCCGGGTCGAACTCCCACAGATTAAAGTCCCGTTGTTGACACGGGAGGATCCGGCGGACGAGCATAACCTGGACTACATTGACGAGCTTGATCGGCTTGCTCACCAGGGACTGGATGCATGTCTGCAGTCCGGTCACCTCTTTTTCGTCGCCCCACGACAGGCCCGTCTCTTTCCAGGACATAAGCCGCGTGGGGGGTCCGGATCGGAACTCGGGGGCTGCGATCCATTTCGGATCGCGCGGCTCGGTGATGTAAAACCACCACGATTGCCACCCCTTCAGGGTCTCCACGAAGGAGCCCTCGAGCCATAGGACGTTGGCCATCTTGCCCGCCACGGCGCCTGCGCATTCCGCCTGGCTGCTGCGCACCACCTTGGGCTTGACGTTGAAGGTCTTGAGCCAGAGGCCGAAATGGGGGCGGATGCGGAGGAAAGCCTCGCACACGACGATAAACGCCGAGATGTTGAGGACGAAGTTCGGGGCCAGATCGTGGAAATCCAGGCCATAGTAAAACATGAGCCCCCGGACAAATGGGTGGAGTGGAAAACCCAGTCCGCGGAGGAAGTGGGGAAGGAATACTACCCTCTCATGGGGCCTTGGGGTGGGGAGAAGCTGCCCCTCCTCGGGAAGCCGGTGCGCGATGTCTTTGGACAAGTATCCGGCCTTCCTTAGCTTTTTGACATGGCCCTCCGTGACGGAGGAGACCATCCACTTGCCTCCCGCTCCGGACATTGCTGGAGAAGGTTGAGGTGGGAAGTGCGGGCTTGGGCGCTGGAGCTCGAGTGCGCAGGAGATGGATAGGCAAAGGAGGAAGAAGGCGTAGGTAAAAAGGTGGATCCTTATCCCCTTATATGGGCGGATGCGGTTGTGCGTCCCCACCAGCCTAGTAAAACTCGCTTGCCTCCCAAGCGCCGTGATAAATGGCGCGGTTGGGTTACCCACGTCCGTATTGATGAGAATCCCGTAAAGGGGGTACACGATCTCTGCTTTGACAAGACGTGCCAAGGAAACCGCCTCGCAAAACATGCTGAGGTGGAAAAGTAAAAACGATTCGAGTAAAGGACTTGGCCGTAGTGTGATGACGCACTGCGGAATACGTCAGCAGATTTGATTTGTGTCAATATTATTCTCTCTATGGCAATATGTGGAAACTTATTTTGCAGAGCCGGACACTACTCTTGGTGTTTACAATCTTCTATGAAGGACTTGGAGGAGGAACCCGCCTTGCAATGCCGAAGACAATTTGCGCGCCGGACTCGTCGTCATTGAAGCCTGGTTCAGGGGCTACTGAGGGAGTCCTGGATTAGGGGGTGTTCAGGTAGCCGGACTATACCTTCAGCCGGACTCCTGGACTATGAAGATACAAGATTGAAGACTTCGTCCCGTGTCCGGATGGGACTTTCCTTGGCGTGGAAGGCAAGCTTGGCGATGCAGATATTCAAGATCTCCTACCATTGTAACCGACTTTATGTAACCCTAACCCTATCCGGTGTCTATATAAACCGGAGGGTTGTAGTCCGTAGGCAATCAACTCCATACACAACAATCATACCATAGGCTAGCTTCTAGGGTTTAGCCTCCTTGATCTCGTGGTAGATCTACTCCTGTACTACCCATATCATCAATTAATCAAGCAGGAGTAGGGTATTACCTCCATCGAGAGGGCCCGAACCTAGGTAAAAAACATCGTGTCCCTTGTCTCCTGTTACCATCCGGCCTTGACGCACAGTTTGGGACCCCCTACCAGAGATTCGCTGGTTTTGACACCGACACCCGTTGACGGGGGGATGACCCCCGGGTATGCCCAAGACGGCGAAACAACGCTTCAAAACATTGCCAGGGGAGTGCCCCCTGGCTGGCTGAATCTAGCTAGGTTAAGCTCGGCTGGCTGGAATCTGGCTGGGTTGACCCTGGTCGGGTTGACCTGTCCGGATTGACCCTGGCCGGGTTCTCCCTGGCCGGGTTCTCCCTGTCCGGGTTAACCCTGGCCGGGTTGCCCTTGGTCGGGTTGACCTATCCGGGTTGACCCTGGCCGGGTTGAGCTGGCCAGGTTAACCCTGGCCGGGTTCTGCCTGGCCGGGTTGAGCTTTCCGGGTTGAGCCCTGAGGGAGTCCTGGATTAGGGGGTCTCCGGACCGCCGCATATCTCCATTGGCCGGACTGTTAGACTATGAAGATACAAGATTGAAGACTTCGTCTCGTGTCCGGGTGGGACTCTACTTGGCGTGGAAGGCAAGCTAGGCAATACGAATATGGATATCTCCTTTGTAACCGACCTTGTGTAACCCTAACCCTCTCCGGTGTCTATATAAACCGAAGGGTTTTAGTCCGTAGGACAACAATCACAACATACAATCATACCATAGGCTAGCTTCTAGGGTTTAGCCTCTCTGATCTCGTGGTAGATCTACTCTTGTACTACCCATATCATCAATATTAACCAAGCAGGACGTAGGGTTTTACCTCCATCAAGAGGGCCCGAACCTGGGTAAAACATCGTGTCCCCTGCCTCCTGTTACCATCCGGCCTAGACGCACAGTTCGGGACCCCCTACCCGAGATCCGCCGGTTTTGACACCGACATTGGTGCTTTCATTGAGAGTTCCTCTGTGTCGTCGCCGTTAGGCTTGATGGCTCCTACTATCATCAATAGCGATGCGGTCCAGGGTGAGACTTTTCTCCCCGGATAGATCTTCCTATTCAGCGGTTTTGCACTGCGGGCTAATTCGCTTGGCCATCTGGAGCAGATTGAAAGCTACGCCCCTGACCATCAGGTCAGATTTGGAAGTTTGAACTACACGGCCGACATCCGTGGAGACTTGATCTTCGACGGATTCGAGCCACAGCCGGGCGCGCCGCACTGCCGCAACGGGTATGACCTAGCTCTGCCGCCGAACAGTACCCCAGAGGCCGCGCCCGCATTAGCTCCGACCCTTAGCTCGGAGCCAACTGTGCCAATCGAGGACGGGTGGTTAGACACCGCTTCAGGGGCTGTAGTCTCAACAGCGATCGAGCCAAACACCAGCATAATCCCCTGCGCAGCCCGTGACTCCAAGGTGCCTGACTCTTTTCCGGACTCAGAACCATCCGCACCCCTGCCAATCGAATCTGATTGGGCGCCAATCATGGAATTCACCGCCGCAGATATCTTTCAACACTCGCCCTTCGGCGACATTCTGAATTCACTAAGGTCTCTCTCTTTGTCAGGAGAGCCCTGGCCGGATTATGGCCAACAAGATTGGGATGCGTACGAGGAAGAAATTCGACGCCCACCCACCACCCACTTCGTAGCCACTGTCGATGATTTAACCGACATGCTCGACTTCGACTCCGAAGACATCGACGGTATGGACGACGATGTAGGAGACGAACATGAACCAGCACCTATAGGGCACTGGAAAGCCACCTCGTCATATGACATATACATGGTGGATACACCCAACAAAGGCAATGGTGACGAGATAGCGGAGGATGACCCCTCCAAGAAGCAACCCAAGCGCCGACGTCAGCGGCGCCACTCTAAGTCCCGCTAAAGCAAAAGTGGTGATACCGACACAGGAGATAATAACACTCCGGATAGTGCCGAAGACAACAACAATCCCCTCCAGCAAGATTTAGAGCGGGAGGATGGAGGAGCCAGCTCTCCTGAGAGAGCGGCAGACGGAGAGGAGGAGGATGACAATCACATGCCCCCCTCCGAAGACGAGGCAAGCCTCGGCGATGATGAATTCGCCGTACGAAGGATCCTGTCGAACAAGAGCGCTTCAAGCACCGGCTTATGGCCACGGCAAATAGCCTGAAGAAAAAGTAGCAGCATCAGCTTCAAGCTGATCAAGATCTGCTAGCTGACAAATGGACTGAAGTCCTCGCGGCCGAGGAATATAAACTCGAGCGTCCCTCCAAGAGTTACCCAAGGCGTAGGTTACTACCCCGACTGGAGGAAGAAGCGTATGATACGGCTGATCGGCCACCTCGTGGCTGCGATAGAGAGGCATTCCAGCCAAAAGCTCAGCCTCCACCCCAACGCCATTCAAACAAAAAGGCATGGGGAGATACGCCAGACCTGCAAGACATATTGGGGGACAAGGAAAAGCATTCAAGATCTATCTACGGATCACGAGGGCGCACCACTCTGCGAGACGACAAACGTCACGCCGAATACAGTAAAAGCAAATCCGGCCGGGCCGAACACAGCGGTCAAGACCCATTCGAGATGCGTCACGATATAGCCCAATACAGAGGCGCCGCACACCCCTTATGCTTCACAGACAAAGTAATGGAACATCAATTCCCAGAAGGTTTCAAACCTGTAAATATTGAATCATACGACGGCACAACAGATCCCGCAGTATGGATTGAGGACTTCCTCCTCCACATCCACATGGCCCGCGGTGATGACATACACGCCATCAAATACCTCCCACTAAAGCTCAAAGGACCAGTGCGGCATTGGCTTAACAGCTTGCCAGCGGACTCCATTAGCTGTTGGGAAGATCTGGAAGCCGCATTCCTCGACAACTTTCAGGGCACTTATGTGCGACCACCAGACGCCGATTACTTGAGCCACATAACTCAGCAGCCAGAAGAGTCGGCCAGGCAATTCTGGACTCGGTTCCTTACAAAGAAAAATCAAATCGTCGACTGTCCGGATGCGGAGGCCTTAGCGGCTTTCAAGCACAACATCCGAGACGAGTGGCTAGCCCGGCACCTTGGTCAGGAAAAGCCGAAATCTATGGCAGCTCTCACGATGCTCATGACCCGCTTTTGTGCGGGAGAAGACAGCTGGCTGGCTCGCAGTAATAACATATCAAAGAACCATGGTACCTCAGATACCAAGGACGGCAATAGCAGGTCACGTCGCAACAAGCATAAGCGCCGCATTAACAGCGAAAATACTGAGGACACGGCAGTCAATGCTGGATTCAAAGGCTCTAAACCCGGTCAGTGGAAAAAGCCATTCAAACAAAGTACGCCGGGTCCGTCCAGCTTGGACCGTATACTCGATCGCTCGTGTCAAATACATGGCACCCCAGACAAGCCAGCCAATCACACCAACAGGGATTGTTGGGTGTTCAAGCAGGCCGGCAAGTTAATTGCCGAAAACAAGGACAAGGGGCCGCCTAGCGATGACGAGGAGGAGCCCCGGCAGCCGCACACTGGAGGACAGAAGAGGTTTCCCCCGCAAGTGTGTACGGTGAACATGATATACGCAACCCACATCCCCAAGAGGGAGCGGAAGCGTACACTCAGGGACGTATATGCGTTGGAGAGTCGCCCCAAAGTTCAACCCTTGGTCCTCCTGTTCGATCACTTTCGATCGCAGGGACCACCCCACTAGTATCCGTCATGGCGGATTCGCCGCACTGGTCCTAGACCCAATCATCGACGGATTTCACCTCACTCGAGTCCTTATGGACGGCGGCAGCAGCCTGAACCTGCTTTATCAGGACACAGTGCGCAAAATGGGTATAGACCCCTCAAGGATCAAACCCACAAAAACGACCTTTAAGGGCGTCATTCCAGGTGTAGAGGCCCATTGCACAGGCTCAATTACACTGGAAGTGGTCTTCGGATCCCCGGATAACTTCTGAAGCGAAGAGTTAATCTTCGATATAGTCCCGTTCCGCAGTGGTTATCACGCGCTGCTCGGGCGAACCGCATTCGCTCGATTCAATGCGGTACCGCATTATGCATACCTCAAGCTCAAGATGCCAGGACCTCGTGGAGTTATTACAGTCAATGGAAACACAGAGCGCTCTCTCCGAACAGAGGAGCACACCGTGGCCCTCGCAGCAGAAGCGCAAAGCAACCTCTCAAGGAAATCAACCAGTTCGGCGCTTCAAAGCCCGGACACCTGCAAGCGCGCTCGGGGCAATCGGCAAATAGACCGCCTAGCGCGATCTGAGCTCGCGTAGCAATACGGCGGCCACCCCAATCCCATCCCAACGGCGATATTCGTGTCGTGCGTACATAATTACGCATTAAAAGTACCATGGGCACAGGTGGGGAGGGGGGCACAACTGCGGCACGCCCCAAGACGCGGCTTAAACCGCACAAGGGGCTTCCCTTTAGTTATTTTTCTCTTTTTCAGGACCTTAATCTCTGGAAACCCTGTCCGGCAGCACTATTGCCGAACACATGATGCAGCAACCAAGGAGGCAGAAAGCTACGTCACACCACGGAATTCCCAGGTGGATTACAGTAACGAGCGAAATATTTGATTTAATACTATTCCTCAGCTTGCCCTTGGAAGGGACATAGTCCTACTCTTTGCTTATCGCACTATCTGTATCATTCTGCTTTAACGCACCTCTTTGAATAAACAATGCATAACATTACGACTATTATTGCATTCATGTTATATATATATGTGGTGTGTTCATTAATGACACCTTGCAACCGTACACTTTGGTACGGCCAATACACCAGGGGCTTACGTACCCCACAATATGGTGTGAAAAGTCCGAACACTTTCACAAGTGTGGCACCCCGAACTTATAGCATTATATGCATCAGCTCCGAATCATGTCTTTGGTCAAATGTTGGGTTTGCCCGGCTCCTATGTTTTGGTACCTTACGTTCCGCTCTATCGGCTAAGGTAGTGCTAGGAGAACTACTGCGATTGTGCCCCGGTTCTGCCGGGCTGAGCACCTCAGTAGAGAAAGCTAAAACTGACTGTCATGATAAGGCGAGAGACTGGTCGCTGTTCGGCGAGGTTTTTCGAGTCCCTAAAGACTTATTCCTCTTAGGGAGAGGGGCCGACCCTGTCCGGCTTACAGGCGTGTATCGCGCCCCGAATTCGGCCTTCCGAATACCAGGGGCTTCGCCAAAATTTAAAATTATAGAATTCTATGGCTAAGTGAGAGTGATAAAGCATTATTAGTCCGGTTGCCTTGTTCGTTGTGCTGAGCACCTCCCTCGAAGGACCCAAACATGGGAACAAGAGTGCTCAGGTTTATCCCGAACACCCCAGCACTCGTGGCATGGGGACAGAACCCGAGGACTAGCCATCTCTCAGATTGGATAAACAACCAAACAAAAGGTAATATTTTAAATTCCAAACAAGCGTTGCATAGCGCATATGAAACAAGTTTTCATACATACAGGATAAAACGAGCAAGTCTCACTCAAATATTACATCTTTCGAACACTCGTCCGCGATGAGACGGGCGCCCGGCAGAACACCCTCGTAGTACATCTCGGGGTGGCGGTGCTCCTTGCCCTCTGGCGGCCCCTCCTTGATCAGCTTCACGGCTTCTAGCTTGACCCACTGCAATTTCACACGGGCGAAAGCCCGGCATGCACCTTCAATGCAGACATATCGCTTGACGACCTCCAGCCGCGGGCAGGCATCCACGAGCCGCCTCAGCAGGCCGAAGAAGCTTTTCAGAAGGGCATCGCCAGGCCACAACCGGACTATAAAGCTCTTCATGGCCTGATCAGCCGCCTTATGTAGCTTGACCATCTACTTCAGCTGGTCGCTCATTGGCACCGGATGTTCGGCCTCAGCATACTAAGACCAGAACAGCTTCTCCGTCGAGCTTCCGTCCTCGGCCTGGTAAAACTGTGCGGCATCGGACACACTGCGGGGCAAATCTGCGAATGCTCCTGAAGAGCTCCGGATCCGGGTAAGTAATCGGTAATTTACTTTTACATGCTTGCTTTGCATATAGAAAGCCTTACCCGCCGCTATCTTCTTCATCGCGTCGATCTCCTGAAGGGCCTTCTGGGCCTCGGCCTTGGCACTCTTTGCGCTCTCACGGGCCGCGGCAAGCTCAGACTCTCGCGTCTTCAAGTCAAGCTCCAACGCCTCGTGCTTCGTCACGAGAGCCTGGAGCTCTTGCTGCACCTCGCCCACCCGAGCCTCGTGCCTCTCTCGCTCGGTGTGCTCCTTGACCGCTGTATCTTCGGCCTTGGTCAGCGCTTGCTTCAGGGTTGCCACCTCGGTTGTGCCCCCTGGCAAACATACAATTATCCTGTCATTTTGCAATCGCGTCCTTTTTTATATATACATATCTATAGACGGGGTATTACTTACCCTTGTTCTCCTCGAGCTGCCTCTTGGCAAGGCCGAGCTCTGTCTTGGACCCCTCGAGGTCCTGCTTCAGTACGGCGACCTCCGCAGTCAGTGCGGCAGACGCCAGCAGCGAAGCCTGCATACGCATATTGACATACTTATATTAGACTCCTGCGATATTATTTGATCCTCTGTTCGGCTTTTCTTTGTGAACACCGAACAAAGCATCAGGGGCTACTGTCTATGCGGTAATATTTCTACTACATTTTAAAACACTTACCTCAAATCCTGTTAGAAGGCTGGCATAGGCTTCAGTCAATCCGCTCTTGGTGGACTGAACCTTCTAGATCACCGCACTCATGATAGTGCGGTGCTCCTCGTCGATGGAAGCGCTGCGAAGCGCTTCCAGCAGATTGTCCGGTGCCTCTGGATGGACAGAGGTCACCGGTACGGGCGTCTTGCCCCTCTTAGAAGGAGGCCGCCTGCCCGAGCCCGGAACCGCTGGAGGGTCCAGCGCGGTGTTCGGCTGAGGGCCGAACTCGGAGCTCTCGGGGGCCCCGTCCCCGCGGCTCCCGGAGTCTGGAAGGTCGCCTTAAGGCGCCTCCAGGACTGTCTCCCCTCGATCCGGTGCCTCTTGAGACAACACCTCGGCATCGTCGGCAGGATGAGGGGAGGTGGCTGTCGGGACTGGATCGCTATCCATGTCCGACAAGCCCAAGGAGCCGTCCGATGATACATCGATACTGGCTCGTGGCGGCCTGCATAATTGCGTTCGGCGTTAGGAAAAGCAGTGCGACAAAGGAATCCTAGGAGTTACTCTGGTATCCGAATACTTACGATCTCCCCGGGGGCTTGACCCTGGGCAACCACTCACCGTCGCCTTCGTCGGCGGTGGTGGAACTGTCCGGAAGGAGAGTCCTTCCCTTCATGGACCCTCCGGCCTCCCTAGTTGGGGCGGCCTTCCTATTCTTGTCTCCCCAAGTCGGTGGGGGAGCATCTTCTTCTTCTTCCTCCTCGTCTTCGGGGGAAGAGTGCGCCGCAGAGTCATCGGATGGTGAGTCCGACGACGCCTGGCGTCGAGAACTCTTTCGGGTTCCCTTGGCCTTCTTGGTCTTCTCCGGCACCTTATAAGGGGCCGGAGTCAGCATCTTCACCAGAAGAGCGTCTGCGGGGCCTTCGGGCAAAGGAGCCGGACAGTCTATTTGTCCGGCCATCTTCTGCTAGTCCTGTTAAAGATACGGGAGTTTAGATCCCGCGTAGAGTCAATCTATATAAAAAATAAGTATCCTATGAAAGGTAAAGCAGCTTACCGCACTGGCTTGGCGCTTCGCGCTGAATCCGTGATCCTCAGTAATAGGGGGAGGGACCTCGACACTTTTGAACAGGACCCTCCAGGCGTCTTCATGAGTCATGTCGAAGAGCCTGTTCAGAGTTCGATGCTGCGCCGGATTGAACTCCCACAAGTTGAACTCCCGTTTTTGGCACGGGAGTATCCGGCGGATGATCATAACTTGGACTATGTTGACAAGCTTGAGCTTCTTGTCCACCATGTTTTGAATACATGTTTGGAGTCCGGTCAGCTCTTTTGAACTACCCCAGGACAGGCCCTTCTCTTTCCAGGAGGTGAGCCGCGTGGGGAAGCCAGATCAGAACTTGGGGGCCGCTGCCCATGCAGGGTCACGCGGCTCGGTGATATAGAACCACCCTGATTGCCACCCCTTTATGGTTTCCGCAAAGGAGCCCTCAAGCCATGTTATGTTGGGCATCTTTCCCACCATGGCACCTCCGCACTCCGCCTGGCGGCCACCCATCACCTTCGGCTTGACATTGAGGGTCTTCAGCCATAAGTCGAAGTGGGGCTTGATGCGGAGGAAGGCCTCGCACACGACGATAAACGCCGAGATGTTGAGGATGAAGTTCGGGGCCAGATCGTGGAAGTCCAGGCCGTAATAAAACATGAGCCCCCGGACGAAGGGATGGAGAGGGAACCCCAGTCCGCGGAGGAAATGGGTGAGGAATACTACCCTCTCATGGGGCCTGGGGGTGGGGTGAGCTGCCCCTCATCTGGGAGCCGGTGTGCAATGTCGTCGGGCAGGTATCCGGCTCTCCTCAGTTTCTTGATGTCTCCCTCTATGACGGAGGAGACCATCCACTTGCCTCCCGCTCCGGACATGATTGGAGAAGGTCGAGGTGGGAAGTACGGACTTGGGCGCTAGGGCTCGAGTGTGCGAAAACGGATGGGTAACGGAGGAAGAAGGCATGGATAGAAAGGTGAATCCTTATCCCTTTATATGGGCGGACGAAACTAAGCATCCCCACTTGCCTGGTAAAACTCGCTTATCCCCCAAGCGCCGCAATTGATGGCGCGGTTGGGTTACCCACGCCCGTATTGATGAGAATCCCGTAATAAGGGGACACGATCTCTGCTTTGACAAGATGTGTCGAAAAACTGCCTCACGTTATGTGCGGGGCTGGTTAAAAGGAACGGTTCGAATAATCACCGGGCCATAACAACGTCATGCTGCCAAAACAAGCCAGTAGATTAGATCTACAAAAATATTACTCTCTCTTCGGTGGAATGTGCAACTTATTTTGCAGGGTTGGACACTATCCTCGTATTCAAATTCTTATGCGGTGTATTCGGAGAAGGAACCCGCCCTGCAATGCCGAAGACAATACTGCGCGCCGGACTCATCGTCATTGAAGCCTGGTTCAGGGGCTACTGAGGGAGTCCTGCATTAGGGGGTCTCCGGACAGCCGGACTATCTCCATTGGCCGGAGTGTTAGACTATGAAGATACAAGATTGAAGACTTCGTCTCGTGTCCGGGTGGGACTCTACTTGGCATGGAAGGCAAGCTAGGCAATACGAATATGGATATCTCCTCCTTTGTAACCGACCTTAAGTAACCCTAACCCTCTCCGGTGTCTATATAAACCGAAGGGTTTTAGTCCGTAGGACAACAATCACAACATACAATCATACCATAGGCTAGCTTCTAGGGTTTAGCCTCTCTGATCTCGTGGTAGATCTACTCTTGTACTACCCATATCATCAATATTAACCAAGCAGGACGTAGGGTTTTACCTCCATCAAGAGGGCCCGAACCTGGGTAAAACATCGTGTCCCCTGCCTCCTGTTACCATCCGGCCTAGACTCATAGTTCAGGACTCCCTACCCGAGATCCGCCGGTTTTGACACCGACAAGCCCCGTCTGGGTTGAGCCCATCCGGCTGGAATCTAGAAAAGTCAACTAAGACGTCTCGTCGGACCTGCGCAGACGTGACGGACATACCCTACAGTGGAGCATTGTTCCTACATCATGTGACACTTCACTGCGCTCCAATAGTGGTGCACTGTAGCCCACATCATCACATGACATCTCAATAGTGTAGTGGGTGTGTGGGCCACCCCTTGTCCCTGGGCACTAGTATATAAAGTGACCCAGGGGAGGCCTCACACAACCAGCCTCATTTGGCCACACCCACACATCCATCCATCCATGCCATGCCATGCACATTCATAGCCAGAGCCCTTGGCTCTCACGCCACACACACTCACGCTCGCTCGCACATGAGGCCGAGTAGAGAACAAGTGTAGTCAGCTTCCCGATTCATCCATATACAGCTCCAGGAGAAACTCTATACTGCTACGTATACACTGCATATATCATCAAACATGCAGGAGTAGGGGTATTATCTCTCCGGAGAGCCCCGAACTTGGGTAAATCACCGCGTGCTGTTTACCCAATCCCGTCCCTTGATCTCTAGAGCAGTCTTGCCCTCACCACAAGCCACCTCGTGGCATCTGTCGTCTCACGAACCCGCCCGCGAGATAACCATGACACCCATGTCGAGAGGTATGAGACGTCTGACAGTACCTTGCCTACGAGATGGAGGAGAATAGCTCAAACCAGTGAGCATGTGCTCAGATTGTCCGGGTGCTACAATTGCTTGAATCAAGTGGGAGTTAATCTAATCTTCTAGATAAGATAGTAATTCATAAAGTTCTCTAGTAACTATCACCAAGTTACTAGAACTTCGTGATGAACTATAATATGCAAGGGATGACAAAAACGATTCCCCGAGCTCTTCGCGATGCTGAAATCGGTGAAGGTAGAAATCAAGAAAAGCATCAAGTGTTGATGGTTGACAAGACCACTAGTTTCAAATAAAAGGGCAAGGGAAAGAAAGGGAACTTCAAGAAGAATGGCAAACAAGTTGCCACTCCCATGAAGAAGCCCAAAGCTAGACCCAAGCTTGAAACTGAGTGCTTCTACTACAAAGGAAATGGTCACTGGAAGTGGAACTGGCCTAGATACTTGGCAGATAAGAATGATGGAAAAGTGAACAAAGGTATATTTGATATACATGTTATTGATGTGTACTTTACTAGTGTTTATAGCAAACCCCTCGGTATTTGATACTAGTTCAGTTGCTAAGAGTAGTAACTTAAAACGGGAGTTGCAAAATAAACAAAGACTAGTTGAGGACGAGGTGACGATGTGTGTTGGAAATGATTCCAAGGTTGATAAGATCACCATCGCACACTCCCTTTACGTTCGGGATTAGTGTTGAACCTAAAATAAATGTTATTTGGTGTTTGCGTTGAGCATAATATGATTGGATCATGTTTATTGCAATACGGTTATTCATTTAAGTCAAAGAATAATTGTTCTTCTATTTACATGAATAAAACCTTCTGTGGTCATACACTCAATATAAATGGTTTATTGAATCTCGATCGTAGTGATACACATATTTATAATATTGAAGCAAAAAGATGCAAAGTTAATAATGATAGTGCAACCTATTTGTGGTAGTGCCATTTAGGTCATATTGGTGTAAAGCGCATGAAGAAACTCCATGCCGATGGACTTTTGGAATCACTTGATGCTTGCGAACCATGCCTCATGGGCAAGATGACTAAGACTCCGTTCTCCAGAACAATGGAGCGACCAACTAACTTATTGGAAATAATACATACTGATGTATGCGATCTGATAAGTGTTGAGGCTTGTGGCGGGTATCGTTATTTTCTGACCTTCACAGATGATTTGAGAAGATATGGGTATATCTACTTAATGAAACATAAGTCTGAAACATTTGAAAAGTCCAAACAATTTTAGAGTGAAGTGGAAAATCATCGTAACAAGAAAATAAAGTTTCTACGATCTGATCGCGGAGGCAAATATTTGAGTTACGAGTTTGGTCTTCATTTGAAAGAATGTGGAATAGTTTCGCAACTCACGCCACCTGGAACACCATAGCATAATGGTGTGTCTGAACGTTGTAATCATACTTTATTGGATATGGTGCGATCTATGATGTCTCTTACGGATTTACCACTACTGTTTTGGGGTTATACATTAGAGACAGCTACATTCACGTTAAATAGGGCACCATCTAAATATGTTGAGATGACACCATATGACCTATGGTTTGGCAAGAAACCAAAGCTGTCATTTCTTAAAGTTTGGGGTTGTGATGCTTATGTGAAAAGTTTCAAACTGATAAGCTCGAACCCAAATCGGAGTAGTGCGTCTTCATAGGATACCCAAAAGAAACTATTGGGTACACCTTCTATCACAGACCCGAAAAGGCAAGATATTTTGTTGCTAAGAATGGATACTTTCTAGAGAAGGAGTTTCTCTCGAAAGAAGTGAGTGGGAGGAAAGTAGAACTTGATGAGGTAATTGTACCTTCTCCCGAATTGGAAAGTAGTTCATCACAGAAATCACTTCCAGTGATTCCTACACCAATTAGTGAGGAAGCTAATGATGATGATCATGAAACTTCAGATCAAGTTACTACCAAACCTCGTAGGTCAACCAGAGTACGGTCCACACCAGAGTGGTACGGTAATCATGTTCTGGAAGTCATGTTACTAGACCATGATGAACCAATGAACTATGAGAAAGCGATGATGAGCCTAGATTCCGCAATATGGCTTGAGGCCATGAAATCTGAGATGGGATCCATGTATGAGAACAAAGTATGGAATTTGATTGACTTGCCCGATGATCAGTGAGTCATTGAGAATAAATGGATCTTCAAGAGGAAGACATACGCTGATAGTAGTGTTACTATCTACAAAGCTCGAATTGTCGCAAAATGTTTTCGAAAAGTTCAAGGTGTTGACTACGATGAGATTTTATCACTCGTATCGATGCTTAAAAGTCTGTCTGAATCATGTTAGCAGTTGCCGCATTTTATGAAATCTGGCAAATGGATGTCAAAACTGCATTTCTTAATGGATTTCTCAAAGAAGAGTTGTATATGATGCAACCAGAAGGTTTTGTCGATCCTAAAGGTGCTAACAAAGTGAGCAAGCTCCATCGATCCATCTATGGACTGGTGCAAGCATCTCGGAGTTGGAATATATGCTTTGATAAATTGATCAAAGCATATGGTTTTATACAGACTTGCGGTGAAGCCTGTATTTACAAGAAAGTGAGTGGGAGCACTACAACATTTCTGATAAGTATATGTGAATGACATATTGTTGATTGGAAATAATGTAGAATTTTCTAGAAAGCATAAATGAGTGTTTGAAAGGAGTTTTTCAAAGAAAGACCTCGGTGAAGCTACTTACATATTGAGCATCAAGATCTATAGAGATAGATCAAGACGCTTGATATATTTTCAATGAGTACATACCTTGACAAGATTTTGAAGTAGTTCAAAATGGAACAGTCAAAGAAGGAGTTCTTTCCTGTATTGCAAGGTGTGAAGTTGAGTAAAGACTCAAAACCCAACCACGGCAGAAAATAGAAAGAGAATGAAAAGTCATTCCCTATGCCTCAGTCATAGGTTCTATAAAGTATGTTATGTTGTGTACCAGACCTATTGTGTACCTCACCATAAGTTTGGCAAGAGGGTACAATAGTGATCCAAGAGTGGATCACTGGACAATGGCCAAAAATATCCTTAGTGGAATAAGGAAATGTTTCTCGGTTATGGAGGTGACAAAGGGTTCGTCATAAAGAGTTACATCGATGCAAGCTTTGACACCGATCTGGATGACTCTAAGTCTCGATCTAGATACATATTGAAAGTGGGAGCAATTAGCTAGAGTAGCTCCATGCAAAGCATTGTAGACATAGAAAATTTTCAAACTACATACGACTCTGAATGTGGAAGACCCGTTGACTAAATTTCTCTCACAAGCAAAACATGACCACTCTTTGGGTGTTAATCACATAGTGATGTGAACTAGATTACTGACTCTAGTAAACCCTTTTGGGTGTTAGTCACATGGAGATGTGAACTAATCACATAAAGATGTGAACTATTGGTGTTAAATCACATGACGATGTGAACTAGATTATTGACTCTAGTGCAAGTGGGAGACTCAAGGAAATATGCCCTAGAGGCAATAACAAAGTTGTTATTTATATTTCCTTATATCATGATAAATGTTTATTATTCATGCTAGAATTGTATTAACCGGAAACTTAGTACATGTGTGAATACATAGACAAACAGAGTGTCACTAGTATGCCTCTACTTGACTAGCTCGTTGAATCAATGATGGTTATGTTTCCTGACCATAGACATGAGTTGTCATTTGATTAATGGGATCACATCATTAGAGAATGATGTGATTGACATGACCCATCCGTTAGCTTAGCACGATGATTGTTTAGTTTATTGCTATTGCTTTCTCCATAACTTATACATGTTCCTATGACTATGAGACCATGCAACTCCCGAATACCGGAGGAACACTTTGTGTGCTACCAAATGTCACAACGTAACTGGGTGATTATAAAGGTGCTCTACATGTGTCTCCGATGGTGTTTGTTGAGTTGGCACAGATCAAGATTAGGATTTGTCACTCCGATTGTCGGAGAGGTATCTCTGGGCCCTCTCGGTAATGCACATCAATATTAGCCTTGCAAGCAATGTAACTAATGAGTTGGTTGCGGGATGATGCATTACAGAACGAGTAAAGAGACTTGCCGGTAACGAGATTGAACTAGGTATTGAGATACCGACAATCGAATCTCGGGCAAGTAACATAACGATGACAAAGGGAACAACATATATCATTATGCGGTTTGACCGATAAAGATCTTTGTAGAATATGTGGGACCAATATGAACATCCAGGTTCCGCTACTGGTTGTTGACCGGAGACATGTCTCGGTCATGTCTACATAGTTCTCGAACCCGTAGGGTTCGCACGCTTAACATTCGGTGACGATCGGTATTATGAGTTTATGTGTTTTGATGAACCGAAGGTTGTTCGGAGTCCTAGATGTGATCATGGACATGACGAGGAGTCTCAAAATGGTCAAGACATAAAGATCGATATATTGAAAGTCTATGTTTGGACATCGGAAAGGTTCCGAGTGAGTTCGGGCATATACCGGAGTACCGGGGGGTTACCGGAACCCCCCGGGGAGTATATGGGCCCTAATGGGTTTTAGTGGAGAGAGAAAGAGGCAGCCAGGGCAGGCCGCGTACCCCCTCCCCCTCTGGTCCGAATTGGACTAGGAAGGGGGGCGGCGCCCCCCTTTCCTTCCTCCCTTTCTCCCCCTTCCTTCTCTCCTAGTCCAACTAGGGAAGGGGGGAATCCTACTCCCGGAGGGAGTAGGACTCCTCCAGGGCACGCCATAGAGGGCCGACCCTCCCCCCTCCTCCAGTCCTTTATATACGGGGAGGGGGGCACCACATAGACACACAAGTTGATCATTGATCTCTTAGCCGTGTGCGGTGCCCCCCTCCACCATAATCCACCTCGGTCATATCGTAGCGGTGCTTAGGCGAAGCCCTGTTCCGGTAGCATCATCATCACCGTCATCACGCCATCGTGCTGACGAAGCTCTCCCTTGACACTCTGTTGGATCGTGAGTGCGTGGGACATCACCGAGCCGAACGTGTGCAGATCGCGGAGGTGTCGTACTTTCGGTACTAGGATCGGTCGATCGTGAAGACATACGACTACATCAACCGCGTTGTCATAACGCTTGCGCTTATGGTCTACGAGGGTACATAGACAATACTCTCCCCTCTCGTGGCTATGCATCACCATGATCTTGCGTGTTCGTAGGAAAATTTTGAAATTACTGCATTCCCCAACAGATAGGTAGGTATGGTGGCTATTTTGAGGAAGATATAAGGAGGCTTATGTGTGATAGAGCGTATCATATCACGGGGTTTGGAAGCACCGGTGAATTTTGCACCAACTATCGAGGTGAGAAAGGGCAATGCACGGTACCGAAGAGGCTAGCAATGATGGAAGGGTGAGAGTGTGTATAATCCATGGACTCAACATTAGTCATAAAGAACTCACATACTTATTGCAAAAGTCTAGAAGCTATCGAAACAAAGTACTACGCGCATGCTCCTAGGGGGATAGATTGGTAGGAAAAGACCATCACTCGTCCCCGATCGCCACTCATAAGGAAGACAATCAATAAATACCTCATGCTCCAACTTCGTTACATAACGGTTCACCATACGTGCATGCTACGGGAATCACAAACTTCAACACAAGTATTTCTACAATCCACAACTACCCACGAGCATGACTCTAATATCACCATCTTTATATCGCAAAACTATTGCAAGGAATCAAACATATCATATTCAGTGATCTACAAGTTTTATGTAGGATTTTATGACTAACCATGTGAATGACTAATTCCTGTCCTCTCTCTAAATAGATATACGTGAAGCAAGAGAGTTTTTATTCTTTCTACAAAAGATATGCCCACGCTCTAACAAATATAAGTGAAGCAAAAGAGCATTCTATAAATGGCGGTTTTCTATGTGTAGGGAAACAGGCAATCCAAACTTCAAATGATATAAGCGAAGCACATGAAGCATTCTATAAAGCCATACTCAAATGATATAAGTGAAGTGCAAAGAGCATTCTATAAATCAACCATGGACTATCTTGTACCAGCATGGTGCATCAAAGAAAAGTGAAAACTAAATGCAAAAGACGCTCCAAGATTTGCACATATCACATGAACAAAACAAAAACGAAAACATACCGGTACTTGTTGAAGCAAGATGGGATGCCTTCCGGGGCATCCCCAAACTTAGACGCTTGAGTCTCCTTGAGTAGGACCTCCTCATGCTCCAACCGATGACATCCTCATGCTCCAACCGAAGACATACTCACCCCCTCTCGTTGCTATGCATCTCCTACATAGATCTTGCGTGATCGTAGGAAATTTTTTGAAATACTGCGTTCCTCAATAATCGGACCGCATACATCAGTATGTATTATTTCCATTAAGCCATTAGCTCGCTCCTTTGTTCTGGAGAACGGAGTTTTAGTCATCTTACCCATGAGGCATGGTTTGCAAGTATCAAGTGATTCCAAAAGTCCATCTGCATGGAGTTTCTTCATGCGCTTCACACCAACATGACCTAAACGCAGTGCCACAAGTATGTTGCACTATCATTATCAACTTTGCATCTTTTGGCATCAATATCATGAATATGTGTACCACTACGATCGAGATTCAACAAGAATAGACCATTCATAAAAGGTGCATGACCATAAAAGATATTACTCATATAAATAGAACAACCATTATTCTCTGAGTTAAATGAATAACCGTCTCGCAATAAACAAGATCCAGATATAATGTTCATGCTCAACGCTGGCACCAAGTAACAATTATTGAGGTCTAAAACTAATCCCGAAGGTAGATGTATAGGTAGCATGCCGACGGCGATCACATCAACCTTGGAACCATTTTCGACGTGCATCGTCACCTTGTCCTTAGCCAATCTTTGTTTATTCCGCAGCTCCTGTTTTGAGTTACAAATATGAGCAACCAAATCAGTATCAAATACCCAGGCGCTACTGCGAGCATTAGTAAGGAACACATCAATAACATGTATATCAAATATACCTTCGATTCTCAAAAAATATATACATTGGTTCACTTTGCCATCCTTCTTATCTGCCAAGGATTTGGGGAAGTTCCTCTTCCAATGACCATTTCCTTTGCAGTAGAAGCACCCAGTTTCAGGCTTGGGTCCATCTTTGGGCTTGTTCACGGGAGCGGCAACTTGCTTGCTAGTCTTCTTGAAGTTCCCTTCTCTCCCTTGCCCTTTTTATTAAAACTGGTGGTCTTGTTAACCATCAACACTTGATGCTCTTTCTTGATTTCTACCTCCACCGATTTCAGCATCGCGAAGAGCTCGGGAATTGCTTTCGTCATCCCTTTCATATTATAGTTCATCACGAAACCTTTGTAGCTTGGTGGCAGTGACTGAAGAACTCTGTCAATAACACTCTCAACTGGAAGATCAATTCCTAGCTGACTTAAGTGGTTGTGGTACCCAGACATTTTGAGTATGTGTTCAGTGATAGAACTAACCCTGGCATTAGCTTAAAATATCAATTTAAACTCTTGGAACATCACATATGCTTCGTGGCATTCAAAACACTTTTGAAGTCCTGGTTCCAAGCCGTAAAGCATGGCACACTGAACTATTGAGTACTCATCAGATCGAGCCTGCCAGAAGTTCATAACATCTACTTCATCTCCTACAGTAGGTCTATCACCTAGCAGTGCATCAAGGACATAATTCTTCTGTGCAGCAATGAGGATAATCCTCAAGTTACAGACTCAGTCTGTGTAGTTGCTACCATCATCTAGCTTTCTCTAGGAACGCATTAAAACTCAAGGGAATGGAAGCATGGGCCATTGATCTACAACATATATTTTCAAAAACTATTAGGACTAAGTTCATGATAAATTTTAGTTCAATTAATCAAATTACCAATGAACTCCCACTTAAATGAACATCTCTCAAGTTTCTAAGTGATACATGATCCAAATCAATTATCCCATGTCCGATCATAACGTGAGATGGGTAGTCTTTAATGGTGAACATCTACGTGTTGATCATATCTACTATATGAATCATGTTCGACCATTCGGTCTCCAGTGTTCTGAGACCATGTCTGTACATGCTAGGCTCGTCAAGTTTAACCTAAGTATTATGCATGTGCAAAACTGGCTTACACCCATTGTATGTGAACGTAGAATCTATCACACCCGATCATCATGAGGTGCTTCGAAACGACAAACTTTGGCAATGGTGCATAGTCGGGGAGAACATTTTCTATCTTGAAATTAAGTGAAGGGATCATCTTATAATGTTACCGTTCTAAGCAAAATAAGATGCATAAAGGATAAACATCACATGCAATCAAAATATATGACATGATATGGCCATCATCGTCTTGTGCTTTTGATCTCCATCTCCAAAGCAACGGCATGATCTCCATCATCACATGTGCGACACCTTGATCTCCATCGTTGCGTCGGGGTCGTCTCGCCATCTATTGCTTCTACAATTATTGCTAATGCATAGCGATAAAGTAATGCAATTACATGGCGTTTAGTGATTGACACGTGGGTCATACAATATTTAAAGACAACCCTAAGGCTCCTGCCGGTTGTCGTACTCATCGACATGCAAGTCGTGAACTTATTACAAAACATGATCATCTCATACATCAACATATATCATATCACATCTTGACCATATCACATCACAACATGCCCTGCAAAAACAAGTTAGACGTCCTCTACTTTGTTGTTGCAAATTTTGTGTGGCTACTACGTGCAACTAGCAAGAACCATTCTTACCTGCACAATTAACCTTCCGCAAGGACCGCCGTAGTCAAATCAAATTCAACTAAAGTGGGAGAAATAGAGACCCTCTAGCCACCTTTAGGCAAAACAAGTTGCATCTTAGTCGGTGGAATCGGTCTCATGTACGTGGACATGTAAGGTTGGTCCGAGCCACTTCATCCGACAATGTCGCCGAATCAAAATAAGACATTGGTGGGAAGCAATATGAACATCACCGCCCACAACTCCTTTGTGTTCTACTCGTGCATATCATCTACGCATAGACCTGGCTCATGATGCAATGTTAGGGAACGTTGCATGGAAAACAAAAAATTTCTACGCACACAGAAGATCTATCCATGAAGATGCATAGCTATGAGAGGGGGAGAGCATCTACATACCCTTGACGATTGCTAAGCAGAAGCGTTTATCAACGCGGTTGATGTAGTCGTACAACTTCATGATCCATACTGATCAAGTACCGAACACACGGCACCTCCGCGTTCAGCACATGTTCAGCTTGATGACGTCCTCGCCTTCTCGATCCAGCAAGAGGGGCGAAGTACTAGATGAGTTCCGCACGACGACATGGTGACGGTGATGGTGAAACTTTTCCACAGGGCTTCAATAAAGCACAACGGATTTGGACGGAGGAGGAACTAGAGGGAGAGAGGGCGCCGCACACGGCTTGGAATCGTGGTGTGTGTTGCCCCTTCCCCTCCTCTCTCTCTCTCTCTCTCTCTCTCTCTCTCTCTCACACACACACACACACATATATATATATATAGGTGGAGGGGGAGGGGAGGCTGCCTAGGGCGCGCCCCAAGGGGGGCGGCGACTGCCCTAGCCGCGCCCCCTTCCTTCTTAGGCGTGTGGGGAGAAGGCGGGAGGGGAGGCACCCCTCCCCCCTTTTCCTTTCCTTGAGCGTGGAAGAGAAGGCAAGAGGGGGCTAGCCCTCTTCCTTCCTTCCCTAGGGCCGGCAGCCAAGAGGTGGGGCGCGCCAGCCCCAAGTGGGCTGGTGTGCTCTCCGTCGCTGGCCTGTTTGGCCCAATAAGGTCCCCTGGCCTTTCGGAACCCCTTTCTGTGATCCGATAAATATCCAGTGCATTCCAAAACTCTTCCGGAGACCAAATACTATCATCCCATATGTCAATCTGTACCTCTGAACCATTCGGAGCTCCTCGTCATGTTTGTGATCTCATCCGGGACTCTGAACAACATTCATTCACCAACATACATAACTCATATAGTACTATATCGTCAATGAACGTTAAGCGTGAGGACCCTACGGGTTTGAGAATGATGTAGACATGACCAAGACGCTTCTCCGGTCAATAACCAATAACAGGACCTAGATGTCCATGTTGGTTCCTACATATTCTACGAAGATCTTTATCGGTCGAACCTTTATGACAACATACGTAGTTCCCTTTGTCCGTCGATATGTTACTTGCCCGAGATTCGATTGTCGGTATCTCCATACCTAGTTCAATCTCATTACTGGCAAGTCTCTTTACTCGTTCCGTTATACATCATCTTGTAACTAACTCCTTAGTTACTTTGCTTGCAAGCTTCTTGTGATGTTGTATTACCGAGAGGGCCCAGAGATAGCTCTCCGTCATACGGAGTGACAAATCCCAATTTCGATTCACGCCAACTCAACACACCTTTGGAGATACCTATAGAGCACCTTTATGATCACCCAGTTACGAAGTGACGTTTGGTAGCACACAAGATATTCCTTCGGTATCCGAGAGTTGCATGATCTCATGGTTGAAGGACTATGTATTTGACATTAAGAAAGCAGTAGCAATAAACTGAATGATCATATGTTATGCTAACGGATGAGTCTTGTCCATCACATCATTCTCCTAATGATGTGACCCCATTATCAAATGACAACTCATTTCTATGGTCATGAACCTTAACCATCTTTTGATCAACGAGCTAGTCTAGTAGAGGCTTATTAGGTACTTGGTATTCGATTATATATTCACACATGTATTTCAGTTTTGGATCAATACAATTATAGCATGAATAATAAACCTTTATCATGATTAAGGAACTATAATAATAACCACTTTATTATTGCCTCTATGGCATATTTTCAACAAATTCAGGTAGGAGTGGTTTTCTGGCACAATCTTTTTTTGTGTGTTTCTTGTGTTAGCTTTTATCTCTTTTTTTAAGCTTTTTTGGTTTCCTGTGTTTCCTTACAGTTTTCTTGGTTTTCTTTTTAGTTTTTTTGTTTCTTTCTTCCATTTTACCACTTTTTTTAATTTTCCTGTTTTCAACACATGTCTACCTTTTTTATGTACACATTTTATATTTTTCATACATGCATATTTTTTTATAAATGTTGAATTTGTTTAAAATACATAATGAACATTTTCTTCACTAAACATTTATGAATATATTTTTTAATACATGTTAAAAACAAATACTTAATTTTTTTGAATTCATGGTGTATTTAAAAACAGATAAATTATATGTTTTGTTGGAATATATATACATTTAAAATATTTTCCCATATCATAAACCAAATAAAAAAATAAAATTGAAAATAGCAATTGCATGTGCCTACATACTCTTTCTTTTGAGGGGGATCTACATACTTCTTCATTGTTTTTCCTTGGTATTCTATCTTTCTTTGTTTTTCATCGGGTTTTCCATAGTCATACACGTACGCATGGAAATGTATGATATGTATGCTTACATACTTTTCTATGCGCACACGTATCATTATCGGCTGGCCCATTTAGAACCGTGCTAAGTCGAGGGAGCTCTCTAGCATCTACTCCCTCCGGGAAATTCCTATTCAACGCATTCTGCGTCAAAATGTCGCCAATCGCACATGCAACCTAACGTAGCGACCGATTTGGGCTGGCCTGTCTATAACGTACATACAGGTTTTTCAGGTTTCGGTTTTGGGAAACTTCTAGAGGTTCCTAGCTGGTTTTTACCGGTTTTGGGAACCTTCTAGAAGGTTTCTGAAACAATTTTTTTAATTTTTCCATTTTGTTTTCTTTTTCTGTTTTTTCCTTTTTTTGTTTCTTTTCTCCTTTCTTTTACTTTCTTTTTCTTTTTCACGTTTATTTTTTCCGAAAAAATTTCTAAAAATATTGTTCATTTTTAAAAAATGTTTCTGTTTTCATAATTAGTTCGCAAATTCAACGAAAATCACATTTTTATAATTTGTTCCCAAATTTAAAAAATGTTCGGGAGAATTTCATAATCTTTTTGTGTTTTAAAAAAAACGCTCATAACTGTGGGGTGTTTTTGAACTTGTTCCTGTTTTTGAAAAAATGTTCGCATATTGAAAAAGTTGCTGATAATTCAAAAAAAGTTCTCGTTTTCAATATTGTTCCCTTTTTACAAAAAATGTTTGAGATTCCCAAAAAATGTTTGAGTTACGAAAAGTTCGTTAGCAAATTTCGAAAGTGTTCATTTTTCTAAATATGTTGGCATTTGTGAAAAAGGAAACCACGTTCAAAATTTTAAGAAAAGTTTATTTTCTTTCCCTGCCTATAGTTTATATAAATTGAGCTGGACTTTTAGACAAACAAGTCTATGAACACAGTGGCTAGCGACATGGTTCAATCACTGGAGGCCGTGGGTTCTATCCTATACAGACACGTTTTGGCTAATTTTTTGCAAGCTGTTCTCTAAATGTTGCCGTTGTATTTCATTTCTTTACATATCGTATTGCAAACATTCCATTAGAGTCAGCTGGTCGCATTGGCCAGGGGCGTTTTTGTGCGAACCATCGACAGTTGCCGCAAAAAGCAACAAATAGGAGGTCCCTTCCCTCCGTTTCTAAATATAAGTCTTTTTAGGGATTTTAATATAGACTATATATGATGAATCTATACTCTAAAATGCGTCTATATACATATGTATGTAGTTTATATTGAGATGTCTAAAAAGACTTATATTTAAAAACAAAGAAAGTAGAATTTCTGTCAGAGAGGGACACTATTGCCAAAACCTATATCTCGCTTATAGCGAGTCCGACCATACTCTCGCCTGAACGGTTTCTTTCTGGTCAAATAGTATTTGGGCTGGCTAACTTTTCAGTTGTTCATCTAGCGTCACAGCGTGCATAGGGAGGACGAGCGCTCTGTACAGAAGCTCCCCTAGGGTTTTCCTAGGGTTCCACCCATCCTCTGGCGATTGTGCCAGAGTCCATGTCAAATCTCGCCGGATCGCCGGGGTTCCCCGATAACCAGCAAGATCAACCACTGCTCGGGGGGAGCACGCAGGTGCATGGCTGAATTGGAGTCAAAGGAGATGGAGGCTAAGGTGGTAGATCGGGCGACGGCAAGTGCGGCGATGGCGCCGAGTGGGGGGATGGCATCGGAGGATGGTGATCGAGTTCGGGAGGTGGGAGTAGAGGAGCAGGCTAGTAGAAGGGACGGAGGAAGGAGCAGATGGGGGGATTACACGGATGAGGAGGAGGATTATGGCGACGACGTTGACGCTGATCCAGATCTGGAGAATCAGTTTGCGGGGATGAGGCTGCATGGGAAGGAGGAAGAAGATCTTGATTTCTCGGCTGAGGTAGATGATCTGGTTAAGGACGTCCACTGGCTTGCACTGTTCCGAGTTCATGCTACAAAACCTTTTAGTCATGCGGCTCTCCTTTCCCAGATGCGTAATGCTTGGATGGCGGCGCAGGGGGTCACTTTCAACATCAAGGGGCCTAATCTTTTCTTGGTGCAGTGTCACTGCTTGGGGGACTGGAGGAAGATCATGGAGGG
Organism: Triticum aestivum; assembly: GCF_018294505.1. Classification (NCBI taxonomy): domain Eukaryota; kingdom Viridiplantae; phylum Streptophyta; class Magnoliopsida; order Poales; family Poaceae; genus Triticum; species Triticum aestivum. Next base: position 168,247,257 of record NC_057797.1, on the reverse strand, counting down.
AGGTCCGTGGCTGTTCCGTAGGGCACCGGTAGTTTTGCAGGAGTATGATGGTTTCTCGGATGTGAACGAGTATAAACTCAACATGATACCAGTATGGACTAGGGTCAAAGGCCTGCCTGATGGTTTGACAAGGAAGCGGCAGCTTGCTGAAAAAGTGGCGGCGAAGGTCGGCGAGCCCCCTTTCAATGTGATCGTCAACGAGGGGCGCATCAACCCAGCCAGCACCCTGCGGGCGAGGGTGTTTGTTGACGTGAATACACCGCTGGTTCATTTTGTTCATATAACTTTGAAGGAACGGAAGAAATACAGCGTATATTATGAGAAACTCCCAGATTTTTGCTTTGCCTGTGGTCTCATGGGTCACCTTGCGGATGAATGTGGGGATGGAGTGCACGACCCAAGATCTTTTGAATGGGGGGAGTGGCTGCTGTGGGAACCGGAGATTCCAGCGGGCCAAACTTTTGGTGCCCGGGGAAGAGGTGATGGAGGAGCTAGGGGTGAGGAAGGGAGTCTGGTAGAACAGATCGGGGGGGGGGGGGGGTAGAGGCTGGGGGGCATCGACAGGAGGCAGTGGCCGAGGAGAAGTAACAAGGCCTAAGTCACCAGCACCGCAGCGGATGGATTTGGATGTTAATGGAGATAGTCATGATCGTGGAGAGAAGGGAGATCGTAAACGGCTGGTTGGTGCGGATGGCTCTCTCACAATTACGGGGCAGCCTGTTTCAAACCTCGGTAGGGTAGCTGGGACGGTAAAGCTGCTCGAAGGTGCTACCCCGAGCTCGAGTAATACTGTGTCGGCATCCACACCAGAGAAAGATCCGCTGGTCAAGAGGAGGAAGCAACAAGATGATGAGGAGTTGAGCAAAACACAAGCAATGAAGGCGGCCTCCCTTGAGGAGGGCCACCGAGCCAAATGAGAGTTTTATGCTGGAATTGTCGTGGGATTGGCGATCCTGCGACAGTCCATGAGCTCCGTGACCTCGTGGGAGCTAGTGCGCCATCGGTTCTTTGTATTGTGGAAACTCAAATAGCAAAGAATCGAGTGGAAGGTTTGGCGGTCTCTTTAGGTTTTCAAAACAACTTTGCAGTAGCTAGTAGTGGCCGTAGTGGCAGTCTTTGTATCTTTTGGAAGACGGATGTTAATCTGGTAATAAAGAATTTCTCGCAATATCACATAGACTCCTGGATATCTGAACTAGGGTCAGAGCAATGGCGCCTTACATGTTTTTATGGTGAGGCAAATCGGAGCTTGAGGTACAAAACATGGGATACCATGAAAAGGTTGAGGGGAGAAAGCACGCTACCGTGGCTCTGCATGGGCGATTTCAACGAGATACTTCGCCAGGAGGAGCAAATGGGCCCTAATCCAAGGGATAGCGCTCAAATGGAGGGGTTTAGGGAGGCGATGGATGTATGTGAGCTGGCAGACTTGGGCTATACTGGCTTAGACTGGACTTTTGAGAAGCGTGTTATAGGTGGCCAGTTTTGTAGGGTCCGTTTGGACCGGGCGCTAGCTTCGGCAAGCTGGTCCAACATGTTCCCGTTTGCAAGAGTGGAGTATTTAACAGCAGTTAAGAGTGATCATAGCCATATTCTGCTGATGAATGAGATGGAAGCGGGGAATCAGCGCGTCGCGGTGAAGAAGCCTTTTCGATATGAATGTGTCTGGGAAAGAGATGGTCGTTTCAAGGACGTGGTGGAAGCAGCATGGAATGGTTATGGCCCGGCCTCGTCGGTGTCGGATTTGGCCAACAAATTACAGTCGGTGGCCACTTCTTTTTCCAGTTGGGGACGTACTACTTTTGGATCGGTCCGGCAAGAGCAACGATCGCTTCGACAGAAACTTGCTATGCTGTGTGCGGATCCTTTGAGACTCGGACCTAGTGAGGAGGAACGCAAGGTCGAGGAGCGCATGGTGGAACTCGCGTACAGGGAGGAAATAATGGCGAGACAGCGGTCTCGTATCACATGGCTGTCCGAGGGTGATAGCAATACTAAGTTCTTTCAGAGGAAGGCAAGTGCTAGACGGGCTAAAAACAGCATCACCCAACTTGATCGTGCGGATGGAACCACTTGTACGGATCCGGCGGAACTGGCAAATATGGCTACAGAGTTTTACTCAAACCTCTATACGTCGGAAGGAACAATAGGTATGGAAGAGGTGTTATCGCACATACCGGTGAGGGTGGATGGTAATATGAATGCCCGCCTAAATGCCACTTATAGCAATAATGAGGTTAAAGAAGCTCTCTTTCAAATGTTTCCAACTAAGGCGCCGGGGCCGGACGGTTTCCCTGCACATTTTTTTCAGAAGCATTGGGACTTATGTGGTGATGAAGTTACAAGGATAATCATTAGAGTGCTTGATGGTGTGGACTCACCGGAGGAGATAAATAACACGTTCATCGTTTTAATTCCAAAGATAGCAAGTCCAAAAGTTCTAGGACAGTTTCAGCCGATAAGCCTTTGTAATGTGATCAACAAGATCGCTTCAAAGGTCTTAGCCAACAGGCTGAAGGTAATCCTCCCTGAGATCATTTCCGAAGAGCAGTCGGCTTTTGTCCCTGGTCGTCTCATCACAGATAACTTCATTGCAGCCTATGAATGCCTACATTACATGAAGACTAGGAGGGTGAAGGGCAATAGGTTTTGTGCTCTAAAATTGGATATGATGAAAGTGTATGATCGCTTGGAGTGGTCGTATTTGAGAGCTGTAACGTTAAGGATGGGTTTTAGCCTCCGCTTCACTGAGACAGTAATGAGATGTGTGACGTCGGTATCCTTTTCGGTTATGTTTAATGGCAGGAGTCTGGATGGTTTCAAGCCTTCTCGGGGATTGCGCCAGGGCGATCCGAGCTCACCATATTTGTTCTTGTTGGCAGCTGAAGGACTTTCATGTTTACTGAAATCTGGTGCAGGAGTACGGGGGATCACAGTCGCACCAAATGCACCATCTGTTAATCATCTACTTTTTGCTGACGATAGCCTACTTTTCTTTGAAGCAAATGATGATACGGCCACACGTATTGATGAGCTACTGTAGATCTATTGTAACGCCTCCGAACAAAGGGTTAATATGGAGAAGTCATCTATCTTTTTCAGTAAAGGAGTACCCAACTCTGCTCGTGACTCCATCAAGAACATCCTCGCTGTCCACAATGAATCTTTAACAGAGAAGTACCTGGGCCTTCCCTCGGATGTGGGGAGGGCCAAAGAGGGATCCTTTAAGTACTTGAAAGATAGAATTTGGAAGAAGGTGCAAGGGTGGATGGAGAAGTGTTTATCTGCCGGAGGGAAAGAGGTGCTAATAAAATCTGTAGCTCAATCTATTCCAACGTACTCTATGTCATGTTTCAAACTGCCAAGGGGTTTGTGTGAGCATATCAACGGTTTGATCCGTAAGTTTTGGTGGGGAAGCAAGGATGGCCAACGGAAAACAGCGTGGGTTTCATGGAAAACAATGTCGAAACCAAAGTTCATGGGGGGATTGGGCTTTAGGGATGTGGAGCTGTTCAACCTAGCATTACTCGCGCGCCAAGCATGGAGACTACTGCAGGATCCGAACTCGCTCAGCGCTCGAATTCTGAAAGCCAGGTACTATCTAGATTGCCACCTCTTGGATGCCACGTTGGGTGCAGGTCCGTCCCAGGTCTGGCGCTCCATACTAGAGGGAAGAGATTTGCTAGCGCAAGGACTCATCAAACCCATCGGCTCTGGATCACATACGTACATATGGCACGACAATTGGCTGCCAAGGGATTACAAGCTCAGGCCAATATGCTCACGGTCGGCCAACCCTCCAGTTCTGGTCTCGAAGCTGATTGATCCCACTACTAGGTCGTGGAACAAGCAGGTGCTTACGAAACACTTTATCGCTCCTGATGTTGAAGTTATTCAGAATATACCACTAAGTACTAGGGTGCAGGATGATTTTTGGGCCTGGCACTACGACAAGAAGGGTGTTTTTTCGATTCGGTCGGCCTACCATATGATTTCTGCAGTCAAGGCTCAGAGGGAGGATTGGCTTGATCATCGGCCGGGACATTCAAACATTACAGCTGACAGGAAATCTTGGTCGCAGCTGTGGAATGTACGGGTTCCCTCCAAGATTAAAATTTTTGTATGGAGATTAGCGCATACCTCGATCCCGACGGGGCACGTGCGTCGTGAGAGAAATATGGCAGATTCACCAGCTTGCTCGATTTGCGGAGCAGATGAGGACACTTGGCGTCATTCTCTGTTAAGCTGCTGCATGGCGCGATGCGTTTGGGCTTTGGGTGATGAAGAGCTCCTAGAGCATGTGATATCAAACCAGACCGCCGATGCCCATCTTTGGCTGTTTTGGTTGTTCGAATCAACAAGCCAACGTGATGTAACTCGGGGTCTAGTAACAATGTGGGCAATTTGGTGGGCGCGCCGAAAAGCAATCCATGAGAATGAGTTCCAGAGCCCGTTGTCAACCATGAGTTTTATTAGGCGCTTCTTGGAGGACCTGGACATTGTTGAGTCCCAAAAGGAGCGACCCATGCATGTGCCTGCTGCTCCGAGAGCACGGGCATGGCTGCCGCCCGAGGATGAAGCGGTGAAGTTCAACTGCGATGGAGTATTATCGACCCTGGGCGAGAAGGGAGCAGCGGCTGTGGTTTGTCGAGACAAGTCGGGGAAATTTCTTGGAGCTTCAGCACTGGTCTTTGAAGGCTTGATCGACCCGGCAAGTTTGGAGGCACACGCGTGTAGTGAAGCACTTGCCCTGGCCCGCGATCTGAATTTGCAGGATTTGATGATTGCGTCTGACTGTCTAGAGCTGGTTTCAAACATCAGCACACAATCTGTACCGGTGTATGCGCCTATTCTGCATGATATACACATTACCATGAACCTTTTCTCTTCAGTTGTCTTTCGTTTTGAGCGTAGAGAAAATAATTTTGAGGCCCACTCGGTTGCAAAAGGAGCTGTGTCTCTGCCGGTGGGCCGCCATGTGTGGCTAGGGATCCTTCCAGAGGTTGCTTGTATTCCGGATGTGATGAACTTTGAATAAAATTCCCTAGTTACCTTCAAAAAAAATCTAGGGTTTCCCCGCCTCTCACCGGCGTCGCTACCGATCCGCCTCGTCTTCTATGGTCCTTCAAGCGTGGAGGCGCGGCCGATCCCGGCCTTTGCCAGCGGGAGGGCTTCGTTTTTAAATGCTTTTCTGAGTTTTGTTAGGATTTGTGCCATGCTCAAAAAGACAAGACGGCGGCAACTTTTTGAAGATGGAATAAGTTCCTCCCCGTCTAGCCCCCGTCCTGATGATGTTTCAAGTATCATTGGAAGGCATGTGAAAGTTTGTCTCCGACGGGTCTCGTGGGATCCGGCAGGCATTTGTCTTCAGTGGATCCGACTAGATCTGGTTTTCATTCGTCTACGTCAGTGTGTTTATAGTTTGGATCCTTCTGATCTACGCTTCTCTTCATCGGCAACGGTTGATGTTCTGGTGCAATGGTCCTATGAGGCCTTAGCACGACGACTTTCCGACTGTTTAGTACAACAATGGTTGCCCAACTCCGACGACGGAGGGACGATGATGGCGACGCGTCTTCGACTCGCTCTAGTGCTTGTAGTCGTCACTAGGCGGTCTAAGGAACTGGATGTAAATTTTACTTCTAGTGTTCTATGTACTACCTTGACAGTTGATGAATAGATTTGACATTTTCTCGCAAAAAAAAACTTTGTAGTTGTTCGCTTGTTAGGTTGCTATTTACGTTAGCTCTCTTTGTCTAAAAAAAGCTACATTGGTTCTCATTATTTCATGTCTTGTTTTCATTTTTTTCCTCTTTTCTTCTTACGCTTTTTGTGTTTCTTCATCGTTTTTATTTGGTATTTATGTTTCCCTTTGTTTTTTCGCCGGTTTTCGTTATCTTCCTTTTTGTCTTTCTTGTTTTCATTGGTTTTTGCTTCTCTTTCTTAGTTTCTGTTTTGGTTTTCTTTTTCTCTTCGTGTGGTTTTCAACGGTTTCCTTGTTTTTCTTTGTTTATTTCTTGGTTTTCATTGTTTTTTATTCATTTGCATTGTTTTATTCTTGTGTTTTTTTGTTTTTCTTTCTTTATTTATTTGGTTTTCATCAGTTTTTTCTTTATTTTTTCTTATAGAACAGAAACATTTGATACCCGTTTAAATTTTTATTCAACACTAGTAAATGTGTCCCTGCGTTGCAATAAAAGCAAGAAATTCTTGCACCTATAAAACTAATCTCACCCATGCCGATTCCCTAAGGGGGTGTTTTGTATCTGTCATCAAGTGGAATGGAATGGGTCCAACCCGTGCTTGGCCCACATTCTCGTGTTCGGTACACACGCGGAACAAGAACCCACTCGTTCCCTCAGAAGGAATATTCGGCCCAGATCCGTAACCAAGTCATTTCTCCAAATCGACCGGACGACACGGAACCGCTCGCTCTCGTCTCGTGTCTCCCTTCAGCGCCCGCATATCTCCCTCTCCCTTCTCTCCCTCACATCCGGCAGGAATCAGGAGGAGGCGCCGGTAGGTGGCGAGCGGCGGCAGGAAGCAACAGGGGGCGAAGATCGATCCCAAGCCGTGCCCGCAGCCTCACCGCCGGCATGCTCGCCGCTAACTTTTGCGGCGACGACCGGATCGTGGCCGTCCCCTCCCATTCCCGTCAGATCTGTCACGGTCTAGCAACGGCGGCGGCCATCACCGGGGCGGCGACCTAGGGTTACCACTGCTGCTCTCCTTTGCCATCGGCAACCCTGCGTGCGTCATGCTCTTGCATGCGTCGCGCTTGTGGCCAGCCCTTGCTGCTCGTGGCCTGCACTTGCTGCTACTGTTGTTGTGTGCCGTGCTGCTAGCCTGCTACTGCTATTACTTGCCATGCTCTAGCTGAATTTGATGTATTGTACGCAGATGACAGAAATGAGATGAAGTTTTGTGTGTCAAGATGCTACTCCTGTTGTTTGTGTTTGATGCTTACTCTCAATATATTGTACATATTCACGAGAAAATAAGTGGGGAGATGAACATATCCATTCCATTCCATCTCTGAAACCAAGCACCAAAATGTAACCGTTCCATTCCGATCAATTGCCCTTATCAAACACAAGGACGGAACCGACCCATTCTAGTGGAATGGAACCATGACATTTCATTCCACTTTGTTCTCGAACCAAACACACCCTAAGATCCTGCCATGGATCCATATCAGCTTCGCCGTGAAGCATGGTCTTCCAAAATCATCATGATGGCCCAGATGGCATGTGGCAGCCTCCGTGAGTGTGCATGATGCCGGGGGTGGCCAAGAAGGTCCTCAAGGAACGTGCCAAGCGCCAAACGTCGCCCGGGCGTGTCGCGTGTGGTTGACAGCGAGCTCATCGGGAGCATCTTGCCCATTGCTACCGCCACAATGGGAACTTTGATAGGTAAAAATGGACCAGGTACTAATTTTTAGCATCATCCACGGCGACAGATCCAAATGACTGAATCCAAACGTGCCGTGTGTCATTCATATCTTCAGTGGACTCCCTGCCAGGCTAGGAGTCGAGATCCGACCATGGGCTCCCTCTACATCGAAGCGCAACCATCCTCCTGGGCAATGGCAGAGCTTGATTAAGATTGTTGAGGGGGCTAATAAGACTTGAGTGAAGAAGACAAGTTATGCATGAACTATGAGAGATCTTGGATATTTAAGCCTAATAATTAGGTGTATAACAAAGAGTTTTTGTAGAGTAGAGGGGCAATGCCCCTCTTTGGGCCCTGGTGAGGCCCTGGTGAGGGACGAACTGCACAATTTTGGAACTCGTCGTGGCTCAATGGCTTACGCGCCCGTGACATCGCGCCGGACCTCTTTGCCCTCTCTCGCAAGAAGAAATCCTCGATCCAGCAAGCCATGACCAACAATCTTTGGATCACTTTTATTGATGGCACCAACGGTCTGTCCCTCGCACATATCGAGCAGTTTGCTGACCTTTGGGAAAGATTATCATCGGTGGCCCTAGTGGAAGAGGTGGAAGACTCGATTATTTGGAAGTTCACTAAGGATGGGACATATTCTGCTTCCTCGACATACAAGGCTCAATTTGAAGGTCTGACATCCTCTGATCTTGAGCAGTCCGTGTGGAGGGTGTGGGCTCCCCCGAGGTGCAAATTTTTTTGCTTGGCTAGTTCTTCAAAATAGGATCTGGACATCTGACCGCTTGATCCGTCGTGGCTGGCCCAACTGCGGATTGTGCCCTCTCTGTAAGCATGCACAGGAGTCCGCTGCTCACCTTCTCTTCCAATGCCGCTTCACATTACGCATTTGGAACGACATCCTACCGTGGGTTGGAATGCACCACATCTCCACTACTTCATGGTCGACGAGCGCTTCGGTCAAAGGATGGTGGAACGGTAACCTCCAGATTCGCCTCGGCTCCCCCAAAGCCCTTGCCTCATTGATGATGCTCATCGCATGGGAGATTTGGTCTGAGAAAAACGCTAGAGTCTTCCGCAACGTGGCGGTCCCTTCGGTGGTCATCATTAACAAGATCAAGCATGAGGTGTCGCTCTGGGTTTTGGCAGGTGCCAAGCATTTGGGTATTGTAATGCCGCGAGAGTAGTTTTCTTTAGTTTGCTGCTTGCGGCTCCTGTCTAATATCTTCTTCCTTAATCAATGAAATGGCAAGTCTTTTGCCTTGTTTTAAAAAAAAATAGTTGTTAATCATGTACTTACAAATGTTCCTGATGTACACGTCGGGAGAGCAGCCGAGTAGTGGTTCCCTCGATTACAGGTCGAGAAGAACAGGCGGGAAAATTGGTTAAGAGATGAACATGGTGAGCGATGCAAAAGAGTGCACAAGTGCAGGCGTACGCTTGCATATGTAGGACTGCGGGTTATTCTCTCAAAAATATTAGAGGGTACTTTGTAAAAAATGTCATAACAAACCAAACCAAGAATATCACCAAACAAAGAATGTACACGTTGAACATTTTTTCAAACATATATTTTGATGTTAATTTTTTTCATACATAATATATATTTTTCGTATACATAAGGAACATTTTTTTATACAAATGTGTAATGATTTTAAATACTTAATTAACATTTTTTGTATCTACTATTTTTGGATACAGATTGTATATTTTCTATATACATCAGGAACATTTTTTATGTACACATTTTAACTCTATTTTTTTACATAAAAAATTCAACATTTTTTGTATACATCACGAACATTGTTTTATACATGTTTCACATTTTATAAAATACATGATTATTTCTTTTATATATAAGTTTTTGATGTCTACTTTATTGCATACACATCTTACATTTGTTGTACACATCAAGAACATTTTTAGACATAAACATTTGTTGTACACACACACACACACACACACACACACACACACACACACACACACACACATATATATATATATATATATATATATATATATATATATATATATATATATAGTGTTGCTATTCATCATCCAGGGTTCAGAATAAGTTATTCTTCACCTGAGGTAATCTTATGATCGCTTTCTAAATAAATTACGTTTAGAATATAAATAGTTACATGCATATTGATTCAATATGTAAAATTTGGTATAAAAAACAAAAATATAGGTTATAATACTAGAAAAATCACATTTTAAGTATGTTTTACACTATATTTTTACATTCGTAATCTTACGTAACATAAAATATCTTTTACAGCGAGTACATATTTTCTTACGCTCTCTTTTTTTGTATGAAATAAGACAAAATTTACGAAACGTAAAAATACGATGCATTGATGTCAAATTTGAGAGAGGGGTGAAAAATAACTATTCCTCACCCAGGGTGACGAATAGCACTATTCTGATCCTGGGATCAGAATAGTTATTTGGATCACAGTACTCTATATAGGGCCTGAAGATGCGATCCCGAACTCCAAAAGCTCAAAAGAACGAAACCCGGCCGGCCCATCAGACCCCTCCGACCGGTTTCATCCCCACATCATGAACTTCATGTACCGCGCACGTTCCCAACTCACCCCCACCACACCACCACCTCACTCGCATGCTCACCGGCCGCCGGAGCTGCCGCCTCCTCCTGCGCTCTCGCCGGACGCCGGAGCCGCCGCCTCCTCCTACGCTCTCGCCGGACGCCGGAGCCGCCGCCTCCTCTCGCGCGCTCGCTGGACGCCCGAGCCGCCATCTCCTCCCACGCGCCCGCCGGACGCCGGAGCTGCCACCTCCTCCTGCGCGCCCGCCGGACGCCGGAGCCGCCGCCTCGCCCGCGCGGTCGCCGGCCACCGGACGCTCCTATCCCACCGTCGGTTCCTACCGCCGTTGCCAGGTCCCCAGCCGCCAGATCCCGCTGCCGTAGCCGGGGCCCCTGCCGGTTCCAAACACCGCTGATGGGGGAAGGGCCGCCGCTGATGGGGGAAGGGCCGCCGATGCAGGACACCTCCCGATGCTCTGCCGCCGTGCCATGGATGACCACGAAAGCCGCCACTCGGGATCCCCCGCACTCAGGCCCTCCCCTTGCCACCACGAACTTCTCCCCCTGCCACCGCGACCTTCTTCCCCTTGCGCCGCGACCTTCTTCCACCTTACTCGCACCACCCTTCGGCCGTGAGGCAACGCTCCAACCAGCAAAAATGGGTCACCGCCCACCATCTGCGCACCATCCAACGCAGATCTACGCCAGAAAACATTGAGATCTCCCTCCTCCCGAAGGCTCTCTACCATCCTGTAGGTATTGACCCTCCATGTCTTCTCTGAACCCTCACTTTGGGAGGATTTGCCCTTCTCTGAACATTTGTTTTTGAGTTTGTTCTCTAGAAAACTGAACTTGGAATACCCCTTTTATATATCTGATGGTGGTTTGAGGTTTGAGAATAGTTGAACTGCACTATGACAAAAAAATGTGAAAAATGCAAGTCTGTCCCATTCGTTTGGTCACGACGGTGCTCCATTTGAGCAGCCATAGCATCACAAAAGCTCTTTCAAAAATGGACCTGATGGTGGTCCATGTGAGCAGCCATAGAAAACATTCTCTACCAGATATCTAAATTCTTCAAACATAGCACTATGTTGTTATATTTTTCGTTTCTAGGCTGCTCTGTAGAATTTGTAATAGTAGCAATGGTCAGATTCAGATTATAATGTGCCATTTTGTAACACATTGTGTGACATTTTTACTTCAAAGTCTAGTAGAGATTTCAGTTTAGGAAAAGGTTTTTGTAAAGTATAGTATGAGCCATTTCCAACTCATGTTTAGCAGAGTGTTCAATTCATGAAGATTTTGTAGAAAAGAAACTATGAGTCATTTTCAGTTCAAGTATATTACATGACATGTGCAGCATGAAACCTAGTTGCACAAATGAAATGTGCGGCATATATTCCAGTATGTGGACAAAAATATAACATCAAAATTTCAGATTACTTAGTCATGATTTGCTCGAGTTCATGATTGTAGAAAGTTCATAGAAAGTTAAAACAAAAATAAGAGAGTAGTTCAAAAAATAAAAGAGCACATAGAAGCGGATATTTCACAGTTTCTAAAAGTAAAAAAACAAGAAGTTTGACTTTTAAAAATAGAGATGTTCAAAAAACATAAAAATGACCATTTCATCGTTTCTAGAATTAAAAAACCTCCAGAAGTTCAAATTAAAGTAACGGGTGGTCCAATATTTATTATAAACCTAGGATATTTCCGTTACAAACAGAAATAATCAAGAACTACAAATTACAAAAATAGAGAAGTTTGATATAAATAAAAAACCTTAATTTTCCTCGTCACTAAATAATAAACCAAGAAGTTCAATATCAATAAATGGAGTAGTTCAATATTTAATACAAAAACTCGAATTTTTCTCGTTACTAACGAATAAACCAAGAAGTTCAGTTCTGAATAACCAAGAAGTTCTACAATGTTTATTACATTATTAAAAAAATACACAGTGAAGTTCAAATAAAAAAGGTAGAGTGGTTCATTGCCTATAAACAGAGTGGCTTGATTGCTTATAAAATTGTGAAGTTCGATGTCTATAAAAAATGCAGATTTTCCTCATAATTTTTCCTATTACTAACGGAAAAACCAAGAAGTTCAGTTCAAAAGTATCCAAGAAGTTGTATGATGTTTATTACAAAATTAGGATTTTTTCTGTTACAAAATGAATAACACCAAAAAGTCTAAATTGAAAAACCAAGAAGTTATATTTAAAAAATACAATAGTTCAATGTATATGAAAAACTCAGATTTTCCTTGATACTAAATAATAAACCAAGAAGTTCGATTTCAAAAAATGGAGCAGTTGAATATTTATCACAAAAACTTAAATTTTACCCGTTGCTAACAAATAAACCAAAAAGTTCAGTTCGAAATAATGAAGAAGTTGTATAATGTTTATTACAAAACTAAGATTTTTTCCATATAAAAATCGAATACAATTCTTTACTCAAAATATAAAAAGGTGAAGTTCAAATTGAAATAACAGAGAAGTTCGGAGTTTATTAAAACCTAGGATTTACCTGTTCAAAAAATAAAAAACACAACACCATTTTTTGCACTTTTAAAAACAACTCATAAACAAAAAAATGGTTGCTAGAAGTTCAAGTGCTCGGCGAGGAAAAGTTCAAAAAATTCTTGTGAGAGAGATTCACCGTATATTTAGATGTCCAAAATACATAAAAAAAACCTTGTTGTTTCTTGTGTTTTAAAACAATTCTCTCAAACCAGAGAGAAGTTCAAAGTGATAACAACCGGAATTTCACGTACTACATGGTGTGTATTTCATATAAGCAAAAATACAATAAAGTGAAACAGAGTGAAGTTCAAACAGACATGCCCGAGAAGTTCAACTACTTCACGCAGTGCATTTCCTTTTGCGATGAAGGCAAAAATCATGATCTCGCCATTTTCTAAATTACTTGAAAATGACTGGAATATCATTTGTGTAATTTCAAGTACTCGGTCGGAGAAAGTTAAAAAAATATTGTGAGAGAGGTTTGTACAAAAAGAATATCATTTGTGTAACACTAATGAATGGATGAGAAAATTACAAACGAAAATACGTCATAGAAGTTCAACTACTACGCTGAATGAATTTCACAAGAAAAACTTTTAAAATCATCGCGAGTATGAAAAGATGATCAACACGGGAAACTTGAGTGTTTACAGCAGCTTTCCATCGGTATATCACCTGCTCAATTCCGGTGAATGTATGGAGAGCTACTTGCAGTGGTTGGAGATCTACAGAAAAAACACGTGAAAAACATAGTGAAGTTCAAGCACACACGCTGAGAAGTTCAAGTTCTTCACGTGGTGCATATTTGAAAAATCTGTTTCGCGATAAAGGCAGAATGCATGATCTCGCCGTTTTCGAAATTAATTGAAAACGCCCAGGATTCACAGAAAACCATCAACATGAAAAAGTTTCGCATTTTCCGTAGATTTTCAGCGGTATATTATTTGCCCCATTCCGATAATGTTTGTAGAAATTATGGCAAAAATATATTTTTAATCATTTTCAAAATTGACATAAAACCATAATGAATTATGAGAAACAATATATACAAAACAGTTTCGCTTTTCTTCAAGCTTTCCAGCGCCATATCATTTGCTGCATTTGGACGTACGGTTAAAAAATTAGCTCGAAAATACAAACTCGGTGAAACTTGTACCATTTTCTAAATTACTTTCAAACCATTCAAAATTAGAAAAAACTTTTAACATAAATATTAGCGCATTTTCATAAGCTTTCCAACGCCATATTATTTGCCTCAGTTGGATTAGCCGTTTAGAAATAACATCGAAAATACGAACTCGGGTGTTTGGTTTGTGAAATTTTAGATTTTCCGAATTACTCTTTAACCGTAGGGAATTAGAGAAAACTTTAAACATGTGGAAGGAGCGGTTTTGCAGCAGCTTTCCAACGCCATATTATTTGCCTCATTCCAATAAACGGTTTAAAAATGCGATCGAAAATATGATTCACGTTTTTTGTATGAAGAAAAAACGGTTTTCAAAACTGCTCTTAAACCGCTTACATTTTGTCAAAAATTTAACTTGGGTCATGATACTGATGTCATTACATATCCAACGGTATATCGCAAGTCCCATTTGGACACCTTTTAGCTGAAGTTCAACCTAGTACTCGGAGAAGGTCAGGCGCGTTACTCGGAAAGTTCATGTTGTGATCAGAATATTATTCTGGTCCCGTGATCAGAATAATGTTTATGTGTGTGTGTCTATTTATACTATTCATCACCCAGGGTGTAAAATAAGTCATTCTTCATCCGAGGTAATTTTACGATCATTTCATAATTAAATTATGTTTGGAATTCAAATAATTACATTCCTATTGATTCACTATGTAAAATTTGACAAAAGAAAATAAAAATATAGGTCATAAGACGAGAAAATTTACAGTTTAGGTGTATTTTACACTGTTTTTACGCTTGTAATTTTACATAACATAAAATATTTTTTACTACAATTATATATTTTCTTACGGTCTCTTTTTACGTCGAAAATAAAACAAAATTTACGGAACGTAAAATTACACTGCATTAATGGTAAAATAGAGGGGGGTGAAGAAAACTATTCCTCGAGCAGGATGACGAATAGAGAGAGAGTAACACTATTCTACTTTGAGGATTAGAATAGTTATTAGATTAGAATAGTTATTCTTATCATAGCTCACCCTATATAGGCTGAGGAGGGTGTTCCCGAACCGATGGCTACCTCACAAAAAATGCACGGGATCCATCGACGGTGCGCTTCCTCCCCAACAAATGGCGCGCTTCCTCCCCCGTCTTCGGCCGTTGCGCCTCCTCCCCCGTCTCTGGCCGCCGCACCTCCTCCCCAACCACCAGCGCGCGCTTCCTCCACCGTCTCTGGCCGTCGCGCCTCTTCCCCAACCACCAGCGCGCGCTTCCTTCCCTGTCTCCGGCCACCGCGCCTCCCCCCAACCATCGGCGCGCGCTTCCTCCCCGTCTTCGGCCGCCGCGCCTCCTCCCCAACCACGGGCGTGCGTTTCCTTCCCCCGTCTCCGGCTGCCATGCCGCACTCACGCGCCCACACGCCCCATCCAGCCGGCGAACTACACTTGGATCCGTCCGCCGTCCACACGCGCCATCGCGTCCTACTACTGCTCGCCGCCGGCCATCTTCACTTTACCACTGCTCTGCTCCACGGCGGATCCTCCCCTTGCAGGCTTCCCAAGTCACTTCTGCTCCCCCTCCTACTGCCCCTGCGCCACCGGCTGCCACGACTTATCGGCATGTCAAGCAATTTGCTTGTGGCAGGTCGAATAAGTTGCTTCAGTTCAGGCGACTACGAGTGCGGAGGCCGCGGTTCTCTGGCCTGTGGAAGCGGACGAACAGGGATCGTATGGAGGCCTCAGTTCAGAGACGACGAGTGCAGATGTCGCGGTTGTCTGGCCAGATGAGCTCCTCGTGCATCACCTCCCTCTCGCACGGAGCTCTGCTCTATATCTCTCTCCTGTCTGTGTCCATTTCAGGCGTGTGTATGCTGTGGTGCAGCTATTGTCGTTGTCTTTTCTCATGCGTGCACTTGCGCTGTTGGTGCTGATGCCTTCTCCTGCAGAAGCTATTCTCTCTCTCACGTGGTTGTTACCTGCCCTATGCCCTGCATCATGAACTACCATGGTGGCTCTACATCAAATAGGTTGGTCCAGTGCCATTTGATTACTCTACCATCCCTCTTTAATTCAGTCAAAATTTATTGATGTTCTTTGTTGATTCAGCACTGCCATATTTCTTTCTTGCATTGCATTGCACCACACTTGTTCGATGGAATGCGCACAAGGAATGCTCTTCCAAATTAAAACCCATGAGCATGTGGCGGCCCAACTCCGATGAGCTTGTCGACCGGCGAGTCTGCTGCCGCTGATGCTACTGTTGTTTATAATTGTGTGGCTGTACGTCCATGGAAGGTCAAGTACATTTCTCGTGCCAGTTCGAACAAAGTGCAGTGCCAGCACAGCCGCCGCCGGCTAGAATGCCATATATATTTGCTATATGCTGGAGCGTCGAGCAAAGCAAGTTGCGGCTATTTTCCTATGATCATGATTCTGAATTCTTCTCCGTTGATGAGATGTGGCCGCTAACTTTGGATGCTATGGAGGAATGGATAAGATAGTGCGGCGTCTGATGCGATGGAGATGTAATGGATAACATATGGTGACTAATAAAATATTTGGGAGATGGATGAGAATAGTGTGGTTGAAAAAGGGCCACAAACATTGTATTTGTATATACCGTGGTCATCTTATTGTTTGGACTCAGTATGTTTGTGACATTGGACTAGTTTGATTTCTTTGAATATTTTAAAAACTAACGGATGCAATTGGACAAATAGTACAATTTAAAAATACATATACATGAATGAAAAACTATAAATGTTAACCGCAAAAAAGGAAAAAACTATAAATGTTTATTCTTGGCACTGTCCGTGCAGTAAAAGCAGTGGTTTAGTCTATGAGCAACAAAAAATTGGAGAGCTTCATGTACAAGAATCAAGAGAGGTCGCAGTTGAGAAAGCGAGAAGTATGACTTAAAATAATAGATTAGTTCAATTTTAATAAAGAGATATAAATTTTCTCGTTTCTAAAAGAAACCAAGTTCGAACTAAACTAATGGAGTAGTTCGATCTTAATTAAAAATTCAGATTTTGCCTGTTTCATCGTCAAATAAAGTTCAAACTAAAAAGAGAACCTAGTACGAATTAAAAAGGCAACAATTAAAAAAAGTTTATAACAAACGAATTCCCCTCTTTTGGATTTTTTAGTGAAGTTCACATTATAAAAACGAAACCGTTCAAAAAAGTTTATACAAAATGATTTTCCTCATTTGAAAGAAACCTAGAAGGTCAAACTCAAAAAATAGAGCGGTTTGACATTTACTAAAAAACATATGATTTTTTCCCATTACTAAAATAAATAAAACCAAGAAGTCCAAATTAAAAAAAAGAGCAATTTAATGTTTATACAAAATTCAGATTTTTTTTCACTATTAAATAATGAAAAACAAGACGTTCAAACATAAAAAACAAGAAGTTTAAAATTTAAAAATAGAGCAGTTCAAAATTCATAAAAAAATATTTTTACCGTTTCTAAATAAGAAAACTCTAGAAGTTCAAATTTAAATAATAGATTAGTTCAATATTTATTACAAAACTAGAATTTTCCGTTACTAAAGAAATAAACCAAGAAGTTCAAATTACAAAATATAGAGCAGTTTGATATGAAGTTCAAAAAAATATGGAAGTAGTACGATGTTTATAGAAAACCAAAATTCTTTTTATTTCTAGGAAAAATAAAAGTATGAAGTTCATTTTTTTTAAAAAATGCTTGATGCCTATTTGAAAAATAATTCTAAAAATAAATAAGAAGTACAAATTAAAATAACATAGAAGTTCGAAGTATATAAAAAGAACTCAGATTTGTTGCAAGAAGTTCACGTGCACCTTCGTGCACGGTTCAGGATTTATATTGCGGGACGTCCAACCTTAAATTACATGTTTGAAAATGGCAAAAAATGACGTTTGACCTTCAATTGCATGTAATTCGATGTATACACACAAATGTGACAGAAGTTCATAGTGAAAACAACGAGAAGTTCAAGTAATGAAAGGAATGCATTTCAGGTGAGAATAAAAATATAGAAAAATAAAAGCTTAAAAGGTTTGTTAAAAGAAGTTCAAGTTCTTTGTCCGGGGAAGTTCAAAATTTCTTGCGAGAGAGGTTCACCTTGTATTTCCATGTTCAAAAACATTTTTTTATTTTTTAAATAATTCTCTCAATCCACAAAGAAATTCAGTATATTATTTGGGAGCATTTGATTTCAAAAACAAAAACAAAAATTGAAATTATAAAAATGGAAAAAATTCATGTACTACATGGTATGTGTTTAATATGAGGAAAATGAATAAAAAGGTAAGGTCCAATTTTTTTTGTTATAAGTTCAAGTCCTCGGTTCGAGAAATAAAAAAAATCATTGTGAGAGAGGTTTGTATAAAAGGAATATCATTTGTGTAACACCGGCGGAATGGATGAAAAAATTGCAATCGAAAATACATCACAGAAGTTCAACGTGAAAACAGCAAAAAGTTCAACTACTACACTGAATGAATTTCAGATGAAAAACTTTTAAATCGTCACGAGTATGAAAAAATGATCAACACGGAAAAGTTGCATGTTTACAGCAGCTTTCCATCGGTATATCACTTGCTCAATTTCAGTGAGTGGATGGAGACCTACGAGCAAAAAAAAGGACGTGAAAAAATATTAAGAAATAAAACTAGAAAGTCCATATTAAAAAGATGGAGAAGCTCGATAAGCGCTTCAAAATTTCATAAAAAAGATTAAGAAATAAACTAGGAAGCTCATATTAAAAATATGGGAAAGTTCGATTATTATAGAAACTCAGATTTTCCTCGTTATGAAAAATGGAAACAAGAAGTTCAAAAATAAAATAACAAGAAGTTCAACTTTTAAAAATAGAGCGCTTCAAAATTTCATAAAAAATTAAGAAATAAAACTAGGAAGTCCATATTAAAAAGATAGAGAAGTTCGATAATTATAGAAAACTCAGATTTTCCTCGTTATTAAAGTATGGAAACAAGAAGTTCAAAAATAAAATAATAAGAAGTTGCCGAGAAAGTTAAAAAAAATTATTGTAAGAGGGGTTTGTACAAAAATAATATCATTTGCGTAACACTGACAAATGGATGAGAAAATTGCAAACGAAAATACGTCACAAAAGTTAAACATGAAAACAACAGGAAGTTCAACTATTTCACTGAATGAATTTCAGACGAAAAACTTTTAAAATCGTCGCGAGTATGAAAAAATGATTAACTCTAGAAAGTTGCATGGTTATAATAGCAATTCATCGGTATATCACTTGCTCAATTCCGGTGAGTGGATAGAGAGTTGCGAGCAAAAAAAGTACGTGAAAAACAGAGTGAAGTTCAAGTAGATATGTTGAAAAGTTCACGTTTTTCACGCGATGCATTTTCGACGAATCTGTTTCACGATAAAGGCAGAACGAATAATCTCGCCGTTTTCGAAATTACTTGAAAATGGCTAGGAATTAGAGAAAACCATCAACATGAAAAAGTTTCGCATTTTTCGTAGCTTTTCAACGGTATATTATTTGCCCAATTCCGATAAATTTTGAACAAATTACGACGAAAATACATTTTAGCCATTTTCAAAATTGAGTTAAAACCATAAGGAATTGGGAAAACAATATATACCAGAAAGTTCCGCATTTCCTCAAGCTTTCTAACGCCATATCATTTGCTGCATTCGGACACACAGTTAAAAAATTAGCTCAAAAATACAAACTCTGTGGAACTTATACCGTTTTCTAAATTACTTTTAAACCGTTCAAAATTAGAAAAATCTTTTAACATGAAAAAGTAGCGCATTTTCATAAGCTTTCCAATGTCATATCATTTGCCTCAATTGGATAAGCCGTTTAGAAATGGCATCGAAAATACGAACTCGGCTGTTCGATTTGCAAAATTTTATGATTTTCCAAATTACTCTTTAACCATAGGGAATTAGAGAAAAATTTGAACATGTGGAAGGAGAGGTTTTGCAGCAACTTTCTAACGCTATATTATTTGCCTTATTCCGATAAACGGTTTAGAAATGCGATCGAAAATACCATTAACGTTTTTTGTATGAAGAAAAAACGGGTTTCAAAACTGCTCTTAAACCGTTTACATTTTACCAAAAATTTAACTTGGATCATGATACTGGTGTCCATAGCTTTCCAACGATATATCGCAAACCCATTTGGACAATGTTGATGGAAGTTCAACTTAGCATTGGGAGAAGTTCAGGTCGAACAACTGAGGCAGTAAAATTGCAAAAAACGCAATTTCATCACAACCCGAGAACAAAATCCGCCAACGAGCGAAATTCCAATTTAAAATCGGTATTTAGTTGCTAAAAAACATTTCTAGATTGCAGTAACATCATATAGAACACGACTAATCAGAATAATTCGCAGGGGAAGCCACGATTGCAAAGATAGCCCGAAGGTCGGGTTCGTATAGACAAAAGTTCAGGCGCGTTACTCAGGCAGTTCAGTATAATCAGAATATTATTCTGCCCCCGTGATCAGAATAGTGTTATTTCTTAGCTTGCGCGCATTATTTCTTAGCGTACGCTCCGGCCAATCTGACCCAACCGGCGAGTCTGTGCTAATTAGCCCAAAGGGCGCACCAGGAAAAATCCACCGTAACTATTTACGACCAATGTTGGTCCAGGCGATTCGCCAAGCCCTCGTTTCTCCAGAATAAACAATAGTAATGTGTTACAATCACCATGCACTAACACATGGACAGACCATAGTAACATCGTAAAAGAGCCCAACCTAGCCGTTAATTCCTATCTTAGTAATTGGGTTGTATAAAGTATTCTCTTCGTTCCAAATTACTCGTCGCAGTAATGGATATATGTAGAACCAAAATACATCTAGATACATCTAAACCTGCGACAAATAATTCGAAACGGAGGGAGTAGTAATGATGTTATCATCCTTTTCAATGAAAAGTGCACATACAGTAATGCATTACTACATATCGGGCTTCTTTTACTAGGTTTAACATGCACCAGGATCGAAGCACCTTTTTTTGTTGGTAAAAAATCTTTTATTACCATCCACTCCATCTTTTTTACTACTGACAATTAGTGAGCATGCAGTAATTTGTGACTACATGTTAGCAAGGCTTTACTACCTTTAGGAATCAGACCATCGATAATTCATCGCTTGGTAAATAACTTTCGTCCATTACCATGTATATTATCCCCATTACTGCCAATGAATATTGACCTAAGAATCGGGATGCAACGGACCACACATGGTAACCAAATACATGTTGTACATTTTCATAAACATTGGAAACATTTTTCTCATACATGTTGTACATTTTCATAAACATTAGAGACATTTTTATAGACACTTAACATTTTTTAAATGAATGATTAGCATTCTTTCGAACACATGTTTTTGAACATTGTTGTTCTGTGTTTATTTTTTTGAAATATTTCTTGAAACATTTTTTTAAGTTGCACCTACATTTTTCAACACTGCACAAACATTTTCGCGCGAAAGCTATGTTTCTTATTTGAAAATATAACAAAAAGTAAAAAAAAGAAAAGAGAAAAAAAGGAAAATAAAAATAAAAACAAAATCAAGGAACTAACTAAGGAAGCGAACAAATTAAGTGCTACTGGGCTAAGTGGCTAACCCATTATCACGCCGCCTTACGCAAGCGAAGGATTTGTTTCGCTTGGAGTGAGAGATGGTTGCGCCCGGGAGGCTGAAGCCAGCCTCACGCGCTCTGCTGCCTACAGGAGCCGGTGATGGGCCAATCTAGTAGGGACTTGGTTTGGTGACCCTGAGGTCATTCATGATGCCATCATGCTAATTGTCTTTTTTTTTCATTGTTTTCCATTTATATTTTCAGTTTAACTTTAAATGAATATATGTTTAAAATATACTTAAAGATTTTAGAAAAATCATGAAATTTAAGAATGTTAAAATAGTAAAAAAATGTTGAAAGCTTTTAAGAAAAATGTTCATGACAATGAGAAAATATTCTTGTCTTTCGAAAAATGTATGTGATTTATTTAACTGTGTCTACAATGAAAAAAAGTTTTAATGATTTAAAAAAATGTTTCATAGCACTAAACAAATGTACAAAACTATTCAGATAAATATTCTCATGTTTGAAAGAAATGTTAATGACATTTAAAAAATGTTTATACAAATGAAAAAATATGTGTGTGCAAGTTTTAAAAATGTATGCCACCATTTAATAAATATACGTGACATTTTAAAGAAATATTCATGTGTTTCGAAATAATATTTACGACATTTAAAACAATGTTTATATAATTTTATAAAATGATATAATTTCAAATTATTTATTTCCATTAAAAATGAATGGGACATTTTAGATAAATATTCTTGTGTTTCAAAAAAAATATTGTGACACTTTCAGTATTGTTTATACAATGTAAAACAATGTTCACGTAGTATAAAGTAATGCTTATTGTCATTAGAAAATATACCAACACATATTTGGGAAACTATTACCATGTATCCAAGAAAGTTTGTGAAATATATATATTAAAAAATGTGCATCATTGTTTAAAATATGTCCAGTGTGTATTAAAAATATTTAACGGGTGCACTAAAATTTAAAATGTGTAATAAAAAATAGAAATGTGTTAAAGAAAGAAAACTGATAAAACCCAATAAAAAATAACAAAACACAGATGTAGGAAACCAAGAGAGAAACAATACACCCAAAATACTCCCTCCGTCCTAAAATAATTAACTCAATGTTGTACTAACTTTGTATCAGAGCTAGTACAAAGTTGAGTCACTTATTTTGTGACAGAGAAAGTATAAAGAAAGAAAGAGAAACCAAAAAAATGGTGAAACAACAAAGAAAACAGAAGTATAACGAAGGCAAAATAAAAAAACAAAGAAGAAACAAGGAAAACCAAAGAAAAATAAATAAAAGAAAGCGGAAAGGAAAATAATAGAAAAAAATAAAAGAGAAAAACGGAAGGAACGAAGCAGCAATCAGACCCGAACGAACGAACACGTTACTGGTCCGGCCCATACACGTTGGTGCTGCAGGGCTTTGCGGGCGTGACAGACGCTATACTGGCTATAAGCGGGATATATGATTTGCGGAGTCCGATAATCTATGCACCAGCTGCACCAAGGACTTGTGCGCCACTCGATGAAGAGGCCAGATCAACCAACGAGATGGGCTACTGCTGCATTCTACTCCTTCTATTTTTAAATATAAGTCTTTTTAGAGATTCCACAAATGACTATATACGAAATAAAATAAGTGAATCTACATTCTAAAATATGTCTACATATATTCGTATGTTGCATTCCATTTGAAATGTCTAAAAAAATCTTATTTAAGAATGGACGGAGTACATAATTGTACTATAATTGTTTGTAGCGAACTGAACATAACATCGCTCCAAACCCAACGCAAGCATCTCTCTCCCATCATTTCTGTTATTTTATTCTGTTGGTGCCTGCTAAATATTGTGATGCCAAATATCTGCATGGTGTTATGTATTTTTGCTGTTAAAATGCAAGTTTGCCACCACCGAATAGTTATGTGCCCACTAAAAATATAGTTATGTGCTTGTGTCAATGCAATCTTCACATCATGAATTATGTCAATTAAAGCATCATTAAAGCTATGCAATATAAATGCCATGTTTTCGGGTCTTAAATATGTATTGTCTTAACATCTACTCTCCCCGTTCCAAAATAGGTGACTCAACTTTGTATTAAAGTTAGTACAAAATTGAGTCATCTATTTTAAAATGGAGGAAGTACTATCTATATATACATCTATATCTATACCAACATAAAAAGACTGAAAGGGGCATATCAATTAATCTCGACCATCAAATCATGTCAATCCAACGACCTAGACTGATTCAATGTCGAGCGCTCAACACGTTTAGCGTACAGTTAATTTCATGCCAAATATAGTGCTAATCACATAATAACATGCAAATAATATCCTACTTAATATCCGCATGCACTTAATATACTTCTAAATTAACGTGCATTGCACATACACATTGACTAATCTACAATAATGTGTCTAGCATGTTGTCAGAACATTTATTTACAAAAATGTAAACAGTACACGTGCAATAAGAAGTTCGCACAATTTGACTAGATAAAGATATGTGAAATGAAATCGTCATGTTTTTAGCATTCATGCAAACTATTGGAACAAAGTACATAGTGGTAATGCACGGGAGAGCTAGCTAGCTTTAACAAAGCAGTTTTTGCACCATTATGTATAATATGATGACCATTACACAATTATGCTAGGGCCTTATGCAAATGTGTCGGTAGCCTATCTTGTAGCTGATCTTGTCCTTTTGCCTCCATCAAACAGTCCATAAGCGACTGGTGCATCTATTGCACCGGTTCGGTTGATGCATAGGATATGTTCTTACACTCTTTCCCGATTGAGAAGAATTGAGAGTTGTTGCGGAAAGTGCACGTATCCTGAAAGATAAGAGTGTTTCTATGGCACCTAGCTAAATAGTTGCGGTCCATGGTAGATGTATTGCAAGATAGGAATAGGGAGAAGGGAATAGGTGCCATTTTTTGGTCTTGCTAACTAATGGAAGCACTCGTTGTTATAGTGTAATATGGTAGAAGCGTATGCGCCTTAGTCAAGGATGACACCACATATTTCATGTATTGTACGTAAGAACCGACTGTCAGGGAGTAGCTATTCACGATGGTCTCCGAACTCAGGCACACTGACCATCTATATTTACTAGTGACTCCGTGGGCTATCTAGCATGCTCGTCGAATGATGACCAACGAAGATATTTTTCAAAGTCCACTCCCAACTAAGTGCTTCGTCGATCAGTTATAGCTGATTTGGAGGTTACTAGAAGGCAAAAGAATGCTGCTCCTAAAGTACACACCGCCGGACCCGAGCACCCATGGGGTGGATCACCCCACTCATGGAAAGGGCTAAGCATAATGTTGATGCTGGTGAGGCAAAGAACAACATCTTTGGATTGGTGGTGGCATGTGATTGTAGTGGAGCATACTTGGGGTCCCTCGTCACTTCTCGTTCAGGGGGTGACTGACCTAGAGATCCTGAAGTCGATGGTGTGACGAGAAGCTCTGGCTCTCACGACAGATTTGGGGTTACATAAAATCACAGCCACGACTAACTGTTTAGAGGTGGGGATAAAATTGAAGACTGTTGATATGAACTACTATGTTCACGTAATTCTTGTGATTAGGAAGCGGGCAAAAAATTCAGGAGATTTCATTTATTCATGAGGACGGAGCTTTAAAAATGGAAGCTCACGTGATAATACGCTCCGTCCTCCGGTTGCAGGTTGGTCGCCGTGTCTACTGACAGAATTATCCGTTGGGCTTTCTATACTTTACAACATCTTGAGTTAATAAAGTTCCAACATTCCGCTGAAAAAGTGAACCTGATCCACAATTCAGACTCCAGATTTCCATTTTAAATAGAGTTAAGATGTATTAGTCACTTCAGAAACATGAGGAAGAAAAGAACATATTTGCAATGTCATTAGCCTTTGATTATCTAAGAATAAAAACTACATTATCTACACTAGAAGGGCCATTTTAGTTAACAATATTCCCCTAATGAGATCACAGAGAGTCACTTAGGAAAGGAGTATGTGTTATAATGGTGCAAATCAAACATCTGGAGAAGTCCTGCAATATGAAATATACGCTTAGTAACCAAAGAACGAAAGAATCATCGTGACTTTATTCGTTTCTTCTTGGAGGCATCAAATGTGTGTTTATTTACCCACGAGTACACCCCTACGCATTATTCACTGTTCTAAGGTGGCATAGGCAGATCTACTGCGGAGATCATGCCCCACCGGTCAATTTGCAAAAATATAACCATACCTTTCACACATGCCACCTAATATTTGGGTGAAATAGGCAAGGAAATGAGAAATAAACACCACTCAGCTCAGATTTATTTTGGATGTTTTCTTATACATCTTCTACTATCTACTACTACTTATGAAAGCGCGAGTTTGGTGAATCCAAATGATCTGAGCGATCCAACCATCTATACCCAACGTCTCACGTTGCTTCAATGATGTATTCATCACATCATCAATAATTTGGAAATGCGTTAATTGCATTAATTGAAATTGGAAACAACATTAGTTGCACTGAAAGCAATTAATCTTGGAATCAACATCAGTTGTAGTTAATCTAGGAAATAATATTACCGTCAAACTGGTCGTGCCTTGCATGTATACGATTACTTTTTTTTTGAAGCTCATGAGCACGATTACTAACACTCCTTCAAGTAAGACACATGGGCACATTTCTACAATAAAATTTCAAGACCTTTAAAACCTTTAAATGTATATGGCATATGGCTCTCAGATTTGTCAAGGTCCACATTCAATTTTTTTTCCTCACCCTAACCTCAGCATCGATCAGTCACCAAAATATATTCTTCGTAATCTAGAAAAGTTATAGGAAAGCTTCATTTGGTCCTTATCCTTGGTCGGCATTTGTACTTACCAGTCTCCAAAATGAAATCTTATCATGTTCTCGGTATAAAGATCATTCTACATATTTTTCAAGAACACCACATTCTACATTTTTCATGAGTGGGATCCATAATGATCCAAGGTTCCCTTTGTTCATTCTTCTACGGTGTATTTGTAAGAGCCTATCATTACAATGATCAAACTGATCAATTCTCTGCAGTGAATCAGCTAGTAGTAAAAACTAATTTAACAGGACCATCTTTCATATAATGAACATGCACAGAAACCAACCCTAAACCACATTATCCATGCAAGCAATGCGGGCATACACCTACACACTCACTTACCTTGTCAATCACAATGCATCCCGCACGTCGCCTAGCTCACGACGGTGCCCACGCTGAGGCGAAAACAACGTTGTGCCCCTTCCACGTGAGCATGAGGTCGTCGTCCTCCCGCTTCATCCCCCACCCGGCCGCGTGCTCGTTCAACATTGTCCTTATCTCCCCGGCCGCCTCCTCGCCGAACGCCACCGCCCGGAACCCCGCGCCGCGCATCCTTTGCCCCCACCTCGCCCGGTCCTCCTGCCGCTCCACCCTGTCCACCCCTTCCTGCGCCAGAACGTTCTCCACCTTCCACCCGACCTCCGCCTCGTACCACCGCCGCTGCTCGCTCCCCTTGGGCAGGAAGGTGTCCACGGCGTCGTACGGGATCCACAGGAAGTTGAACGCCGCCCGGAGCCTCCCCACCACGTCCCCCGCCGTGAAGTCGGCATCCTCTTCGGCCACGACGACCAGCGTTGGGTCGAGGGTTCGGATGGACTTGAGGAGCATGGTCCGGAGCGAGACCGACTGTGTCAGGCTCACCGACCCGGCCGTCTCGTCGGGCACGGTGTGCAGCAGCATGTGGCAGTTGACGATGAGCGCCTCGGTGCCGTCCGAGACCAGCTGCTGCACCCGGAGCTGGTCGACTAAGGAAGTCAAGGCGTCGGCCGGCGAGGTGGGCACCATCCGGAAGTCCATTGTCACGTTGCGGGATCGCGCGAAGTTGACAAGCTTCGCGCCGAGCTCGTCGTAGGACATGTCGAGCGCCGGCGGTGGCCCGCTGCACCCGACATCAGCGACGGTGAGCCGGAGTATCGGGGGCCCCTCGGCGCGGCTGGCGAGCATGTCGATGAGGGTCGGCATCTGCATGCAGTGCGTCGTGCTGAGGTCGACGACGTGCACGACGGAGAAGCCCTCCACGGCCTCAAGGATGGCGTGGTTGGCGGCCATGTAGCCGAACCGGTGCCACGGCGTGAGGTCGACGAAGCTGGCGAGCTCGACGGCCGTGAAGCGGTGCAGGTGGAGCGCGGCCGACTCGACCGCGGCGGCCACGGCCGCGGTCACCGCCTTGCAGGCCCCCGTCCTGGAAGCGCGCGCGACGAGCGCGCAGAGGAACGCCGCGGTGAGCCGCTGGTTGGAGTCCCCGTCGGCGGGGGCGATGTTGTTGAGCACCCAGAGGATCTGCTGCGTGAGCGTGGCGTCGTTGGCCTCGATGGCGTTGGCGCAGTGCACCAGAAGCTGCTCCATGCAGCCGGCGCTGTTGAGGTTCCCCAGGGAGATCTTGGAGGAGGGCGGCAGCGTCGGGAACAAGCTCCCGGCAGCCGGCCACGGGCGTGCCCTCGGCGCGCCGACGTCAAGGAAGAGCCCTAGCCCTAGCCCGTGGTGCCCATTAGGGTAGAGAGGCGGTGCAGTCACTGCAGCATGGGTGAACTGCATCATGTAGGGGGGTCGCGAGGTGGGTGGAATGGAAGGCAACAAATTTGCGGCGCTGCGGCGATGATTAGAAAAGAGCAAAGAGGCAGAGCTAGTACACGTCCAGCAGTTTGAGGAGCGGATTTGGTGCTTGTACAAGGCATATATAGAGGGCCGTGCACTCGCTCGCCCGAATCGGAGATACAACCTACAGCTACATACACGTGCTTTCCCTATGCCAATAGAACTTTGGGAACGCGTATCAAAGGGGAAACCGAGGGAGACGGAGAATGGAGAGAGCTTGATTGATTCATCAAGTACGTACGTACAGGGAATATTTCAGTCGAGGGATTTGTATTTAGCTAGCTGGCTAGAAACCATCTGGAGCTGGAAGAAAGGGCAGGGAAATTAAAATCTGTGTTCCATGTATGTACCATGAAACAGGATCGAGATCTAACAGCACTATTTTATGCAACTAGCTAGAAGGAATCGACAGGGTGATTAATAAGCACATGTACGTAGTACATGCATGCTTGATATCGATCGACTAGCTAGCAGCTCCGCTGGTATTTGAATCCAAGAGTGAAAGCTGGGGGGAATTGTGCTTGTGGGTCTGTAGTAGTAACTTGTAAGCTGGAGGAGAAACAGGTGCGCGAGAGATCGAGAAGAAGGGGAGGGGAAAGCAGGAGGAAGGTTTACCGGTCACAACTCAAGGTCCATAATTGTAGACGGAATTTTGTGGTCGTTTGTTGGATTGTTGTGGATGGGCACAGCCTTATAGAGTGCTATTAGTCTACTGCAATTATCAGGATAGCACCATGTTACAATAGTTTAATAGTAATAGCTTAGGTAGTACTCCCTTTGTTCAAAAATGCGAGTATAAGACATACTCCCTCCGGTCATTTTTACTCTGCATATTAGAATTCTCTGAAGTCAAACTTCACAAAGTTTGACCGTATTTATATGAAAAAATATCAACATTTGCCATGCTAAAGTTATACAATATGAAACTTTAAGTCATGACACATCTATTGATATTGATTTCAGATTGTGAATGTTGGTACTTTTTTCTATAAAGTTGATCAAACTTTACGAGGCTTGACTTCAGTCAAATCTTATATGCGAACTAAAAAGGACCGGAGGGAGTATATTTTTGAATCTGATATATATAAGCACGTTTTAGTCTGTTTGTTGGCTCATTCATTCCGTATATAAATCTATATTAAAATATTCAAAACATCTAATATTTATGAAGGGAGGAAGGGAGGAAGTACTTCCTCCGTTTTTATTTACTCTGCATATTAAGTTTGACTGAAGTTAAACTTCATAAAGTTTGACCATATTTATAAAAAAAATTATGAATATTTACAATAACGAATCTATATGATAGGAAAGTATATTCAATATGAATCAAACAGTATTGATTTGTTATTGTATATGTTAATACTTCGGTCTATAAACTTTATCAAAGTTAACAAGGTTTGACTTTGACCAAAACTAATATGCGAAGTAAATAAAAACGGAGGGAGTAGTGTTGTCACCTGGTAAATATCACGTACTCCCTCCGTCCAAAATTACTTGTCGCAGAAATAAATAAAAATAAATGTATCTAGAACTAAAATACATATCGATACATCAATTTCTCTGACAAGCATTTCGGGACAGAGTGAGTACTTTGACAATTACCTACTAACAAAATAGGAAATTATCAAATAATATTAGAGCAACTCCAATGGGGCGTCCCATTTCGTCCGCCGCAGTCTGTTTGGGTCGACGCGGACAAAAGAGGAGGCCCAACACACTGACCCAAACCCAAATCAAGTCCGCTAATTTGCGCCCCAAATGTGCCGGCGCGGACGAACAGACGCCACACTCGCCTTCTCGGTGTCCGTCACATCCCCACCTGACGGTCGTCCAACTGCCCGTGGCCTTCCTGGTCAGTTTAATTTATGATCTTGGCCCACGCGCCAGTGACGGCGGTCATCCTTTTTTAAGCCGACCATGCGGCGGGGCCGTCATCATCCACTTCCAGCTAGCCCCTGTCCCCATCTAGCCACATTCTGCTTCTCCGTCGCCGGCAAATCCTAGCCACCCCAGCGCAACCAGATGGGGCTCTTCTCCGGCGCCGGCAGCAGCAAGGCCAAGGGCAAGGCCCCCGCCATTCTTTTTCCCTTGGAGTTTCTCCCGCCTTTACCGGCGCCAGCTCGCTGGCCGAGGCAGCGCGTCAACGTGCCAGTGCACCAGGCGGAGTGGCACTGAGGACGCTGCCGCCGCCTAGGGCAGCGCACCGCCTCGTAGTTTAGTTTGTTTTTAATTTTCATTAATGCAAATGTGGACGCATGGACTTTCGCCAGCCTTCGTGGGTGGCTTTAATGTTTAATTAATGTTGTTTTTATTTTAAAAATGCATGTATTCTTTTTTTTTCTCGTGCCGTCAAAATGAATCGGGTCAACGTTGGGTGCATGCACCGACCCAAACACGAAAGCGAATGTTTATGTCCGCTTGACCGACTCAAACAGACAAAAAACAAATAAAATCAGTGTCAGTTTAGGTCGGCTGTTGAAGTTGCTCTATGGCGAGAGGGCGGAGAGCGCGCGCTCACGGGCCATGGCATGATGAAATGATTTCGTCAGTTTGGAACCAGGTCCCGCATGGGACGAGGCAGCGCTAGTAATTACAGGGTCCATTCTATTTAATATTCCCATTGTTTACGAGCAGAAAGCGACTCTTTGTTTGGATTTAAACTTACACGTCCAAGCTTGGCAAAACAATCCGACCAAATAATTCTGTAGGCCAGGATGCCACTGATATTTTTGTTTTCAGAGACAGGATGCTACTGATATGTGTAGACCCAACCGCACTGATTTTTTAAAAAGAATTTTTTTCAGTTCCCCAACGGCACTGATATTTGACAGTTGTGTCTTCATGTATAGTTCCACTCTAAGTATCCCGTCAGTTTCCCCGAAAAAAAGTATTTGTTTAGTTCTTGTGAGGATATATACGATGACCCTAAGAGCATTTTCAGCTGTTCAGCCTTCCAGGACGTCAAAAAAGAGCGGTCTGGGGACGAACCGGCGCTAGATCGGTCCCTGGGGGCGACGTAGCTCCCAGCCATGCCCCTAGACGCCCCTCAATCCGCGGCAAATTTAAACGTAGTCATTCCCGCTCATAAAATAGACGCCACAAATCCGGCGATCATGCGGCCACAGTTCCGCGATCGAATGAAAAGTTCGGCGTTCAAAAAGAAAGGGCGCGCGTGCAGGGCATCAGACGATGAGGTCGATCTCCGGTGTAGGCGGAGTCGGCGTGCGCGGGCTTGGCGGGCTCGGAGCTTATTTTGTGTTGGGCGACGTCGGCGTGGCTTCTGTGCTGGGCGGCGTCGGCGTGGCTTCTGTGTTGCGGGGACTCGTAGAGGCATCACCGCTCGGGCTTGGCGGCGGCGTGGGCGTGGGAGTTGGCGGCACCGTCGACGGCAGCTGGTTCAGGATGAGACCACGCTCCGCCAAGTACCACGCCTTGACCGTCTCGTCATTGCTCTGGAGCATGTCCGCCCCGCCCAGCAGGAAAGCCAGGTCGGTGTTCCTCTTCTTCGCGGCGACGTTGGTCCGAAGTAGGTCGAGCTTGACGGCGCTGCTCGTCATCAACGCCGACCACCACGCCTCGGTCTTCTCTTCACGCAGGACGACCCGGGCCTGTGCGTCGGCGAGGCAATGCTCGATGGACTACTGCACCCGCGCGGTAGCCGCGTCGACGTGTTTCACCTTCTTGGCCCCTTTGTTGCCGTCCGGCCGCCCCTCTGACACGCCCGGCGTCGGCGCGTCCGGCTTGTAGGTCTTCTTGGCCTTGTCGAGGGTGCGCCGGACTTCCGCCCACTTCTCGCACTTGTCAATGCGCTTGTAAACGTGGAGGTACTTGAACTCTTGGTCGCGGTTGCCTAGGCGATACAAGGCGAACATGCGCACCAGCTGCGCGGAGGAACAAATAGTTGGCGGGCACGCATGGCGAATAGAAGCGGGAGACCGGCATGCCGTACCTGATCCTCGACGTTGGCGCCGCTCTCCGGGTAAGCGGCGATCTCCTCGACGATCCCATGCCATTTGTTGCACGCCGCCTAGATGAACCCCCCATGGTTCATCATTGCCTTCGCCCCGCGCTGCATGTAGACGCCTCTAAAGTAGGGGTCGACGAGCTTGCGCTCGTCGAATCGGCCTTGATGTGCTCCCAGTACGTCTCGATGTTCTGGTTCGTGTCGGTGGTCGGGTCGAGGCAGATGACTTTCCACGCTTCGGCGAGGCATTCCTGTTCCTTGGACGTCCACTTAATGCGTGGCTCACCGGTCCTGGCCGCCCCCTTCTTCTTCTTGCGCCTCCTCGCCGGAACAGTCGCCGGCTCCTCCTCCTCCTCCTCGTGCTCCTCCGGCTCCTCCTCGCCGTACTCGAGCTCGCCGTCCATGTCGCTGCTGAGGTCCACCGTGTCGTCCTGGGTAGCGAACCCGGGGGATGCGACGGCCGCGGCCGAGCCTGCCGCGATGATGCCGTCCATGTCGGTGTCGGTCTCGTCGGTGTCGCCGAGGTGCGACGTGGAAGCTTGTGAGAAGGGCAACGCGCCACGGCGGAGAGGGGGCGTCGGGGAGCACGCGTAAGCCGGCGGCGAGTAGTTGTATGGAGGGTACTGCACGCCGGCGAAGGCGGGTGAGGGCGTGTGCTGGGTCGGGTGTCCATGGAGGAAGGTGACGTTGGGGTTGAACCCGCCGTGCGTGTCCCCGTCGGCATAGCCCGGCGACGGCGTGCATCCCCATAGTTGCGGCGACGACGAGAAACCGGACAGAGAGCTGGCGCTTTGCTGGCTCCAAGGTACGTACTAGGTGTGGCCGCTTGGTGGATTCATCATCCCCAAGCGAGTCGCCTCGGCCTCGCTTGGTCCGCCGCAGCAGCAGCGGCACGTGCCGCGTTGTCACGGGCCTTCTTGGCTGTTGCCCTGTTCCGCAGGTCGTCGGTGACAGCCTCCCGTCGCTGAACTTCCGCCCTCCACTCGGCGCTTGTCATGCCCAGTGGCTTGGAAGGCGGCGCCCTCGGCTTTCTCTGCTTTGGCTGGGTGACGGAGGCGGTCGCGGTGGTTGCAGCGCGGGGGATCACGTACTTCTTCGGCGGCATGGCGACGGCTGGGAGGCGAGCGGGAGGGAGATTGGCGGGAGGAAAGGAGAGCATGGGAGGGAAGTAGGGGGCGAGGGCGGGAAGAAACGGCGGGAAGAGGCTCTCGACTCGCCGATAGAGCGGCTCCATGCCCCTTTTCGCTTGTGCCGGCGCTCCTAGACGCGCCCCAGCGCGCCGGGTTCGGCCTGGATCCGCCGACACCAGTTTCGACCTGAGCCGGCGAAAAAGGGGCTCCTGAGGATGCGACTGAGCCGAATTTTAGGCACCGGTGCGGCAAAAACACCTGGAAAAAGCCTGTTAGAGCCGCGGCTGGAGATGCTCTAAACACATGAGGAAGAGGAAACTGTGCAGATGCGTCACCCCTCACATAACTTTGTTTATACTCAGCTTGTTAGGCCGAGAGCACCGGCATGTCCAGATTTACGCTAAACACCCAGAACTTCTCCTTCATAAGAATTCCTCTTAGACAACCTATAGTGGGAGTAACTTTAGTGATAACAAAAGGTCAAACTCAGCAAATTTGCTTAGGCTGGTCGTAATGGTAATATCATAACTAGTATCATACATGCCAACTAGATAATTTTGATGTAATGTCATAAAATTAAATGAAAAAAGAGCGTTGAGTATCATATCATGATACAGTATCTAATAAATGCTATGCTAATATGTGTCAAACATGACAATAAATAAAGTACTACATGATACTAATATATGATATTAGGGAGGTAGTATCATATGCATGATACCCCCATTACAACCAGCCTTATGTGGCAATGATTTAATAAGAAGAGAGATGAATTGAGTAACATCACACATACCAAAACAAAATGAGTCTACAAGCTTAGAAATTAAGTGTTGAACGACGTCATATTACTCCTTACTATGAAGATAGTAATATACACTAGTAACATATATATATATATGTGTGTGTGTGTGTGTGTGTGTGTGTGTGTGTGTGTGTTACTCCCCGCTGTGAGTAGTCTTATGTAAACAAGTTTTTATCATTTATGTCACCGGTTGGGTCCCACTACTCGGTTTTGTCACTAAGAATTTCAACTGCTCAAAAATGCCATCGCTTCGTTAGAAACATGCTAAAAATGCCACTAGACACCATTATTATGATCTCAAATATCTTTTCTCATATTATAATGACATAAATACCTATGAATCAACATGCGAGCTCTTTCTCTATCTCACTATAATAAAGTGTGGTGCCCACTTGTTCCCAACAGTGTTCTTTTTCTTCCTGTAAAATTATTCGTTTGGTTACTCCTGACAAGTGGGGCCACACTTATCATTGTGAGATAGAGCGAACTGACATGTGGGTCTAGACTTACTTTTGTCATATAACATGGTCAATGGGTTTGACGTGAAAATAACAATGTCTAATGTCATTTTTGAGCAAACATCTAATGGAATTATGGAATTTTTTAGCAAGCATCTTACGAATTGATGGCATTTTTGAGTAGCTGTAATTTCTAATGACAAAACTGAGTAGTGTGATATAACTAGTGTCATAAATGATAAAAACCCGTTGTAAACAGGTCCTGAAAGAACTGAAGATTCGGACAATGCCACGAGTTTTGCAGTTTCTTTTGGGACCACCTGCACATCAGGATACCCTTCATCTTCAACCTCCGAACAACGCATTGTTCATCTCAACCCCTACGCGCGATTTACTACAGCCGCAGCGCGAGAGCCCCGTCCCCTGTCTCGCCTCCGGTGAACTCCTGCCCAAGCCCTCACCCGGAGATGCCGCGGTAGGCTGCAACGTCCCGGCCTCCTGCGATGCGCAGTGCAGCAGCCACTGTACATGCAGAGTGTTGTGTGAGGGTACGCACGGCTGCATGATGCATGCACACGTACGTACGTACCCCTATGTTGCAACTGTACATATCTTACTATTCCAGACGTCACGCACGCACGGTGTCTACGTGACCCGTCAGCGCGCCACGCACGATCCCGTGAGGCCGCGTGACCCAATCAAACGTCCGCGCAGTAAAGGATGGCTCATGGCTGGTACGCGCACAAGCACGTACGCCGACGGCGCGCCCGCGCGACGCGCTGGTCCCGACTCCCGGCGGCGTCCCAGCCACATGCGCGCGCGCGATCGGCAGTAGTACCATACGGGCGTCCGAGTGTTCTCCCCAGTTATTGCACCCCAATCCCGCGCGTGCCGCCCGGCGGTCCACCAACACGCACCGCTGCACGGAAGTGTTCAATGAAGCAGCAGCAGCAGCAGCAGTACTCGATACGCCCCGACCCCGCACGATGAATCAATGGGGGCATGCAGATCCGCATGCATCCGCGTGATCGGCTAGCGGTAGTAACCAATCGCCCATGGTTCCTCGTGACACCGCCTGCATTGCATGTGCATGGGGTCGACGAGCAGATGTCATTGCGATAGGGTTAGTTACTGATCCATGTCATGCAGAAAGGATCTGGGGACCACGTGGCAGTTCCATTTTGTAGGTTATCCTTCGCTGGCTGGCGGCCGCGCCTGAGCTTTACTGAGCCCGTTGTTTCCCTCTTTTTGGAATCGATCGATGGGGCACGGGCACATGAAATGCAGTGAACTGTAAACAACATTTGATTGCTTTGCGGATTATTGGGTCCAGCAGCCTTGAATTGGACCAGGGAATCGAAACTATGCATGTGTAGGATCCCCTTTTTTTTTTTTTAAGGAATGATCCAGGTACAAAGGCTAGGCAAAAATTCCTAGTGTCACCTCTATTACATTGGGCCACATGTAAGAGCATCTCAACAGCAGACAAAAAACATAGCGATTGATAAAAAAGTTTTTTCTGTTTTGGGGCCAAAAATTATCTCCAACAGCAGACCGAAACCTACATGGCAACCAAAAGAAAAATGTTATGGCCTAAAGTTTATATGGGTCTCCCCAAGCTTAACCCCCCCTCCCCCCCCCCCCCCCCCCCCCCCCCCCCAAAAAAAGAAACAAAAAAGCAGCCACGGGAACGCCAATTGCCACCCTTGCAATTACCCCGCCGCAGTCGTCGCCTCTCCCGCCTTCGCCCGCACCGGAATCGGTCCACCGACTGATGATGACACATACCTAGGGTAGGGCCGTAGGCCTGACCTAGACACCCTACCCAAGGACACTGCCCTAGAGTCAAAGACAAAGATCTACAGAAGATACCGACTGAAATCACCTTGAAGTGTAATCCACTCGACGACAGATTCCACTCGGATATCCCAATTCCACTCGACATAATCATTACACTCGACCATACAAAAGAATCACTCGGAGCATAGAAGGCCTACAGTCACCCCGGGATGGCAATGCTCAGGCATTCACTCCGTAGTCATAAAGTTCATTAATAGCAGTCGTTACCAGTAACGCCCCTATCTTAACTCACATTGAACCCTGTGTAACCGAGGGCTGGAGGGGCCTGGCGCACTCTATATAAGCCACCCCCTCCTCTGGCAAAAGGGTTCGGTCCCCCTGTAACTTTCACGCACAATCCAGTCGACAAGCCTCTGAGGCACCGAGACGTAGGGCCGTTACCTCCTCCGAGAGGGGCCTGAATTCGTAAAGCTGCGTGTACAACCTCGTCGTAGTTAGGGTCTTGCCTCCTCCTACATACCCCCTTATTCTTACTGTCAGACTCGTTCCCATGACACCGACCGCTCCGGCTGCTGCTCCCATGATCGCCTCCATGCCCGCCACCACCCTCTTGCCCATTACCGCTGCCCAAACCATTGCGCACCCAACCAACCGCCGCCACCCGATTCGGTCGTCCACCACTACTACAGAACCTAACAACACTGACTAGCCAAATCATATTATCACCAACTGGTTTTTGGCCAGTCAGTGCCTCGGGGTCAGTGATGACATTGTCAGCACCGACTAGTCAGTTGGCGATCACTGATCTTTTCCTAAGAGCGAAAAATAGCAGCAACTAGCTTCACAGAAGATCCCATGCCAACAAAGTCGGACACGATTGCATTTTCACATAAGATCACATATACAATCCTCTAACAATTTTTTGGAGAGCATCACATATACATCCATCTTCTCACAGAAGGTCACATACACACAAGGCAAACAATGCCAGCCATGGCTTACATAGTTATTTTTCCCCTAAACACCAATCTATACCCTTTTTAGATGAAAACACCAATCTATGCCTTTTTTAGATGAAAACACCAATCTATACCTACTGATAAAGGGAATATGTATACTTGGCCCATCATGCTATTTTGCAAAAAATCCCCTGATGTTTCTGGTAATCAACCCACAGTCCAGTTTTAAGTCAGATTTTTGCTTTTGCGGGAAATCTCCTGATGTTTATGATAATTGTCGGTGTAAAAACCGGCAGACCTCAGGGTAGGGGGTCCCGAGCTGTGGATCTTGTATATATGGTAACAAGAACGAGGGAGACAGTGTTTACCCAGGTTCGGGCCCTCTTGATGGAGATAAACCCCTACGTCCTGCTCTTGTTTATATGGATAGAGATGTATCGAGTACAAGCTTGATCTAACTCGAGATCGTAAGATGTGTTCTAACCCTAGGACTAGGTGAATGAAATTGTGTTCAAGTCCCCTCTACGGGCTAAACCCCCTGGCTTATATACACGTTAGTTAGGGGGATCTAGGATTACACGGTCGGTTTCTATGTGTGGAGGCGGCAAGAGAAGTCTTGGAGTATACATCAAGTCTTTGGTAGATGTAGTCTTGATCACGCCTCCAGCGTGCGGCTTCCAAAGTCCACCTCGAGGGGAATGAGGGCCCACCAACCTAGCCCGAGGATCATGGGCCGACTAGGTTAGTACCCCTTAGTCCAGGACATTGTCAATAATAAACCCGTAGGCCAGTTTTAAGTCAGATTTTATATTTTACAGGAAACCCCCAGATAATTGGGTTAATCAAGCCCAGTACATATCAAATGCTTTTTAAAAATACCCATTATCATTTAGACCCTAACTCCAAATTTAACATGTTTTATATGGAATTTTATTAGCAAAAAATGAACACCTGAGCAAAACCAGGATTGGAGATGAAACAAACCATCTAGAACCACACGTGCATAACTCGCCATAACCTCCCAGTAAAAACATATTTATCATCTTATGACCAGAGAGACACCTTATGATTGACAGCATTCAAACGTGTTGTGATTATGTGAGCACTGAGGCCACCGTCGGTGAGGTGGGAAGGAGGATAAGTGGCAACACAGATTGGATGACATGTGTTGAAAGAACGTATGTGGATCTATTGGGGTCTTGCCTCATGATTATTGGGATAGGGGGAGTGTGCTATTTTTTCTCCCTTGCAACGCGCAAGTTCTTTTGCTAGTGTATACATAATTCAATCTCTAACCTTATGACTCATCCTCAAACTTTGCTCTACAAAGACCACAAGCACACAAAGAAACAACTTTAAGATCAAAACTTCTGACTTATACGAATTTACAAATCTTAGGACTCAAACATGCACCAACCTATGCAATGTCTTCTTACCGCTAACATACATCAACAATATTAAAAATAAATATCAGCAATAGGAGAACAAGACGGTATACATTAGGGGTTTAGGAAGAGGGTGCAGTCGATGATCTTCATGAGTACCTTGACAAACACGTTGAACTTCTTGAGCAGGGTGTCATCATCCTCCTACATTATAAAAAGGAGAAAAGTCCAAATTTCAAGGAATGTCACAATATGTTGCTCCAGACTTGCTGAATTTTTCTCATATTGCTACCCATAATATGCATGGTGCTTGATAACCCACAAGTACAGGGGATCGCAACAGTTTTCGAGGGTAGAGTATTCAACCCAAATTTATTGATTCGACACAAGGGCAGCCAAAGAATATTCTCAAGTATTAACAGTTGAGTTGTCAATTCAACCGCACCTGAAAGACTTAATATCTGCAGCAAATTATTTAGTAGCAAAGTAATATGGAAGTAATGGTAACGATGGCAAAAGTAACGGTAGCAGTTTTGTAGTAATTGTAACAATGGCAACGGTAAAATAACTAATCAAAGATCAATATGTGAAAAGCTCGTAGGCAATGGATCAGTGATGTATAATTATGTCAGATGCGATTCCTCACGTAACAGTTATAACATAGGGTGACACAGAACTAGCTCTAGTTCATCAATGTAATGTAGGCATGTATTCCGAATATAGTTATACGTGCTTATCGAAAAGAACTTGCATGACAACTTTTGTCCTACCCTCCCGTGGCAGCGGGGTCCTATCAGAAACTAAGGGATATTAAGGCCTCTTTTTAATAGAGTACCGGAAGAAAGCATTAACACTTAGTGAATACATGAACTCCTCAAACTATAGTCATCACCGGGAGTGGTCCCGATTATTGTCACTTCGGGGTTACCAGATCATAACACATAGTAGGTGACTATTGACTTGCAAAATAGGATCAAGAACTCACATATATTCATGAAAACATAATAGGTTCAGATCTGGAATCATGGCACTCGGGCCCTAGTGACAAGCATTAAGCATAGCAAAGTCATAGCAACATCAATCTCGGAACATAATGGATACTAGGGAGCAAACCCTAACACAACTAACTCGATTACATGATAAATCTCATCCAACCCATCACCGTCCAGCAAGCCTATGACGGAATTACTCACGCACGGCGGTGAGCATCATGAAATTGGTGATGGAGGAAGATTGATGATGATGATGGCGACGGATTCCCCTCTCCGGAGCCCCGAACGGATTCTAGATCAGCCCTCCCGAGAGAGATTAGGGCTTGGTGGCGGCTCCGTATCGTAAAACGCGATGAATCCTTCTCCCTAATTTTTTTCTCCCTGAACATGAATATATAGAGTTGGAGTTCAGGTCGGTGGAGCATTAGGGGGCCCACGAGACAGTGGGCACGCCCCCACCCTCGTGGACAGGGTGTTGGCCCCCTGACGTTGATTCTTTCGCCAGTATTTTTTATATATTCCAAAAATATTCTCCTTGAAGTTTCAGGTCATTCCGAGAACTTTTATTTCTGGACAAAAATAACACCATGGAAAT
This sequence comes from Triticum aestivum, assembly GCF_018294505.1. Taxonomy (NCBI): domain Eukaryota; kingdom Viridiplantae; phylum Streptophyta; class Magnoliopsida; order Poales; family Poaceae; genus Triticum; species Triticum aestivum. Next base: position 168,207,265 of record NC_057797.1, on the reverse strand, counting down.
TCTGCTGAAAACAACGTCAGTCCGGGTTAGTTCCATTCAAATCATGCAAGTTAGAGTCCAAAACAAGGTCAAAAGTGTTTGGAAAAGTAGATACGATGGAGACGTATCAACCCCCTCAAGCTTAAACCTTTGCTTGTCCTCAAGCAATTCAGTTGACAAACTGAAAGTGATAAAGAAAAACTTTTACAAACTCTGTTTGATCTTGTTGTTGTAAATATGTAAAGCCAGCATTCAAGTTTTCAACAAAGATTATGAACTAACCATATTCACAATAACATTTAGGTCTCATGTTTACTCATATCAATGGCATAATCAACTAGCGAGCAATAATAATAAATCTCGGATGACAACACTTTCTCAAAACAATCATAATATGATATAATAAGATGGTATCTCGCTAGCCCTTTTTGAGACCGCGAAACATAACTGCAGAGCACCTTTGAAGTTCAAGGACTGACTAAACATTGTAATTCATGGTAAAAGAGATCCAGTCACAGTCATACTCAATGTAAACTAATAGTAATGCATGCACATGACAGCGGTGCTCTCCAACTGGTGCTTTTTAATAAGAGGATGATGAATCAACATATAAGTAAATAGATAGGCCCTTCGCAGAGGGAAGCAGAGATTTGTAGAGGTGCCAGAGCTCGATTTTTGAAATAGATATGAATAATATTTTGAGTGGTATACTTTCATTGTCAACATAACAACCAAGAGATCTCGATATCTTCCATGCTACACACATTATAGGCGGTTCCCAAACAGAATGGTAAAGTTTATACCCCCCACCACCAACAAACATCAATCCATGGCTTGTACGAAACAACGGGTGCCTCCAACTAACAACAATCCTGGTGGCGTTTGTTTGCAATTATTTTAATTTAAGCATGGGACTAGGCATCCCGGTTACCAGCCATTTTCTCGTGAGTGAGGAGTGCTACCTCTTGAGCATGCGTTGGTTTTCCCTTGAAGAGGAAAGGGTGATGCAACATTGTAGCGTAAGTATTTCCCTCAGTTTTTGAGAACTAAGGTATCAATCCAGTAGGAGGTAACACACAAGTCACCTAGTACATGCACAAACGAACAAGAACCTCGCAACCAACGCGATAAAGGGGTTGTCAATCCCTTCTCGGCCACTTACAAAAGTGAGATCTGATAGAGATAATAAGACAAAAAATTTTGGTATTTTTATGATATAGATTGGAAAATAAAGATTGCAAAATAAACAGTAATAGAAATAGCAAATTGATATGAAAATAATATGATGGAAGATAGACCCGGGGGCCATAGGTTTCACTAGTGGCTTCTCTCAAGATAGCAAATTCTACGATGGGTGAACAAATTATTGTCTAGCAATTGATAGAAAAGCAAATACTTATGAGAATATATAGGCATGATCATGTATATAGGTATCACGTCCGCGACAAGTAGACCGAAATGATTCTGCATCTACTACTATTACTCCACACATCAACCGCTATCCAGCATGCGTCTAGAGTATTAAGTTCATAAGAACAGAGTAACGCATTAGGCAAGATGACATGATGTAGAGGGATAAACTCAAGCAATATGATATAAACCCCATCTTTTTATCCTCGATGGCAACAATACAATATGTGCCTTGCTACCCCTGCTGTCACTGGGAAAGGACACCGCAAGATCAAACACAAAGCTAAGCACTTCTCCCATTGCAAGAACGATCAATCTAGTAGGCCAAACCAAACTGGTAATTCGAAGAGACTTGCAAAGATATTTAAATCATGCATAAAAGATTTCAGAGAAGAATCAAATATTGTTCATAGATAGTCTTGATCATAAACCTACAATTCATCGGATCTCGACAAACACACTGCAAAAAGAATTACATCGAATAGATCTCCAAGAGAATCGAGGAGAACTTTGTATTGAGATCCAAAGAGAGAGAAGAAGCCATCTAGCTAATAACTATGGACCCGAAGGTCTGTGGCAAACTACTCACACATCATTGTAGAGGCTATGGTGTTGATGTAGAAGCCCTCCGTGATCGATTCCCCCTTCGGCGGAGCACCGGAAAAGGCCCCATGATGGGATCTCACGGGTACAGAAGGTTGCGGCGATGGAAATAGGGTTTCGTGGTGCTCCTAGATGTTTTCGGGGTATATGGGTATATATAGGAGGAAGAAGTGCGTCGGTGGAGCTGCAAGGGGCCCACGAGGGTGCGGGGCGCGCCCTCCTGCCTCGTGGCCTCCTTGCTTCTTTCTTGACGTCCACGCCAAGTCTCCTGGATCACGTTTGTTCCAAAAGTAACTCTCCCGAAGGTTTCATTCCGTTTGGATTCCGTTTGATATTCCTTTTCCGCGAAACACTAAAATAGGCAAAAAAAACAGCAATTTGCACTGGGCCTTTGATTAGTAGGTTAGTCCCAAAAATAATATAAAAATGTATATTAAAGCCCATTAAACATCCAAAACAGATAATATAATGGCATGGAACAATAAAAAATTATAGATACGTTGGAGACGTATCAAGCATCCCCAAGCTTAATTGCTGCTCGTCCTCGAGTAGGTAAATGATAAAAACGGAATTTTTGATGTGGAATGCTACCTAGCATAATTCTCAATGTAATTTTATTCATAGTGGCATGAATGTTCAGAACCAAAAGATTCAAGACAAAAGTTTAATATTGACATAAAAATAATAATACTTCAAGCATACTAACAAAGCAATCATGTCTTCTCAAAATAACATGGCCAAAGAACGTTATCCCTACAAAATCATATAGTCTGGCTATGCTCTATCTTCACCACACAAAGTATTTAAATCATGCACAACCCCGATGACAAGCCAAGCAATTGTTTCATACTTTTGGCTTTCTTAAACTTTTTCAATCTTCACGCAATATATGAGCGCGAGCCATGGATATAGCACTATATGTGGAATAGAATGGTGGTTGTGGAGAAGACAAAAGAAGAAGTAATCTCACATCAACTAGGCATATCAACGGGCTATGGAGATGCCCATCAATAGATATCAATGTGATTGAGTAGGGATTGCCATGCAATGGATGCACTAGAGCTATAAGTGTATGAAAGCTCAAAAAGAAACTAAGTGGGTGTGCATCCAACTTGCTTGCTCATGAAGACCTAGGGCATTTTGAGGAAGCTCACCATTGGAATATACAAGCCAAGTTCTATAATGTAAAATTCCCACTAGTATATGAAAGTGACAACATAGGAGATTCTCTATCATGAAGATCATGGTGCTACTTTGAAGCACAAGTGTGGTAAAAGGATAGTAGCATTGTCCCTTCTCTCTTTTTCTCTCAATTTTTTTGGGCCTTCTCTCTTTTTATGGCCTTTCTCCTTTTTTTTTGTCCGAAGTCTCATCCCGACTTGTGGGTGAATCATGGTCTCCATCATCCTCTTCTCACTTGGGACAATGCTCTAATAATGATGATCATCACACTTTCATTTACTTACAACTCAAAAATTACAACTCGATACTAGAACAAAATATGACTCTATATGAATGCCTCCGGTGGTGTACCAGGATGTGCAATGAATCAAGAGTGACATGTATGAAAGAATTATGAATAGTGGCTTTGCCACAAATACGATGTCAACTACATGATCATGCAAAGCAATACAACAATGATGAAGCGTGTCATAATAAACGGAACGGTGGTAAGTTGCATGGCAATATATCTCGGAGTGGCTATGGAAATGCCATAATAGGTAGGTATGATGGCTATTTTGAGGAAGGTATAAGGTGGATGTATGGTACCGGCGAAAGTTGCGCGGTACTAGAGAGGCTAGCAATGGTGGAAGGGTGAGAGTGCGTATAATCCATGGACTCAACATTAGTCGTAAGAACTCACATACTTATTACAAAAATCTATTAGTTATCAAAACAAAGTACTATGCGCATGCTCCTAGGGGGATAGATTGGTAGGAAAAGACCATCACTCATCCCCGACCGCCACTCATAAGGAAGACAATCAATAAATAAATCATGCTCCGACTTCATCACATAACGGTTCACCATACGTGCATGCTACAGGAATCACAAACTTTAGAACAAGTATTTCTCAAATTCACAACTACTAAACTAGCATGACTCTAATATCACCATATTCATATCTCCAAACAGTCATCAAGTATCAAACTTATCATAGTATTTAATGCACATTTTATGATAGTTTTTATTATACCCATCTTGGATGCCTATCATATTAGGACTAATTTTATAGCCAAAGCAAATTACCATGTTGTTCTATAAGACTCCCAAAATAATATAAGTGAAGCATGAGAGATCAATAATTTCTATAAAATAAAACCAGCACCCTACTCTAAAAAGATATAAGTGAAGCACTAGAGTAAAATTATCTACCTCAAAAGATATAAGTGAAGCACATAGAGTATTCTAATAAATTCTGATTCATGTGTGTCTCTCCAAAAGGTGTGTACAGCAAGAATTATTGTGGTAAACTAAAAATCAAAGACTCAAATCATACAAGACGCTCCAAGCAAAACACATATCATGTGGTGAATAAAAATATAGCCTCAAGTAAAGTTACCGATAGACGAAGACGAAAGAGGGGATGCCTTCCGGGGCATCCCCAAGCTTAGGCTTTTGGTTGTCCTTAAATTTTACCTTGGGGTAACTTGGGCATCCCCAATCTTAGGCTCTTGCCACTCTTTATTCCAAAATCCATCAAATCTTTACCCAAAACTTGAAAACTTCACAATACAAAACTTCAACAGAAAATCTCATGAGCTCCGTTAGTATAAGAAAACAAACCACCACTTCAAGGTACTGTAATGAACTCATTATTTATTTATATTGGTGTTAAACCTACTGTATTCCAACTTCTCTATGGTTCATACCCCCTGATACTAGCCATAGATTCATCAAAATAAGCAAACAACACACGAAAAACAGAATCTGTCAAAAATAGAACAGTCTGTAGTAATCTGTAGGTTTCGAATACTTCTGTAACTCCAAAAATTCTGAAATAAATTGGTGGAAGTTAGGAATTTTTCTATTAATCATATGCAAAAATAATCAACCTAATTGCACTCTCCAGTAAAAAAAGGCAGCAAATCTCATAAGCGCTAAAGTTTCTGTTTTTACAGCAAGATCGCAAAGACTTCCCCCAAGTCTTCCCAAAGGTTCTACTTGGCACAAATACTAATTAAAAGAATAAAACCACATCTAAAAAGAATCTAGATGAATTATTTATTACTAAACAGGAACAAAAAACAAGAAACAAAAATAAAATTGGGTTGCCTCCCAACAAGCGCTATTATTTAACGCCCCTAGCTAGACATTGATAATTTCGATGATGCTCGCATGAACGACAAGAATTGAAGCACAAAGAGAGCATCATAAAACACGTGAAAAGCACATATAAGTCTAACATACTTACTATTGTAACATCCCAAAATTCTAATTTTTGGAATGTTATATTAAATAAATTATTATGATTGTTTGTTTTATTGTTGTGTGATCGATTGTGTGAAAATGATTGGAAATTGAAAACTTTTTGAAAGTTGAATGAGAGGGAATAAAAGGACTTTCCCAAAACTTTGCATCTTGCATTTTGATCTTCCTGAATTCAAATTCATTTCATCACAAAACCCTAGAGTGAAGATGATATGACTTCTTCCATTTAAAGAAATGAAAAGGGGTTTGAAAATGATTTGAATTCCTTTTTGAAATATATCAAATTTAGAAACTTTATGCAACTCAATGAGTTCATAAAATGACTTCGTCATATTTGAAGAAAGAGAGTTGGAAGTTTCAAAGGAATAATTTGAAGTCACTTTGAAGTTGTTTGAAATTCCAAATTCAAATCCAATTGAGAGTTATTTGAGTTCCTATTCAAATTATTTTTCTCCTAAAAATAAAAAAATGGAAATAAGGGTAAAATGATTCCCTTCAATGGAAAATGAGGAGAAAATAAATTTGAAATCATTTTGCTATTTTAAAAAATGATTTTTATTGATTTTAAATGCAACAGTAGCACTGTTTGACTTTTATGAATTTTTATGGAATTTAGTTGAACTTGGAAAATAGTTCATCTTATTCTTTGTATTTTTCTGAGCATTTTGGTATATAATATGCCTATGCTATTTTTTGTTATTTTTTCTTTGTTATAGTTTTGTTTTGTAAAAAAAAAACACGCACGCACGCGCTGGCCAGCCGGCCCAGCCACAGGCGAGCGAGGCCATGGGCCAGCCGCAGCGCTACGGCAGCCAGTGGCCTGCCAGGCCAGCGCCGCACGCACGAGCCGCCGCTCCTCCCGCGCTCGCTACCCGCTGCTGCCGCTGTAGGTGGGGCCCAGCCCTATCATCCTCAACCTCCCGCTCGCCCCGCACAGGATCAGGACAGCGCGCGCACGCCGAAACCACCGGCGCCATTGCCCCGGGATAAGGCTTATCCGCTGCACCATGAGCCCTCTGCTCGCGCCGATAAAACCCCCAAGACCTCCTCTCTCCATTCAGTCAACTCGCACACCCCCTCGCCCCTCGCATCGCTCGCCGTAGCCACTTGGATCTTGCCGGAGCCGTGCTAGTTCACCGGAGGATTTCGTCGCCCGTGAGCCACCCCGGCCTCCACCGACTACTTCTTTTTGTTGCCCGAGTCGAAGCGCATCTCGTTGACATCCTCTCTTGTCCCTAGGTCATCAGAGACGCCGCCCCGACGACCTGCGTCCTCGCCGGAGCACGGAGCCGCCGCCCTTTGCTCCACCCGTCCCGGCCACCCCGACGCGCGCCGTCACCACCACCGGACCGCCCACCTCGCGCCCGTCCCGTCCGTCCTCTTCCCCGCCACTGAGGAGCACCGCAGCCGCCGCCCCGTCCACCGCCCGACGCCCTGCGCCACCGTCGCCCTGTACGTCGTCGTCGTCGTCAAGGTGAGCGAACCGCTCGCTCGCTATTCGTTTTTTCTCTCTAAGATCGGTTTAGTTTAGTGTTTTTTTAGATCAGTTAATCCGGTTTACTTAAACTGAACGGTTTTGGTTAAACCGATGTTTTTTTATTTAGCCACCGCATATGGTTTTGCTTATTTAGTGGCCGTTCGCCGTTTAGCCTAAGCCGCGAACGCTGCTCAGCCACCCGGAAGCCGCCACATGGCCAGGGACCTGGTCGCGAATAAAACTTTCATAGTCAAGTCCCTGTAAATTTTAGTTTAGCCCCTAAACTTCGGATAGCCACAACTTTTTAACCGTTGATCCAAATTCGATGAAACCAGCGCCAAAATGTTCATATCGAATAGATTTATCCAGAAAGCCAACTTTGAAAACTTTTGGCCAAATTTAAATTTGAACTTTATTCAGATTTGAATTCAAACTTCAATTGGCCATATCTCCTAAACCGTAGCTCCGATTGATGTGATTCTTTTTGCACCGTGTCACCGTTGCCAAACCCTATCACCTGGACCATTGTCACACTAATTTTCACACACTTAGGATCTGTCCATAGTAGTTTTACTCGTATGCCTTGTATGCACTATGCTTCACGTCACAAATTCTGAACCACATGCCTATGTTGTGTTGCACTTAGAATATTTTGTGATAGTTAAGTGTGTTGTATGTTCATTTGGTTTTTCCAAGACTTTTTACTTTGCATGTTCTTCTTGGTTCTTTGAAATGATTGCTTATGCAAATGCAATGTTGACTTTATAGATTTTCATCGGAGAGTGACGAATAGTTCTATTAAGTAAAGTTCTGAGAGCCATATAATCTTCATCAACTATTACCAGGCAAGTTCACATTTGACCATTCTTCCAATTACATATGTTTATATTATCCACTTAGTCCTTTTGTGGTAGGATTGCATGGTAGGATTTATTGTTGCCATATGGCTATGCCATTACCTAGTAGTTCATTTGAGGTAGGTCTGATCTATACATCCTTGTCACCACCGTGTAAGTTTATTTTTGCCTCGCTAAATGTAGACGTGGTTTGGTAAGCGAACATGGCAAGACATGAGTGACAAAGTAGTAATCAAGACCAAGACTTGTAAATGAACTACCTGGGCGGTATTTGGTTTGAATTGCAGCGAAGTACAGTGGGAGCATGCATGGTTAATCCATGGTGGTGCACCACTAGTGGTCGGCCGCCCAGGCTCAAAGAGATCAATCGTATTCTCATGTCTAGAAGCTTATGTGTGCAACCACAAGCCAATATGGGCTCTGGCTTAGTTGAGTAGTTAGTGTGACCCCTTCCGGGATGGGCTAGCAGATGTAGAATGATGTAGGTGTACCGGCCTATCCGTGGGTTAAGGGGGAACATTTTTGAAAGACTATGTCTCGGTCATCCTGTTCTCAAACGCCAGGCAGTGCGAGAACTTCAAGGGAGGCGATCAAGTCTTGTGGGGAAAAGTGCGCAAACCTCTGCAGAGTGTTAAAACCTAATCGATTAGTCGTGTCCCCGGTTACGGACAACTTGAGCATCTAGTAGTGGAAATGCTGGGAGATCTCATCACTCTTAATTAAACAGTTGGGTTTTAAATGAAACTTTTGGAATGGATTGAGTTGGGTTTACGAACTCATCCTATGCTATACAGTAGTGGTAGAATAATATCTTTTATTCTAGGGAAAAACTAGCTTTATGCAAAAAAAACTAAACTTAGAGCTTTCCACCAGCCAAATTGCATGTACAATAGGTTCATTATCCTTATGATGTGACTTGCCAGTACATTCAATGTACTGACCTACAAGGCTGCAACGTCTTATGTTACAGGAATTTTCTACGACGAGTAAGAGTTACGTTGTAGGTTTACGGTCTACACTCAACTTGCCGTTGGCGTTGATGGACTCCACACCCTTATGTTTGTTTCCGCTGAGACTTATGAGGTATATATATCAGTTTTATGTTATTTATACATGTGATTGCACTTTGATATATACATTGATGTACTGTGTGTGCCAGCATACCGATCCAGGGATGGCACGGATACACAGAGGCTTGACCGTTTGAGGTCGGGTCGCTACAACTATGCATAGGCATCTTATAGGTAAACAAATTATCAAGGCAAGTAAAAACTAGCATATGCAAGGAAGCGGAAAGAAACAATAGCAATCTCAACATAACGAGAGGTAATTTAGTGACATGAAAATTTCTACAACCATATTTTCCTCTCTCATAATAATTACATGTAGGATCATAGTCAAATTCAACAATATAGCTATCACATAAAATATTCTCAACACGATCCACATGCATGCAAAGTTGACAGTCTTCCAAAATAGTGGGATTAACATTAACTAAAGTTATGGCCTCTCCAAACCTACTTTTATCAAAAACTTCATAAGATTGAACATTCTTCAAATATGTGGGATCTAAAGTTGACACTCTTCCGAACCCACTTCAAATATTATTGCAAACATTATTATCAATCTCATATTCATCATGGGGTTTAAATAAATTTTCAAGATCATAAGAAGAATCCCCCCAATCATGATCATTGCAACAAGTAGAGGATGTAGCAAAACTAGCATCCCCAATCTTAGGGTTTTGCGTATTATTAGCACAATTTACATCAATAGAATTTATAGTAAAATCATTGCAATCTTGCTTTTGATTCAAGGAACTATCAAGTATGGGTGCAATAGCAATAATCTCGTGTTTAACATAAGGAACTATAGCAAATTCATCTCCATAAATATTGGTATCATGGCTATAAGAATAGCAAGCATCATGTTCATCAAGGGATATTTCAATCAAATCATCGGAATCATAATTATCTATAGATTCGTGCATATCATTATTTTCTTCCCAAGCAACGATCATTCTTTCAATAAATTCATTGACATAGACATTATGAGCATAGTTTTCATAGCAATATTTAAGTATGTCAAAAAATTTAGATTCGTAGAGAGTAATATCATACTTTTCAATCAAAGAAGCAACTTCATAAGCACCCTTAAAAGCAACAAATTCTTCAGCTTGTTCGATATCGTAGTAACTATAAACACCCTTTGCATAAGAAGATAAGATTTCATTATCATTAAACTCACATAGGTAGGGGAGGTGTTTTTTAGGGTTCTTAGAGCAACAAGTAAAATCAGAAATTTCACAAAGATTCCAAGCATAACACAACAATTTGTTTATTTGATCCCATAAGAGTCTCCCTTTTTCAGACAAACGGTGACACACAAAATGAGCATGCTCATCTAAAGATTTCCCATCAACCAGGCTAGTTGGGGTATCAGCACAAGCCCATAAGGATCGAAGATGGTCCAAGTAGAAAATTTTAAGTGGATCCATATCAATAGATTTTTATCAAGCAAAGATGCAAGCAAATAGAAGGCACATGGGAACACAAACAAAGATACATAGGGGAAGAAGGCGAAGAAAAGGCAAAGGTTTTTGAAAATCATTTTAGAAGTGGGGGAGAGGAAAACGAGAGGCAAATGGCAAATAATGTAATGCGAGGGATAAGAGTTTGTGATGGGTACTTGGTATGTCTTGACTTGATGCAACCTCCTCGGCAACGGCGCCAGAAATGGCTTGTTGATGGGATATCAAATCTTGACTTGACTTGGTGCAACCTCCCCGGCAACGGCGCCAGAAATCCTTCTTGCTACCTCTTGAGCATGCGTTCGTTTTCCCTTGAAGAGGAAAGGGTGATGCAGCACAGTAGCGCAAGTATTTCCCTCAGTTTTTGAGAACCAAGGTATCAATCCAGTAGGAGGTAACACACAAGTCACCTAGTACCTGCACAAACAAACAAGAACCTCGCAACCAACGTGATAAAGGGGTTGTCAATCCCTTCTCGGTCACCTACGAAAGTGAGATCTGATAGAGATAATAAGACAAATGTTTTTTGGTATTTTTATGATATAGATTGCAAAATAAACAGTAATAGAAATAGCAAATTGATATGAAAATAATATGATGGAAGATAGACCCGGGGGCCATAGGTTTCACTAGTGGCTTCTCTCAAGATAGCAAATTGTACGGTGGGTGAACAAATTACTGTCGAGCAATTGATAGAAAAACAAATACTTATGAGAATATCTGGGCATGATCATGTATATAGGCATCACGTCTGCGACAAGTAGACCGAAACGATTGTGCATCTACTACTATTACTCCACACATCGACCGCTATCCAGCATGCATCTAGAGTATTATGTTCATAAGAATAGAGTAACGCATTAGGCAAGATTACATGATGTAGAGGGATAAACTCAAGCAATATGATATAAACCCCATCTTTTTATCCTTGATGGCAACAATACAATACATGTCTTGCTGCCCCTGCTATCACTGGGAAAGGACACCGCAAGATTGAACCCAAAGCTAAGCACTTCTCCCATTGCAAGAACGATCAATCTAGTAGGCCAAACCAAACTGATAATTCGAAGAGACTTGCAAAGATATTTAAATCATGCATAAAAGATTTCAGAGAAGAATCAAATATTGTTCATAGATAGTCTTGATCATAAACCCACAATTCATCGGATCTTGACAAACACACCGCAAAAAGAATTACATCGAATAGATCTCCAAGGGAATCGAGGAGAACTTTGTATTGAGATCCAAAGAGAGATAAGAAGTCATCTAGCTAATAACTATGGACCCGAAGGTCTGTGGTAAATTACTCACACATCATCGGAGAGGCTATGGTGTTGATGTAGAAGCCCTCCGTGCTCGATCCCCCCTTCGGAGGAGTGCCGGAAAAGGCCCCAAGATGGGATCTCATGGGTACAGAAGGTTTCGGCGGTGGAAATAGGGTTTCGTGGTGCTCCTGGATGTTTTCGAGGTATATGGGTATATATAGGAGGAAGAAGTACATCAGTGGAGCTGTGAGGGGCCCACGAGGGTGGGGGGCGCGCCTACCCCCTGGGCGCGCCCTCCTGCCTCATGACCTCCTCGCTTCTTTCTTGACGTCCACTCCAAGTCTCCTGGATCACGTTTGTTCCAAAAATAACTCTCCCGAAGGTTTCATTCCGTTTGGATTCCGTTTGACATTCCTTTTCTGCGAAACACTAAAATAGGCAAAAAAACAGCAATTTGCACTGGGCCTTTGGTTAGTAGTTTAGTCCCAAAAATAATATAAAAAGGTATATTAAAGCCCATTAAACATCCAAAACAGATAATATAATAGCATGGAACAATCAAAAATTATTGATACGTTGGAGACGTATCAAGGAGCGGAGTCCACTCCTCTTGAAAGTAATCCGCCTATCATGGAAGATATAGACAACCCTAGTTGATACATGAGCTATTCGAGCATACAAAACAGAATTTCATTTGAAGGTTTAGAGTTTGGCACATACAAATTTACTTGGAACGACTGGTAGATACCGCATATAGGAAGGTATGGTGGACTCATATGGAATAACTTTTGGGGTTTATGGAATTGGATGCACAAGCAGTATTCCCACTTAGTACAAGTGAAGGCTAGAAAGAGACTGGGAAGCGACCAGCTAGAGAGCGATAACAGTCATCAACATGCATTAAAATTAAACAACACTGAGTGCAAGCATGAGTAGGATATAATTCACCATAACATAAATATCGTGGAGGCTATGTTGATTTTGTTTCAACTACATGCGTGAACATGTGCCAAGTCAAGTCACTCGAATCGTTCAAAGGAGGATACCACCCTATCATACCACATCACAACCATTTTAATAGCATGTTGGCACGCAAGGTAAACCATTATAAACTCCTAGCTAATTAAGCATGGCATGAGCAACTATAATCTCTAATTGTCATTGCAAACCTGTTTCATAATAGGCTGAATCAGGAACGATGAACTAATCATATTTACAAAAACAAGATAAGTCAAATTCATACCAGCTTCTCTCATCTCAATCAGTTCATCATATATCGTCATTATTGCCTTTCACTTGCACAACTGAACGGTGTGGATAATAATAATAGTGCACGTGCATTGGACTAAGCTGGAATCTGCAAGCATTTAATACAAGGGAGAAGACAAGGTAATATGGGCTCTTGGTTAGATCAACAATAATGCATATGAGAGCCACTCGACATTTTCATCATGGTCTTCTCCTCTCGACCCCCATAGAAAAGGAAAGAAACAAAACTATTTACACAGGAAAGCTCCCAACAAGCAAAGGAAGAACGAGAATATCTTTTGGGGTTTTCTTTTTAATTACTACTACTACAAGCATGGAAAGTAAACTAGCTAAAAACTACAACTATTTTTTTTTGGTTTTTTCTTAAGGTTTTTCAAACACACAAGAATAATGCTGGAAAAGAAAATAAACTAGCATGGATAGTACAACGAAAAAGTATGAGCACCGACAACTGGCATGAGTGTGTGAACATGAGTGTAATGTCGGTGAGAAATACATACTCCCCCAAGCTTAGGCTTTTGGCCTAAGTTGGTTTATACGTCTCCAACGTATCTATAATTTTTTATTGTTCCATGCTATATTATATTCTGTTTTGGACATTATTGGGCTTTATTATACACTTTTATATTATTTTTGGGACTAACCTACTAACCGGAGGCCCAGCCCAGAATTGCTGTTTTTTTGCCTATTTTAGGGTTTCGCAGAAAAAGAATATCAAACGGAGTCCAAACAGAATGAAACCTTCGGGAACGTGATTTTCGGAACGAACATGATCGAGAGGACTTGGACCCAACGTCAAGACATCAACCAGGAAGCCACGAGGTAGGGGGGGCGCCTACCCCCTGGGCGCACCCTCCTCCCTCGTGGGCCCCCTGTTGCTCCATCGACGTACTCCTTCCTCCTATATATACCTACGTATCCCCAAACTACCAGATACGGAGCCAAAACCCTAATTCCACCGCCGTAACTTTCTGTATCCACGAGATCCCATCTTGGGGCCTGTTTCAGAGCTCCGTCGGAGGGGGCATCGATCACGAAGGGCTTCTACATCAACACCATAGCATCTCCGATGAAGTGTGAGTAGTTTACTTCAGACCTACGGGTCCATATTTATTAGCTAGATGGCTTCTTCTCTCTTTTTGGATCTCAATACAAAGTTCTCCCCCGCTCTTGTGGAGATTTATTCGATGTAATCTTCTTTTGCGGTGTGTTTGTTGAGACCGATGAATTGTGGGTTTATGATCAAGTTTATCTATGAACAATATTTGAATCTTCTCTGAATTCTTTTATGTACGATTGGTTATCTTTGCAAGTCTCTTCGAATTATTTGTTTGGTTTGGCCTACTAGATTGATCTTTCTTGCAATGGGAGAAGTGCTTAGCTTTGGGTTCAATCTCGCGGTGTCCTTTCCCAGTGACAGTAGGGGCAGCAAGGCACGTATTGTATTGTTGCCATCGAGGATAACAAGATGGGGTTTATTTCATATTGCATGAGTTTATCCCTCTACATCATGTCATCTTGCTTAAAGTGTTACTCTGTTCTCTTGAACTTAATACTCTAGATGCATGTTGGATAGCGGTCGATGTTTGGAGTAATAGTAGTAGATGCAGGCAGGAGTCGGTCTACTTGTCTTGGACGTGATGCCTATATACATGATCATATCTAGATATTCTCATAACTATGCTCAATTCTGTCAATTGCTCAACAGTAATTTGTTTACCCACCGTGAGTACCTATGCTCTTGAGAGAAGCCACTAGTGAAACCTATGGCCCCGGGGTCTATCTTCCATCATATTAATCTTCCAATACTTAGTTATTTCCTTTGCCTTTTATTTTACTTTGCATCTTTATCATAAAAAATACCAAAAATATTATCTTATCATATCTATCAGATCTCACTCTCGTTAGTGACCGTGTAGGGATTGACAACCCCTTATCGCGTTGGTTGCGAGGATTTATTTGTTTGTGTAGGTGTGAGGGACTCGTGCGTGGCCTCCTACTGGATTGATACTTGGTTCTCAAAAACTGAGGGAAATACTTACGCTACTTTGCTACATCACCCTTTCCTCTTCAAGGGAAAACCAACGCAAGTGCTCAAGAGGTAGCATTGGTCTAGGGCCATGGCTGGCCTGGTGGATATCCAAAGTTGTATCCGGGGTCGTACTGAGATGCAGTAGCTACTGCCTGACGAGCTGCAGCTTGGAGGTGAGCTTCCTCCGTCCTCCTCTCGTACTCGTTCGCCTCCTCCCTGGTTATAACATATCTCCTTTTTGCCTGAAAGTCAAACAAAGTAGGACCAGGGAGAGCAACATGGACGGTGCGGCGTCTGTCAAAGATTAGTCAGTACTGGAGGAACTGATCGTTCCTCTCAACAAACTGATGGGGAACCATGGCATTATAATCTAGGTAAGCAGGAGGCAACTCAATATCATTTCCACGTATGGGTATATCAAGATAGTTAGCTACACGAGTTGCATAAATCCCACCAAAAAAATCTCCACTTATAATGTTACGATGCAACCTATGTGCAACAATAGCCCCCAAGTTATGTTATTTATCACCTAATACCGCACTCTTGAGGACACTAACATCTGGAATGCACATGTGACAAGCCTCATCTTTCCTGTTAATGCATCTACCAATGAAGAGAGCAAAATAATGTATGGAAGGGAAATGAATGCTTCCTATGGTGGCTTGTGTGATCTCCCTAGATTCCCCCACAGTAATACTAGCAAGGAAGTCTTTATATTCAGATTTGTGAGGTTCACTAACATTGCCCTAGTGCGGGAGTTTACAAGCAGTATTAAAATCTTCTAGGTCCATGGTATATGATTTATCGTAAAGATCAAATAAAACAGTGTGAGAATTGCGCGAGGATGTAAATTTATACCTTCTCACAAATGAATCAGTTAGATAGAGGTATTGTCGGCACTTATCTGACACGAAGCTCTCAAGATCAGCGTTACGCACATATGTGTCAAATTCATCCTTGATGCCTGCCTGGACCATGAACTCCTCTAACGGCCATTCACAAGGCCGCACTTGAGCTTCTCTTGGTAGTTCATTGTCCGACTCACGTATCGCGAGCCTTGGGCCTTGCTTCCTTGAGGAACCACCTTGGTACATTTTCCTAAACATATTTCTTCCTCTGAAAAATTTCTGAAATTTTTAGTGACTCAAAATAAAAGTGAACCAAACTCAAAAAGATTGATAGCAACTACTCCTACAAGTGCCTAGAAGACATATCATGCATTAAAACTACTTTTGACCACATAAATTTGACATGCAAGCTGAAGAACAGGGTCACCTAAGCAGCAAAAATTTGCAATAAATAAAGCACTAGAACAAAAACTAATAGGACCATTGGAGGAGTTACATACCAAAGAACAATCTCCCAAAGTAGTTTTATGAATGGAGCTTTGAGCAAGGAGATCGAAAATGGCAGCAAGATGAGCTAGAACTCAGGTTTGAGCTGGTGGAGGATTTTTTTGGAGGAATACGAAGTGTGTGGGTGCAAGAATAAGTGGAGGGGGCCCACGTGGGGTCCACGAGGCAGGGGGCGCGCCCCAGGGGGGTGGGCGCGCCCTGGACCCTTGTGGCCAGGTGGTGGGTCCCCCTAGTGTCTTCTTAGTGCCAATAATTCTTAAATATTCTAGAAAAAATCATATAAAATTTTCAGGACATTTGAAGAACTTTTATTTTCGGGGTATCTTTTATTGCAAGGATAATTCAAAAAACAGACAGAAAATACTATTTTTGCTTTATTTAATCTAAATAGCAGAAAGTAAAAACAGGGTACAGAGAGTTGTGCTTTCTAACTTCATCCATCTCATGCTCATCAAAAGGAATCCACTAACAATGTTGATCAAGTCTTGTTAACAAACTCTTTCTGAATAACATGAAACCGGAGAATTTTCGAATAACACTAAGTTACCTAACCGGGGATATGCATGTCCCCAACAATAAGAATATCATATTTCTTCTTGACGGTAGGAAGAGGAAATTAAAAACCTCCAATAATAATCGTTGGAATTTTTCCAATAGAATTGATACTGTGGACTTGAGGTTGTTTCCTCGGAAAGTGTACTGTATGCTCATTACCATTAACACGAAAGGTGACATTGCCTTTGTTGCAATCAATAACAGCCCCTACAGTATTCAAAAAGGGTCTACCAAGAATAATAGACATACTATCGTCCTCGGGAATATCAAGAATAACAAAGTCCATTCAAATAGTAACGTTTGCAGCCACAATAGGTACATCCTCACAAATACCCAAAGGTATAGCAGTTGATTTATCAGCCATTTGCAAAGATATTTCAGTAGGTGTCAACTTATTCAAATGAAGTCTACGATATAAAGAGAGAGGCATAACACTAACACCGGCTCCAAGATCACATAAAGCAGTTTTAACATAGTTTCTTTTAATGGAGCATGGTATAGTTGGTACTCCTGGATCTCCTAGTTTCTTAGGTATTCCACCTTTAAAAGTATAATTAGCAAGCATGGTGGAAAGTTCATCTTCCGGTATCTTTCTTTTATTTGTAACAATATCTTTCATTTACTTAGCATAAGGATTCATTTTAAGCATATCAATCGAACGCATACAAAAAAAGATAGGTCTAGTCATTTCAGCAAAGCGCTCAAAATCCTCATCACTTTTTTCTTGGATGGTTTAGGAGGAAAAGGCATGGGTTTCTGAACCCATGGTTCTCTTTCTTTACCATGCTTCCTAGCAATAAAGTCTCTCTTATCATAACGTTGATTCTTTGATTATGGGTTATCAAGATCAACAACAGGTTCAATCTCTACATCATTGTTATTGCTAGGTTGAGCATAAACATGAACATCATCATTAACATTATCACTAGGTTCATGTTCATTACCAGATTGTGTTTCAGCATCCGATATAGAAATATCATTGGGATTCTTAGGTGTGTCAACAGTAGGTTCACTAGAAGCATGAAAACTCCTACCATTTTCCTTTTTCTTCTTCTTAGAAGAACTAGGTGCATCAACATTAGTTCTCTGAGAATCTTGCTCAATTCTCTTAGGGTGGCCCTCAGGATACAAAGGTTCCTGAGTCATTTTACCCCCTCTAGTCATAACTCTAACAATATTATCACTTTTCTTATTATTTAGTTCATTGAGCAAATCATTCTGAGCTTTAAGCACTTGTTCTACTTGAGTGGTAACCATAGAAGCATGTTTACTAATGAGTTTAAGTTCACCTTTAACTCTAGACATATAATCACTCAAGTGTTCAATTATATAAGCATTACGTTTCAATTTTCTACCAACATAAGCATTGAAGTTTTCTTGTTTAACAATAAAATTATCAAACTCATCCAAGCATTGGCTAGCAGACTTATTACGAGGAATATCACCTTCATCAAATCTATAGAGAGAATTTACCTTTACTACCTGTGTCGGGTTATCAAGAGATTATTGTACGGTACGAAACCACCTCAAAGTTATTCTTTATGATCGATCTATTCAAGAGTTCATACTAGAATAACACCTTAAGACACAAATCAACCAAAACCCTAATGTCACCCAGATACTCCAATGTCACCTCAAGTATCCGTGGGTATGATTAAACGATATGCGTCACACAATCTCATATTCATCTATTCAACCAACACAAAGAACTTCAAAGAGTGCCCCAAAGATTCTACCGGAGAGTCAAGACGAAAACGTGTGCCAACCCCTATGCATAAGTTCACGAGGTCACGTAACTCGCAAGTTGATCACCAAAACATACATCAAGTGGATTACATGATATCCCATTGTCACCACAGATAAGCACATGCAAGACATACATCAATTGTTCTCAAATCCTTAAAGACTCAATCGGATAAGATAAGTTCAAAGGGAAAACTCAATCCATTATAAGAGAGTAGAGGGGGAGAAACATCATAAGATCCAAATATAATAGCAAAGCTCGCGATACATCAAGATCGTGCCAACTCTAGAACACGAGAGAGAGAGATCAAACACATAGCTACTGGTACATACCCTCAGCCCCGAGGGTGGAATAATCCCTCCTCGTCATGGAGAGCACCGGGATGATGAAGATGGCCATCGGAGAGGGATTCCCCCCCTCCGGCAGGGTGTCGGAACGGGTCTAGATTGGTTTTCGGTGGCTACGGAGGCTTCTAGCGGCGGAACTCCTGATCTATTCTGCTCCCCGATGTTTCAGGGTATATGGACATATATAGGCGAAATAAGTCGATCAGTGGAGCCACGAGGGGCCAACGAGGGTGGGGGGCGCGCCCAGGGGGCAGGCGCGCCTCCCTGCCTCATGGCCACCTCGAAGCTTCCCTGACGTCTACTCCAAGTCTCCTGGATTGCTTTCGTTCCAAAAATAACTCTCCCGAAGGTTTTGTTGTGTCTTCTTTCCAAAAAATTTGAATGGCGGGGGCGGATTATTTCGAATTTTGCTGTGTCTTCCCGCCGAGTTCATTACAAAGAAACAAAAACCCTCTACAGGGCACGGAACCGTATTGGAGGGATGGCTTAACAGACCCTGCAAAATTCATAGCACAACAGATACAATACCAACGCACAACCTTAGAGCATGTTGGATACTCCGGCAGGTGGTCAAAAGTGGTGAGGATCTTCTTATCCCAAATACCACATAGCACCATCCCGTGGATAACAATACGGTTTTAACAGTCTTTGAGACCTTCGCGTCAAATAATAGGCGCAAGCGAACACTCCGCAGCATTGCCGAAATCTGCCACGTAGCAGCAATAAATCCATGGAGTGACACGGCTATTACCTTCAATGCCAGTGACGAACCTAAATTCCGAACAGCCAGAGCACCAGCTGCACTGGTCCTCAGTCCAATCATGGACGGCTTTCGACTCACCAAAGTACTCATGGACGGCGGCAGCGGATTAAACCTTATCTACGAGGAAACTCTTCAAAAAAATGGAAATAGACTGGAACCGCATTGAGCAAAGTAGCACAACCTTTAGAGGAATCATACCCAGTCGGGAAGCACGATGCGCTGGGAAAATCACACTAGATGTGGTATTCGGTACGCCACAGAACTATAGGTCCGAAGAAATCATATTTCAAGTGGCCCTGTTCAGCAGTGGATACCACGCCCTTTTAGGACATGAGGCATTCACGATCTTCCAAGCCGTACCCCATTATGGGTACATGAAGCTCAAAATGCCCGGGCCCAACGGAATCATCACTCTCGCCAGTGATCTAGACACAGCACTCCGCGCCGAAAACAAAACAGCCGCACTGGCCCTCGAGGCATTATTCGAAGCCCTCTCGGTCGAGGAATTAACCACGCTACGCTCCACGGTGGACAGGGACGACGTGATACTCGACAAGAGATCCAAGTCCACCTCTTTTAAACCAGCGGATGAAATAGTCAAATTCCAAGTCCACCCAATGGACCCTACAAAAACAGCCTCCATCGGGGCACAGTTAAACCCCGTCGTGGACACCGCACTACGAGATTTCCTGCGCGAGAATTGGGACATATTCGCCTGGCATCCTTCAGACATGCCAGGAATCCCACGCAGGCTGGCCGAGCATAGCCTCAATATCCTAAAGGGATTCAAGCCGGTCAAGCAGGCTCTTCGGAGTTTCTCCGAACCTAAGAGACAAGCCATGGGAGAGGAACTAGCCAAGTTATTGGAGGTCGGATTCATCAGAGAAATAAAATGCCCAGAATGGCTAGCAAACCTGGTGATGGTACCAAAGAAGGATAAATCCTAGCACCTTTGTGTCGATTTCAAGGACCTCAATAAAGCTTGCCCAAAGGATCCCTTCCCCCTCCCCCGCATTGATCAAATTATTGATGCTACCGCAGGACACGAGTCATTGTGTTTCCTCGACGCATACTCTGGTTACCACCAAATCAAGATGGCGGAGTCCGACCAAGCCGCAACGGCATTCATCACACCATACGGTCCCTTTTGTTTCAACACAATGCCTTTTGGGCTCAAAAACACCGGCGCAACATATCAGCGCATGATTCAGACATGTCTGGAGAAACAAATCGGCAAAACAGTAGAGGCATACGTAGATGATGTGGTCGTCAAAACTAAACACGTCGACTCTCTGATAGACGACTTGAGGCTCAAATTTGACAACCTCCAAACATACGACATCAAGCTCAATCCGGAAAAATGCGTTTTCGGCGTACCAGCCGAAAAGCTCCTGGGTTTCATTGTCTCTAGTAGAGGTATTGAAGCTAATCCGGCCAAAATCCGAGCTTTGTCATAGTTGGCCACCCCAACAGACCTCAAACAAATCCAGAAGTTAACTGGATGTGTGGCGGCTCTAAGCCGCTTTATCTCCCACTTAGGAGAAAAGGCATTACCCCTTTATCGCCTCCTTGGGCGCACCAAACACTTCGAGTGGACGGACACTGCCACAGCCGGATTGGAAGAAATAAAAGCCATACTGGCAACCAACCCAATCCTGGCTGCGCCAAACATCAGCGAACCAATGCTATTATACATTGCGGCAACTCATCAAGTTGTAAGCGCAGTGCTCGTCGTCGAATGAGAAACGGTCTCGCTTTTGCAAACTCTCTTGGTTTCCCTAGAGTAGAAGCAGAATCAGATTCGTCAACAGTTATTGAATACTGCTCAGGCCAAACCAGATGGTGGGATGCTGCTGCTACCATTTTCGCCGAGTGTGTGGACGTGTCGTCGCTTATTGGGATGGTCGTTCGTCGAACCAAGCAGCTCATGTGCTATCTAGTCATAGTTTCTGTAATAAGATCAATAGTAGTTGGGTTAATGAGCCTCCGGCTTGTCTTATTCCCAAACTTTTGGATGATGTAATTCCTAGTTAAAGTTTCAATAAAGCTAGCCATGATGGCCTTACCTCAAAAAAAGCTAACATGAATCTCTTTTCCGTCGGGCCCAACAGGTCTAACCTCGGCCATGTGATTTGGGTCAGCCTTGGTATATCGCGTCTTCACCATGGACGAGGCTTCCCTGGCACCTTGACGGCAGGCCGATATCTTCCATAATCAGAAGCGCCGCCGTGCTCCCTTGAGCTTCTCCGTAAGCTCTGCAACGCCTTCTGGCAAGGAGACGAATGGCCACAAGGCCTGGGCAACACCTTGCATCACCTGCCGAACTTGTTTGTGCAGTTGTGAGAGCTCGGATAGAAGATCACCCGCAGACCCGGGCATTTCCTCCGCGGGATGACCCGTCAGCATACCTACAGACATAACGCTGTTAGCCGGCTTTTTCGCCGAACTCCTTTAAAAGGATTCGTTCAAGCACTTACTGAAAATGCCGCGTCGAAGCCGCTTATTCTCCTTCTCGGAGTCTGCAAGCTGGGCTCGAACGTCTTTCAGTTCCACGCTCAGCTTGGTATTCATGTCTTGGAGATTGTTTTTCTCCCGCCTGACCTCAGTCAACACGTGTTCGCCAGCCTGTAGCTGTCACACGACATGATGGTCCTCCGGATTTTCTCCGGATTCATCTGCAACATCTATTGTTAGATCTGCAGCCACGCCGCACACTATATGGTAACCATCATTCTTTAAAGTAAATGTTACCAGCAGGGGACTTTTTCGGTTCCTTCAATGCGGCAACAACGGCCCACAGTTGGGTCTTGCATTCCTCCAGCTCCTGTGACAGTCGAGTATTCTTCTCTATAAGAACCTGCACAATAAAGATGATCCTTAAATCAGTTCTGCTAACTGTTTCAAGTCTCAGGGGCTACTGATACATATAATCGTCAGATTTACTTACCCGTACATCCTTTACATACTGATCCGTGGCTCTGGCTAGACCATCTTGAGCAGCACGGAGGTACACCTCTCCAGAATTGAAGGCATCAAATGCCTGTGGTGAGAAACAAGCGTCGCGGAGTACGGCCCGGTGACGCCTATGATTCATGGCGCTTTCCACTTCTGAATTTGTGGCGGATAATCTATCTGCATCCTCTGTAGGAGGATTATCCTGCGCCCGCCCCATCTCGGCTTCCGCCTCCATGTCCGGTCCTGGCACCCGACTGGTGGAAGCGTGATTAGCAACATTGCCGGACATATTCCGGCGAGCGTTTTTTCTGTTAAAGAAACACGGGCGTCATTACATTTCGAGAAAGACGACAACCACGGAGCGGGGTTTCTATTATACCTTTGCGCCGGTGTCTCCGTCCTGACCGCCTTCCTTTTTGGCCTACCCGGCCTCGCTGCCTCTTGTTGGCGAGTTGCTGCGGGCTCGGCAGGGCGTCCCGAATGCCTTCCCTGTAAAAACGCCATATGTATATGGTAGGTGAAGTGTCTAAAAGGGGATCCTAGTTTTTGGAGTTGGGATTTTTTGGTTTTTCTTACGTGCGATGCAGGAAGCAGTCCGGGATAGTAGGCCGTAATGGCCACCATGGCATCATCGCAGCTTAACTGATAGAACTGCCGGTCTATCAGCTCCACGAATATGACCGGATCTTCTTCGAGTCCGGAGTCGAGGGCCCGGTCAGGGTCCTCTGGTTGTGGGGAGGGGCTGCTGACCTCCTTTATGGCTTTTCGCAGTTCCTACCGCAAAATGACAAGGTGAATACCTACGACAAAGAATGCAGGAAGGAATGGGAGTAAGGAAATATAGCTCACCCAGCTTGGAGGATTGTACATGGAGAATCCATCCCGTGGCTTGATGCGGATGAACTCCTCTTCCTCTCCCTTGAACAATTCGGACATAATTTTTGCTAAAGCGGCAGCATTGTCCGAACCCTTGCGCCCGCAACGGGCGGCGTCATCCGCCCCGTTAAAACACCACAAGGGGTGCCCTCCATATTGAAGTGGTTGCACTCCCCGCACTATGCATATTGACATAACTTCGATTACTGTCAATCCTGATTGAGCCAATGCTTTAATCTGGTTCATCAGGTAAAGGACTTCTCCATTGTCTTCCTCCTGGGGGCTCCGTGGGCGCCAACTTCGGCGTTTCTTCAGAGGGGCATTGCTGAACTCGGGAAGACCCCGCCGAACAGGGTCCGGAAGGGGAACGTCCTCCATATAAAACCATTCCAAAGGCCAGTCTTCGGACGACTTCTTCGGGGTACCGGACAGGTATCCGGTTCCGGCGATGCGCCATATTTCGGCTCCGCCCACTTGATAAAGTGACCCCCTCTATGTGTGAGGGACGAGGCAAAATAGCCTTTTCCACATCTCGAAATGAGCCTCGCAGCCCAGGAACAACTTGCAAAGAGCAACATAGCCGGCGATGTGTAAAATGAAGGCAGGGGTGAAATTGTGTAATTGAAGGCCGTAGAACTCCAGGAGCCCACGGAGCAACGGATGAATTGGAAATCCGAGTCCCCTTAATTAATAGGGAACAAGGCAGACCCGCTCCCCCGTAGAGGGACTGGGGAAGCTCTCCGCTTGCTCCCCGCCATTGTAGGTGGCAAGCCCGGCTCAAACGGGCACCATGTATGATGGAGGGAGAAATCCCTTAGTGTGCAGTTCGATTAATCGACTGTGTGGGACGGAACACCTCTCCCAATCATCGGGCTTAGGGCTACAGGGGTGGGAGGAGGATCTGCGGAGGTCGGCCATGCTGGAATGGATCTTTTCGAAGCGCGCTCTGATGGATTCTCGCTGGGGGAGGATGGTGTGGATCGGATATGAGAATCCCCATCCCTTTAATAGACAATTTATTTATCTGGCTAGGGGGGCGAATGTAAAAACGCCCTGGCACCTCGTATTCATTCGACGCATGGGAAATAGCCCTTATTGGGCACAGAAGCCAACGGGTCCAAACATTTATGGGGCCGGACACTGCTTTACAAACGTTCGAAATATGGAAAAAGAACTCGCCTTGCAATGCCGAGGACAACACTGCGCGTCGGATTCATCGTCATTGAAGCCTGGTTCGGGGGCTACTGAGGGAGTCCTGGATTAGGGGGTCTCCGGACAGCCGGACTATGTCCTTTTGCCAGACTGTTGGACTATGAAGATACAAGATTGAAGACTTTGTCCCGTGTCCGGATGGGACTCTACTTGGCGTGGAAGGCAAGCTAGGCAATACGGATATGTATATCTCCTCCTTTGTAACCGACCTTGTGTAACCCTAGCCCCCTCCGGTGTCTATATAAACCGGAGGGTTTTAATCCGTAGGACAACATACAATCATACCATAGGCTAGCTTCTAGGGTTTAGCCTCTCCGATCTCGTGGTAGATCAACTCTTGTAATACTCATATCATCAAGAATAAATCAAGCATGACGTAGGGTTTTACCTCCATCAAGAGGGCCCGAACCTGGGTAAAACATCATGTCCCCTGCCTCCTGTTACCATCCGCCTTAGACGCACAGTTCGGGACCCCCTACCCGAGATCCGCCGGTTTTGACACCGACAGCATGTATTTCTTCAATAGGTGGTAAATTCTTAACATCTTCATCTTTTATACCTTTTTATTTCATAGATTTCTTTGCCTCTTGCATATCTTCAGGACTGAGAAATAGAATACCCCTTTTCTTCAGAGTTGGCTTAGGAGTTGGTTTAGGAAATGTCCAATCATTATCATTACTCAACATATTATTCAATAGCAATTCAACTTGATCAACCGTTCTTTCCCTGAAAACACAACCAACACAACTATCCAGGTGGTCTCTAGAAGCATCGGTTGGTCCATTATAAAACATATCAAGTATTTCATTTTTCTTGAGAGGGTGATCAGGCAAAGCATTAAGTAATCGTAGAAGCCTCCCCCAAGCTTTTGAGAGACTCTCCCCCTTTTCTTATTAGTGTGGAAATATTTAGCCGAGAAGTAATAAATCGTATCCTGGGGACTATGCACACAACCAGGATCAAGAGAACTAAACCATGTTTTAGCATCACCCTTTAATGAGAACGGAAACAACTTAAGGATAAAGTAATAGCGAGTTTTCTCATCATTAGTAAACATGGTGGCTATATCATTTAATTTAGTAAGATGTGCCACAACAATTTCAGATTCATAGCCATAAAAAGGATCAGATTCAACCAAAGTAATTAACTCAGGATCAATAGAGAAATCATAATCCTTATCAGAGATATAGATAGGTGAAGTAGCAAAAGCAGGGTCATGTTTCATTCTAGCATTCAAGGATTTTTCTTTCAGCTTAGCTAACATTTTCTTAGGATCATATCTATCATTGCAAGATAAAAAGTCTCTAGTAGTTTCTTCATCCATAACATAACCCTCAGGTAACACAGGCAATTCATATCTAGGGGGAGAATCTTCATCATCACTTTCATCAATATTATCAGTTTCAATAATTTCATTCTCTCTAACCCTAGCAAGTTGTTCATCAAGAAATTCACCTAGTGGCACAATATTATCAAGCATTGAAGTAGTTTCATCATAAGCATCATGGAAAGCAGAAGTGGCATCATCAATAACATGCGACATATCAGAATGAATAGCAGGAGTAGGTGTCGCAAGTTTACTCAAGACAAAAGGTGAATCAAGTGCAGAGCTAGATGGCAGTTCCTTACCTCTCCTCGTAGTTGAGGGAAAAATCTTGGTTCTTTTGTCTTTCAAGTTCTTCATAGTGACCAGCAGATATAAATCCCAAGTAACTTAAAGAATAGAGCTATGCTCCCCAGCAACGGCACCAGAAAATAGTCTTGATAAACCACAAGTATAGGGGATCGCAATAGTTTTCGAGGGTAGAGTATTCAACCCAAATTTATTGATTCGACACAAGGGTAGACAAAGAATATTCTCAAGTATTAACAGTTGATTTGTCAATTCAACCGCACCTGAAAGACTTAATATCTGCAGCAAAGTATTTAGTAGCAAAGTAATATGGAAGTAACGATAACAGTGGCAAAAGTAACGGTGGCAGTTTTGTAGTAATTGTAACAATGCAACGGTAAAGTAACTAAGAAAAGATCAATATGTGAAAAGCTCATAGGCAATGGATCAATGATGGATAATTATGTCAGATGCGATTCCTCATGTAACAGTTATAACATAGGGTGACACAGAACTAGCTCCAGTTCATCAATGTAATGTAGGCATGTATTCCGAATATAGTCATACGTGCTTATGGAAAAGAACTTGCATGACATCTTTTGTCCTACCCTCCCGTGGCAGCGGGGTCCTATCGAAAACTAAGGGATATTAAGGCCTCCTTTTAATAGAGTACCGGAACAAAGCATTAACACTTAGTGAATACATGAACTCCTCAAACTATAGTCATCGCCGGGAGTGGTCCCGATTATTGTCACTTTGGGGTTACCGGATCATAACACATAGTAGGTGACTATTGACTTGCAAAATAGGATCAAGAACTCACATATATTCATGAAAAGATAATAGGTTCAGATCTGAAATCATGGCACTCGGGCCCTAGTGACAAGCATTAAGCATAGCAAAGTCATAGAAACATCAATCTCGGAACATAATGGATACTAGGGATCAAACCCTAACAAAACTAACTCTATTACATGATAAATATCATCCAACCCATCACCGTCCAGCAAGCCTATGATGGAATAACTCACGCACGGCGGTGAGCATGATGAAATTGGTGATGGAGGAAGGTTGATGATGATGATGGCGACGGATTCCCCTCTTCGGAGCTCCGAACGGACTCCAGATCAGCCCACCGTATTGTAAAACATGATGAATCCTTCTCCCCAATTTTTTCTCCCCGAACGTGAATATATAGAGTTGGAGTTGAGGTTGGTGGAGCATCAGGGGGCCCACGAGACAGGGGGCGCCCCCAGGGGGGTGGGCGCGCCCCCACCCTCGTGGACAGGGTGTGGGCCCCCTGACATTGATTCTTTTGTCAGTATTTTTTATATATTCCAAAAATATTCTCCGTGAAGTTTCAGGTCATTCTGAGAACTTTTATTTCTGCACAAAAATAACACCATGGCAATTCTACTGAAAACAGCGTCAGTCCGGGTTAGTTCCATTCAAATCATGCAAGTTAGAGTCCAAAACAAGGTCAAAAGTGTTTGGAAAAGTAGATACGATGGAGATGTATCAATGCTGTGTAAAAAATTCAAAAAATCATTGGCAGTTAATTTTGGTTCAAAATTTGGATGTAAATGAAATTCGATGAATCTCACTTTCTGTTTCATCAAACTTTCTAAGATTACTACACATAATATGCTTGATTTTGTGTAAATTTTTTATAGAATTCGAGGCACCTTTTTCAGGGTCATAATTTTGGCCGAAACTGAAAATTGGATGTATCTCACAACTACTCTAATATTTATTCAAATTTTCTCGATTAATAGACATAATATGCTTGATGTTGTGTAAACATTTCATAAAATTTTGGACAATTTTGTTTTGAGGTCAAAATTTGGACAAAATTTGGTTGAATCTAAAAATGGATGAATCTCACAGTATGTTTCTCCAAACTTGATGGAACTTTTACATATCACTAGAAATAGTATGTTTGATATTGTGTAAAAAATTCATGAAATTATGAGCACATTTTTTGGGGTCAAAATTTGGACCAAAACTTGGCTGAAATTGAAAACTCATTGAATCTCACAATTTTTTCTCCAAACATGATGAAAATTTCCTAGATTACTACACATAATATGGTTGATGTTATGTAGAAGTTTCAAAAAATTCTAGCCAGTTTCTTTGGGTCAAAAATTTAACGAAAATTTGGCTGAAACTGGAAATTTATTGAATCTCGAAATCTATTTCTCCAAACTTGATGATACTTTTATAGATTGCAACACATAATATGCTTAATATTGTGGAATGTTTTTAGATAATTCTGGGCCCAACACACCAACACATACACGTAATATGCTTAATACAAAACAATATTGAGTTGCTCATTGTTCTGTTCATAATTTGTATAGCGCTTAACAAATTGCAGCATATAGGTAATTCTTGGATATCTACATAAAATTTCCTAAAACTTTGATAAAAGTGATAGTGACAAAGAATGTCTCTAACTTCGTTGAAAATCAGCGAAACAAATTGATGCGTTGTTATTCGAGGTTGAAGTGAGGGAGAGAGAGAAGCAGTACCCCACGAAGAGCGTTGATGTGCTATGGCTTCTGCTTTCCGCCAGCCAGATCTGGAGCGCTACCATCCCCTATCTATTGTCCTAGTAGGCACCATCACTAGGACCGAGCCGCTTCCGTCGCCAAGGAGAGGGTGAGCCAGAGCTGAGAAGGGTGAAGTGTGGCATCTTAGGAGGCAAGTGAGGGCATGAGAAGACAGTGACGGGGGAGTGGGACCAGGCATCACGACAAGAGGAGGAGAAAGGGAGGAGTTGGGGTTGGGAACTTGGAAGTGGTAGGTTAACTCATTTTATGTCTGGTGGACTGGTTAGGAAACTCTTAAAATGATATGAATCAATAGTGACACAAAAGTTGGTTGGTCAGTGGTGATGTGTCATCATTGATCTCCCATATGGAATGACTGGCCAGTGATGAGACTCATCTCTGGCCGGTGACAAGTCATCAATGACCCCACGTAAGACTGGTCGGTCAGTGATGAGGTGTCCCCCAATTGGCGGGTCGGTGATGACTTGTCGAAAACAGTCATCAGTGACACACATTTGATGGTCGGTCAGTGTTGATGCTCATCACTGATGTGTGGCTAGGTGCCGGTCAGTGATGAGGGGTCAGTATTAAACCGATATGTAGTAGTGCACGAGCTTCCCCTTGCTGGATCTAGGCTCCCTGTCGACAGATCTACCCCTACTGCCTCGACTCCGACAGTCCCCAAACTCCCACCGCCGCCCAATTCCTAGACGCGCCGGCCGCCCCGAGCTCTCCTCGTCGTACAACGGCACAAGACACTGACCATTAGGTAACTATGCGGGGGAGATCCGCTACGTAGACAGGAGCGTGAGCATGTGGCTTGGCATCTTCAACACCATGGAGGATGCGACAGGCGTACGACACAATGAGCCAAGAATCGCACATTCTTCTAGTCCAATGAGGACACACGCAATGAGAACATTGAGTTTGATCTGTTCAAGCAGCTCGAGGCCGAGTTCTCCAATGAGTAGGAGATGCAGTGGAGTCGGTCTACCACCAATGACCATGAGGCAGGCTCCTCTGACACATAGATGATGAACATATCCTCTCACAAGGACTTCTTCGACTGTCTCGCCCATGACAGTTCAGAATAGAGCTAGGGATGTTTAAAATATGATCGCACTAGTATTTAATTTATGATGTTTAATGTGCAACTGATCATAATAGAGGTTAAATTATGCAGTAAACTATCTTTTTATGGTCATGTTTTGTTTACTTTTCAAATTTTAGATATCCAGTTTTATATTTGTTTTAAAATCATAATATTTTTTGCGTATCTAAATCTTCTCTCTCCATACCTAAAACTAACTTTAGGTATCCAAATTTGTGGTCTACTATTGGAGAGGCTCTAAATGAACAGTGACTAGTACATTTTTTGAATTAAGGAGATTTTCAGTGGTTATTTTCATTCTAGAAAACAGATAAGACAACCAATAGTTCAGAGCACACCCACTTAATACATCAGGTGTTGTCAGAGCTCCATGCTACATCCTAGTGAGCGGGCCATGTTATTATGGAACAACTAAGAGTGTCATATGTGTCCAATCGCCATACTGCGTGTATGGTGTTCTAGGCTCGAAAAACAGGTCTAGTAGATTATTCATATTGATATTGACCTCCATAATTTTTTGAGGTTGCTCTGCCTCAAACCTGTGAGCCTCCAAGTTTGGAGGCTAGGGGCGCAGATATGGAGCGAGATCGAAACTCAACCGCCTACATGGCGGAAACTCTTAGTCTGCTTTCTCCCTCTCGCTTCCATTCCTACCAATGATGTAGTCATTTGTATGGCTGCCACTTCCAATCCTGCCAATGTTGGAGCTAAGTTTCTACTAAGAAAACGCTTGTTATAGCCACTTTCATGTGTCTCAACTACCCGCACCCATTTCTCACCCGTGCATGTTAATTTCAACCTCGTTTCTGTTGGGAAACGTAGTAGACAACAACAAAAAATTGCACTACGAACGCCCAGGAATAATATGAAGATGCATAAATGGCTTGGATCACGATCGTTACCGACGCCGGAGTGCAGCGAAAGTAGATGAGTCAGTGTAGATCGTACTTGGATTCCCTCGAACCATCGACGAACAATCCCACGAACCGCCCACGAACGATATCCTTGAACGGAATACCGAAAGCACGACCTCTCTACTTGGTTGCAAACATACGGTCTTCATGATCCGGCAGCGCTTCGCCGTCTAGGGCTAATAGTCGCTGGAGAATTAGAGGGAGGAAATTAGAACCACACTAGACTTCTAATTATGAGGATTAGATGATCTAGATCAAGCCCTAATTGATCAACTAGGATCAACTAGAAGTAGTACTAGAGGACTAGAGGAGGCCCCAAAAGTTGTGTGTACATGGTAGGAGCTAGGGTTCTACCCGGTTTAGGGCGTAGCCTGTAGGGGAAGGACGGAGGAGGACGAGGGAGATTGCGCGGCGGCCGGTGGTAGGGCGCCATCCTTGCGGATGAGGCGGCGGTGGCTAGGGTTTATGGTTCCGGCTCCTCTGGGAGCCGGGCAATAGAATTGTCTTATTGCTTAATTCTCTAAAAGAGTCTTACAACTTGTTTATATAACCATGATGTGAAATAAAACTAAGATAACTTGTGGGCTAAGCCCCTAACTAAGCCTGTGTCAGAGTAATGGGCCACGGGTAGGACAACCCGAGGCCTAGAACCTTTCAAGACATTGGGGCAGGCTGCGCCCCTCAAGACCCCAGGACGAAGAGCCGCCTTCAAGAAGCCAACGGCAAGATGGCCGACTAACCACTCACGGCCAAGTCCCAGATACGACTTCGGGGAAAGCCGGCTCTTGACTGGCAACTTCCGGAGAAGCCGGCTTTGGGGAGTCGGCATGCAATTCCAACAAACCCTGTGACCTCGTCAAGGGGGACGGGGCAGGGGAGTGGCTACAGTGAAGCCCACTCCCGCCCCTTACCAAGGGCGGGCATGGCCACAGCACGTTGTACCCCGGAAGATCTCCGTGCGGCGTTGCACTGTTGCCGTGCCGACCCTGACCTCAGCACCACAGGACCGAATCCTGCACCCACAACGGCTTGTCTGTACGGCTCAGAGGCGGCGGGTCCCATCGGACGGCGAGACCCCAAGAGACGGCAAGAGGACCACTAGTCGGACCCGTCGGAAGTCGGCCTGGGGGAGTCGGCCGAGCCCTGCCCCGGGGCCCACGCACCATTAATCAAGATGTGATGGAGAGTGGCAATAGTGATCGCCCGCCAGGCGGCGGGGCTGTTGCCACGACCCCATGATCAAGCCCGCGTCATCAGAAGCACGGCTAGAGTAATCAGCAGCCGGCAAGACCCGCCCGCGGCGGACGCGGCCTGTCGGCTCCGTACCAGGCCAGTCAGCGGGGCCCGCCAGCCGGCGGACCCAGCGATCGGCAGAGAAGATGGAGGCCGGAGGCGCTGATGGCTGGGCCTGCATCTAGCCGGATTACCATTGTACCCCTAGGGGGTAGGCCTATAAAAAACCCCCAGGGCACCCATGCAAAGGGTTGGAACCCATTAGCTCTAGACCAGATCATATAGAAGGGAGAGAGCTAGCCTTGCCCTCTCCTACCTCCTAGCAACAACTCAAGGAGGAACCGTGTAAACACCTTGCCATAGTGATCATGCGGAGACCCCGCAGAGCAGCAGTAGGGGTATTATCTCCTCGGAGAGCCCTGAAGCTGGGTAAGATTCGCCGGCGTGCATGTCTTCGCCTCATCTCGTTTCCAGGCACCGGCGACGTTCTACTCGCCCCACCATGATAAGCCATCCTTTGGCATATGTCGCACCAAACTCCCGACATTTGGTGCCCACCATGGGGCCTGGTGCACCACCGTCCGGAGACCTGTTCTGGACGGGAACCCTTTTTCTCCCTGGCGAGCGCAGACAGCCAGGCACGCCAGACGGAGTTTGCACCGACGCGCTAAGCGGCGTTGAGATCGCCTGCGCAGCCAGCTTCCTAGCCGAACTTGTCTGCGAGGTCCGCCTCTCCGACGAACCTGCATCCAACGCAGGCACGGGCAGCCCCGAGAGCCTCCTCGCAGGCCTCCTCGATCAACTCCACGTTTCCGGCGAGCCTGCCATAGACTTGGAGTCTGTGGGCTCCACCGACCCGATGCTGGTCGACTCCGACACTGTGTCGCTCGACGCGTTCCCCACCAACATGGTGGTCTACGATGAACCTCTCCCTTGTGCGGAGAGCAACAGAAGCACCGTCACCGAGGTGCTCGTCATCAGTCATGACGAGCTCCCCGGCGGAGGAGCGCATGACTCACTCGGCGTGGCGCTGCAAGACCTAACTGCACCCATTCCGGAAGACGCTGCTGTAGAGACGTTGGAGGCGCGCCGCCTTCAGCTCGTTGAAGGTGCGAAGAAGCTGGCCAGCATGAGACGCTTGTCAGAAGCCTACCAGCGGGAGATGGATCACGCCGTCGGCGGCTCGCCGGCCCCGGTGGGGCCCAGCCGCCTTGGCACGGTCCAGCAGCGTGGCGTAGCCATCGCCAACCTGTTTGGGGCAAGCCGCCCTGTGTACGCTACACCAACGGAGAACATCCGAGCTGCCCAGGTAGCGGCGGATGAGCTGGACAATTTTGAGGGCGAAGAGCGCCGCCTCATGATGGAGCGAGTCCAGCGGCTCCTCGATGCGGCCGCCACGCAGAACGAGGCCGGCTGCCGCACGGAGGCGCCGCAGCGGCCAAACGACGACCTTCACCGAGATCAAGGCGCGACATCTTGGACGCCGACTAGCGGCGCCCGAGGAAGAAGGGACAGGGAGCCGGCTGTCAGCCACAGTCGGACTCGCATTACCATAGAGCGTGACCAAGACGGCCTCCCGAGAGCAGTGGAATGACGGGACGATTGTCCGCCTCCCCCCTCCCTGCAAGGAGAGGCGAGTCTCCCTGCTGCCCGTCGACCATCCGACTCTCGGCAACCGCCTTGGCCGCCGAGAAGGAGTTGGAGAGAATGACGCCCGCCACCGGATCAACCGACTTCACCGATCCTTAGCGCTGGACGAAGAAGACGAGCTGGGTCTACCTTGTTTCAGGTCCCGCATTCGGGACGAGCCCTTTCCCAGAGGGTTCACGCTCCCAAGAGACATGCCCAAGTATACCGGCTCCGTGAAGCCGGAAGACTGGCTAGTCGACTACTCCACGGCTGTCGGCATAGCGAACGGCAACAAGCGCGTCGCCATAAAGTACGTTTCGCTCATGCTTCAGGGCACGGCCCGGACATGGCTGAACAGCCTAAAGCCCCGCAGCATCAACAGCTGGGTCGACGTCACCGAAGCATTCGTCCGCAACTTCACCAGCACGTACAAGCGTCCTCCCAAGCGTCGTCAGCTCTCCTTGTGCGTGCAAGGCCCCGACGAGTCAACTCGCGATTACCTCACGCGTTGGGCCGAGCTTTGGAACTCCTGTGAGGGCGTGCATGAGGTGTGGGCCATCGAGTACTTCATAGCCGGGTGCAGAGAAGGCACCCTCCTCAAGCATAAGCTCCTCTTCGACGAGCCATAAACCCTCGACGAGCTGCTGATCATAGCGGACAAGTACGGCACGGCCGACTCCTCCATGAAGGCGGAGATTCAAATCAGCACAACTGCCAAAGTGGCTCCTCAAGCTCCAAGAACTCCGGCGGCAGATGCCAACCGGCGACAACAGCAGGGCGACCACAAGCGCAAGGCCCCGCAGCCGGCTTCCAGCAGCCGGCAAGTCGCGACCATTGAAGCCCAGTAGCCAGATGAGCAGCCTCTGCCCAAGCGACAGAAAGGCGGCAAGCCAAACTGGTTGACGGCCTTCTCCTATGAGCAGACCTTGGATGGACCTTGCAAGTTCCATAGCGGGGTGAAACCATCGAATCACACCACCCGAAAGTGCTACTGGCTCACCAGGATCGCCAAGGGAGATGGCCTCCTGCCTCCCCCGCCTGCTGGGTAGCCGCCTCCGCCGCCGCCCCAGCAGCCGGCTGTCAGGCCAGTCGGCGCGGTACAAGACGAATACCCTGAAGAGCACGGAGCCTACGTGGTGTTCACCAGTGTGGCTGATGACCGACGCAGTAGGCGGCTGCAGCGACAAGAGGTGAATGCAGTAGCGTCGGAGACGCTAGAGTTCATGCACTGGTCCAAGAAGCCCATCAGCTGGAGCAGGGCTGACCACCCAGAAGTGATGCCAAGTCCGGGCTCCTATGCCTTGGTCCTGGACGCCACCTTTGCTACGGACAGACGAGCCACGTGTTTCTCGCGAGTTCTGATAGATGGAGGCAGCAACATCAATATCCTGTACAAGGACACTATGGAGAAGTTAGGAATCAAGCAAAGACAGCTTCAGAACAACCGAACTGTGTTCCACGACATTGTTCCTGGGCTTTCCTGCTCGCCAATCGGCAAGATCCTGATGAACGTCCTCTTTGGAGACAAAGATCACTTCCGCAGAGAGTCTATTTGGTTTGAGGTGGTGGACCTTGAGAGCCCATACCATGCGCTACTTGGCCGACCCGCCTTGGCCAAGTTCATGGCGGTCCCCCACTACGCCTACCTCAAGATGAAGATGCCCAGTTCCAGGGGAATTCTGACTCTGGCTGGCGACTACCGGAAGTTGTCTGCTTGCGCGGTTGAGAGCAGTCAGCTGGCCGAGTCCCTGGTAATCGCGGCCGAGAAGCGGCTCCTTGAGCAAGTTGTGGCAATGGCCGACAAGCAGCTTGAGGTATCGCCCAACCCAAAAGAGTCGGAGGCTGAGGGTTCGTTCAAGCCAGCCAAAGAGACAAAGAAGATACCCTTGGATCCGGAGCACCCAGAGAGGTACGCCGTCGTAGGTGCAAACCTCGACAGCAAATAGGAAGGCGAGCTCGTCGATTTCCTTCGTGAGAATTGGGACATCTTCGCATGGTCCCCCAAAGACATGCTAGGTGTACCGACGGAAATCGCTGAGCACAAGTTACATGTCCGATCTGATGCAAAGCCGGTCAGGCAGCCCCTGCGCCGCCTATCAGAAGAGAAGAGAAGAGTTGTCGGAGAAGAGATAGCCCGACTCCTAGCAGCCGGCTTCATTATGGAAGTGTTCTTTCCAGAAGGGCTAGCAAATCCGGTCCTGGTACTGAAGAAGAACAAGCAGTGGCGAATGTGTATTGACTACACGAGCCTCAACAAGGCCTGCCCCAAGGACCCATTTGCTCTACCAAGAATCGATCAGGTGATAGACTCCACAGCCGGATGCGAGCTGTTGAGTTTTTTGGATGCATACTCAGGATATCACCAGATCAAGCTGAACTCGGCTGATAGACTGAAGACCGCCTTCATCACGCCGTTTGGAGCCTTCTGCTACCTCACCATGACGTTCGGCTTAAGGAATGCCGGCGCCACCTTTCACCGTTGCATGCAGAAGTGCCTCCTCAAGCAGCTCGGCAGGAACGCCCATGTCTACGTGGACGACGTGGTGGTGAAGACGAAAAAGCGTGGAACACTGCTGGAAGACCTCAAGGAGACTTTTGAGAACCTGCGCCGATTCGAGATCAAGCTCAATCCCGAGAAGTGTGTCTTCGGAGTACCAGCCAGCCAGCTCCTTGGCTTCGTGGTCTCTGAACGCGGCATAGAATGCAACCTAGTAAAAATCAAGGCCATTGAGAGAATGGAGGTACCCAGCTGACTGCTGGATGTACAAAAGTTCACTGGCTGCTTGGCGTCCATCAGCCGATTCATCAGTCGGCTGGGTGAGAAAGCTCTCCCCTTATACCAACTCATGAAGAAGACCACTTTTTTTGAGTGGAACCATAAGGCGGACGAAGCTTTTCTCCAGTTGAAGAAGATGCTGACTACTCCACCCGTCCTGGCGGCTCCGACTCCAAAGGAACCTATGCTCCTGTACATCGCCGCCACCAGCCGGGTGGTCAGCACGGTCATTGTAGTGGAACGCAAGGAGGAAGGCAAGGCACTACCTATCTAGAGACCGGTATATTACCTGAGCGAAGTACTGTCGACCTCCAAGCAGAACTACCCCCACTACCATAAGATGTGCTATGGTACACTTTACTGCCAAGAAATTGAAGCCTTACTTTCAAGAGCATCCAATCACGATGGTCTGCACAGCCCCGCTTGCCGAGATCATTGGTAGCCGAGATGCTTCTGGCCGAGTGGCCAAGTGGGCCATAGAGCTGGCTCCTTACACCATCCACTACCAGCCCCGCACCGCTATCAAGTCACAAGCACTGGCCGATTTCCTCGTCGACTGGGCCGAGACCCAGTACCTACCTCCAGCTCCTGACTCCACCCATTGGCGGATGCATTTCGACGGCTCCAAGATGCGCACCGGCTTGGGAGCCGGGGTCGTCCTCACCTCTCCTAAAGGCGACAAGCTCAAATACGCATTACCAATCCATTTCGCCGCCTCCAACAACGTTGCCGAGTACGAGGCGCTCATTCACGGGCTCCGGCTTGCCAAAGAACTTGGCATCCGCCGGATCTTGTGTTATGGCGACTCGGACTTAGTGGTCCAGCAATCATCTGGCGACTGGGACGCGAAAGACGCAAACATGGCGAGTTACCGTTTGCTCGTGCAGCAGCTCAGCGGGTATTTTGAAGGGCGCGAGTTCCTCCACGTGCCAAGAAACGACAACGACCAAGAAGATGCCTTGGCACGCATTGGCTCTACCCGCCAAGCAATACCATCTAGCGTCGCCCTTCAACGCCTCCTCAAGCCGTCTGTCAAGCCTTCAACAGAATCAAACTCCATTTTTGTGCCGGCTCCTCCCGAAGACGTCGGATCCGACTCCAGAGCTCCGGCAGTCGGTACGGGGATTTTGGCGGATGACTCCAAAGCCGCCACAGTCGAACCCGACCCGGGGACCGCGGCGGCGGACTCGAAGACTCCAGAACTCGGCCCAAGGACCGCGCCAGTCGGCCTGGGGACTTCATTAACCCAGCAAGCGGTTGTTGACTCCAACCCGCCGCCTCCCAGCCCAATCGCCCTCGTCCAAGTCGCAGTTCTGGCAGTCGAAGAAATAGCAGCACCCTCATGGGCCCAGCCCATCCTCAAGTTCCTAGTGAACAAAGAGCTGCCGACTGATAAGACCTCAGCTCGGCAAGTACAACACCGGGCGGCAGCCTACACCATAGTCAATAGAGAGCTGGTCAGGCGCAGCATCACTGGTGTCTACCAGCGCTGCGTAGAGCTAGAGCAAGGCCAAGTGATTCTCAAAAA
Source organism: Triticum aestivum (assembly GCF_018294505.1). NCBI lineage: Eukaryota > Viridiplantae > Streptophyta > Magnoliopsida > Poales > Poaceae > Triticum > Triticum aestivum. The sequence goes on along the minus strand of NC_057797.1, from coordinate 168,169,249 downwards.
CATCCATCAAGGCGAGTGCGGCCACCATGCGGCTTCAAGAGCACTCTTCGCCAAAGCCTTTCGACACGGTTTCTTCTGGCCAACTGCCTTGGAAGAGGCCAAGGAGTTTGTCCAAAAATGTAAAGGGTGCCAGAAGTTCAGCTCCAAGCCACACCAGCCAGCTTCTGCACTCAAGACCATCCCCATTGCCTGGCCTTTCGCAGTTTGGGGTCTAGACATGGTGGGACCATTCAAGACAGCACGAGGTGGCTTAACTCACTTACTTGTCGCAGTGGACAAGTTCACCAAGTGGATAGAAGCGAAGCCAATCAAGAAGCTGAACGGTCCAACTGCCGTGACTTTCATCGCCGATATCACAATTCGGTACGGCATACCACACAGCATCATCACCGACAACGGCACAAATTTCGCCAAAGGCGCCTTGGCCCGTTTCTGTGCAACACAGGGCATCCGACTGGACCTAGTGTCCGTCGCCCATCCACAGTCAAACGGCCAGGTGGAGCGAGCAAACGGCCTCATCCTGTCCGGCATCAAGCCCCGGCTGATCGAGCCTCTGGAGCGCTCGGCTGGCTGCTGGCTCGATGAGCTACCAGCCGTCCTCTGGAGTCTGCGCACGACTCCAAATAAGTCAACCGGCTTCACGCCTTTCTTCCTCGTCTATGGTGCCGAAGCCGTCATCCCAATAGACATAGAGTGTAACGCCCCGAGACCGATGTGCCAGGTGTCGTGCAATTATTCGCTGTTGTTGCATTGTCATTGCTTGCGTGTCATGCATTGCATATCATGTCATCATGCACATTTCATTTGCATACATGTTCGTCTCATGCATCCGAGCATTTTCCCCGTTGTCCGTTTTGCATTCCGGCGCTCCGTTCTCCTCAGGTGGTCTACTTTTCTTTCGTGTGTGGGGATTAAACATTTCCGGATTGGACCGAGACTTGTCAAGCGGCTTTGGTTTACTACCGATAGACCGCCTGTCAAGTTTCATACCATTTGGACTTCGTTTGATGCTCCAACGGTTAACAGAGGGACCGAAAAGGCCTCGTGTGTGTTGCAGCCCAACACCCTTCCATTTTGGCCCAAAACCCACCTAAACCTTCTCCATCATCTCGGTCATTCGATCACGATCGCGTGGCCGAAAACCGCACCTCATTTGGACTCTCCTAGCTCCCTCTACCTATAAATATGTGCTCCCCTCCCGAAATTCGCGGATGAAACCCTAACTTCATCCTCTCCGCGCCGCCGGACACTTCTCCACCATGCCGGACATGTCCAGCCGCCGCTGCCACCTCGCTCCGCCCTATCGGGAGCCGCCACCTCAGCTCACCGCTCCGCGACCAACCAGGAGGCGACACGTCGCCCCTGCCTCCTCCCCGCCGCCGGGCCCGAGGGAGCCCAGATCGGGCCCGCCGCCACCCAAGCACCTTCCCCGCGCCTCTCGCCGGAGTACGCCGTGTCACCGCCGGTCAAACCTCGCCGGAGCTCGCCGCCAGGACCCTCGCGCCTCCCCAAGCTCCGTCCATCGCCGAAGATGGATCCCCGACCTCGTCCTCCACCGGATCGAGTGTATCCCGGCCTCCCTCAACTTCCCATTGCCTCGCCGGAGCCCTCTAGCACCGCCGCGCCATGGCCGTCGTCCTGTGCCGCCTTCCTCCTGTGAGCGCGCCGCGCCACCTGAGCGCCCGGCCCTGCGTCGCCCTTCGCCGGTGTCGCGCCCCGACGACCGTGCTCCTCCTCCTCGACCTCCTCGGCATCCGCGCCCTCGCCGGAGGAGATCGCCGCGGGTGTTGACTTGCCCCTGGACGAGATCCACCAGGTCGTCTATCCAAACGCGGCTCCTCGTCCCCCGGATCTCCTCGTCCCCGAGTTTTCCATGTTTCATATGCCCATGCTCATCGCATCGTAACTTTGCATCCATAGCTCTGATTCATGCATATAGCATATTAAAGTGTTCGTCTCAGAGAGCACATCATTTCATCTCATTGTATCATTTTCATTTGAGTTCATCTTGATGCCCGAAATGCTGTTAGAAGTATGCTAGTTGAGATAATTGTCAGATCTGATGTTCCATTTAGATATTTGTCATTTTCGCCATGATTATTGTGTGCATGTTATGCCCATGAGCTCTACATATGTTTTGTTATAGGTTTTGCCATCTTTCTAGTGGTGCCATCCATGTATTTTTGTGATGTGTGTGGTGACTAGCACAAGCTTGCAAAGTGGTGCACTTGTTAATGCTGATTTCAGGGACTTAGCATTTCCACTAAGTCATTGGTCTGTTTATCTCATTATGCCATATGTTCATGTTGTTTCCTAGTGATCCGTGCCTCTTTTGAAGATGATCAGTAAGGATGATTTGTTAATCTTGTAGTGCTCTATCCATCCATGTCTTTGTTTGCAATTATGGAGCACCCTAGCTTGAGTCAATCGAGCTCTACTTTTGTCATTTCGTGAATCTGGGCAGATTGTCTACTTATTAGCGATTTTGCGGATGATGTTGTAGTTGATCCGTGCATGCCATGTTATTGTTCTTGCCATGTCTAGCTTTTATTTTGTGTATTCTTGATGGGTGTATGCTTATATTATCATGATTTGCTCTGTAATGAGTGCATCGAGCTCGTAAACATGCCTACTTGATATTTGATTTGCATGTTCCAGTTTTTCTCTAAGTCTGTAATCTGATTATGTTTTTGCCATGTTCACATGCTTGCAATTGTATCTTCTGATCCCTTTTGGCTCAAGGTCACTAAGGGACTTTTGTTAAGCTCTTTGAGTAGCTCCATGCCATGCTTTACTTTGCCATGTTCAGGCCCTGTAGCATATAGTTTTCATGCTCCAAAGTGTGCTACCTGATCTGAAATTCCAGACAAGTGTTAATTTCACTAAGTCTGAGATCTCTTTACCAAATGCATTTTTGCCATGCTTGTTTGAACCTGTTAATGGATGAATTGGCCGTAGCTCAGTGTTCATCTTTTGTTAAGCATCATGAATGGATGCCTCACATGTATTTTGTTGCCATGATTGAGTGCTGTAGCATGTCCATCTTGTTGCATTTCGATGGCTACTTGCTGTATATCGCAGACCGGTGCCATATTTGAATTGTTTGCCATTTCCAAACCGTGTCTCCGATTCTGGTGTTCTTTATATCGATTTCAACCGAAATCACCTCACCTTTCCAGTGGCACCCTTGGATTTCCAAGTTGAGGTCAGGTTCATTCATCTCTTGTCAAGTCATGCATATGCATCGCATACCGCATCTCGCATATCATACCATGTTCATGTGTGGTTTGTTTACTATGTTGTGTGCTTCCTTTCCGGTGTTTGCTTCTTCGGGTTGGTTCCGATAACGTTGCGTTTGTGAGGACCCGTTCGTCTACATCCATTTGTCTTCTTCATGGACTCGTTCTTCTTCCTTGCGGGATTTCAGGCAAGATGATCATACCCTCGAAATCACTTCTATCTTTGCTTTGCTAGATGCTCGCTCTTTTGCTATGCCTATGCTACGATGCCTACCACTTGCTTATCATGCCTCCCATATCGTTGAACCAAGCCTCTAACCCACCTTGTCCTAGCAAACCATTGTTTGGCTATGTTACCGCTTTGCTCAGCCCCTCTTATAGCGTTGTTAGTTGCAGGTGAAGATTGAAGTTTGTTCCTTGTTGGAACATGGAGATTTTGTTCCTTGTTGGAACACGTTTACTTGTTGGGATATCACAATATATATTTTATTTAATTAATGCATCTATATACTTAGTTAAGGGTGGAAGGCTCGGCCTTATGCCTGGTGTTTTGTTCCACTCTTGCCACCCTAGTTTCCGTCATATCGGTGTTATGTTCCCGGATTTTGTGTTCCTTATGCGGTTGGGTGATAATGGGAACCCCTTGACAGTTCGCTTTGAATAAAACTTCTCCAGCAATGTCCAACATTGGTTTTACCATTCACCACCTAGCCTTTTTCTTTCCCTTGGGTCGGCCAGCCCAAGGGTCATCTTATTTAAACCCCCCCGGGCCAGTGCTCCTCTGAGTGTTGGTCCGACCGAGTAGACTGCGGGGCCACCTCGGGGCAACTTGGGGTTTGGTTTTACTCGTAGGATATCTCATCTGAGTGTGCCCTGAGAACGAGATATGTGCAGCTCCTATCGGGATTTGTCGGCACATTCGGGCGGTGTTGCTGGATTGGTTTTAACTTGTTGAAGTGTCTTGTAGAACCAGGATACCGAGCCTGATCGGAATGTCTCGGGAGAAGGTCTATTCCTTCGTTGACTGTGAGAGCTTGTCATGGGCTAAGTTGGGACCCCCTGCAGGGATTGAACTTTTGAAAGCCGTGCCCGCGGTTATGGGCAGATGGGAATTTGTTAACGTCCGGTTGTAGAAAACCTGAAGTTGACCTTAATTAAAATGCATCAATCGCGTGTGTAACCGTGATGGTCTCTTTCTGGCGAAGTCCAAGAAGTGAACACGGTGTTGGAGTTATGCTTGACGTAGGTTGTTCTAGGATCACTTCTTGATCATATTTCCTCGATCGTGCTTTGCCTTCTCTTCTCGCTCTCTTTTGCGAATAAGTTAGCCACCATATATGCTAGTCGCTTGCTGCAGATCCACCTCATACCTTTTACCTTACCCATAAGCTTAAATAGTCTTGATCGTGAGGGTGCAAGATTGCTGAGTCCCCGTGGCTCACAGATACTTCCAAAACCAGCTTGCAGGTGCCGATGAGTCCGTGCAGATGATGCAACCAAGCTCAAGGAGGAGCTCATTGATGATCTTGTCCTTTATGTTGTTTCGTTCTAGTTGATCAGTAGTGGAGCCCAGTTGGGGTCGATCGGGGACCTTGTCGCATTTGGGGTTCTTCTTTTATTTTGGTTCCATAGTCAGACCTTGATTGTATTTGGATGATGTAATGCTTTATTCATGTATTTGTGTGAAGTGGCGATTGTAAGCCAACTATGTATCTCTTTCCCTTATGTATTACATGGGTCGTGTGAAGATTACCTCACTTGCGACATTGCTTTCAATGCGGTTATGCCTCTAAGTCGTGCTTCGACACATGGGAGATATAGCCGCATCAAGGGCGTTACATAGAGTTTGACTCCCCATGAGTCACCATGTACACCGAGGAGGAAGCAGAAGAAGCACGACAAGACGGTGTCGATCTGCTGGAAGAGGGCCGGCTGTTGGCACTCAGCCGGTCTAGCATCTACCAGCAGAGCCTGTGCCAATACCACAACAGGAAGGTCAGGCCAAGATCTTTCCAAGAAGGCGACCTTGTGCTCTGGCTGATCCAGCGAACAGCCGGCCAGCACAAGCTATTGACGCCTTGGGAAGGCCCTTTCATCATCAGCAAAGTACTGGGCAACGACTCCTACTACCTGATTGACGCTCAGAAGCCCCGAGCATGCAAGAGGGACGACTTCGGCAAGGAGACAGAGAGGCCATGGAATGCAAATCTCCTCCGAAGATTTTACAGTTGATGCAGTATGTACCACGCTACCTTTTGTATTAAAGTACCAAGACTTCGGGCCCCCCGAGATGAACTCGGGGACTGCCCTCTTTTGTCTGTATGATAAAGATTATGCCTATAAGTATGTTACTCTTTGTCATACCGCTTGGCACCGGGCTCGACAAGTCGGCCCGGGGACTTGCCACCTTGCACTATGAAATGCTTCCTGCAGTCGGACAAGTAGTGTGTAAACGCCTAAACCGTCTCCTGTCAGAAGCTGCAGCTTGCAGAGCGACTGAACGGTGGGCAGAAGTAAGGTAGAATGGGCATTCGCATGAAAAATGGCCAAGGACTCAAAGCATAAAACATAGCTCAAGACGGCTTCCGGCCTTTCTCGCAAACCCACTCTCAAATAGTCGGATTACCGTCTTCTATTCAACTTGCTCAAAAAACTCTTAAAACGGCTAAGTACTTGCCTTCCCAAAGTAGCCAAGCATTTGATCCAGCGGCAGTCTGCAGAGCGGCTGTCCGATTGGCAAGGCAGGCAACTAAGAGAAAGCAGCAAAGGAAAAAAAGCCAAAAGAGCAATGAGGAAGAAAAGATGGAACTCGAATAAATATATTTACATAACATAGGCCCTTGGCTGAATCTTCGAGCAGAAGTTCAAAATACACCCCGCGGGTGGAATTATGCGAATTAACAAGTTCTTCAAAGACTACTAAAGCAGATAAAATAAAGCGGCAGCTTAGGAAGCACCAGACGGATTCGGAGGGTCGGAGGAGGAGCCAGCGTCAGGCATCGGGGCGGCCGGCTGGGCAGTCTCGGCTTGATCGCCTCCGACGGCAGTCGACTCGGTCGCACGTGGCTCATTGCTAGAGGCGTGGTCGAGCTAAGGCTGGCCGTCTGCTCCGTCTTCTGGTGCCTCCGCCTTGCCTCCGTCCTCCGCCTTGCCCTCTTCCTCGACGCTGGAGCCAATCACCTCCACCGAGTCCTCGCCGTAGTCTGGGTTCATCCCAAACCACTCCGGCGGTACCTCCTCGCCGTCTTCAGACCACTCGGGGACGAAGATGCTGGTGTCAGTGTACTCGGCGATCGCCGCAGCACACTTGATGAGGGCGTCTTCCGCAGCTGCCAGCTTCGGCTGGGCCTTCGACCGAAGCGTGGCCAGCCGGTCTAGATCCAGCCCCGGATACCATGCCTTGACGAACTCCAAGGCCCGGCGCGCTCCAGCTCGGGCCGAAGAGCCCTTCCAGGCCTCAAGACGACCAGCCGCGACCTTTAGCCAGTCGGCCATCAGGCTGGGGGTACACGGAGCCTGCATGTCCGGCCACAAGGCAGCAATCGCCTGGGCACCAACATGCTGAAGCCGGCGCAGCATCCGGTGAGCCGACCGAAGGCGAGCCTCGATGCTCAGGATGTGCTCGTCAAGAGTTCGGGGGGCGTCGGCGGCAATCTCTGCGCCCTCCGCCCTCTGACCTTCTCGGTCATCCTCGATGGCTTGGATGGCGGCCTGCGAGTGCCCAGGAAAGAAGTCTGCAAAGACAGGAAGAAACAAAGAAGCAAGTCAAAAACCAGAAGTCAGCACGACTTAAATCGGCAGCTCGAAGAAAGAAAGTAAAAAGAAACTCACCATCAACGATGTCTTCAATCTCATGGAAGCCGGAGGCCAGCATCGCCTCCTTGTCAGACCAGGAGGAGCACTCGCTCGCGAACTCGGCCAGGAGGGCGGTTTCCGTCTCCTCCGCCTCCCTCTGCGTCTTCACAAGCAGCTCCTTCTGATCGGCCAATTGAGTGGCCAACAGATCGCGCTCCGTGGCAAGCTTGCTGCACTCCTCCTCTTTGGCACGCAAAGCGGAGTTGGCGTCGCTCAGCTACTGTTGAAGAGCAGCGTTGGCTCCTGAAAAGAAGGAAGAAAGAAGGCATTAAGTCATCAGGTAAAGAAGGTCGCCGGGGAGATCCGGCCCGGCTGCTCAGCAGTCGGCCTGAATCTCGGGGACTACAGCCCGCGGGTGCGCCAGCGCGCCCCCACAAAGAAGGAAAAAGACTTACTCCGGCTCTCCGACAAATCGGCAGTCCGCTTGCCCAGCTCTTCAATGTTACGGTTGAAGGCAGTAACGCGGAGGTTTTGGTAGTCCTGCAACAAACGTTTCAGACAAAAAGTTAATACCCAGAGTTCATCAATTGGAGTTCCGGGCCGCCTACTCAGCAGCCAGCCCGAAACTCGGGGACTACACCCAGTGGGTGCGCTGGCGCGCCCCCACAGAGAGGAACAAGAAAACAAAGACCAAAGGAAAAACATACCCGGACGGCTGCCCGCGACGCCAGGTACGCCTTGGTGCAATTCTGGAGAGCGTCGCCCTCGGCACGAAGCTTCGCCTTGACGTCCAGAAGCGCCTGGTTTAGCGGCCCTGTGCCGCCTCCTCGCACCCACCCAATGGGCGCGGCGCTCGTCGCTTCGGCGTCTGGGATCGCCGAGCTGGCGGTGCTGGCTTCCAGGGGGCGGGGTGCAGAAGTCGCCTTCTCCAGACGGTGGCGCGTTGGCGAGCCGACTTGGAGGAGTAGCCTCGCCACGGCCTCGTCTTCGGTCGGCGGCACCAGAGGGTCCGCTGGCTGCTTGCCTTGCGCACCTTCAGATGGCGGCGGAGGCGGCGGCGGAACGTTCATGTCCGGCGTAGAGGGGTCGCCGCCTTCCCTCTCCACGACGGGGTTCTCCCCGCCGGCTTCTCCAGTCTGCCCCGTGAACTCCGGAGGCGGCGACGCAGAGTTCAACGGGGTGACTAACACCGCCGATTGGCGGCGTGCGGCTTCCTCAGCCCGCCGCCTCGTCGCAGCAGCGGCTTCGGCCTCCGCCAGTTTTTTCTTGGCGGAGGCCTCCACCCTGTCGGCCTCCGCCTTCTCCAGGCGAACGGCCTCTTCTTCGTTGCGCTTCTCCTGCGCATTCCGCTCTGTCGCCTCCCGGAGGTCGGCAGCGGGGCCAATCCGCCGAGTGGTGGCGGACGTCTCTGCTGACCCCATGACGGAGGCAACGGTGACCCTCTCGAGAGTGAGGGGAGCCCTGAAGCAAGGGGAGCAAGTAAAGACTCAGACAGAGTCACAAAGAAAAGAATAAAGCATTGAGACAGAATACTCACGCGGAGACCAATGCCGGCTTCTTCACTTCCTTATGGAAGCGGATGGCCTTCGCGGCCGCCTCGTCCTGCCGGGTCGCCGCAGCCGAACCCTTGGGTTTCTTCGGCCGACTGCCGAACAAGGTCGGCACGGCCCTGTGCTTCTTCCCGCCGCTTGGAGCACCCGGCGCGGCAGAAGAGCCCGCGCCAGGCTGGCTGGCTCCTGGCCGATGGCGGGGGCGACTTCCCCCTCGGCGTCGTCGTCAGGCCAGTCGGCGAAAGTAGCTGAAGGCCTGAAGTCGCCTGTTGTTCCTCCTCCTCCCTCGGCGTCGTCCTCTAGAGCCGCCGCCCCTAGATCGGGGTCATCGACGTCGCTCTCTGCCCGATCGGCGAGGAACTCGCGGGCCGGCCCCGAGGTGCCGGTTGGCGGGTGGAGGAGGGGATCCTGACCAAAGCCGACTGGTTAAAACAAACTCGGCGAGAGAGAAGACAATCCAAAGAAAGAAAGGAAAGGCAACTCACCACGGGCGGGGGGTTGGCGCGGGAGTACGGCTCCTTGCCGAACCGCCAATCCTCCAGGAGCTTGCTGTCCGAGAGGTAGTTCACCATGAAGGACACCTCTTCGTGAGGCATGTCCTTGGTGCACATCCGACTCGGGTCGCGGTGCCCGCTCATCTGACATATCATGTGGGGGCGGCCTTGGAGTGGGAGAACTCGGCGCGCCACGAAGGCGGCCAGCAGGTCTGGACCAGTCAAACCCTCCGACTGTGTTAGCACTCGGAGTCATGCGATGGCGCCGGCTCCCGCAGGCGTCAGCGACTTGGCCCGGTACTACCAGTTGGGCAGTTGCCCAGCCGGTGGACCGGCTTCGAAAGCCGGCAGGTTGACCCAGTCCCCCCTCGCGGAGACGTTCCTGACGTAAAAGTAGGATCTCTGCCACATCCTCACCGACTTTATCAGCAAGATGGAGGGGAAGGGATTGTCGGCCCCCGACCTTCGCACGGCGATGAAAGCGCCCCACTGAGCCGGCAGGCCCGCGGCCTGGGTGCCGAGCTTGGAGAAGAAGAACTCCCCCTAGAGCTCGAGGGTGGGGAGGACTCCAAGGAAGCCTTCGCACAAGGCCACGAAGGCGGATAGCAGCACCACTGTGTTGGGGGTGAGGTGGTGCGGCTGGAGGCCGTAGAACTCCAGGAAGGATCAGAAGAAACTGCTCGTCGACAACCCCAACCCGCGCAGGCAGTGCGAGCGAAAGATGACCCGCTCGCCCTCCTGCGGTGCGGGGGAAATCTCCCCCTTCAGCGCAAGATGCACCTGCACGTGATCCTTGCCGGGGAGCCGACGAGTCCGGCGGAGGAACTCGATGTGGTCATCATGAACTTCGGAGCCGTCCCAGGTGCCGGAGCGCACCGGGGGAGGCGCGGCGGCAGAGGAAGAACTCATCGCGAGCTGATCGCTGCGGTGTTCGTCGGAGCTTGGGCGCGCGGCGGAGCGAAGAAGAAGAAGAAGGAGGAGAACGAGGAGCAGTGAGAAGGAAGAGAGAGAGGAGTGGTGGGAAGTAGGGGCGCGCATGCCCCCCTCTTCCCCCTACTTATAGCCTCGTGGGCTGCGAAGCCGAGGGGGCGGTCGTGGGGATTTACTGCGCCCGTGGCCCCACGACCCCCACGTTCCACGATAAAGTTACTGCGCGCAGTAACTCCACGGGAATCCCAACCATCTGCCGGGGCCGCAGCAGATCCGCGCGGGCGTCGAGGCGCGGTAGTGGCGGGCCCTGCCTATGGGCCCGTCCCGTCGCGCACGTAGGCTGGAAGGACAGCCCAGCCACGTGTCATCGCATGACAGGCCTAGAACGGGCGGCGGCCTGGAGGCTTAGCTAGCACGCTACTTGGATCCCGCCGCGACGTTCGAAATATTGTGCGAGTCGGAATTGAGTGAGTCTGAATTGATCGAGTCCGACTCCTTCTAGTCGGCCCGGCAGAAGTCAATCAAAGACCATGTGTTGAGCACCCGGAAAGAGAAGCTGCTGAGGCTTCTCAGCCGATCGTCTGCGGCACCTCACCAGCTTCGGGGACTACTGTCGGAGTAATGGGCCACGGGTAGGACAACCCGAGGCCCAGAACCTTTCAAGACATCGGGGCAGGCTGCGCCCCTCAAGACCCCAGGACGAAGAGCCGCCTTCAAGAAGCCAACGGCAAGATGGCCGACTAACCACTCATGGCCGAGTCCCAGATATGACTTCGGGGAAAGCCGACTCCTGACTGGCGACTTCCGGAGAAGCCGGCTTTGGGGAGTCGGCCTGTGATTCCAACAAACCCCGTGACCTCGTCAAGGGGGATGGGGCAGGGGAGTGGCTACAGTGAAGCCCACTCCCGCCCCTTACCAAGGGCGGGCATGGCCACAGCACGCCGTACCCCGGAAGATCTCCGTGCGGTGTGGCACTGTTGTCGTGCCGGCCCTGACCTCAGCACCACAGGCCCGAATCCTGCACCCACGACGGCTTGTCTGTATGGCTCAGAGGCGGCGGGTCCCACCAGACGGCGAGACCCCAAGAGACGGCAAGAGGACCACTAGTCGGACCCGTCGGAAGTCGGCCTGGGGGAGTCGGCCGAGCCCTCCCCGGGGCCCATGCACCATTAATCAAGATGTGATGGAGAGTGGCAATAGTGATCGCCCGCCAGGCGGCGGGGCTGTTGCCACGACCCCATGATCAAGCCTGCGTCATCAGAAGCACGGCTATAGTAATCAGCAGCCGGCAAGACCCGCTCGTGGCGGACGCGGCCTCTCGGCTCCGTACCAGGCCAGTTAGCGGGGCCCGCCAGCCGGCGGGCCCCAGCGGTCGACAGAGAAGATGGAGGCCGGAGGCGCTGATGGCTGGGCCCGCGTCCAGCCGGATTACCATTGTACCCCTGGGGGGTAGGCCTATATAAACCCCCCAGGGCACCCATGCAAAGGGTTGGAACCCATTAGCTCTAGACCAGATCATATAGAAGGGAGAGAGCTAGCCTTGCCCTCTCCTACCTCCTAGCAACAGCTCAAGGAGCAACCGTGTAAACACCTTGCCATAGTGATCATGCGGAGACCCCGCAGAGCAGCAGTAGGGGTATTATCTCCTCGGAGAGCCCTGAAGCCGGGTAAGATTCGCCGGCGTGCATGTCTTCGCCTCATCCCGTTTCCAGGCACCGGTGACGTTCTACTCGCCCCCACCATGATAAGCCATCCTTTGGCATATGTCGCACCAAACTCCCGACAGCCTGCCCGGTGGGCCTCCTACGAGCATGTCTGCCCGGTCATAACATCTCTCCCCACCTGTGCAAACAGCTCGTCCTCGAGCTGGAAGTCTGGGTAGTGTTGGCGGAACTCCTCGCGCGGCTCCCAAGTGGCTTCCTCTACCGGATACCCCGCCCATTGAATCAATATGTACCACACTCCGCGACGGAGCTAGGCCCGCAACACCTTGTCCGGCCCTGGAAGAAGATAGCTGTCGGCGGTCGAAAGAAGTGCGGGAGGAGCCGCAGGTGGCTCCCCACGGAAAGGCTTGAGCAACCCCACATGGAAGACGTCATGGATACATGCACCTGCCGGAAGCTGAAGGCGGTAAGCCACCTTCCCGATGCGCTCCCGAACAGCAAAGGGACCGGCATAACAAGGACCAGCTTCTTCTTCACGTGTGGGTCCAGTGACTGCATAGAATGGTGAAGAAGATGCAGCCACACCCAATCGCCCACCGCGAACTCCGCCTCACGATGGTGGCCGTCGTAGTAGTGCTTGGCCAGCTGCTGGGCCTGAAGGAGGCGTTGCCGGACCTCCGTGAGCATCTCGTCCTTGCTCCGTATAAGATCACCGGCCGCCTCGGTCCGAGTTGTGGCCGGATCAACAGGAAGGATCACCGGGGGCGGCCGTCCGTACACCACCTTGCTACCTCTTGAGCACTGCATTGGTTTTCCCTTGAAGAGGAAAGGGTGATGCAGTAGAGCAGCGTAAGTATTTCCCTCGGTTTTTGAGAACCAAGGTATCAATCCAGTAGGAGGCCACGCACGAGTCCCTCGCACCTACACAAACAAATAAACTCCTCGCAACCAACGCGATAAAGGGGCTGTCAATCCCTTCACGGTCACCTACGAGAGTGAGATCTGATAGATATGATAAGATACTATTTTTGGTATTTTTATGATAAAGAGAGAAGAAAGATGCAAGTAAAATAAATGGCAAAGGAAATAACTAAGTATTGGAAGATTAATATGATGGAAAATAGACCCGGGGGCCATAGGTTTTACTAGAGGCTTCTCTCGAGAGCATAAGTATTACGGTGGGTAAACAAATTACTATTGAGCAATTGACAAAATTGAGCATAGTTATGAGAATATCTAGGTATGATCATGTATATAGGCATCACGTCCGAGGCAAGTAGACTGACTCCTGTCTGCATCTACTACTATTACTCCACACATCGACCGCTATCCAGCATGCATCTAGAGTATTAAGTTCAACAGAACAGAGTAACGCTTTAAGCAAGATGACATGATGTAGAGGGATAAAACTCATGCAATATGATATAAACCCATCTTGTTATCCTCGATGGCAACAAAACAATACGTGCCTTGCTGCCCCTACTGTCACTGGGAAAGGACACCGCAAGATTGAACCCAAAGCTAAGCACTTCTCCCATTGCAAGAAAGATCAATCTAATAGGCCAAACCAAACTGTTAATTCGAAGAGACTTGCAAAGATAACCAATCATACATAAAAGAATTCAGAGAAGATTCAAATATTGTTCATAGATAAACTTGATCATAAACCCACAATTCTATCTAATAACTATGGACCCGTAGGTCTGAAGTAAACTACTCACACTTCATCAGAGAGGCTATGGTGTTGATGTAGAAGCCCTCCGTGATAGATACCCCCTCCGGCGGAGCCCCGAAAAAGGCCCCAAGATGGGATCTCGTGGACAGAGAAAGTTACGGCGGTGGAATTAGGGTTTTGGCTCCGTATCTGGTAGTTTGGGGGTACGTAGGTGATGTCTACTACACAACCTTCTTCTTGTAGACGTTATTGGGCCTTCAAGTGCACAGGTTTGTAGGACAGTAGCAAATTTCCCTCAAGTGGATGACCTAAGGTTTATCAATCTGTAGGAGGCGTAGGATGAAGATGGTCTCTCTCAAATAACCCTGCAACCAAATAAAAAGAGTCTCTTGTGTCCCCAACACACCCAATACAATGGTAAATTGTATAGGTGCACTAGTTCGGTGAAGAGATGGTGATACAAGTGCAATATGGATAGTAGATAAAGGTTTTTGTAATCTGAAAATATAAAAACAGCAAGGTAACTAATGATAAAAGTGAGCACAAACGGTATTGCAATGCTTTGAAACAAGGCCTAGGGTTCATACTTTCACTAGTGCAAGTTCTCTCAACAATAATAACATAATTGGATCACATAACTATCCCTCAACATGCAACAAAGAGTCACTCCAAAGTCACTACTAGCGGAGAACAAACGAAGAGATTATGGTAGGGTACAAAACCACCTCAAAGTTATTCTTTCCAATCAATCCGTTGGGCTATTCCTATAAGTGTCACAAATAGCCCTAGAGTTCGTACTAGAATAACACCTTAAGACACAAATCAACCAAAACCCTAATGTCACCTAGATACTCCAATGTCACCTCAAGTATTCGTGGGTATGATTATACGATATGCATCACACAATCTCAGATTCATCTATTCAAACCAACACAAAGTACTTCAAAGAGTACCCCAAAGTTTCTACCGGAGAGTCAAGACGAAAACGTGTGCCAACCCCTATGCATAGGTTCATGGGCGGAACCCGCAAGTTGATCACCAAAACATACATCAAGTGGATCAATAGAATACCCCATTGTCACCACGGGTATCCCACGCAAGACATACATCAAGTGTTCTCAAATCCTTAAAGACTCAATCCGATAAGATAACTTCAAAGGGAAAACTCAATCCATTACAAGAGAGTAGAGGTGGGAGAAAACATCATAAGATCCAACTATAATAGCAAAGCTCGCGATACATCAAGATCATACCACCTCAAGAACACGAGAGAGATAGAGATCAAACACATAGCTACTGGTACATACCCTCAGCCTCGAGGGAGAACTACTCCCTCCTCGTCATGGAGAGCACCGGGATGATGAAGATGGCCACTAGAGAGGGATTCCCCCTCCGACAGGGTGCCGAAACGGGTCTAGATTGGTTTTCGGTGGCTACGGAGGCTTCTGGCGGCGGAACTCCCGATCTATTCTGCTCCCCGAAGTTTTTAGGGTATATGGGTATATATGGGAGGAAGAAGTACATCGGTGGACCTCTGGGCCGTCCACGAGGCAGGGGGTGCGCCCCCCACCCTCGTGGGCAGCCCGGGACTCTCCTGGTCCAACTCCGATACTCCGTGGGCTTCTTCTGGTCCAAAAATAAGTTCCGTGAAGTTTCAGGTCAAGGACTCCGTTTGATTTTCCTTTTGGGCGATACTCTAAAACAAGGAAAAAACAGAAACTGGCACTGGGCTCTAGGTTAATAGGTTAGTCCCAAAAATCATATAAAATAGCATATAAAACATCCAAGGTTGATAATATAATAGCATGGAACAATCAAAAAATATAGATACGTTGGAGACGTATCAGTAGGTATATATAGGAGGAAGGAGTACGTCGGTGGAGCAACATGGGCCCCACGAGGGTGGAGGGCGCGCCTGGGGGGGGGGGGGGTAGGCGCGCCCCCTACCTCGTACGTTCCTGGTTGATTGCTTGACGTAGGGTCCAAGTCCTCTGGATCATGTTTGTTCCGAAAATCACGTTCCGGAAGGTTTCATTCCGTTTGGACTCCGTTTGATATTCTTTTTCTGCGAAACCCTAAAATAGGCAAAAACAGCAATTCTGGGTTGGGCCTCCGGTTAATAGGTTAGTCCCAAAAATAATATAAAAGTGTATAATAAAGCCCAATAGTTTCCAAAACAGGATATAATATAGCATGGAACAATAAAAAATTATAGATACATTGGAGACGTATCACACCTCAAACGGCGTAGCGTGTAGGGCGAAGTGGTAGGAGGTGTTGTAGTAGTACTCCGCCCATGAGAGCCAGTCCACCCAGGCACGAGGACGATCACGTGTGACACAACCCAAATACATGGCAATCACCTTGTTGACGACCTCTGACTGACCATCCATCTGAGGATGGAAGGCCGTGCTTAGGCGGAGCTTCATGCCCGCCATCCGAAAAAGATCGTGCCACACATGCCCTATGAACACAGGGTCCCGATCGCTGACGATCGAAGAGGGAAACCCGTGGAGGCGTACGATACCGTCGAAGGAGGCCCGGGCCACGGCCGCCGCCGTGTATGGTTGACCGAGCACGATGAAGTGAGCATACTTGGAGAAGCAGTCGACCACCATGAGGATGACCGACTTGCCTCCCACCTTGGGGAGGCCCTCGATGAAGTCCATGGATATATCCGCCCAGACCTAAGACGGCACCTCCAATGGCTGGAGCAAACCAGCCGGCCTCAGCGTCACCATCTTGTTACATTGGCACGTCAGAAAAGACCGCACCCAGTCACAAACCAAGGCCCGATCACCTGGAATATAGAAGTCGGCACGGAGACGGTGGTTTTTTTTGCACACCCTCATGGCCCGCCGAGTGGGCCAGCAGCAGGACCTGGTGACGGAGATTGTCATGCGCAGGAACGAAGAGCCGGCGCCCATGAAGAAGCAACTCGTCGGCGAGGCGCCATGGCTCCTCCAGCTCGCCCGCGACCAACTGCTGCTGAAGGAGGAGCGTGTCCGAGGCGGCTGCGGTCGCCTGACGGATGTCAGCGAAGTGGGCAAAGGAGGGTGCCGAGCGGATACAGAGCGCCGCTTCCTCGGTGTCACCGACAGTGGTGTTGGTGTCACACCGAGACAAGGCGTCGGTGATGGTGAGGTCGAAGCCGAAGAGCTAACTAATCCACTGGTGCTGCGGCACAATAGATAGTCATTGATCCAGCAAGAACTTGAGGCTGTAGTGGTCCGTACGGATCCGGAAAGATCGACCCCACAGATAGGGCCGCCAGTGACACACCGCCTGCACAAAGCCAATGAGCTCACGCTCATAGGCCGCAAGCTTAAGATGGTGCGCGACAAAGGGCCCGCTGAAGAAGGCGAGGGGTCCATCGCCCTGATGAAGGACCGCGCTGAATCCCCACATCGGAGGCGTCACAGTCGACGACAAATGGCTGATTGAAGTCAGGCATCTGCAGGATGGGGCCCGTCGTGAGGGCCCCCTTGAGGGCCTCAAATGCCATGGTCGCCTCCTCATCCCAGGCAAAGGCATCCGATGGAGCATGCGTGTGAGCGGGGACGCGATGAGGCCGAACTCCCGGATAAATTTCCGGTAGTACCCCGCGAGGCCAAGAAACCCGTGAAGAGCCTGCGGAGAATGCGGGATCGGCCAGGCGGCGACGACCGCCACCTTGTCGACGTCCATGGCCACCCCCTCGGCCGAGATGATGTGACCGAGGTAGGCGACAGAAGGCGTCCCGAACGAGCACTTCGAGCGCTTAAGATGAAGATGGTGCGCCCGAAGCTCATTGAAGACGATGGCGAGGTGCTAAAGATGCTCCACCCACGAGGCGATGTAGATAAGAATATCGTGAAAGAAAACGAGCACAAACCGACACAAGTAGGGGCGGAGGACATCGTTCATCAGGTCCTGAAACATCGCTGGGACATTGGAGAGACCGAACGGCATGACCAAGAACTCGAAGTGTCCGCGGTGAGTCCGAAACGCCGTCTTGGCGATATCATCGGGGTGCATGCGCACCTGATGGTAGCCCGACCGGAGATCGAGCTTGGTGAAGAAGCGCGCCACATGCAGCTTGTCCAGGAGCTCATCGACCACCGGGATAGGAAACTTGTCCTTGAGAGTCAGGGCATTAAGGGCGCGGTAGTCGATGCAGAAATGCCACATTCCGTCCGACTTGCGGACTAGGAGGACCGGCACATTGATGTGGAGATCCGGATGATGCCCAGGGCGAGCATGAGCGTGCACTGGCGCTCCAGATCGTCCTTCTGTAGTTGAGGATACTGGTAGGGCCGGACCGCCACCGGTGCCGAGCCTGGCAGAAGATGAATACAGTGATCGTAGACCCGGGCCGGCGGAAGGCCCTGCGGCTCGGCGAAGAGGTCACTGTGCTGCTGCATGAGGTGATTCAACCAGGGATGCTCAGCCTCGGGGGCGGGGGGGGGGGCGGCCAGCTGGAGCTGGGGTGTCGCCGGCGAGGCGCCTCCAATGCCCTCCCACCGGACGCGGCGGCCGAGGCGCCAGAAGGTCATCATCATGGCGTAAAAGTCCTAGAGGATGGGGCCAAGAGTTCGCAAAAAGTCGACACCGAGGATAAAGTCGAAGCAGTCCAAGTTGATGCCGACGCACGTGATGGTGAAGTGCTCGTTGCCGATAGTGATGGGCACATCGCGTGTGAGCCCATGGCACTGGAGGCGGTCGCCGTTAGCCACGTTGACCCGAAGGTGCTCCCCGCCTGTCGGCTGAAGCGCTAAGCGCCGCATGGTCGCCTCAGGCAAGAATTTATTTGTGGAGCCTATATCCAGGAGGGCCACCAGGCGCTCGTCGTGAATCGTCACCGATAAGAGCATAGTCCGCTCGTCTTGGATGTCGGCCAGCGCATGGAGCGAGACGACGAGTGTCATCGCCGGAGTGGGCGCCGACGCGGGCTCCGCAGCGGTGAGGTCGCCAATCCCATCAGCGAGTGTGTCCTCCTCGATGTAGTCGGCTGTCTCCAAGTAGAAGAGGCGTGGGCAGACATGGCCCGGGGCGTAGGGCGCATCGTAGTTAAAGCAAAGCCCCAGGCGGCGGCGCTCGATCTGCTCCGCCTGAGAGAGCCGATGAAAAGGCCGCGTCGCGGCCGTGGTGGCTGCTGGTGGAGTGGCTGGGGGCGCCTGTGTTGTCGGGGGCGGTCGGGGGGGGGGGGGCTGCCGACCCCCTCGAGTCGGTGTCGCCTGCTGCAAGGCCTGGGCGTGACGCTCGAAAGCCCGAGCATAGTACATGGCCGTCTGGAGGTCCTGCCCCCCCCCTCGCGCGCGCAGCTCGATGTCCATGCAGATGTGGTCTGGAAGGCCGCCAACGAAGAGCTTGGCCCGCTGTAATGCCGTCACACCCGGCGCATGACATGCCAGGGCCTGGAAGCGGTCGGCAAAGTCCTGCACCGTGGTGGTGAAGGGTAGGCGGCCCAACTCCGCGAGGTAGCTCTCGCGGATCGGTGGCCCAAAGCGAAGGAGGCACAACTCGCGAAATCGCTCCCACGGGGGCATGCCCCCCTCGTCCTTCTCGAGGGTGTAGTACCATGTCTGTGTCGCACCGCGGAGGTAGTAAGAGGCGAGCCAAGTGCGATCCGATGCAAGTGTGCGCTGCCCACGGAAGAACTGCTCGCACTGGTTGATCCAGTTGAGGGGGTCTTCCGTGCCTTCATACGTGGTGAATTCAATCTTGGCGAACCGTGGTGGCGTCTGGGTCGGAGCCCCGTGGCCGATGGGCTTGGCAGTGCGAAGCAGCAATGACTGCGACGCCCGGTCGGTGGTGGGGCGGCCGACGTAGGGGCCCGTGGAGCCGGACGGGTCATCGTACTACAGCATGGGTACCGGTGGTTCTCCGGCCTCCATGCAGACTGGCGGTGGTGACGTCCCGGTCAACCAGGCCGGGATCGGGGACGGCGACGGCGACGGCAGAAAGCGGACGTGCTGTATCGGGAGGCCTCCCAGCGTGGACTGCCCGTGCCCGGAGTTGGGCGGCGGAGCCGCTGGCAACAGTTGCTGCTGCGGCTGGACCGGCGCGGGAGGCGCGGTTGCTGCGGCGATGGCCGGCACCGGCCACTGCGGTGCGGTGGCGGCCGGCTGCTGGGGCGATCATTGGGCCCCGGCGAGCACCACGGGTACCGAGTACCAGGGCAGGACGGACGATCTGGAGGCGGCGGCCGGTGGCAGAGGCGTCGGCCTATACGGACTGGCGAGAAACAGTCAGATGCCCTGGACGGCGGTGAACAGATTGTTGAGGACGCCCGTCATCTCCGCTGATGAGTAGACCAGTGCCATGGTGGCAGGTGGTGGCGCACCCGTGGAGGGAGGCGGTGACAGGCCGGTGGAGGCGCCGGCGGTGGCACCCAGCGGCACATCGGGAAGGGCCAGCGATGCCGTGGCGAGGAGCGACGGTGATGCGGTGGTGGTGGGCAGCGGCGGAATTGGTGGTGGTGCAGACATGGTAGAAACCGAGCTACCCGATACCAAGGTGGTAGGAGCTAGGGTTCTACCCGGTCTAGGGCGTAGCCTGTAGGGAAAGGACGGAGGAGGACGAGGAAGATTGTGCGGCGGCCGACGGCAGGGCACCGTCCTTGAGGATGAGGCGGCGGCGGATGTAGGCGGCGGCTAGGGTTTAGGGTTTCGACACCTCTAGGAGCCGAGCATTAGAATTATCTTATTGCTTAATTCTCAAAAGAGTCTTACAACTTGTTTATATAACCACGATGAGAAATAAAACTAAGATAACTTGTGGGCTAAGCCCCTAACTATGCCTGCCCGGTGGACCTCCTACGGGCATAAGTCTGCCCGGTCATCACAGTACAAAAGTGCCCAAAACCTCTAGTATATATAGGTTGGAGGAGAAGGAGGGAGAGCCACAAGGGGGGAAGGAAACCTTCCCGCTTAGGCCGGCCAAGGAGGGGGTTTCTGATGTCTACTACACAACCTTCTTCTTGTAGACGTTGTTGGGCCTCCAAGTGCAGAGGTTTGTAGGACACTAGCAAATTTCAATCAAGTGGATGACCTAAGGTTTATCAATCCGTAGGATTTGTAGGATGAAGATGGTCTCTCTCAAGCAACCCTGTGACCAAATAACAAAGAGTATCTTGTGTCCCCAACACACCAATACAATGGTAAATTGTATAGGTGCACTAGTTCGGCGAAGAGATGGTGATACAAGTGGTATATGGATAGTAGATAATAGTTTTTGTAATCTGAAAATATAAAAACAGCAAGGTAACTAACGATAAAAGTGAGCGTAAACGGTATTGCAATGTGTTGAAACAAGGCCTATGGTTC
This sequence comes from Triticum aestivum, assembly GCF_018294505.1. Classification (NCBI taxonomy): domain Eukaryota; kingdom Viridiplantae; phylum Streptophyta; class Magnoliopsida; order Poales; family Poaceae; genus Triticum; species Triticum aestivum. Next base: position 168,148,595 of record NC_057797.1, on the reverse strand, counting down.
ATACTTTCGCTAGTGCAAGTTCCCTCAACAATAATAGCATAATTGGATCACATAACTATCCCTCAACATGCAACAAAGAGTCACTCCAAAGTCACTAATAGCGGAGAACAAACGAAGAGATTATGGTAGGGTATGAAACCACCTCAAAGTTATTCTTTCCAATCAATCCGTTGGGATATTCCTATAAGTGTCACAAACAGCCCTAGAGTTCGTACTAGAATAACACCTTAAGACACAAATCAACCAAAACCCTAATGTCACCTAGATACTCCAATGTCACCTCAAGTATCCGTGGGCATGATTATACGATATGCATCACACAATCTCAGATTCAACTATTCAACCAACACAAAGGACCTCAAAGAGTACCCCAAAGTTCCTACCGAAGAATTACGACAAAAACGTGTGCCAACCCCTATGCATAGGTTCATAGGCGGAATCCGCAAGTTGGTCACCAAAACATACATCAAGTGAATCACGTGATATCCATTGTCACCACAGATATCCACGGCAAGACATACATCAAGTGTTCTCAAATCTTTAAAGACTCAATCCGATAAGATTACTTCAAAGGGGAAACTCAATCCATTACAAGAGAGTAGAGGGGGGAAGAAACATCATAAGATCCAACTATAATAGAAAAGCTTGCGATACATCAAGATCGTAGCACCTCAAGAACACGAGAGAGAGAGAGATCAAACACATAGCTACTGGTACATACCCTCAGCCCCGAGGGTGAACTACTCCCTCCTTGTCATGGAGAGCGTCGGGATGATGAAGATGGCCACCGGAGAGGGATTGCCCCCTTCGGCAGGGTGCCGGAATGGGTCTAGATTGGTTTTCGGTGGCTACGAAGGCTTCTGGCGGCGGAACTCCCGATCTATTGTGCTCTCGGATGTTTTTAGCGTATATGGAGATATATAGGCGAAAGAAGTACGTCAGGGGGGCCATGAGGGGCCCACGAGGGTGGAGGGCGCGCCCTAGGGGGGTGGGCGCGCCCCCTACCTCGTGGCCTCCTCGAAGATTCCTTGACATAGACTCCAAGTCTCCCTGGTTGCTTCTGATCCAAAAATAAGTTCTGTGAAGTTTCACATCAATTGGACTCCGTTTGGTTTTCCTTTTCTGTGATATTCTAAAACAAGGTAAAAACAGAAACTAGCACTGGGCTGTGGGTTAATATGTTAGTCCCAAAAATGATATAAAAGTGTATAATAAAGCCCATAAACATCCAAAACAGTAGATAATATAGCATGGAGCAATCAAAAATTATAGATACGTTGGAGACGTATCAGCATCCCCAAGCTTAATTCCTGCTCGTCCTCGAGTAGGTAAATGATAAAAACAGAATTTTTGATGCGGAGTGCTACTTGGCATAATTTCAATGTAGTTCTTCTTAATTGTGGCATGAATATTAAGATCCGAAAGATTCAAGATAAAAGTTCATATTGACATAAAAAATAATAATACTTCAAGCATACTAACTAAGCAATCATGTCTTCTCAAAATAACATGGCCAAAGAAAGTTCACCCCTACAAAATCATATAGTTTAGTCATGCTCCATTTTTGCCACACAAGAATGCTCTCATCATGCACAACCCCGATGACAAGCCAAGCAATTGTTTCATACTTTAGTAATCTCAAACCTATAAACTTTCACGCAATATATGAGCGCGAGCCATGGACATAGCACTATGGGTGGAATAGAATATGATGACGGGGGTTATGTGGAGAAGACAAAAAGGAGAAAGTCTCACATCAACGAGGCTAATCAATGGGCTATGGAGATGCCCATCGATTGATGTTAATGCAAGGAGTAGGGATTGCCATGCAACGGATGCACTAGAGCTATAAATGTATGAAAGCTCAACAAAAGAAACTAAGTGGGTGTGCATCCAACTTGCTTGCTCACGTAGACCTAGGGCACTTGAGGAGGCCCATTATTGGAATATACAAGCCAAGTTCTATAATGAAAAATTACCACTAGTATATGAAAGTGACAAAACAAGAGACTCTCTATCATGAAGATTATGGTGCTACTTTGAAGCACAAGTGTGGCAAAGGATAGTAGCATTGTCCCTTCTCTATTTTTCTCTCATTTTCATTTTTTTATTTTTTTGGGCCTTCTCTTTTTTATGGCCTTTCTCCTTTGGGGGGGGCTTTCTCTTTTTTGGCCTTTCTCCTTTTTTTATTCCTCACTTGGGACAATGCTCTAGAAAATGATGATCATCACACTTCTGTTTATTTACAACTCAATGATTACAACTCGATACTAGAACAAAGTATGACTCTATATGAATGCCTCCAGCGGTGTACCGGGATGTGCAATGACTCATGAGTGACATGTATGAAAGAATTATGAATGGTGGCTTTGCCACAAATACGATGTCAACTACATGATCATGCAAAGCAATATGACAATGATGATGTGTGTCATAATAAACGGAACGGTGGAAAGTTGCATGGCAATATATCTCGGAATGGCTATGGAAATGCCATACTAGGTAGGTATGGTGGCTGTTTTGAGGAAGATATAAGGAGGTTTATGTGTGAAAGAGCGTATCATATCACGGGGTTTGGATGCACCGGCGAAGTTTGCACCAAGTCTCAATGTGAGAAAGGGCAATGCACGGTACCGAAGAGGCTAGCAATGATGGAAGGGTGAGAGTGCGTATAATCCAGGTACTCAACATTAGTCATAAAGAACTCACATACTTATTGCAAAAATCTACAAGTCATCAAAAACCTCGGCACTACGCGCATGGTCCTAGGGGGATAGATTGGTAGGAAAAGACCATCGCTCGTTCCCGACCGCCACTCATAAGGAGGACAATCAAATAGCACCTCATGTTTCAAATTTGTTACACAACGTTTACCATACGTGCATGCTACGGGACTTGCAAACTTCAACACAAGCATTTCTCAATTTCACAACTACTCAACTAGCACAACTTTGATATTATTACCTCCATATCTCAAAACAATCATCAAGCATCAAACTTCTCTTAGTATTCAGAACACCCCTAAGAAAAGTTTACTAATCTTGAATACCTAGCATATCAGGATTTTAAGAAAATTACCATGCTATTTAAGACTCTCAAAATAATCTAAGTGAAGCACTAGAGTTCATCTATTTCTTCAAAATAAAACTACCACCATGCTCTAAAAGATATAAGTGAAGCACTGGAGCAAATGACAAACTACTCCGAAAGATATAAGTGAAGATCAATGAGTAGTCAAATAATTATGCGACTATGTGAAGACTCTCTCTCATTTAATAATTTCAGATCTTGATAATTTATTCAAACAGCAAGCAAAGCAAAATAAAATGACATCTAAGAATAGCAAACATCATGTGAAGAAGCAAAAACTTAGGATCAACCGATAGTTGTTGAAGAAGAAAGGTGGGATGCCAACCGGGGCATCCCCAAGCTTAGACGCTTGAGAATTATTGAAATATTATCTTGGGATGCCTTGGGAATCCCCAAGCTTGAGCTTTTGTGTCTCCTTAATTCCTCTCATATCACGGTCTCCATAAATCTCAAAAGCTTCATCCACACAAAACTCAATAAGGACTCGTGAGATAAGTTAGCATAACACATTGCAAAAACCTTATCATACTCTACTGTAGCAAATCACTAAAATTATTATTCAACATTGCATACTAAATTCCTATGCATATTTAATAGTCCTATCCTCAAATAGAATCCTTAAAGAAGTAAACACATGCAAACAATGCAAACATAACAGCAATCTGCCTAAACAGGACAGTTTGTAAAGAATGCAGCAACATCCATACTTCCCTATCTCCAAAAATTATTAAAGAAAATTTCCACTGTAGTAAATTTATCAGAGCTTAATATGCAAAAGGTTTCAACATTTTATCACATTCTGACTTTTCTAGGGAATTATTTCAACAGAGGTAAACTTTCTGTTTTCAAACAGCAACATGTGGACTTCTAAAATAGGCATAGTAAAGGCTATTAATGCCATTTTTATTGAAATAAAAGATGCAAAAGATTGTTCTAACTAACAGCAAGCAAATCTTAACAAAATAAATTGACGCTCCAAGCAAAACACATATCATGTGGTGAATAAAAATATAGCTCCAAGTAAAGTTACCGATGAACGAAGACGAAAGAGGGGATGCCTTCCGGGGCATCCCCAAGCTTAGGCTCTTGGTTGTCCTTGAATATTACCTTGGGGTTCCTTGGCCATCCCCAAGCTTAGGCTCTTGCCACTCCTTATTCCATAATCCATCTAATCTTTACCCAAAACTTGAAAACTTCACAACACAAAACTTAACAGAAAACTCGTAAGCTCCGTTAGTATAAGAAAATAAATCACCACTTCAAGGTACTGTAATGAACTCATTCTTTATTTATACTGGTGTTAAACCTACTGTATTCCAACTTCTCTATGGTTTATAAACTCTTTTACTAGCCATAGATTCATCAAAATAAGCAAATAACACATAGAAAACAGAATCTGTCAAGAACAGAATAGTCTTTAGTAATCTGGATCAAACGTATACTTCTGGAACCCCAAAAATTCTAAAATAAATTGCTGGACCTGATTAATTTATCTATTAATCATCTTCAAAAGTAATTAACTAAATAGCACTCTCCAATAAAAAATGGCAGCAATTCTCGTGAGCGCTAAAGTTTCTGTTTTTTACAGCAAGATCAACAAGACTTTCCCCAAGTCTTCCCAACGGTTCTACTTGGCAGAAACACTAATTAAATGCATAAAACCACATCTAAACAGAGGCTAGATGAATTATTTATTACTAAACAGGAACAAAAATGAAGTTGGGTTGCCTCCCAACAAGCGCTATCGTTTAACGCCCCTAGCTAGGCATGATGGTTCCAATGATGCTCACACAAAGGATAAGAATTGAAACATAAAGAGAGCATCATGAAGAATATGACTAGGACATTTAAGTCTAACCCACTTAATATGCATATGGATTTTGTGAGAAAACAACTTGTGGGAACAAGGATCAACTTGCATAGGGAGGTAAAACAAGCATAACTTCAAAATTTTAAGCACATAGAGAGGAAACTTGGTATTATTGAAATTCCTACAAGCATATGTTCCTCCCTCATAATAATTTTCAGTAGAATCATGAATGAATTCAACAATATAACCAGCACCTAAGGCATTCTTTTCATGATCTACACGCATAAATTTTTATTACTCTCCACATAAGCAAACTTCTTCTCAATCGAAATAGTGGGAGTATCATAAGAGACTCGAATACTATAAATTGTTTCCACATTAAAAGAGTAATGTTCAGAGAAGGGGTAATCATAATCATGACAAGTTTTATAAATATAATCACTACTTTTTATAGCATAAGTATCATCACAATAATCATCATAGGTAGGAGGCATGCTATCATCATTATAAATTTGCATATCAAAACTTGGGAGACTAAAAATATCATCTTCATTAAACGTAGCATCCCCAAGCTTGGGACAAACATTAATTACAACAAATATATTCTCAAAAACATAATCTTCATCAAACATAGCATCCCAAAGCTTGGGTCTTTTCATATTATAAGCATAATCACTCTCATTATTAATAGTATGGATAGCACCAATAGTATAGCAATTATCATATTCTTCCAAGCAAGTGCCAAAAAGATTTTCAAGATCATAAGAAGTATCATTATCTTCCACAATTATATTTTCATGAGGCACAATAGTAATAGGAGAAGCATTATTTGGGAGAGATATCTTTTTACCTCTCTTCCTTTTTCTTTTCTTCTTCTTCACCACATCAGATGTGGGTTCAATCCTCTTTTTGGAGCTCCTTATTAATGAGATTCGTTGAATAGGATGCTCCTCCTCGTTACCTGATTCATCATAAGAAACAATAGGAGGGTATTGGGAAGCCTCTTCCCTTTCTTTAGTATTCTCTTCATCTTCTATTTGTTTTCTTTTCTTTATGTAGTTGGCAATATAAGGATTTTCAATACAATTCACCCCACAATACATATAAATTTTCTCTAGATCAAAATCAAGAAATCTATCAAGATTAAACTTTGGAATACCCTCAGTTATACGTTTCATTTCCTCATACCCCAAAAGAAGACTAAGCTCTTTATGATGCTCAAGGGTAATCAGATTATCACAATTTTTGGATACGACTCGGTCATGAAACAATTTGCATTGGAGATTTAAATGACCATGTTCATTGCAAAGTTCACAAGGGGCACGAAAAATATTGAATTTTTCAGCACAATCATCAAGACTTTCTTCCAACAATCCAGTTTCTAAGTACTTATGCCTCTTGCAGTATCTGTCTTCCTTATTTGGTGCGTACGTACAAACCCAATGTACTCCACAAAAATTGACATGTTTATAGGAGACATCATATCTAGTGCAATCATCATTAGTATCATGGATATTCAAAGAATTCGTACTAACAACATTGCAATCATGCTCATCATTCAAAGATTTAGTGCCAAACATTTTATAGATTTCTTCTTCTAGCACTTGAGCACAATTTTCCTTTCCATCATACTTACGAAAGATATTAAAAAGGTGAAGCGTATGAGACAAACTCAATTCCATATTTTTGTAGTTTTCTTTTATAAACTAAACTACTGCTAAAACAAGAAACTAAAAGACTCGATTGCAAGATCTAAAGATATACCTTCAAGCGCTAACCTCCCCGGCAACGGCGCCAGAAAAGAGCTTGATGTCTACTACACAACCTTCTTCTTGTAGACGTTGTTGGGCCTCCAAGTGCAGAGGTTTGTAGGACATTAGCAAATTTCCCTCAAGTGGATGACCTAAGGTTTATCAATCTGTAGGAGGCGTATGATGAAGATGGTCTCTCTCAAGCAACCCTGCAACCAAATAACAAAGAGTCTCTTGTGTCCCCAACACACCCAATACAATGGTAAATTGTATAGGTGCACTAGTTCGGCGAAGAGATGGTGATACAAGTGGTATATGGATAGTAGATAATAGTTTTGGTAATATGAAAATATAAAAACAGCAAGGTAACTAATGATAAAAGTGAGCGTAAACGGTATTGCAATGTGTTGAAACAAGGCCTAGGGTTCATACTTTCGCTAGTGCAAGTTCCCTCAACAATAATAGCATAATTGGATCACATAACTATCCCTCAACATGCAACAAAGAGTCACTCCAAAGTCACTAATAGCGGAGAACAAACGAAGAGATTATGGTAGGGTACGAAACCACCTCAAAGTTATTCTTTCCAATCTATCCGTTGGGCTATTCCTATAAGTGTCACAAACAGCCCTAGAGTTCGTACTAGAATAACACCTTAAGACACAAATCAACCAAAACCCTAATGTCACCTAGATACTCCAATGTCACCTCAAGTATTCGTGGGCATGATTATACTATATGCACCATACAATCTCAGATTCATCTATTCAACCAACACAAAGGACCTCAAAGAGTGCCCCAAAGTTCCTACTGGAGAATCACGACGAAAACGTGTGCCAACCCCTATGGATAGGTTCATGGGCGGAACCCGCAAGTTGGCCACCAAAACATACATCAAGTGAATCACGTGATATCCCATTGTCACCACAGATATCCACGGCAAGACATACATCAAGTGTTCTCAAATCTTTAAAGACTCAATCCGATAAGATTACTTCAAAGGGGAAACTCAATCCATTACAAGAGAGTAGAGGGGGGAAGAAACATCATAAGATCCAACTATAATAGCAAAGCTCGCGATACATCAAGATCGTACCACCTCAAGAACACGAGAGAGAGAGATTCAAACACATAGCTACTGGTACATACCCTCAGCCCCGAGGGAGAACTACTCCCTCCTCGTCATGGAGAGCGCCGGGATGATGAAGATGGCCATCGGAGAGGGATTGCCCCCTCCGGCAGGGTGCCGGAACGGGTCTAGATTGGCTTTCGGTGGCTACGGAGGCTTCTGGCGGCGGAACTCCCGATCTATTGTGCTCTCGGATGTTTTTACGGTATATGAAGATATATAGGCGGAAGAAGTACGTCAGGGGGGGCCACAAGGGGCCCATGAGGGTGGAGGGCGCGCCCCCTTACCTCGTGGCCTCCTCGAGGCTTCCTTGACATAGACTCCAAGTCTCCCTGGTTGCTTCAGATCCAAAAGTAAGTTCCGTGAAGTTTCAGGTCAATTGGACTCCGTTTGGTTTTCCTTTTCTATGATATTCTAAAACAAGGTAAAAACAGAAACTGGCACTGGGTTCTGGGTTAATAGGTTAGTCCCAAAAATGATATAAAAGTGTATAATAAAGCCCATAAACATCCAAAACAATATATAATATAGCATGGAGCAATCAAAAATTATAGATACGTTGGAGACGTATCAGTTTCCCACTCCAATTCGCCCTCCCATTGCCTCCAAAAAGGCTAAGAGGTGGCGCCTCCATTATTGGGCCCTTGTGGCCCTACACTCCTTCCACTACTTGGCCTTTTAAGGACCGTTGATACTAAATTAAATATAAAGCCTCCTAGCAACTGCTAGAGCATTTTATTATTAATCTAACATCACCAGAAACATTTTCCACCTATATATCATTTATCCGTAATACCCGATATTGCCCAATAAACTCCGAAACCCTTTCGGTGACCCGAGAACGCTTCAGGTTCCTCTCGAAACTATTTCGAATATTAATGAAATAATTCCACAAATAAATCTTCAATACTCTTGTCCTACTAACACTCAGCAGATCGTGATTACCTAAATCTTGTGACCCCATAGGTTCCTTCGGTAAATCATAGACATGAACGAAACCCCTTCATTCAATGACCGATAGCAGAACCGTGGACGTCCATATCGATCTCTATGACTACATGAATGTCATTCGAATGAACCTTTGGTTATCATGTGATGTTTCCTTTGTTTCCCGATACTATACAAAACCCAAGATGCACCGATATCCTCTTGAGTCATACGCATGCTCAGTATAATGTTATCCTCGTTGCATGTTTTGTTCTTCTTTCTCGTTGAAGTGTTCCGGCATCCCTGTGACATAGTCACCTACATCTGGCTAGATGATGATGGATGCCGTCACACCAAGAGGACCCTGGGAATATCTCTCCATCATCGGAGGAGCAAATCCTACTCTCTGGGTATCTAGACCCTAGTCAAACTTTCCGATGAACATGTAAGTTGTCGTTATGATCACCATGTTACATATGAAGTTTGAGCAATCCCAAAGCTCATTGTACGGTGAGAAGTGACTATGTTACTCTCATGGTCTAAGGAGTAAAAACACATGTTAACACTGTGTTATAACAATTGATATTAGATGATATTATCTCAAAGTATAACGAACAAGTTTGGGTCGATTCAATATGACCGTTCTTCTAACGTCATACTCTCAATGTTTCTTTTAGGACTATCATTACCCTTAACGATATCCTAAGATCTGAAAAACATGATCACCAACAACACTTGAGCTAGTCTTAGAGGCGATTCTAGGAACCTATTCTTTACCGTTTATCATTTCACCACGTGCGTGTGATTTTTCCACTGAATCACATATTTCAGGAGCATAGAAGTTATAGCATGGAATATAAACTCTTAATTATGAAAAATGGAAATATAATAATACAATATTATTACCTCTAGGGCATATTTCCAACAATTTCCCACCGAAGTCCCACCCATCGCTCGCTGACGGTACTTGCTACCTCTGGAGCACTGCGTTGGTTTTCCCTTGAAGAGGAAAGGGTGATGCAGCAAAGTAGCGTAGGTATTTCCCTCAGTTTTTCAGAACCAAGGTATCAATCCAGTAGGAGGCCACACGCAAGTCCCTCGTACCTACACAAACAAATAAGAACCTCACAACCAACACGATAAAGGGGTTGTCAATCCCTTCAGGTCAGTTACGAGAGTGAGATATGATAGAGATGATAAGATAATATTTTTGGTATTTTTATGATATAGATTGAAAGTAAAGATTGCAAAATAAAAGGTAATAGAAATAGCTTGTTGACGGAAGATTAATATAATGGAGAATAGACCCGAGGGCCATAGGTTTCACTAGTGGCTTCTCTCAAGATAGCATAGGTATTACGGTGGGTGAACAAATTGCTGTCGAACAATTGATAGAAAAGCGAATAATGATGAGAATATCTAGGCATGATCATGTATATAGGCATCACGTCCATGATAAGTAGACCGACTCCTGCCTGCATCTACTACTATTACTCCACACATCGACCTCTATCTAGCATGCATCTAGATTATTAAGTTCATAAGAACAAAGTAACGCATTAGGTAAGATGACATGATGTAGAGGGATAAACTCAAGCAATATGATATAAACCCCATCTTTTTATCCTCGATGGCAACAACACAACACATGTCGTTTCCCTTTCTGTCACTGGGATCGAGCACCGCAAGATTGAACCCAAAGCTAAGCACTTCTCCCATTGCAAGAAAGATCAATCTAGTAGGCCAAACCAAACTGATAATTCGAAGAGACTTGCAAAGATAACCAATCATACATAAAAGATTTTAGAGAAGAATCAAATATTGTTCATATATAGACTTGATCATAAACCCACAATTCATCGGATCTCGATAAACACACCGCAAAAAGAGTTACATCGAATAGATCTCCAAGAAGATCAGGGAGAACTTTGTATTGAGATCCAAAGAGAGAGAGAGAGAAGAAGTCATCTAGCTAATAGCTATGGACCAGAAGGTCTAAAGTAAACTACTCACACATCATCGGAGGGGCCATGGAGTTGATGTAGAGGCCCTCCGTGATCGATGCCCCCTCCGGCGGAGCTCCGGAAAAGGCCCCAAGATGGGATCTCTTGGTTACAGAAGGTTGCGGCGGTGGAAATAGGGTTTCATGGTGCTCCTGGATGTTTTCAGGGTATATGAGTATATATAGGAGGAAGAAGTAGGTCGGTTGAGCCACGAGGGGGGAGGCGCGCCGGGGGGGGGGTAGGCGCGCCCCCTGCCTCGTGGCCTCCTCGGTTGTTTCTTGACGTCCACTCCAAGTCCTTTGGATCACGTTTGTTCCAAAAATCACGCTCCCGAAGGTTTCATTCCGTCTGGACACCGTTTGATATTCCTTTTCTGCGAAACACTGAAATAGGCAAAAACAGCAATTTGCACTGGGCCTTGGGTTAATAGGTTAGTCCCAAAAATAATATAAAAGTGTATAATAAAGCCCATTAAACATCCAAAACAGAATATATAATAGCACGGAACAATCAAAAATTATAAATACGTTGGAGAGTTGGAGACGTATCAAGCATCCCCAAGCTTAATTCCTGCTCGTCCTCAAGTAGGTAAATGATAAAAACAAAATTTTTGATGTGGAATGCTTTCTAGCATATTATTCTATGTAATTTTTTTATTGTGGCATGAATGTTCAGATCCGAAAGATTCAAGATAAAAGTTTAATGTTGACATAAAAATAATAATACTTCAAGCATGCTAACCAAGCAATTATGTCTTATCAAAATAACATAGCCAAAGAAAGCTTATCCCTACAAAATCATATAGTTTGGCCATGCTTCATTTTCATCACACAAAATGCTCTCATCATGCACAACCCCGATGACAAGCCAAGCAATTGTTTCATACTTAGCCTTTTCAAACTCTTTCAACTTTTACGCAATATATAAGCGCGAGCCATGGACATAGCACTATGGGTGGAATAGAATATAATGATTGAGGTTGTGTGAGAAGACAAAAAAGGAGAAAGTCTCACATTGACGCGGCTAATCAATGGGCTATGGAGATGCCCACCGATTGATGTCAATGCAAGGAGTAGGGATTGTCATGCAACGGATGCACTAGAGCTATAAATATATGAAAGCTCATCAAAGAAACTAAGTGGGTGTGCATCCAACTTGCCTGCTCACGAAGACCTAGGGCATTTGAGGAAGCCCATCATTGGAATATACAAGCCAAGTTCTATAATGAAAAATTCCCACTAGTATATGAAAGTGACAAAATAAGAGACTCTCTATCATGAAGATCATGGTGCTACTTTGAAGCACAAGTGTGGAAAAAGGATAGTAACATTGTCCCTTCTCTCTTTTTCTCTCATTTTTTTATTTGGGCCTTCTTCTTTTTCTTTCTTTTACGGCCTCTTTTTTTTCCGGAGTCTCATCCAGACTTGTGGGGGAATCATAGTATCCATCATCCTTTCCTCACTTGGGACAATGCTCTAATGATGATCATCACACTTTTATTTACTTACAACTCAAGAATTACAACTCGATACTTAGAACAAAATATGACTCTATGTGAATGCCTCCGGCGGTGTACCGGGATATGCGATGAATCAAGAGTGACATGTATGAAAAATTAAGCATGGTGGCTTTGCCACAAATACGATGTCAACTACATGATCATGCAAGGCAATATGACAATGATGATGCGTGTCATAATAAACGGAACGGTGGAAAGTTGCATGGCAATATATCTCGGAATGGCTATGAAAATGCCATAATAGGTAGGTATGGTGTCTGTTTTGAGGAAGATATAAGGAGGCTTATGTGTGATAGAGCGTATCATATCACGGGGTTTGGATGCACCGGTGAAGTTTGCACCAACACTCAAGGTGAGAAAGGGCAATGCATGGTACCAAAGTGGCTAGCAATGATGGAAGGGTGAGAGTGCGTATAATCCATGGACTCAACATTAGTCATAAAGAACTCACGTACTTATTGCAAAAATCTACAAGTCATCAAAACCAAGCACTGCGCGCATGTTCCTAGGGGGATAGATTGGTAGGAAAAGACCATCGCTCGTCCCCGACCGCCACTCATAAGGAAAGCAATCAAAGAACACCTCATGCTTCAAATTTATCACACAACATTTACCATACGTGCATGCTACAGGACTTGCAAACTTCAACACAAGTATTTCTCAATTTCATAATTACTCAACTAGCACACCTCTAATATTACCATCTTTATATCTCAAAACAACTATCAAGTATCAAACTTCTCTTAGTTTTTAATGCACTTTCAGGTGTTTATCTTGGATGCCTATCATATTAGGACTAATTTTATAACCAAAGCAAATTACCATGTTGTTCTAAAGGACTCTCAAAATAGTATAAGTGAAGCATTAGAGATGAATTATTTCTATAAAATAAAACCACCACCGTGCTCTAAAAGATATAAGCGAAGCATTAGAGCAGAATTATCCAACTCAAAAGATATAAGTGAAGCACATAGAGTATTCTAATGAATTTCGATTCATGTGTGTATCTCTAAAAAGGTGTGTACAGCAAGGATGATTGTGGTAAACTAAAAAAACAAAGACTCAAATCATACAAGACGCTCCAAGCAAAACACATATCATGTGGTGAATAAATATATAGCTCCAAGTAAAGTTACCGATGGACGAAGACGAAAGAGGGGATGCCTTCCGGGGCATCCCCAAACTTAGGATTTTGGTTGTCCTTGGATTTTACCTTGGGTTGCCTTGGGCATCCCCAAGCTTAGGATCTTTCCACTCCTTGTTCCATAATCCATCAAATCTTTACCCACTTCACAACACAAAACTTAACAGAAAATCTCGTGAGCTCCGTTAGTAAAAGAAAACAAACCACCACTTAAGGTACTGTAATCAACTCATTATTTATTTATATTGGTGTTAAACCTACTATATTCCAAAATTTTTATAGTTCATAAACTCTACTAATAGCCATAGATTCATCAAAATAAGCAAACAACACACGAAAAACAGAATCTGTCAAAAACAGAATAGTCTGTAGTAATTTGCAGGTTTCGAATACTTCTGAAACCCCAAAAAATCAAAATTAAATTGCTGGACGTGAGTAATTTATCTATTAATCATCTGCAAAAATAATTAACTAAATAGCACTCTCCAGTAAAAAAGGCAGCAAATCTCATGAGCGCTAAAGTTTCTGTTTTTTACAGCAAGATCGCAAAGACTTTCCCCAAGTCTTCCCAAAGGTTCTACTAGGCACAAACACTAATTAAAATCATAAAACCATATCTAAATAAAGGCTAGATGAATTATTTATTACTAAATAGAATCAAAAAGCAATAAACAAAAATAAAATTGGGTTGCCTCCCAACAGGCGCTATCGTTTAACGCCCCTAGCCAGGCATAAAGACAAGCATAGATCTAGGTATTGTCATCTTTGGTATGCAATCCATAAGTGGCTCTCATAATAGATTCATAAGGTAATTTAGTTTTCTTTCTAGGAAAGTGTTCCATGCCTTTCCTTAACGGAAATTGAATCTAATATTCCCTTATTTCATATCAACAATTGCACCAATCGTTCTAAGGAAAGGTCTACCAAGAATAATAGGACATGAAGGATTGCAATCTATATCAAGGACAATGAAATCTACGGGCACATAATTCCTATTTGCAACAATAAGAACATCATTAATTCTTCCCATAAGTTTCTTAATGGTAGAATCCGCAAGATGCAAGTTTAAAGAACAATCATCAAATTCACGAAACCTAGCAAATCACAAGTTTTTCTTCATAAGATTGCATTAAAGTATCAACGATATGTTTTGTAAAAGCCTTATTTTGACTATAAGCATGCGGAGAATTTAGCATGGATTGCACAAAGGAAATACAATCTATTAAAGAACAATTATCATAACTAAATTCCTTGAAATCCAAGATAGTGGGTTCATTGCTATGTAAAGTTTTGACCTCATCAATCCCACTTTTATCAATTTTTGCATCAAGATCTAAAAACTCCGAATCATTGGGACGCCTTCTAACTGAAGTTGACTCATCTCCAGTCCCATAATTATCAAGATTCATATTGCAAAACAAAGATTTAATAGGAGATACATCAATCACTTTTAGATCTTCATCCTTATTATCATCGAAACTACAAGAACACGCTTTCACAAAGCAATCTTTTTTAGCACACATCCTAGCGGTTCTTTCTTTGCACTCATCAATGGAAATTCTCATATCTTTGAGAGACTAATTGATATCATGCTTAGGTGGAATAGATCTAAGTTTCAAAGAATCAACATCAAGAGAAATCCTATCCATGTTCCTAGCCAACTCATGAATCTTAGACAATTTTTCTTCAATCAAGGTATCGAAACTCTTTTGCGAACTAATAAATTATTTAATATTAGATTCAAAATCAGAGGGCATATTATTATAATTTCCATAAGAATTGTTGTAGGAATTACCATAATTATTAGAGGGATTACTAGGAAACGGCCTAGGATTAAAATTATGTACCTCTATACGCGTTATTACCAAAATTGTTCCTTCCAACAAAATTCATATCCATAGATTCATTATTATTCTCAATCAAAGTAGACAGAGGCATATCATT
Source organism: Triticum aestivum (assembly GCF_018294505.1). Taxonomy (NCBI): domain Eukaryota; kingdom Viridiplantae; phylum Streptophyta; class Magnoliopsida; order Poales; family Poaceae; genus Triticum; species Triticum aestivum. Next base: position 168,133,278 of record NC_057797.1, on the reverse strand, counting down.
AGGATTAGAAGAAACACTCTTATTAGCAAACAATTTCATAAGTTCATCCATCTTTCCACTCAAAACATTGATTTCTTCTATAGCATGCACCTTTTTACTAGTAGATCTTTCAGTGTGCCGTTGAGAATAATTAACCATAATATTATCTAGGAGTTTAGTAGCTTCTCCTAAAGTGATTTCCATAAAAGTGCCTCCCGCGGCCGAATCTAAAAGATTTCTAGAAGAAAATTTCAATCCGGCATAAAAAAATTGTATATTCATCCAAAGATTCAAACCATGTGTAGGGCAATTACATATCATTAATTTCATATTCTCCCAAGCTTGTGCAACATGTTCATGATCAAGTTGCTTAAAATTCATAATATCGTTTCTAAGAGAGATGATCTTACCGGGAGGAAAATAAGAGATAAAAGCATCTTTGCACTTATTCCTTGAATCGATACTATTTTTAGGCAAAGACGAAAACCAAGTTTTAGCATGATCTCTAAGCGAAAACGGGAATAGCTTCAGTTTAACAATGTCATTATCCACATATTTCTTCTTTTGCATATCACACAAATCAACAAAGTTGTTTAGATGGGCAGCTGTAACGCCCTTGATGTGGCTATAGCTCCCACGTGTCGAGGCACGACTTAGAGACATAACCGCATTGAAAGCAATGTCACAAGTTAGGCAATCATCACAACATCCCATGCAATATATAATAAAAGGGGGAGGTACATAGTTGGCTTACACTCGCCACGTCACATCAAAGTACATAAATAACATCCATCATTCAAACACTCATGGCCCGACTACGGCGCCAAAATAGAAAAGAACCCAACATGCGACAAGGCCCCGAATCAAACCCCAACTAGGCACCACTACTGATCATTAGGAAAAGACACGTAGTAACGCTGAGAGTCTTCGTCGAACTCCCACTTGAGCTCGTACTCGTCACCTGGAGCGGAATCACCTGGACCTGCATCTGGAGTTATAGTATCTGTGAGCCACAGGGACTCAGCAATCTCGCACCCTCGCGATCAAGACTGTTTAAGCTTATAGGAAGGGTAAGGCAAATGTATATGTGGAGCTGCAGCAAGCGACTAGCATATATTGTGGCTATCTTATTCGCAAAAGAGAGCGAGAAGAGGAGGCAAGGCACGAGTGAGAAACTAGAGAGCAACCTGCGCAAACATAACTCCAACACCGTGTCCACTTCCCGGACTCCGCCGAGAAGAGGCCATCACGGTAACACACTCAGTTGATTCATTTTAATTAATTAAGGTTCAAGTTATCTACAACCGGACATTAACAAATTCCCATCTGCCCATAACCGCGGGCACGGCTTTCGAAAGTTCAATCCCTGCAGGGGAGTCCCAACTTAGCCCATGACAAGCTCTCAGGGTCAACGAAGGAATAGACCTCCTCCCAAGACGTTTCGATCAGACTCGGTATCTCGGGAATTCAAGACAACTCCGACAATGGTAAAACAAGTCCAGCAACACCACCCGCTGTGCCGACAAATCCCGATAGGAGCTGCACATATCTCGTTCTCAGGGCACATTGGATAAGCTAAGTGTACGGGAGCCAACATAACCCAAGTTGCCGAGGGACGGCCCTGCACGGTGCTCTAGGTTGGACCGACACTCAGAGGAGCACTGGCCCGGGGGGGGGTAAAATAAGATGACCCTTGAGTCCGCGAAACCCAAGGGAAAGGCTAGGTGGCAAATGGTAAAACCAAGGTTGGGCACTGCTGGAGGAGTTTTATTCAAGGCGGACAGTCAAGGGGTTCCCATTATAACCCAACCGCGTAAGGAACGCAAGAATCCGGGAACATAACACCGATATGACGGAAACTAGGGCGGCAAGAGTGGAACAAAACACTAGGCGAGAGGCCGAGCCTTCCACCCTTTACCAAGTATATAGATGCATTAAGATAACACAGCAATATAATGATATCCCAACAAGTAAATAAATGTTCCAACAAGGAACGACTCCAATCTTCACCTGCAACTAACAACGCTATAAGAAGGGCTGAGCAAAGCGGTAACATAGCCAATCAACGGTTTGCTAGGACATGGTGGGTTAGAGGTTCAACATGGCAATGGGGAGGCTGACAAGCAAATGGTAGGCATCGTAGCATTGGCATAGCAAAAAAGCGAGCAAAACTAGCATATCAAAGATAGTAGTGATTTCGAGGGTATGATCATCTTGCCTGCACAGTTGTCAGAGTTGACTGGATCCTCAAGAGCAAACTCAACGGGCTCCTCGTTAGCGAACTCGTCTCCCGGCTCTACCCAAACAAGACAAACAAGCAACAAGGACACAATCAACCACGTGCAAGGATCAAGCGATATTATGCAATGATGATATGCTATGCGGGATGCGATGCGGGATGCAAAATGCAAGATATGGCAGGAAATGCATGAACCTGGCCTCAACTTGGAATTCCATGGGTGCCACTGGAAAGATGAGATGAAATCGCTTGAAAACAATGTAAAGAACGCCGGAATCGGAGTTACGGTTTGGAAATGGCAAGCGATTCAAAATTGACACCGGTCTGCGATTTACAGCAAGTAGGCATCTAAATGCAATGAAATGAACATGCTACAGCCATCAAACATGACAAGAAAATACATGGCAGGGATGCACACAAGATGCTTAACAAAAGTCTAGCACTGAGATACGTCCAATTCATCCATTAGGAGGTTCAAACAAGCATGGCAAAAACGCAAATGCAAAGCTGATTTCAGACTTAGTGAAATCAACACTTGTCTGAAATTTCAGATCATGAAGCCCTCTTCGGAGCAGCAAAACAACATGAAGCATGACCTGATTAAGACAAGTAAGAACATGGCATGGAGCTACTCAACAAGCTTAACAAAAGACCCAAAGTGACCTGGGGCCAAAAGGGTTCACAAAATATACTAACGGGCACACGAACATAGCTAAAACACAATCAGTTTTCAGACTTCATGAAAACTGAGACATGCTGAAATATAACTCATGAAGGCACGTAAACGAGCTCGATACACTCCCCACGGTGCAAGTCATGGCAAGGCTAGCATACATCCATTAAGAAGGCATAAAATGCAAGCTAGACATGGCAAGAACAATGGCATAGCATGCACGGATCAACTACAATAACATCGGCAAAATCGCAAACAAGTTGACGATCTGCCCAGATTCACAATGAAGCAAAAGTAGAGCTCGATTGACTCAAGCTAGGGTGCTCCATAATTGCAAACAAAGACAGGGATGGATAGAGCATAACATGATTAACAAAACTCCTTTACTGATCATCCTCAAAAGAGGCACGGATCACTAGGAAACAAGCTGAACATATGGCATCATGAACTAAATAATCCCAGACTTAGTGAAAACTACTAAGTCCCTGAAAACTGATTTACCGAGTGCCTCACTTTGCAAGCTTGCACAAGTCACCACACACATCCTAAAAATGCATGGGTTGCACCTCTGGAAAGAAGACAAAATCCTTAACAAAACATATGAGGACTCACAGGCATATCATGCACACAATAATCATGGCAAAAAATGACAAAAGTCTAAGATGAACTAGCAGATCTGACAATTAACTCACGAAGCCCTCTTCTAACAGCATTTCGGGCATCAAGATGATCTCAAATGAAAATGATGCAATGGAATGAAGTGATGTAATCGTCGAGGCGAACATTTTGATATACTATATGCCCAAATCGGAGCTACGGATGCGGAGATACGGCCGGTCAAAGTAGGCATAAAAATTAGGGTTTGGAGGGAAAAAGTCAACCGTCGGGTTTTAGATCTGGATCTGGCACTGTTCACCAGCACGGATTCCGAGGTTGGCCGGCGTTGAGGACGACGGCAGCCGGAGTTGGAGGGGTCGGAGGAGGACGACGGGGCCGGGCGCGGGCGGCGGCCGGAGCGGCGGTGCGGCGAGCTAGGAGGTCCGGCGGAGGCGAGCCGTGGCGCGGGGCGGTCCGGCGCGGTGACCCGGGCGCCTCGGGCGGCCGGAGATGGCGGCGCGGTGGTCGGAGGCGACCGGTCACCGTAGCTGGGGAAGACGGGCGGCGGCGTGGGCGAGCGCCTCGGGCCCAGTCGGCGAAGGGGAGGGCCGGCCTTGGGCCCTCGCGGGCTGCGGCGGGCGGCGGCGAAGTGGGGCTCCCACTTGCCACATGGCGGCGAGCGTGTGGCTGCGGGCTGTGGCGGCGGACGCGTCCGGCCAGGTCGGACGTGTCCGGCGCGGCGCGGAGATCTCATTTTTTTAGCTAGGGTTTCATGGGGGAGGAGATCCGAAAATGGAGGGGGTGTATTTATAGGCATAAGTGGAGCTAGGAGAGTCCAAATGAGGTGCGGTTTTTGGCCACGCGATCGTGATTGAACGCTCTAGGACATGGAGCAGAGTTTGGTGGGTTTTGGTCCAAATTGGAGGGGTGTTGGGCTGCAACACACACAAGGCCTTTTCGGTCCCTCGGTTAACCGTTGGAATATCAAACGAAGTCCAAATGATACGAAACTTGACAGGCGGTCTACCGGTAGTAAACCAAGGCCGCTTGGCAAGTCTCGGTCCAATCCGGAAATGTTTAATCCCCACACACGAAAGAAAGCTAGAAATGACCACCGGGGGAGAATGAAGCGCCGGAATGCAAAACGGACAACGGAGAAAATGCTCGAATGCATGAGATGAACACATATGCAAATGCAATGCATATGATGACATGATATGCAATGCATCACACGCAAGCAATGACAAGGCAACAACAGCGAATAACTGAACGACACCTGGCACATCGGTCTCGGGGCGTTACAGTAGCGGCATCTTCACTAGGAAGGCCGAAAAACGGATCTTTCATGACAAGATTCAGCAAAGCAGCATTAATTTCACAAGATTCAGCATCGGTAAGAGGAGCAATCAGAGTGCTAATAAAATCATTATTGTTGGTATTGGAAAAATCACACAATTTAGTATTATCTTGAGCCATCGTGACAAACAAGCAATCCAACACACAAGAAAACAAGAAGCAAGCAAAAAGAGATGGACTAGAAAAGAGAAGGGGAACGGAAAAAGAGGACGAATAAAACGGCAAGGGTGAAGTGTGGGAGAGGAAAACGAGAGGCAAATGGCAAATAATGTAATGCGAGGGATAAGAGTTTGTGATGGGTACTTGGTATGTCTTGACTTGTGCGTAGACTCCCGGCAACGGTGCCAGAAATCCTTCTTGCTACCTCTTGAGTACTGCATTGGTTTTCCCTTGAAGAGGAAAGGGTGATGCAGCAAAGTAGCGTAAGTATTTCCCTCAGTTTTTGAGAACCAAGGTATCAATCCAGTAGGAGGCTACACGCAAGTCCCTCATACCTACACAAACAAATAAGAACCTCGCAACCAACGCGATAAAGGGGTTGTCAATCCCTTCACAGCCACTTACGAGAGTGAGATCTGATAGAGATGATAAGATAATATTTTTGGTATTTTTATGATATAAATTGAAAGTAGAGATTGCAAAATAAAAGATAATAGAAATAGCTTGTTGACGGAAGATTAATATAATGGAGAATAGACCCGGGGCCATAGGTTTCACTAGTGGCTTCTCTCAAGATAGCATAGGTACTATGGTGGGTGAACAAATTACTGTCGAGCAATTGATAGAAAAGCGAATAATTATGAGAATATCTAGGCATGATCATCTATATAGGCATCACGTCCATCACAAGTAGACCGACCCCTGCCTGCATCTACTACTATTACTCCACACATCGACCACTATCCAGCATGCATCTAGAGTATTAAGTTCATAAGAACAGAGTAATGCATTAGGTAAGATGACATGATGTAGAGGGATAAACTCAAGCAATATGATATAAACCCCATCTTTTTATCCTCGATGGCAATAATCAATACATGTCATTTCCCTTTCTGTCACTGGGATCGAGCACCGCAAGATTGAACCCAAAGCTAAGCACTTCTCCCATTGCAAGAAAGATCAATCTAGTAGGCCAAACCAAACTGATAATTCGAAGAGACTTGCAAAGATAACCAATCATACATAAAAGATTTCAGAGAAGAATCAAATATTGTTCATAGATAGACTTGATCATAAACCCACAATTCATCGGATCTTGACAAACACGCCGCAAAAAGAGTTACATCGAATAGATCTCCAAGAAGATCGAGGAGAACTTTGTATTGAGATCCAAAGAGAGAGAAGAAGCCATCTAGCTAATAGCTATGGACCCGAAGGTCTGAAGTAAACTACTCACACATCATCAGAGGGGCCATGGAGTTGATGTAGAGGCCCTCCGTGATCGATGCCCCCTCCAGCTGAGCTCTGGAAAAGGCCCCAAGATGGGATCTCTTGGGTACAGAAGGTTGCGGCGATGGAAATAGGGTTTCGTGGTGCTCCTGGATGTTTTCAGGGTATATGGGTATATATATAGGAGGAAGAAGTAGGTTGGTTGAGCCATGAGGGGCCCACGAGGGGGAGGGCGCGACTAGGGGGTAGACATGCCCCCTGCCTCGTGGCCTCCTCGGTTGTTTCTTGACGTCCACTCCAAGTCCTTGGATCACGTTTGTTCTAAAAATCACGCTCCTGAAGGTTTCATTCCGTTTGGACTCCATTTGATATTCCTTTTCTGCGAAACACTGAAATAGGCAAAAAAAACAGCAATTTGCACTGGGCCTTGGGTTAATAGGTTAGTCCCAAAAATAATATAAAACTGTATAATAAAGCCCATTAAACATCCAAAACAGATATAATAGCATGGAACAATCAAAAAATATAGATACATAGAGACGTATCAGTACTCATCATCCATCTTCCTTGTTCATTGGTGCCACTCATCCCTCTTACCACTCACCACCACACTCATCCCCCGTGAGCCATGTCGCGGAGGCCAAGCCCTCCTCGAGGACCCATTCCTCAAGAGACAAAAGAGGACCATGTCGAAAGGAAGTTTTTGAAGGTATGGCAGGTGGCCTGAGTGGCTCGAGGCGATATGTTCCTTCAAGCCGAATCAGTCATCGGGACATAGAGCCTCCCGCCGCCCACTTCTACTTTACATGCACGACGACAATTACCTTGGCAGAAAGGAAAATCGCGCTCACGGATGGCTACAAAGTTGTGGCCCTCTCACATATCAAAGATGCACATGCTTTCATAGGTCCTGTGACCGTGGAAGTGCCAGTAGCCGAGTTTATGCTGATCCTTTATAATATTAAAAAATATAAGGCATTTTTCCATTGCACGAGATATATTCTCTTACTACATGTTTTCCAGTTTAACTTTAATCACCCCATAGTTTCAGGATTATACAGTTATTAATTTCTAGAGATGACACACTAAGAGAATGTCCATTATATATCATGTTTTTAACATTTCTAGATGATGTGAAATACATAAGTGAAGGCCACCCTATTGATCATTTTACATGCCCTTAAGTTTAAGTTTTTCCGTAAATATCTCTTAACGCTGGTGACTGATCAGTTGAGTTTCCTCGTGATCGGTTGAGTTTCCTGGTGACTGGTCATTTTACATGTTTTCTCCAAGAATATTGGGATATTGTCAAACATGATTTGATTGATATGTTTTAGGCTTGATTTGATGGCAATTTGGATATCTTTAGGCTTAGCTTTGCTATGATCACCTCAATTCCTAAAGAGAATGTGGCGAGGGTGATGAGTAAGTTTAGGCAATTAGTTTACTAAATTGTTGCTTTAAAATCTTTCAAAAGGTTCTAACTGATAGATTAGCTCTCATTATTGGGAGGCTAATCTCTGAATTTCAATCTACCTTTATTAGAGGTAGATTCATTTTAGAAAATGTAGTTACTGCACATGAGATTGTGCATGCTATCCATTCTTCAGGAAGGAAAGGTTTGGTTTTTTAATTGATTATGAGAAGGCTTATGATAAGGTCAATCTAGAGTTTTTGTGTGAACTTTTAGCTCTTAGAGGTTTTGGTCCTAGGTGGTTGGGTTGGATTAGAAGTTTAACACAAAATGCTCTGTTAGGAGTCAAGTTAAAGGGGGGTGATTTTTTCTTGACAGGGAAAGGTTTGAGGCAGGGTGACCCCATGTCCCCTTTACTTTTTAATTTGGTAGTGGATGACTTTTCCAAAATGTTGGTAAGAGGTTCACAAGCTGGACTGGTAAGGGGGTTGTGTCTTTAATATGTTAGTGGGGGAGTGACGTGTCTGCAATACATATGCAGATGATACATTTCCCTTCCTTGAGAATGATAGTAGAGTAGCACTTAATCTGAAATGGATCATGACTTGTTTTGAAGAAGTATCTGGCATGAGAATTAATTGCCACTAAAGTGCTTTGGTCCCCATTAATATGGATCTGCAGTACTTGATAGATAAGATTCTAGCTAGAATAGCAGGGTGGAGATGCAAGCTGCTATCCTATCTTGGAAAAATTACTTTGATTAATTCATGTTTAGGTAGCATTCCTCTATATCCGTTGTCTTTCTTTAAATTCCCCAGGTGGGCAATTAAGCTGATTAACTCTCATATGGCCAATTGCCTATGGAATGATAGTGAAGGGGCACATAAGATTCATTTAGCTAACTGGCCTTCCATCTGTATGAGGAAGCAATATGGTGGCATGGGGTTCCTGAAGCTGCAAGATATTAATCTTTACCTAATAAGGGCAGGGGTGAAAAGATATATTGCTGGGGAGGGCTCTCTATGGAGAAAGATAGTTGATAATAAATACAATACTAGGAACCCAAATATTCTTTGTTGTCATGAAGGCCACCCATCCCAATTCTGGAAAGGGGTGCAGTGGGATCTTCAGGCGGTTAAATTAGGTTATAAATGGGAAGTTGGTAATGGGAGATTAACAAGATTCTGGGGGGATATTTTTGGCATGGGAATGCTCCTCTTGCTACCCATATTTGGCATTTGTATTTCCTGGTTCAAGAGAAAAACAAGACAATAGCTGAACTCTGGGATGGGAGAGAGCTTAAGTGCACCTTTAGAAGGACCTTCTCAGATGAGTTAATGTGTCAGTGGTTAGAATTGTTGGGCATCATGGAGCTTACCACATATAGTGGAGATGAAGATTCTCTAATTTGGTAGTATGAATCTAAAGGGGTGTATTCATCTAAATCACTATATGCTATTGTTAAATTTAGAGGAGTCCAACCTATATTCCTGCCCGTGGTGTGGAAAATCAGGGTCCCTCCTAGAATACAAGGGGTTTTGCGGTTGTTCTCTCAAAATAAAATCATGACTTGTGATAACCCGAGGAAGAGGTGGTGGCTAAACCTTTAGAGTGTGTGCACCGTAAGGAAGTTAAGTATGTTCACCACCTTTTCTTTGAAAGTATCGCAGTTAGGCAAGTTTGGGCAGTGGTTCAGGATTTGCATCAGGTGTCAGTGGTTAAGTTTGAAACTTTAGGCAGGTTGTGGTTATGTGACAAGAAATATCTTCACTTGAACGTGATTATGTCTACGGTCCCGTGGGGACTGTGCAATGCCAGGAATGCGATTGTTTTTAATCGTTGTTCCTAGATATCTATGAAACACGTGTTGGGGCTGATCCCACGGTACCTGCAAGACTGGACAAAGGTGTCCAAGGATCTACAGGGAGGGATGTTGATGCCATTCCAAAAAATGTTGGAAAAGCTCTTGAACGCACGCTGTTTGTGCTGGAACCAGATTGATCCAGTGTAAGCCGTGGTTTTGGGGCTACATCTTGGAAGAGGCGACACGGAAAGCAGCACACGGGGGGAGGACTACGTACGCTGGAATACTAGAAGTTGCACCTGCACAAAGAGAATTTGATTCATGTGGTTTCCTCCAGCTATTACTCCCCTCATTTCTAAATATAAGTCTTTTTAGAAATTTCAATATAGACTACGTGCATATGCATATAGACATATTTTAGAGTGTAGATTCACTCATTTTACTCTGTATGTAGTCCGTGTTAAAATCTTTAAAAAGACTTATAGTATTTAGGAACGGCTACACGCAGGTCGTGCTCGAGGCCTGGGCTATTGCAGCTGATGAGCCGGACCCCTTCCGCAGGTTGGTGGCACGCCTCAAGAACACAGCGGGGCGTCTCTAGAGCTGGAGCGCGAAGAAGATTGGGGACGTGTCTCGACAGCTCCTTGTCGCTCGTGAGCTGATTGCGCGCCTTGATGCGGCGCAGGACTTTCGGCCCCTCTCCCCAGCCAAGGCATGGCTGCGTACGCGCCTTAAAGGGGCGTACCTGGGGCTGGCGTCGCTCGAGCGCTCGATCTCGCGCCAGTGTGTCAGACTCTCCTGGTTGCGGGACGGCGACGCGGGTCAGAAGTTCTTCAGGGTGCATGCAGTGCACCGCAAGCAGAAGAACCGGATCTTCGAGTTGCAGGTCGAAGACACATCCGTCTCCAACCCGGCCTCTCTTGCTGAAGCTGCTTACCGTCACTTCTCCGGCATCCTTGGATCGGCAAAGCCGCGGCCTTTCTCCTTAGACCTCTCTGCGCTTCACGTTGGGCCATTCGACCTCTCCAGCCTCGACGCGCCTTTCTCCGAGGGCGAGATTTGGGCTGCGGTCAAAAGCTTGCTGCTCGGGAAGGCGCCTGGGCCCGATGGTTTCACCGCCGAATTCCTCCGGAGTGCGTGGGACGTGATCAAGCATGAAATTTGCGCCGTCTTTGATAAACTTTACGCACTCAACGGGCGCGGTTTCCAGAGGCTCAATGAGGCGCTCCTCACCCTCCTTCCGAAGAAGCAAGATGCGGCATCCCTCTGAGACTATCGCCCCATTAGTCTCATCCATCTCATTGTGAAGCTGTTCGCGAAGGCGCTCTCTCTCTGGCTGGCACCTCATCTGGGCAAACTGATCTCTACCAATCAAAGCGCATCCAACGCTGGCCGAAGCATCCACGACAACTTCCTCCTTGTTCAACAGACAACTAGACTTCTTCATAACCTCAAGATGCCGCGAATGCTCCTCAAGCTCGACATCGCGAGGGCTTTTGACTCGGTGGCATGGCCCTTTCTGCTGGACACGCTGAGGCACCTAGGCTTTGGAAACCGATGGTGCGAATGGATCTCCATCCTGCTATCTACCGCATCGACGCGTGTGCTTGTCAATGGCATCCCTGAGCCACCAATTCTTCACGCGTGCGAGTCATCACATGATACAAGGAGTACCCGTGGTTGATTCATGAATTGGGGGCTGGAAGGACATACTTTCCTGATGGCCCTCTGTGTGGATCTTTGTGGCGAAGCGACAGGGCAGGTTGAGACCACCTAGGAAAGAGGTGGGCCTGGCCCTGGTCGGCGTTCGCGGTTATTTCAAGATAACACGTTTAACGAGATCTTGGTATTTTATATGAGTCTGGCCACTGACCTATACGCACTAACCATCTACGCGGGGACAGTTATGGGCACTCGACGTCGTGGTATCAGCTGAAGCCTTCGTGACGTCAGCAACTGAGCGGCGCGCGCCGGGTTGGACTGCGTAACGCAACTTCCTTTGTAATGGAGGTTGCTAGGTCTGCTCTCCGGCCGCCCTCGCAACGTGCAGGTGTGCAATGGGCGATGGGCCCAGACCCCTGTGCCATAGGATTTAGACTCGCGTGCTGACCTGTCTGTTGTGCCTAGGTAGGGCTGTGACGTGTTGATCTTCCGAGGCCGGGCATGATCCAGGAAAGTGTGTCCGGCCAAATGGGATCGAGCGTGTTGGGTTGTGTGGTGCACCCCTGCAGGGAAGTTAATCTATTCGAATAGTCGTGATCTTTGGTAACAGGACGACTTGGAGTTGTACCTTGACCTTATGACAACTAGAACCGGATACTTAATAAAACGCACCCTTCCAAGTGCCAGATACAACTGGTGGTCGCTCTCTCACAGGGCGACGAGGGGAGGATCATCGGTTAGGATTATGCTATGCGATGTTACTTGGTGAACTTACCATCTACTCTCTTCTCCTGCTGCAAGATGGAGGTAGCCAGAAGTGTAGTCTTCGATAGGACTAGCTATCCCTCTCTTATTCCGGCATTCTGCAGTTCAGTCCACATATGATACCCTTAATCCATTTGATACCAATGCATACATATGTAGTGTAGCTCCTTGCTTGCGAGTACTTTGGATGAGTACTCACGGCTGCTTTGCTCCCTCTTTTCTCCCTTTCTATACCCGTTTGCTGCGGACAGACGTTGGAGCCCAGGAGCCATACGCCACCGTCGACGACGACTACTACTACTCGGGAGGTTCCTACTACTACGTGCAGCCCGCTGACGACGACCAGGAGTAGTTTAGGAGGATCCCAGGCGGGAGGCCTGCGCCTCTTTCGATCTGTATCCCAGTTTGTGCTAGCCTTCTTAAGGCAAACTTGTTTACTTATGTCTGTACTCAGATATTGTTGCTTCCGCTGACTCGTCTATGATCGAGCTCTTGTATTCGGGCCTTCGAGGCCCCTGGCTTGTAATATGATGCTTGTATGGCTTATTTTATTTGTAGAGTTGTGTTGTGATATCTTCCCGTGAGTCCCTGATCTTGATCGTACACGTTTGCGTGTATGATTAGTGTATGATTGAATCGGGGGCGTCACATGCGTGATGGTCGCACCTGCAAGTTCTGGACTGACCCTTGGATTGATGGCACGGCCATCCCTGAGCTTGCCCCTCTCGTGTTCTCCCTGGTCTCCAGACAGCATCGCCGTGATCGAACGGTGGCCGAGGGCCTACCTGAGCGTGCTTGGGTACGCGACATTGCCGGCGCGCTCGGCCCGGCCGCCCTGCTTCAATATGTCGACCTTTGGCGTATGCTGCAAAATGCTACCCTCTCGGCTGGGCCTGATGTGCCGCGCTGGAAGTGGACGGAGTCCGGCGTCTACTCTGTCAAATCCTGCTACCTTGCGCTCTTTCATGGATCTACGACCGACACGTCCTGGAAGCTCACCTGGAAGACCTGGGCCCCCTTACACATCAAGGTTTTCATCTGGCTTGCCTTGCAGGACCGATGTTGGACGGCCGACCGCCTTGCCCGGCGAGGTCTGCCCCACAATGACAGTTGTGTGCTGTGCGACCAGACCACCGAGGACATGCACCACTTGTTCACCTCTTGCCCCTTCTCCCGCCAAATATGGCATGAGGTCCTTTCTTGGTGCCGATCGACTGCCACGATCCCAAACCCCGACACACCGTTCGCGGATTGGTGGATCGATACTTGCACTTCATCACCCACAGCTCTACGGAAGGGACTCAACTCCATCATCGCTCTCACCGCATGGGCCATCTTGAAGCACCGGAATGGGTGTGTGTTCAATCAGCGACAACCCTCGGTCGCAACTCTGCTACAATCCATTCGAGAAGACGCTCACCTATGGGCTAGTGCCGGCGCCAACGGCTTGGCGAACTTGATTTCTGAGATATAGGCCTAGCTTTGTGTAATGAGGGATGAGCAGCCCCTCTCCTAGCTGCTCCGGCCACTTGTGCCCGCGCCGGCTTGTGTACGTGTGGCCAATGTCGGCATATCTCTCTGTACTCCCCCCCCCCCCTTCCTATCAATGCAATGATACGCAATCTTTGCGTATTCACGAAAAAAAAGTATTTAGGAACGGAGGAGGGAGTAGTTTTCCATCATTCCCCTCGACCTGCGTGCCTTGTGCTGGGAGTAGTGAATATGTGCACTTGTGGTTTCCGTTTTGTGAGCTGTTGTAATAAGGTTGTACTGGATTGCACTATAGCGGCTGTAGTTCTGGTTCCCCAACAGTTTGTGGTAGCTGCTTGGGACGTTTTTTAGTTTTTAGTTTGGAACTTGTAGAAGAACTCGTGTGTGATTTCTTTTCTCTTAAGACCTCTTTGATTCGTAGGATTTTGAAAACGTAGGAATAGGAGAAGTGTAGGGTTGGAGTGGCATGCCCATTTGAATCCTATAGAATTAGCAATGATTGTTTGATGCCACGGGAAAAACAAAGGAATTGTAAAAAGAGGTTGGAGTGTATGTTAAATTTCCTATGAAATGTAGTACAAAAGATTCCATAGGAAAAATTCCTATGGGATCCAATCCTATGAATCAAAGGACCAATATAGGAAAAAATCCTAAGGACTTCAATCCTCCAGAAATCCTATAAAATTCCTTTGAATCAAAGATGAAAAAAGGAACCGGGGGTTGGGCCCCTGATTATAAAAAAAATAGTTGTTGTCTCTTCCCAATATTTTTTACTCTCTCCGTCCCACAATATAATATCGTTTTTCAAGCTAACATAGCTTGAAAAACGATCTTATCTTATGGGACAGAAGGATTCAACCAGAAAACACATGAACGTAAATATCTCTTAACGCTGGTGACTGATCGGTTGAGTTTCCTCGTGGTATTTTCCGTTGATTAGTATATATAGTTTTTATTTTCCCCATAAAAAAATGTAGTTGTCACTTTCAGAGAAGGTAAACTAGGCAATCAGGACTAATTGCTGAGTAGATAGTAGGATGGATCACGGCAGTACTAGAAGTTAGACTCCACATGGCTAGCCACCTAGTAAAAAAGACCAGTGTATAAGAAGTTGGAGTTTGAGTTACTACTCCGTAGCTTAGGAAATCCACGCACGAAATTGGTTTTAAATCTATGTACGTAGCTTGGACGGCTATTAGTTTTGTTAGTTGTGGCTTGGTTAGCTCGTAGACAGACCATGTCACAATCATGCTATAACTTCAAGAAGATTCTGTCTCATACATGTAATAATAGTCATACAGCACTTGCGACCTAATGTTATGGACCAACATTTTGTGCAATCTTCTCCTAATCAGACAATGAAGCTTAGCAGCAGCGGGAGAATTAAATTAGTAACGTCAAGATCATCTGAAAAGGTGATGTTGTTGGTTACTTGTCAAAAATTTCCTACATCAACTTTAAGCAGCTCCACACGTGTCGTCCTTTAGGCTAATTAAGTCATACGCTTTTGCTTGCCAACGCTTAACAATATATGGCCTTGTATGAATCTTCAGAACAACCAGATCCAGCAACCAAAAAGGCAGATCGATCAGAGATTAGGTTGATGGATTAAACAACGTCAGAATCACCATAGTCACGTCAGAACAAGAGCTTGTGATGCAGAGCATCCCAAATGTCCCGGTCAAATGCAGCAAAAGCTTATGCCTGCCGGTTCCTCCTTGGACTCGCATGTACGTATACTACACATTGCCTGCTGCGACGCCAGTGAAAAAGGCCTTGATTTTGCATGCAGCCATGCATGGAAAGGTGACCAGCTTTGCATGTCAGTGGAAGAATCTCGTGGAAAGCGCACAGGGCGAAGAGGATATGGTTAAGGCTGCGCCATTATATTAGTCCCAATGATGATCAGGCGCTAACCAAACATGATTCTTCGGTAAGAGGTACAAGGGCAAGACGCCAAGCCGCTAGGCCGAGCCGTTCCAGCTTTTTCCCAAGGGGCAATTCCCTTTGGCATCCTGTTGCACAGCACAGGACTGGGTTAGCCTAGCTAAGGCGCTGAGAGTGTTTTATATTTGGCCAGCCAGCAAAAAGTATGATTAGGGTGCGAGAGTTGTTTTAGTGCAACTAGGGGATAACAGAGAGGGCATGCATGCATGGGGACAAGCAACTAGGGCGAGGCATTTGCACTTTTCTAGGGAAATTCTCTTTAGCTCACTGAATCCCCGCGGATGCTTCGATCCGGACGCCGCAAGGAACAAGGCGGGTGTGATGCGTACCGCATGTGGCGAGGCACTTTCCTACCTGCGGATATGCCCCAGACATGAGGAGTCCAAGGGGGCCAGGACAAATGCTAGGGATTTCTGATGAGATGATGCAGAAAGGGAGTTGCAGACGGGGGCATTGTTTACTTGCCATGTGCCCGCCAGTGGGTGCGTGTGCGCGCGCTGATTCCATTCCATGGCTCTCACTCCAGTGGCTGCACTTGGTATGCTATTCCTGTCTGTCTCTGCATCTGTGCATGGTCGTTTGGAATGGAACTTGTACTGCTTGACTGCATGGGGGCCGTTTGTTTAGGGTATGTGACACTCAAATCCATGCGTCTTGTGCATGAGCTAGCTGCGGTCGTTGTGCTCAGAGGCATGTAGACTACGGGCAGCTGTTATATTATCCTTGTCCCTGAAGGTACTAGTATATGTGTGCTGTGGCCATGCTAACACAAATGTCAGTATAACATTTAATCATGCCATTGGTGATACTTTGTCGACAAGTATATACACCGAGTATAACCAAAGTACAATGGATTTAATTCTAGAACTGAATACTGAGGGCCTGATATCGTGGTATACATATTGGTATTTGGATTAAAAATTACCCTCTGGATATATACGCTGGAGACCTATAATCGGTACCAACCTAATTTCTTCATCATGGCTAGTTAGGATTGCAGCAATTTTTGTATACATGCTTAACATTTTTTATACATATTAACGTTTTAATTCAAATATATGGTTTGATGTCTACTTTCTTTCATACACATCGTACATTTTCTTTCATACACATTATACATGCTTAACATTTTTCAAATACATATTAACATTATTTTTTCAAATAATTATGCATAAAAAAATTTATGCATGTTTACCATTTTTCAAATAAATTTTTTCAGCACTTTTTTCAAATACTTGTTAAACGTTTTTCAAATACATTTTGAAAACAATTATTTTGAATGGTACAAAACATTTATCTAAAACTATGTGGACATATTTTTACATTATATTTTTTTTTAATGTTACAAACATATTTTTGAGATGCGTGATTTTTAAAATGTAACACACATTTTTTTCGAATGTCAGGAAACATTTTATTTAATTACAGGAACATCTCTTTTAAGTGTACAAAAATGTCAGAAATGTCACGCACATTGTTTTTGAAAGTGTCAACATTTTAAAATGTCACAAGTATTTTATTTTATGATATAAACATTTTAAAAATTATACCAGTTGTACTAAATCGGTGACAACTAATATGGATCGGAGTCTCAAAAAATAATTAACATGGATAGGAGGATGTAACAAAAAATTATACAATATTCAAAAAATCAAATTCTGGTGAATATATTTAAATAATTTAAGTACAGTAAGGTTTTTTAAAAAATATATGAATTTATATTTTGCCAGAATATAAAGAAAATAAAACTCTATGTGTACCTATGTGATTATGAACCAGACTATTTAGGGCGTCCTTGAGGTAATACTAGCTTGTGTCTCCTCGTGGGCGAGACACAACCGTGCCTAACAAATTGTTCCAAGGGCATCTCCAAGGCCGATCCCCAAACCGCCCGCATACGTCCGGACTGCATTGTTCGGACCACGTAAGCCATCCAAAGAAGGCCTGTATTGGTCCGCGGGATGGTCCGGACGTGTTTTTCCTGCAAACCGGAGACAAATGCAGGGGGGGCTTTCCGGGCATTCAGACCGCTGTCATACCCGCGTCTGACTGCTTGGCCCACCCAACAACCCCACTCGTCTCTCCCACGCTTTACTTTTGATGCATGTATCGCGTCTCATGATGCGTCAATGTCGTCCCAGAGCACGCAGCAGCCGACATTGATGCCCGCGATTTGACTTGGCTGGAGGGCGACACAAACGGACGCGGACTCTAGGGAGCCGCCACTTCAATGCAGATGCAGCTTCCCGAATAACCAACTCCAGCGGCTGCAGCGCATTGGAGCGGCTGACCGGCCCTTCGCTTGGCCTGGCCGTGGCTATTTAAGCCGTGCTCCGGCACCGTCCACATCACAATCTCTCCGCTCTTCCTCCTCCTCCCCTTCCCGCCCATCTTCGTCGACAACTCCGACGAAAGTCGTGGGCCTCAATGTCGGCAGGCAACGGTTCCGGGATGCTCTCCGGTAGATTGTGGCGACGCCACCCTCGAACTCTGGTGCCGTCGTCCTCATAGGTGGGCAGCTCCTTGACGGAGGCGAACATCGTCATTGTTGGGAAACATAGTAGAAAACAAAAAAAACCACCCTACGATCACCCCAGGAACAATACGAAGATGCATATAAGGTTTGGATCAATGATCGTTACCGACTCCGGAGTGCACCAGAAGTAGACGAGTCGGTGTAGATTGTACTTGGGGTCCCTTGAAGCGTAGATGAACGATCCCACAAACCGCCCATGAACGGTCCCTCGAACATAAAACCGAAAGAACAACTTTTCCACAGATCGCTGGAGAATTACAAGGAGGAGATTAGAACCACACTGGGCTTCTAATTATGAGGATTTAGGTCTAGCTCCAATTGATCAATTGGAACCAATTATAACTAGAGCTAGAGACCTAGAGGAGGCTCCAAAACTTGTGTATCCAAAAGTGCCCCAAACCTCTAGTATATATAGGTTGGAGGAGGGGAGATAGCGCCACAAGGGGGAAGGAAACCTCCCGTTTAGGCAGGCCAAGGAGGGGGTTTCCAACTCCAACGTGGCCTCCCCTTGGCCTCCAAAAAGGCTAAAGGGTGGCGCCTCCCCTATTGGGCCCTTGTCGCCCAATTATCCTTCCACCACTTGGCCTTTTTAAGGCCCGTTGATATTAAATGAAATATAAAATCCCCCTAACAATTACTAGAGCCTTTTATTAATAACTTAACATCATTGGAGATATTTTCCACCTATATATTATTTACTGGAAATACCCAGTACTACCCGATAAACTCTAAAACCCTTCCAGTGACCTTGAAACGCTTTCGTTTCCTCTAGAAGCTATTCCGGATATTAATGAAACTATTTCATAAATATATTCTTATTATTCCTATCCTACTAATACTCAGGATATCATTATTACCTTGAGATTGTGACCCTGTAGGTTCGGTAAAACATAAATATGAACGAAACTCCTTCGTTCAATGATCGATAGCGGAACCGTGGACGTCCATATCAATCCCTATGATTACACGAATGACATTCAAGTGAACCTTTGGTTACCATGTGATGTTCCCTTTGCTTCATGATACTTTAAAAAACCCGAGGTGAGAAATATCGGTATCCTCTTGAGTCATACACATGCTCACTATACTGGTCTCCTCGTTATCATTTTTGTTCTTCTTCTCGTTGACGTGTTTTAGCATACCCGTGACATTGTCACCTATGTCTGGCCAAATGACGATGGTTGTCGTCACACCGAGAGGGCCCTAAGAATATCTCTCCATTGCCGGAGGAGCAAATTCCACTCTCGAGCTATCTAGTCCCTTGTCAAACTTTCCGATGAACCTATAAGTTGTCATTATGATCACCACGTTACATATGACGTTTGAGCAACCCCAAAGTTCATCATACAGTAATAAGTGACTGCGATACTCTCATGGTCAACGAAATAAATCACACGTTAACACTGTATGTTATAACAATTGACTTGTGATGATATTATCTCAAAGTAACAAACAAGTTTGGTTCGATTCAATATGATCATTCTTCTAACATCATACCCTCAATGTTGTTTTGAGACTATCGTTACACTTCACGATATCTCAAGATCCGGAAAACGTGATCACAAACAACACTTGAGCCAGTCTTAGAGGCTAGACCATGAATCTTATTTTACTGTTTATCATTCCAGACGTGCATATGAGTTTTCCACTAAATCACATATTCCAGGATCATAGTAGTTATAGCATAGAATATAAACTCTTAATTATGAATAAAGAAATATAATAATACAATATTATTGCCTCTAGGGCATACTTCCAACAGACTCCCACTTGCACTAGAGTCAATAATCTTGTTAGCATGTTTTCTTATACAACAATGGAAATATGGTGTTTGTGTATGCGAGAAACTATCTTGAGATAATAACATCACAAGTATAAAACAGATGAAGATTTTATTGATGTACTTCTAACAACGAGCCTGTCTTGATGTAACTCCTTACAACAATCTCTTCATTTTCTCTGTATGCGAGAAACATGTCATTAGCACTTAACAAAATTTTCACTATTGTCCTCTGATCAACTGTCGAGGCCGGTTTTCTGGGACATAGACTCCCAGGAAACGACCGTTATGTCATCACTAGCCCCAGGATTATTATTGCTGGTGGACATTTCCTTGATACAAATTTCCAACCCAATTAAAAGAATTTGAGTACAAGACCGTAAAGGTCCAACGAAAATAACAAGGATCTCTAGTGGTGGATGACGGAAGTGACTCGTGGATCTCCAATGTTGATGGGACTACATTCCCACAGGAACAGCTGACTTGGATAACTCCTATCTCGCATGGATGCTATCCTTGAATCCTAGGTTGCGGGGGTGTCTTCAAAGTACTCCTCTCTGAAACAAGATTTGTCCAAGATAATAGCTAGGGACAAGCCAGTGAGTATGTTTGACACAAACATGATGAACAAAAGATATACCGAATGCATATGATCGCGATGAATTAAATTATATGCATGAGCTGACTGAAAATCAAAGCATGGCATGATAAATATTCATACAGTGCGGAAGGATAAGTAAATCATGTCGGCAGTAAATCAAGGAAATGAAATGGAACATCGAGCGTTGGACCGCCCGAAGAATTCCAAGAAAAATGCTAAGTGGGTGTGTGAAAGTGACGCCTCGAGAGGTCTTGAAAAGAAATGCCAAACGAGTGCCTAAAAGCGATGCCTCGAGAGGTCTTGAAAATACATGCCACAGTCGGGTGTCTGAAGTGATGCCTCATAAAGGGCTTATATAAAAATAGAAAGCCGAGTATCCAGGTGGACTAGCCATCCCAAGTGATACTCAGAAAAGAAAAGAAAACAAAATGAGTATCCCGGGTAGCCTAGCCATCCCAAGAGATACTCATGGTTGCACATAAGAGGAACATGTTAGTCCAAAATATTATTCATGTCAATAACAATATTCACAATGGCACCAGTAATGATAATAATTATCTTGCAAAATGAATCATGGTCATTTTACTTATTTCCTTCGGAGACTAACACTAAGACCGACACTTGACCAACCCAGACTGTAGTCCTTAACCATGGACACGGCTATTTGAATAGATATAACTCTGCAGCGGGTGTACTCTTTACCCACACGTATAGGATTTCTTTAGCCAACACCGAGATGATGACTAATTCCCATTACGGTCTTTGAGTTGAAAACACACCTGACCAGCACACAGCAGTTTTAGATCAGCGAAGCCAGGAGTCACACAAACCAATGATAGAGTAAGACCCTAAGTGGTAAGGCCTCATTCAACGACCTCCAATAGCATGGGATCACAATACTTATACCACGCGCAAATAGGGGTGCTACCCCTCTTCAGCCTCAATTGAAGACACCCATGCAGCCGGACCAAGTGACATGCCTACCATGGGCCAATGGTATCTTTCACTATGGCCTCTCTGTACGGTGTGTGCACGGAAAGGGGTTAACAACTTATTGAACCATACCCTACCTATGGTAGGGACAAGTGGTAGCACAATTCAAGTATGGGGTTGCTGGAACAAGACTCGATCTACGGTCAATTCAAGAGGTTTATAAATTCCTGCCATGATTAGCACAACATATTTCCTTAGTGGTACCCAACAGGGTCACCACATGGCATGTGCCAACATGCCCTCACTATTTATTCTCGTCACAACGAGATTTCAGTCTCACGGTCACTTTTCTCGTGACCGATTTTTCCTGCAAATTAGTGTGGACCAACACATCCACATATGGTACAGGAAAATCACCATACTCACTCATACTTCATGTTTAAATGGAGATAGTATATCATCAAGGGGTTCATGCATGTATGACCAATACTATGCAAATTTCATATGAGTTCAACATGTTCATAATTCAATTCTACATGCAAATAAACACTATGCATTCACCATATCATGTGTTCAAGATGTTTGCCTTGAGCATGCAGAAAGATTGGGTGCACTCCAAAACAGTAAAAACTATATCTCCCCTCCATTTGCTATTTTCAAAATATTGCAATTACCACATAAAGCCAAAATAGTGCTAAAAAGTTGTTTGGAAATTTCTGAAACAAATACTAAAATAAACTAGATGAAATAAGAGGAATATGAGAAAAAGAATCAAATTATTAGGGGTTCATATGATTTTCCTAGAGAGTTTCTAAGCTAGAATAAATGAAGAATAAGACTATTAAATAGATCCAGTAGAAACAGAGCTCAGGAAAAATGTTCACCCAAGATGGATTAATGGAGCATGATTTTAGGAGTAGTCAGAAATTTGAATCATCAAATTTGGATGTGAAATGACTGTTGTGCAATTATTTGAAATCTGCTGGAAAAGAAAATATGAAAGAGCAAAGATGTACCCTGGGAATCGTTTAGCCATTCGGCGTTACTGGGCTGAGCCCAGTCGTTCGGCTACGCGGGAGGGCTGATGACGTTAAAGACTTATTCGCGTAGTACATCCTCCCTGCCCGAAGGCGGCCACAACAGAATTCGTCTCCACTTACGGACGGGCCAGCGGCGCTGGGACACTGACAGTGGGCCTGCCTGGCCCACTGATTAGGTTTGACCAGTTACCCGCGCGGACAGAGATCAGGTGACATGCACGTTTGCATGTCACCGTGTGCCTTGCGGCCGAAATTCAAATTTAAACATTACGAAAAAATTTGAAAAAAAAAATCATGCATCTTCACAGCACAGATTAAGATAACCTCTAAAAAATTTAGATCAAAATTCAGAACATAAATTGAGAAACGAAAAAGAGAAACTCTGATATGAATAGTCTAGAGAGAACTATTCACAAACTATTCATGACAGATTTCTCTTTTTCGTTTCTCGATGTATGTTTCAAATTTTGATTTGAATTTTTAGGGGTTATCTTAATATGTGCTGTGAAGATGCATGATTTTTTTCAGATTTTTTCGCAATGTTTAAATTTGAATTTCGGCCGCAAGGCACACGGTGACATGCAAACATGCATGTCACCTGATCTTTGTCCCACCCGCGCGCGTTTCCCCTGGCCGAACAGAGGCGGAGCTTCGGCGAGGCTCGCCGGCAAATGGGGCGCCGTTCGGGGAGCTGATCACATGGGCAAGATCCTCTCACCGAGGCGAACCTGGAAAGCTACGACTTGGCCACTGGGGGTCACCGCATCACTGGTGACCAAGCATCCCGCGGAACTCCGGTGAGGTGAGAAGGGGGCTTTCGCCCATGGCGTTCCTTTGGAGAAATTTACGATGGGGTGGATCCATGGGGTCAAGAGGGATCTGTTGGTGAAGAGAGTAGAGAGGGGGGGCCAGGCGGCGCCGGAACTAGCTCGACAGTGGTAGCGGCAATGGTTGCCGGGTTGAGGAAGACAGCCTCTCTAGGTCGATTGGCTGCTCAAGGGAGCTTATAGAGGGGGAAGGAGAGGTGTTGAGTGTATGAGCGAGCTCGGGGTGAGCCTTTATAGTGCGAGGGGGTCGGTTCCGTGGTGTCCAGAGGATAAGTATCGTGGCGGCCACCATTGATGGCAAAGCGCGAGCGGTGGCGAGGTAGGCGTGGCCGGCGCTGTTAGATACGGAAGGTGGTCACCCGTAGTTATGCCTGGGAGGAGTTGGGTGGCTCGGGGAGCATCACGCAGGTTGGGCGGAGACGTGGCCATTCGGGACTCATCGGGCGGCGGTCCTGGTCATCGTGGATGGCGGTGGACAGCGCTAGGGGACAAGTGGAGGTGTCAGCGAGGGTCCAGGTGGTCGGGTTGATCCAGAGGAGGATCAGGTTGAGAGGGGGAAGCAGCAGAGACACGACAGGAGCTCGGTGCCGACGCGTGCAAAACACATGCTTTGGCCATGCTCTGGACAGACACTAAGCGTGGTTGATGAATTTCCAATGGTATCTACAGGGACCCAAATGAGCTGACAATTACCAGGGTGGTGATTCCAAACATGGGAGGAATGATGGACATGTTGGTTTGGCTGAGGGCTCAAGTGTCACATGGAGTTCAGAAAGCTTTGCCAAATCCTGTCATGAGCTGAAGGTGTTTGACAGAATGCTAGGGCAAGCTAGAGAACTTTGATGGATTTGAAACTTTCCAAGATGGAGTCTCTTTAGATGTAGAGATGATGGTGGAGTTAGTTTGTCAAAAAGAGAGACTTGTTAGTTCAAGTTTTACCAAAATTCAATTCTGCGTAGAAACTTGAGAGGAATGTTTGGTGGACTTAAAGGATGCAAATGGAGCTGATCTTCTGGACTTAAGGTACTAGTTAGAAGGACTACAAGATAGAAAAGTTCCAGATTTATTGGAGCAAGGAAAACTTGGGTTGCAATTGTAACTCAGAAATGGGACAGAAATGGAAAGAGAGTGTTTCACTCAAAAATTTCAAAGGACCTAGTTAGGTTTTTGCATAAAAGTGTAATATAGGCATCACCTGACCTCTCATAATTTTTGAGGGATTTTGAAACAATTATTTAATATAGTTGTAGTGCAACATAAGCATTTCATGCATTTGAAAATGCTTCTAAAAGAATTGTTTTGTGGCAAATTTTATTATGAAAATATTCCCTACTATTATTTTAAATACAAATGGAAGGATTTAAGAAAGCTACCAAACCTCATAATATTTTACAAAAAGTTCTATATGAAGGGAGGAATTTTGGAGAACCGAAAATAGAAAATGCTCTGAAATTAATAAATGACCTCATATAGCTCAAAATTTTATTTCTGACCAAAATTTACTTAATAAAAATATGATTAAATTTTTGGGTGTTACAAACTCAACCCCCGTTAAGAAAATCTCGTCCCTGAGATTTGTTAAGGGCGGAAGAACTGAATGCAAATCACAACAAATGATTGTATGCAGAATGCAATTATGGCAATGCACTTATGACATACGCCCTAAAATACAATACAATGGTTGCATCACGTAAATAGTGCTAGGTACTGCAACAATGAGCGTCTATGGTTCGAAGGCAAGATCTACATGGTCTTGTGGAAGGGTTCCCGGTGCTCGAGCACATTCTTCTTCTTCCAGGGAAAGTGAAGGAAGTAAACAAAGAACACGCCCTCCTAGAGTTGGCCAGGGTGGTCCACAAATGGCGATATGGGGATTCAAGACAGCAAGATAATGGAGGTAGTCCATTAGTTGCTGGTTTAGATGCTCCTGGTGTCGTGGTTCTAACTCTGACAGTGATGTAGGGGGGTGAATATGGATAGGCTAGATCTTAGCTATTGGTAAGTTGTTACACGCGAGGTTTACGAGTTCAGGCCCTTCTTAGAGGAAGTAATAGCCCTACGTCTCGGAGCCCGGAGGCGGCCGACTGGATTATGCGTGTATGGATACAGGGGTGCGAACCCTTCATACTGAGGAGGGGGTGGCTTATATAGAGTTCGCCGGACCCCTCCCGCCCTCAGTAATGCAGGGTTTAAGGTACATTTAAGGTTGGGTGTTTCTGGTAACGTCCCTAATAAAGTGCTATAATGATCATAAAGACTACTTAACAGCCGACCGTTTGCCTGCGGAGTGACTTTAGGTCTCCTGGCAGTCGAGTGGTTGGCTTCATGGTCGAGTGATAGCTTCTTGGTCGAGTGTCTTGAACCCGTCGAGTGGGATACCTTCAAGTCGATTGAAAGGTGACTTCTCCTAGGGGTGTCCTAGGGTAGGACTCTTTGGTCAGGTCTGTGTCCCTACCCTAGGTACATGTCTTCATCATTAGCCCCCAAATGGATCGAGGTTAGAGTGGGGAAAGAGTTGGAGATCTTTCCGACTGGTTCTTCGGGCTATGTGAGCGCCTCGTTTTGGGTCAATCGTCACGGATGACGTTGCCAACCTTTTTCAGTCGCCTTGATCCATTCCAGGCCTTTCATCGAGTGAATTTCTTTGTTTGTGACATACCGAGCGCTGGCGCGATCGGGGTCTTCTGTTTTGACAAGTTGTTTTGTGGCCCGCGGATGTCGCGGGATTCGGATTTTGGGAAGTGCGCGGGACGGGAGCGGCCGCAGTAATCGGAAGCGATAAAGCGGAAGCTCCTCGATCCCCGCGTCGTCTTTTTCGCCACGTACTGCGCGCGCGTCTGCTGCGGGATTTGACTGGATAGCCTGGGCCTACCAGTCAGCCACTCGGAAGCGGTCCCTTATAAATCGCCGGCTCGGGGTTTCCAAGCAGTGCGCTCTATTCTCCTCCTTTCTTCCGCCTCTCCCCCTTCGCAAGTCCCTCCGCCACCTCCGTTCCTGCCCCAACGCAGCAGGCCCGTGCGAGACTTCGCCGGCGATGATGACGAAGAGCAAGACCTCCGCTCTGGAGCGCGCGAAGAAGGCGGCGGCAGCGGGGAAAGGGAAGAGGTCAGCTCGGGGCGGATCTTCCTCTAGGACCGCTCTGCCCAAAGGTTGGATCCAGGGCGACTGGATGCCATCGATGCTCCGGCAAGAGGATCTCGACGATATGGTCGAGGGGGGAGTCATTCCCCACGAAGTTGCGCGTCTTCCGGGGGGAGAGATCGAACCTCAACCCCGTGGCGGTGAGTGCGTGCTCCTAGCCACCCACATCGACCGAGGGTTTTCTCTGACGCCCCATCCTTTCTTCTGGAGTTTCCTGAATTTCTTCGGAGCGCAGCTCCACCACTTCACTCCCAACTCCATTGTCTACCTTGCTGCTTTCATCTCCATGTGTGAGGCTTTCTTGGGTTGTCGACCCCATTGGGGACTCTTCAAACACATCTTTACCTGCCGTTCTCAATCGGTCAAGAAGGCTAAGTCGAGTGACGAGAGGACGCAGGTGATCCAGCTGTGCGGGGGCCTGGCGATCCAGACGAGGGGGAAGAGCTGTTTTCCATCTATCACCTTCCCGGAGTCGGTCCATGGCTGGCAGTCGACCTGGTTCTACTGCAAGGACGAGGCGACCCCAGGACAGTCGACTGGTCTTCCTCTTTTTTCCCTCGACCGAGCCGAGAAGCCTGCCTCTCTGAAAGTCGCGCCGGAGGAAAAGGCCCAAGTCAAGGTGCTGGCAGGTCGAGTGGTTGAGCTTGTCCGCGAGGGTGTGACTGGTATGGACCTGCTGGAGGTCTTCCTTCAAAGGCGCATCCAACCGCTCCAGGCCCGCGACCACCCGATGTGGCTGTATTCGGGTCTTGACGACACCACTCGGGTCCACCCGGAGGAGGTCACCAACAAGATGGTAGAGGGGTGGCTGTCGAGCATCACAGGGAACAAAGACAACCCCCGAGGAGCTAGGAGGGTAAACCCTCTCGACAACTCGTATGAGGTGGACCAGGTATCTCTTTGTGCTCCCGACTGATATCTTGTCTTCTACATCGGTCTTCTTTGAATAAGTCGATTGACCTTCGTCTTGTCTGTTGTTTTCCAGGCGACCACCGAGATGTACTCGATGCCCAACGGGGCACAGGGGTCGACTGAGGAAGGGGAGGCGAGCGGAGGCGAGAGCGGGGACGACCAAGGCGAGTGGGAGTCCGACGGTGAGGGAGAGGGAGGCGACGACATCTTCTCCAGCGAAGGGGAGGAGGAGGAGGTTGAACCCCCCCGCCCGGAGGGGCGATCCAAGCTCACCCACGATCCAGCGCGGGAACGTGGCAAGGCGACTGCTCCTGTTGGGCAGTCGTCGAAACGCCCTCGGACCTCTTCTCCTCCGCCGACTGGGAAGGCTCCCAAGCATCCACGAGCGACGCCATCCAAGCCGCCCAAGGCTCTGCCCAAGATGAAGATAGTTGTTCCTACCATTTCCGGGTAATAATAAGACTTGCTTTCCTTTGTCGACCGTGGACGGATCCTTGGTCGATTCACTGAACCAACTGATTGACTTTCGAGATTTGCAGCGGTGCTACTTCTGAGGTCTCCGCTAGGAATGACGACCAAGAGATGGAGGACGCTGTTACCTCCAACCCTGGTACGATTGCTGACGTCCTGCCTTTAGAGTCGACTGAACCTTTATTGCTACTCTGGTCGATTGAATGTTTTCCTTGTAGCTCCTCCTCATGTTATCGACCTCCCGGATGACGATGACGACGGTCCATTAAGAGTGAGGAGGCACAAGAGGGCGTCGGCTGACAAGACCCCCCAATCCGCTCCAGCATCCGAGGCCGTGGCTCGGGATGGTGGTGACACCACTCGGGCTTCTGTGACCTTCGCCGTTCCTCTGGCGAGTGCGCGGCCCTCGGCGTCGACTGCGGATCCACCTTCGCTTTTTGCTGCGTACCCCGTCCCTGAGGACCAAGCGGCTGCTGCAAAGGAGGCTATACGCTAGGCGGGGATCATGATGGAGCAAGTGAAGATGGCTCGGGAGGCCAGCCAAGCAGCCTATGACACGAGTTCGGCTCTTCAGAGCAACGTCCAGGTCAGTCGACTCGACACTTGGTCTGTTATGATATGTTGTTTGAAGAGTCTCTTTTCCGAAGATCTTTTGTATCTGTATCTGTACACCCACTGGGTGTGTCTGCCAATCCTTTGGACGAGTGGGGGCACGCTAAGTGCACCCACTGGGTGTAGTCCCCGAGACTACGGTGGACTGCTGGCAGTCGACTGTAGTCTTTACATTGTGTTGTTGTAGCTGTATTTCTTCGCTCGGTTTGGTCGGGCCAGGTCGAGTGGAATTGTATCAGGTCGACTGCGGGTAGTCGACTTTTTTTTTGGTCGAACCAGTGGGGGCACGCTGAGTGCACCCACTGGGTGTAGTCCCCGAGACTACTGTCGAATGTTTTTGATTCGGCTGTGGTCTTAGAAACGTCATCATTGTCTCTTAGTTACTCGGAAGCAACTTATCTTGGACGTCTGTCGACTGATTTTCCTTTTTACAGAAATCTTGCGAACTTGTAGCTCGCTATACTGAGTTGGAGAATCAGCAGATCCAGCTCAACCTTAACTTGAAGCTTGCTCAGGAGAATTTGAGGAAGGCGCAAGAAGAAGCGAAAGGTATGGCCGGTGAGGTTCTCTATTCTTAACGGGTGGCTTTTCTTTCTTGTCCATTCTTGATGTTGGTTCCACTCGACGCGCCACAGATAAACTGGAGGAAGCTCTGAAGAAGAAGGACCAAGACCTTGCAGAGGCACAGAAGGAGGCCTCAAGCAAAACGAAGCTTGCAAAGGAGAAATTGGCTTCGGTCGGAGCTCTTGAATAGGAGAACTCCAAACTGAAAACCGCTCTCGAGACAGCTAATCGAGATGCCAGTCGACTGAAGAAGGAGAAGATGGCTCTGCATGACAAGGCGGGTGAGCTGGTGGGGAAGGTAAAAGATCTGGAAGCTTATCTCGGTGGACTTGCCAAGAAGTTGTTCGTCATGCTCGAAGGTAATTACTCTACCCCGACTGTCTTGCAGTTTGCCAAGCCTGCATAGGGCCACTATCTTACTCTTGAATCGTGTTTGCAGAATTCTGTCAGAACTTTGAAGAGGAGACCAGTCGAGTGGAGCCAAGCTTGGACCCTGTTAACTCTCTTGTGAAGGACGAGGCTGCCATGAACGTGCTCCGACTGGAGTCTCGTGTTGCCAGCGTCGTTGATTATCTAGCTCGGCTGAAAGTTGCAATGTCGCGGATCGACACATCACTCTGGCCTGGGACGACGCTTCAGAACGACCTCGAGTCTCTGATGGCTCGACTTAACGAAGTCCCAGGTCGAGTGGCTGAATGGAAGAAATCTTCTGCTAGATGTGGTGCTGATGTCGCTCTGTCTCTGGTCCGCGTCCATTGCAAGGAGGCGCGAGAAGAAAAGCTGGCGGCTATCCAAGTTGCAAATACCAGGAAGCATAGCTTTCAAGACTTCATGGAGACTTTCATCGCCGCTGCCACCCGTATCGCCGACGGGATCGACTTGGATGAGTTCGTCGCCCCTTCCAGTCCTCCTCTCGAGGAGTGAAAAACTTTGAATTTACCTCGGGATGCCGAGTGGATTTGTAACCATTTAAACTCCGCCGAGCCGAGGGCTCGAGTACTTTGAGGTCTGGGACCTTTTGGGCTTTTTCTGAACTTGATTTCTCGTTGGATATCTTCACGGTTTGATTCGTCGAGTGGAACTTGATCTTCACTCGGAATAATCTTGTATTTGCGACGCAGCTCCGAGGGAGAAGGTAGCGGTCGACTCACGGATTGGGTCGAGTCTTGTACTTAGGCGAGCACTGGGTTGTAGCTAAGCCTCCGAGTGAGAGGTTTACTCTCCACTCGGTAGGATTTTTAAACACTTAGGCGAGCACTGGGCTGCAGCTAAGCCCCCGAGTGGGAGGTTTGCTCTCCACTCGGTAGGATTTTTCCAAACTTAGGCAAGTGTCGGACTGTAGCTAAGTCTCTAGGTGAGAGAACTTAGGCGAGCACTGGGCTGCAGCTAAGCCCCGAGTGGGAGGTTTGCTCTCCACTCGGTAGGATTTTTTCAAACTTAGGCGAGTGCCGGACTGCAGCTAAGTCTCTAGGTGAGAGAACTTAGGTGAGTGCTGGACTGCAGCTAAGCCTCCGAGTGGGAGGATCGCTCTCCACTCGGTAGGATTTAAACACTTAGGCGAGCACTCGGCTGCAGCTAAGCCCCCGAGTGGGAGGTTTGCTCTCCACTCGGTAGGATTTTTCCAAACTTAGGCGAGTGCCGGACTGTAGCTAAGTCTCTAGGTGAGAGAACTTAGGCGAGCACTGGGCTGCAGCTAAGCCCTCGAGTGGGAGGTTTGCTCTCCACTCGGTAGGATTTTTTCAAACTTAGGCGAGTGCCGGACTGCAGCTAAGTCTCTAGGTGAGAGAACTTAGGTGAGTGCTGGACTGCAGCTAAGCCTCCGAGTGGGAGGATCGCTCTCCACTCGGTAGGATTTAAACACTTAGGCGAGCACTGGGCTGCAGCTAAGCCGCCGAGTGGGAGGTTTGCTCTCCACTCGGTAGGATTTTTTCAAACTTAGGCGAGTGCCGGACTGCAGCTAAGTCTCTAGGTGAGAGAACTTAGGTGAGTGCTGGACTGTGGCTAAGCCCCCGAGTGGGAGGATCGCTCTCCACTCGGTGGGATTTAAACACTTAGGCGAGCACTGGGCTGCAGCTAAGCCTCCGAGTGGGAGGTTTGCTCTCCACTCGGTAGGATTTTTTCAAACTTAGGCGAGTGCCGGACTGCAGCTAAGTCTCTAGGTGAGAGAACTTAGGTGAGTGCTGGACTGCAGCTAAGCCCCCGAGTGGGAGGATCGCTCTCCACTCGGTGGGATTTTTTCAAACTTAGGCGAGTGCCGGACTGCAGCTAAGTCTCTAGGTGAGAGAACTTAGGTGAGTGCTGGACTGCAGCTAAGCCCCCGAGTGGGAGGATCGCTCTCCACTCGGTGGGATTTTTTCAAACTTAGGCGAGTGCCGGACCGCAGCTAAGTCTCTAAGTGAGAGAACTTAGGCGAGTGCTGGACTGCAGCTAAGCCCCCGAGTGGGAGGATCGCTCTCCACTTGGTAGGATTTTTTTTAAAACTTAGGCGAGTGCCGGACTGCAGCTAAGTCTCTAGGTGAGAGAACTTAGGCGAGTGCTGGACTGCAGCTAAGCCCCCGAGTGGGAGGATCGCTCTCCACTCGGTAGGATTTTTTCAAACTTAGGAGAAACGGATTCACAGCTAAGTCACCCACTGGGGGATTCCGTATGTAAACAAAAGTGACAACAATTGATGGAACACTCTTGCCTTTGATAAAAACGAACTGCAGGAATTTTTCTTATTACATCTCGTCCAAGGGAGAGCTCAAGTGTAAAAGGGGCGAAGTAGTTCCGCATTCCAAGCTCGAGGCTCGTCGATCTGGCGATCAACATTGTAGAGGTGATACGCTCCATTGTGGAGGACTCTGGTGATGATGAAGGGGCCTTCCCAAGTAGGAGCAAGCTTGTGTGGTTTCTGTTGATCCACTCGGAGGACCAAATCTCCTTCTTGGAAGGCTCGACTCTTCACATTCCGGGCGTGGAATCGACGCAAGTCTTGCTGATAAATGGTCGATCTGATCATGGCCATCTCCCTCTCTTCTTCTAGGAGGTCGACTGCTTCTTGCCGGGCCTGTTCTGCTTCATCTTCGGTGTAAAGCTCGACTCGGGGCGCGTTGTGAAGAAGATCACTTGGCAGAACCGCTTCGGCTCCATAAACCAGAAAGAATGGAGTTCTTCCAGTCGACCGGTTAGGGGTGGTCCTCAATCCCCACAGAACTGACGGAAGCTCGTCGACCCAAGCACTTGCCGCGTGCTTGAGATCATGCATCAGCCGAGGCTTCAGTCCTTTGAGAATCAAACCATTTGCTCTTTCAGCTTGTCCATTCGACTGAGGATGCGCGACCGACACGTAGTCGACTCATGTGCCTTGAGAGGCGCAAAAAGCTCTGAACTGGTCCGAATCGAAGTTTGACCCATTGTCAGTGATGATGCTATGAGGGACTCCATATCTGAATGTTAGTCCTCTGACGAAACTGATAGCAGTGCCAGCATCGAGGTTCTTGATAGGCTTGGCTTCAATCCATTTGGTGAACTTGTCGACTGCCACAAGCACATGCGTGAATCCGCTCCTGCCTGTTCTCAGTGGACCAACCATGTCTAGTCCCCAGACAGCAAAGGGCCAGACGACTGGAATGGTCTTCAGGGCTGATGCAGGCTTGTGTGACATGTTGGAGTAGAACTGGCAGCCTCCACATTTGTCGACTATCTCTTTTGCCATCTCATTTGCTCTAGGCCAGTAAAATCCCGCTCGGTATGCTTTAGCCACAATGGTCCGAGAGGACGCATGGTGGCCACAGGTCCCCGAGTGGATATCATCGAGGATTATCCGACCTTCTTCTGGTGTTATGCACTTCTGACCGATTTCAGTCGCGCTTTCTCTATACAACTGCCCCTTTATGACTGTGAAGGCCTTGGATCGGCAGACGATCTGTCGAGCCTCTTCCTCGTCTTCTGGGAGCTCTTTCCTTAGGATATACGCGATGTACGGTATCGTCCAGTCGGGAGTGATTGCCAAGACTTCCATGATTAGGTCGACCACAGCAGGAACTTCGACTTCAGTCGGATCTGTGGCACTTTTCGGTTGTGGGGCTTCTTCTGTGAAAGGATCCTCCTGGACTGATGGCGAGCGGATGTGCTCCAGAAACACATTGCTGGGAATGGCTTCTCTCTTGGAGCCTATTTTGCCAGATCATCAGCTGCTTGATTTTTCAGTCGGGGGATGTGATGAAGCTCTAACCCCTCGAATTTCTTTTCTAGCTTTCTCACTGCATTGCAATAACCAGTCATAGCTGGACTTCTGACGTCCCACTCCTTCATCACCTGATTAACCACCAAATCTGAGTCGCCGTAGACCATGAGGCGACAGACGCCGAGTGAAATGGCCATGCGCAACCCGTACAAAAGTGCTTCATACTCTGCTTCATTGTTGGAGGAATCGAAGTGAATCTGGAGAACATATCTGAGCTTATCTCCTCGGGGGGAGACTAGAACTACCCCAGCACCGGAACCATTCAACATCTTAGATCCA
The DNA here is from genome assembly GCF_018294505.1 of Triticum aestivum. NCBI lineage: Eukaryota > Viridiplantae > Streptophyta > Magnoliopsida > Poales > Poaceae > Triticum > Triticum aestivum. The sequence goes on along the minus strand of NC_057797.1, from coordinate 168,100,038 downwards.
TCGAAGAACATGGTCCAGTGCTCCGAGTGAACTTGAGTCGGAAGTTGCTGTTCAATCCACTCGACAATGAAATCTGCGATTGCTTGGGACTTGATAGCCTTCTTTGCTTCAAACTTGATATCTAAGGGAAGGAGTTCAATCGCCCACTTGGCCACTCGACCAGTTGCATCTCTGTTATGCAGAATCTTTGACAGTGGGGCGTCGCTGACGACTGTAATGGAGTGGTCAGAGAAGTAATGTGCAACCTTCTTGGTGGTCATATAAATCCCATATACAAGCTTCTGGTAGTGAGGGTATCTTTGTTTTGAAGGTGTCAAAACTTCAGACACATAATAGACTGGGCGCTGAACTCTGAAGGCCTTTCCTTCTTCTTCCCGCTCGACCGTAAGTACTGTGCTGACAACTTGCCCTGTGGCTGCAATGTAAAGCAGCAGAGGCTCTTTGCTGATTGGGGCAGCAAGCACCGGCTGGGTGGAGAGCAGAGCTTTGAGCTCTGCAAATGCTGCATCAGCTTCCAGAGTCCACTCGAACTTGTCAGACTTCTTCATCAGTCGGTAAAGGGGCAACGCCTTTTCACCGAGGCGAGAAATGAATCGACTTAGGGCGGCCAAGTAGCCTGTAAGCTTTTGGACGTCGTGCACGCGAACGGGACGCTTCATCCGGAGTATGGTGCCAACTTTTTCAGGATTGGCGTCGATCCCCCGTTCAGAAACGAGAAAACCGAGTAACTTTCCACCTGGAACTCCGAATGTGCACTTTGATGGATTGAGCTTGATATCATACCTCCTGAGGTTGGCAAAGGTTTCGGCAAGGTCAGCTCGCAGGTCGGAACCTTTGCGTGACTTGACCACAATATCATCCATGTATGCCTCCACATTCCGACTGATTTGAGTGAGTAAACACTTCTGAATCATTCTCATGAACGTGGCTCCGGCGTTCTTGAGGCCGAACGACATGGTGACATAACAGAAGCATCCGAATGGGGTGATGAAAGTTGTTTTGATTTCGTCGGATCTCTCGCACCCCGCAGTCGAGTCGACTATTTGGTCGATGCGAGGGAGAGGAAAATGATCTTTCGGGCAGGCCTGATTGATATGTTTGAAATCAATGCACATGCGAAGTGACTTGTCCTTCTTGGGGACCATGACGACATTGGCGAGCCACTCGGAGTGGTAAATCTCTCGGATGAACTCCGCTGCTAAGAGCCGAGCCACCTCCTCGCCAATGGCTTTCCTCTTCTGGACGGCGGACCGTCGAAGATGTTCTTTCACAGGCTTGAACTTCGGATCGACTCGTAGACGGTGCTCAGCCAGCCCTCTGGGAACTCCAGGCATGTTAGAGGGTTTCCATGCGAAGATGTCCCAGTTCTCACGGAGGAGCTGGATGAGCGCTTCTTCCTATTTGGAGTCAAGCGTCGTTGAGATGTGAGTCGGGGCAGCATCGGGGTCGGTCAGGTGAATGTGGACTGTCTTTGTTTTACCGGACGACTAAAAAGCTGATTCTGAAGAAGGCTTCTTGGCTCGTAGCAACTCACTTGGATCGGCAGTCTTTTGGTACTCTTGCAGCTCGACCACTGCCATCTGAGCATCTGCAATCTTTGAGCCCTTCTGAAAGCACTCTTCCGCCTTCTTCCGATTGCCTGTAACAGTGATCACACCTTTGGGGCCAGGCATCTTCAGTTTGAGATACACGTAACATGGACGGGCCATGAAGCGTGCGTAAGCTGGCCTGCCCAAAATGGCGTGATAAGCACTTTGGAAGTCCACAACCTCGAATGTCAACTTTTCCTTGCGGTAATTCTTTGAATCACCGAAAACCACATCAAGAGCGATCTGGCCAAGTGATTGGGCTTTCTTCCCAGGAATGACTCCGTGGAAACTCATGTTACTGGTGCTGAGCCTGGACATCGGAATGCCCATTCCTTTCAATGTTTCAGCATACAGTATGTTCAGGCCACTGCCACCATCCATCAGGACTTTAGTCAGTCGAGTGCCTTCAACAATTGGGTCGACCACCAAAGCTTCCCTCCCAGGGGTGGCAATGTGCGTCGGGTGATCAGACTGGTCGAATGTGATGGCAGTCTGAGACCACTTCAGGTAACTGGGTGTTGTCGGGGCAACCATGTTCACCTCTCGGTTAATGACTTTCAGTCGACTTTTGCTTTCGACATCGACAAAAATCATCAGGGTGGAATTGACTTGGGGGTATCCATCGTCACTGTCTTCCTTGTCCTCGACTCTGTCCGACTCTTTTTCCTTATCCTTGGACTGCTTTCCTTGGAACTGCTGGATCAGGAGCCGGCACTGTCGAGTGGTATGCTTTGGGTAAATAAAATTACCCTCTTCATCCTTCTTGGTGTGGATGTGACATGGCAGATCCAAAACATCATTTCCGTCTTGATCCTTGACTTTCTTGGGCTTCCAGGGGCCTTTGGGTTTTCCCTTGAAATTTCCCTGGGTTGCGGCCAGGGCCTCCCCAGGGGCGGCTGGCTCGGCCTTCCGCTTCTGCTTCCGACTAGAATTGCCTCCGGTTTCCTGGGTGACTGCTTTCTGCTTGCCACTCCGGAGTCGATATTCATCTTCTCCGTTAGCGTACTTGGTGGCAATCTCCATCATCCGATTCAGAGACATCTCTCCAGTTCGACCGAACTTCAGATTCAACTCTCTGTATTTGACACCTTCCTTGAAGGCACAAACCGCTTGATGATCTGGCACATTCTCAACCGAGTGATGCAGCGTGATCCACCTCTGGATGTATTCCCTCAGAGTTTCATTCGGCTTCTGCATGCAAGACCGCAACTTTGTAAGGCCTGCAGGTCGCTTGCATGTTCCTTCAAAGGTCGTGATAAACACTCGGGAGAGGTCCTCCCAAGTGTAAATGTTGCTGGGTGCTAACTGATTTAGCCACACTCTGGCCGAGCCCTCTAACATGAGAGGCAAATGCTTCATGGCCACCTCATCATTGCCACCGCCAATCTGTACAGCCACTCGGTAATCTTCGAGCCAGGTGTCAGGCTTAGATTCCCGGTGAACTTGCTGATTCCAGTCACCAGCCTGAAATTGGGAGGAATCTCTGCAGGTATATCGAACACCAGCCTGACCCGGAGCAATGCTCTGATCTATAACTGGGAGGGCTGAATCGATTCTGCTATACGGGCCGCGGCGGCCAAATTCTGAACTGGGGTTCGATATACCTGCGTCGGCGGGAAGAGCTGGCGTCGACTAGACTCGAGAGCCCGCTGACGCGCTTGTTCGTCGAGTGCTCGCTGGAGATTCTCCAGTAGAGTGCGCTCGGCCAAGTTGGCCAAACGCGCGTCCTCCAAGGCCCGGGCCTCGGGGGTCTCTCCGACGATAGGAGTGCGGAGCGCGTCCATGTTCCGGCGGCGAAGCTCCTCTCGCTGTAATGACGTGAGAGGTTCGGGGAGATACTCATTGTGGGGATGCGACGGATCGCCCCCACCCACGCCTCCATCAGCGCGAGGGAAAACCGGGAGGACTGTGCGTTCCATCGACCGCCAGAATCTCAGCCGCTGGGTCGCTGCTGTCGCACTCGGATGTAGTCTCCGCGGAGCCAGTTGACAGGTCGAACAGGCCGTAGAGGGATTCATCGGGCTCGATTGCCGCAACTTGTGGGGCTTCCGACTGGCGGGCCACGGCATGCCTCACCCACCGCTGGAGTCTTGACCGACCGGAGTGCTTGCGCTGGCGGGAGACAGGGCGGGGAGACGACGCAGGGGCCGACCTATACTGAGTCGATGGCTGCCGCAGGAGGACGCCACGAATGCATGCGCGGAAGTGCGTCGCACCGCGGACGGGGAGCGCGTCGATGTCGAGTGGTGCCTCCTGAAGCCAGGCGGAGTCATCGACGATGAAGGTGAGCGCGCCGAGACGGATCTCGCGGTCCTCCACCAAAACTCCGCAAGAAAACATGATCAAAGGGATCGGAAAAGACCGCAACTTCTCCAACTAAGTACTAAGATTCCTGCCCCACGGTGGGCGCCAACTGTCGTGGTTCTAACTCTGACAGTGATGTAGGGGGGTGAATATGGAGAGGCTAGATCTTAGCTATTGGGAAGTTGTTACATGCGAGGTTTACGAGTTCAGGCCCTTCTTAGAGGAAGTAATAGCCCTACGTCTCAGAGCCCGGAGGCGGTCGACTGGATTATGCGTGTATGGATACAGGGGTGCGAACCCTTCATACTGAGGAGGGGGTGGCTTATATAGAGTTCGCCGGACCCCTCCCGCCCTCAGTAATGCAGGGTTTAAGGTACATTTAAGGTTGGGCGTTTCTGGTAATGTCCCTAATAAAGTGCTATAATGATCATAAAGACTACTTAACAGCCGACCGTTTGCCTGCGGAGTGACTTTAGGTCTCCTGGCAGTCGAGTGGTTGGCTTCATGGTCGAGTGATAGCTTCTTGGTCGAGTGTCTTGAACCCGTCGAGTGGGATACCTTCAAGTCGATTGAAAGGTGACTTCTCCTAGGGGTGTCCTAGGGTAGGACTCTTTGGTCAGGTCCGTGTCCCTACCCTAGGTACATGTCTTCATCACCTGGGCCATCACATACTGAATGAGATTGGCCAGAGTTGGATCTCTCTCTATACGTTCACATCAAAACGTGGCTTCTGTTCCAGAAGCTGCGCGGCTCGGGAAATAGTAGTATTTCCTTTCACTGGCAGCAGGTACCGTAAATCGAAGACGGGTAACTGCTTCATAAGAAGTAGCCTCAATAGCCATGCCTGAGGTTGGCATGGATCTTTCGACGAAGACAACATATGGAGGGCCTTGATTTAAATCATCTCGTGGGATGTGCACAACTGCCCAGTCTTTCGAGAAATCAGGGGTGATCCTCATTTTGAACAACTCATACTGGGGTGGGTGGCTGGAACCAAGGGTATTGCGGGTCAGATCCCACAAAACCTTAATGAAACTACTAGGGCTTGCATATGGAGTTCGTAGGTAGGCTCCAGGGTGAGACATGGAGGGATGAAATGGAGAAGAGTGGTGCTCAAGTGTGGTGGTGGCTGGTGTGCTGTATGGATACAACCCCTTATTAGATGCATGGGTCAGGAAACATGTTGCGGTGCTGGTACGACTTGTGCATCGGCTCTGACATAGGGTTGTCCAAGTCAAATTCTCGGACATCACTTCCCAAAAGGAGTGTGACGTATTACTGTGCATGTCGGCAGTCACGTCTAGCATTTACTCGGTCGCCGTACGCCAACCCTTTATGCTAGATCACACATAGTACCATTAAAACAATGGCACACAGGTAATTTCACAAGCTCACTATGCCATGCGATTGCTACCTTGAAAATACAAGATAACATGATCACTAAGATTTGATAACACCCTTGGTGGACTCAGTCCACCTCATTGACATCTAGTCGGGCATGTCTTGTAGATGTCGAGGCTTCTCCGTGAGCTACAGTGTCATAGTTTATCGGGGTAGGATGGGGAGCTACAGTGTTGGGATAGCGATTATGCCCCTCATGGGGTCTCGTGGTCACAATCCCGTTGGAGTAGGTCTCCAAGAGATCACGGAGTTCCCCTGGGGAGGCGAAGGCATTGCCTGAGTAGATGGCAGGAGCAGACCTTAGGGGCTCAATTGGCCTCCCAAGCAACATTATCGAGGTGTTGGTGTGGGTTGCAGCTTCACTTCTCACCGGTGTCAGAAGAGCAAGCGTCCTGCGGGTCGCAATCAGATCATTAGTGACCTGATCGAGCAGTGCTTCTTGCGCTCTTAGGTAGCGCATGAGCTGCACCAGAGCAGGATCCAACTCATGGTCTCCGTTGGCAACCTGGGTCGGGCTACCATAGCCTTCACGACTAGGGTAGTAGAAGAAAGGGCAGATGTTAACTCTCGGCGACAAGTGTCGAAGATTAACTATACCCTCTCGGGCTGCAAGTTCGATGGCTTGGGGCTCGTCGGAGGTCATCCTCCCGGTGAACCGGTAGGGGCGTTCTGATGTGGTGCCCCTCCCGTAGATGTGCACAGTGGCCTAGAAGTGATGGATGGAATCACTTGTGTGTTCCTGGTACACAACATACTCCGGGAGTTCGTCTATGCCAAAAGCACGACGAGTGAGATTGGCGAGGATGGCTGCGAAATCTCCAAGATTAGATGCCGTGGTCTCGTTGCGGACGATGGGACCAGGCATCTTGGTGGTTTGGAAATCAGACTACGAGTGAAGGTTGTGATGTGCTGAGTTGGGGGCAAGGCTTCCTTTATAAGCCAGTGGAGTCTTCCATCGCACGCTTGTGGATGGGACAACTCAGGTGTCGGCCACGGGCGCACGACCTATGGGCTAGGACAATAGGTTGGGCACCGACTATCAAAAAGATGTCGGCTGACCACTGTGCAGGCTATCTGATAGGATGAGCTTGACGGTGGACAGGAAAGGATGTGGATGTGGATGGTGTGGAAACCTAGGGATAGTGACCAGGCTAAGATAGGATTAGCTAGTGCTCAGCCTTGCTCTGATACCAAGGTTGTCGGGGCCGGTTTTTCGGGACATAAACTCCCAGGAAACGACCCTTACGTCATCACCAGCCCCAGGATTACTATTGCTGGTGTACATTCCCATGATACAGAATTCCAAACCAATTACAAGAATTTGAGTACAAGACCGTAAAGGTCCAACAAAAATAACAAGGATCTCTAGTGGTGGATGACGGAAGCGACTCGTGGATCTCCAATGTTGATGGGACTCCATTCCCACAGGAACAGCTGACCTGGATAACTCTGATAACCCACAAGTATAGGGGATCGCAACAGTTTTCGAGGGTAGAGTATTCAACCCAAATTTATTAATTCGACACAAGGGGAGCCAAAGAATATTCTCAAGTATTAACAGTTGAGTTGTCAATTCAACCGCACCTGAAAGACTTAATATCTGCAGCAAAGTATTTAGTAGCAAAGTAATATGGAAGTAGCGGTAACGGTGGCAAAAGTAACAGTAGTAGTTTTTGTAGTGATTGTAACGGTGGCAACAGAAAAGTAACTAAGCAAAGATCAATATGCGAAAAGCTCATAGGCAATGGATCAGTGATGGATAATTATGTCGGATGCGATTCCTCATGCAACAGTTATAACATAGGGTGACACAGAACTAGCTCCAGTTAATCAACGTAATGTATGCATGTATTCCGAATATAGTCATACGTGCTTATGGAAATAAAGAACTTGCACGACATCTTTTGTCCTACCCTTCCGTGGCAGCGGGGTCCTATTGAAAACTAAGGGATATTAAGGCCTCCTTTTAATAGAGTACTGGACCAAAGCATTAACACTTAGTGAATACATGAACTCCTCAAACTATGGTCATCACCGGGAGTGGTCCTGATTATTGTCACTTCGGGGTTACCGGATCATAACACATAGTAGATGACTATTGACTTGCAAAATAGGATCAAGAACTCACATATATTCATTAAACCATAATAGGTTCAGATCTGAAATCATGGCACTCGGGCCCTAGTGACAAGCATTAAGCATAGCAAAGTCATAGCAACATCAATCTTAGAACATAATGGATACTAGGGATCAAACCCTAACAAAACTAACGCGATTACATGATAAATCTCATCCAACCCATCACCGTCCAGCAAGCCTACGATGGAATTACTCACGCACGATGGTGAGCATCATGAAATTGATGATGGAGAAAGGTTGATGATGACGATGGCGATGGATTCCCCTCTCCGGAGACCCTGAACAGACTCCAGATCAACCCTCCCGGTGAAGATTAGGGCTTGCCGGCGGATCCGTATCGTAAAACACGATGAACCATTCTCTATGATTTTTTTCTCCCCGAACATGAATATATAGAGTTGGAGTTGACGTCAGTGGAGCCTCAGGGGGGCCACGAGGCAGGGGCGCGCCTTGCACCTGGATAGGGTGTGGACCCCTGGTGTTGATTCTTTTGCCAATATTTTTTATTAATTCCAAAAATATTCTTCGTTGATTTTCAGGTCATTCTGAGAACTTTTATTTCTGCACAAAAATAACACCATGATAATTCTACTGAAAATAGCGTCAGTACGGGTTAGTTTCATTCAAATCATGCAAGTTAGAGTCCAAGACAATGTCAAAAGTGTCTTGAAAAGTAGATACGTTGGAAACGTATCAACTCCCCAAGCTTAAGCATTTGCTTGTCCTCAAGTAATTCAGTTGACAAACAGAAAGTGATAAAGAAAAAATTTACAAACTCTGTTTGATCTTGTTGTTATAAATATGTAAAGCCAACAGTCAAGTTTTCAGCAAAGATTATGAACTAACCATATTTACAATAACATTTAGGTCTCATGTTTACTCATATCAATGGCATTATCAACTAGCGAGCAATAATAATAAATCTCGAGTGACAACACTTTCTCAGAACAATCATAATATAATATAACAAGATGGTATCTCGCTAGCTCTTTCTGAGACCGCAAAACATAAATGCAGAGCACCCCTGAAGCTCAAGGACTGACTAAACATTGTAATTCATGGTAAAAGAGATCCAGTCACGGTTATACTCAATGTAAATTAATAGTAATGCATGCAAATGACAGCAGTGCTCTCCAACTGGTGTTTTTTAATAAGAGGATGATGACTCAACATAAAAATAAATAGATATGCCCTTCTCAACGGCTGTCGGGAAGCCCTGCCGCGACGGTGCCACCTTCCGTCTCCTGAGGCCCGACGACTCTGACTCAAACGCCAGATCGGGCGACGACCACTGAGGGGGAGCCGTTGGCCAGCTCGGCATGGCCTACGAGGTCACCGTCAAGTATATAGTAGTTTAGGGTTTCAATTTTATGGTTTTTAGTCCATCGGACGAAATATCATCCGAATTTATGTACAAATTATCCTAGTTTAAATGAACTTCATCATATTTATATGAAATTCGTCGTGTTTGCACGAATTTCATCCGGTTTGCTTAAAAAGTTGTTGAAATGTATGCTGGTAGCGTTAAATGGCAGCCTCCCGCATCCTTATCCACGGACTGGTCCTCCATCCGTGGATGAATGCCGGGGGGGGGGGGGGGGGGATTTATGCGTCGTCGTTGAAGATGCCCTAAACCCAATGTTTGGCGACAATTGAGGACTCGAAAGGCCGTCCTGATTTCTGTCAGATGACTTATTTTCAACAGAGGGAAGGGACGAATGCACAGGTTGCCTCAAGAAGCCTCCATGATGGGCGAGCCAAGTCATGGTCGTTCCATTCTTTCTTTTTTCTAACATTATACATACGCAAATGCTCGTACATTTGGACATACACTTATCCTTATAAATGTATGCACACACGTCCTATATTTATGAGCAACTTCGAGAAACTAAGTCGGCATATTGTCTCGAGATTGATAAAGTCGCCAGAGAGACCTTCATAGTCGACGTGAATGTCTCCTCCTATTAAACACACATCGTCGGAAGGTTTGAAATAATTCCAGAAAGATACAAACACCAAAGTCAAGTTTAGAATTTGAACTTTGGTGGGGTTGGGATATCACTGTACTCCTAACCATATTGTTTGGTTTGATTTTCTTCCTTTCTTTTGTTCTATTCTACTTTTGTTTATGTTTGTAATTTTTCATACAACATGTATTCTGTCAAAATAATTTATTCAAATTTTTAAAAGTGCTCATGGCATATTTAGAAAAAGTTCATGCAATATTTAAAAATGTCTCTACCATTCAAAACAAATTGTGACATTTAAAAAATGTTCAAACATTTACAAAATATGTTCTTGACATTCAAAAAAATCATGAAATGTAAAATTCTGTTCACGTAGATTCTTTTCTTTAATACACTATAGATGCAAACACGCATACACTCGGCCCTACGCACGCACGCACACCCTACACCTATGAACACATCCGAGAGACTGGCCTGGTATATCATTTTGAGATTGACGAAGTCGTCACAAACGCATTCGTAGTCGACTGCAACGCCTCCTCCCACTGAATGCACATTGATGGAAGGACTAAAATAAATTCAGGAAAATACGAGCATTGGTGACAAGTCTACGACTAGGCCTTGATGGGCCGGGATACCACTGTCCTCCTAACCATCTAAACATACGTTAGTTTGCCCGTTCATGTAGATTGTAATAAGCGTTCTTATCACTCAAAAATACTATACAATGCAAAATGTTTTGAATAATTTTACAAATGTTGGGTGCAATTCAAAAATGAGTTCATGACATTTAAAAAAAATCACTTGTTTCTAAAATACGCCGTGACATTTTTAAAAAGTCTTTGTACAATGTAAAACCAACATTTGCATGATTGAAAGCAATAATTCATACTACTAAAAATGCCCTTGACATTTAATAAAATATTCATGCATTTCAAAACTATTCTGAAACATTTTGAAAAAAGTTTATACAACATAAAAATATGTTTAGATTATTTTAAAAAATGTTTCGTTTCATTCATAAAATATTCTGGACATTTAAAAAATATGTTCTAACACCCAGAAATGTTTGCATGTAAAAAAACCTTCATGTCATTTATGAAAATTCTGCAATATGTGTTAAAAAGTTTTGCAGCTTGTATTTAAAAAATATTCAGCATCTACTTCGTAAAATTGTTCAACGTATATTTAAAATACATTCAATATGTACCTGAAAATGTATTTGAGAAATGAAGAAAAACGGGAAAATGGAAAACCCGGAGGAAAAATCAGATACAAACAGATACAAAAAAACACAAAGAAAAAGGAAACCAGAACCGTGTGAAACCTTTAAAATCATTCTGAATCAGTCTACAAAAGTTCCCCAAAATCGCTCCCAGGAAAACCACATGAAGGCTTGTGTGCCGGTCTGCTAGCAGGAGCACAAGAGGATGCGAGACATGCTACCATCTCACGATAGGGGAGACATAGCTCCCGTGCTCACGGGGGATGTCTATTTGACGTTGTGGTGTGATGCCGGGACGCCCTTTGTGTAAACACTGTCGCGAATAGCACCTGCAAAAAAAGGACACGTGTTTTCGAGCGTTTTTTGTTTTCAGTCGGTTTAAAGAAATCATGGGGAATTTTTTTTAAAATGGTGACCATTTTCTGAAAATTTTGAGAACATTATTTGAAAAAGGGGAAATTTTGCAAAAAACTTGTCAATAATTTATGAAAACATGTGAACGTTTTTTAATGCAAATATTCTTTTTAAACATATGAATTACTTTTGAAAATTTTCAACTTTTAGACCCAATTTTTTAAAAGTATGAATATTCTTTAAAAAATAAACATTAAAAAAACCTCTGAACCATTGTTGAAAATTTTGATTTAGAAAAAAAGAAACCCAGGAAAATCCTGAAACTCGAAATGAAAATGAAAAGCCGGACCATGGCCATTTAGAATGTCCAACAATCTGTAAAAGACAGGCAAGGACATTGTAGAAGAAGGTACCCAAAACCAGGATTTCTTATACTTACTCCCTCCGTTCCCAAAAAGTAAGGGGCATTTGACTTTGTACAGTATTTAATGCACAACTTTGAGCATAAATATATCAAAATGCATGCATTGAACATGTATAAATGATACTGCCTCCGCCTTCGAATACAAGGCCACTTTGTGTTTTTTTGTCAATTTTTGGCTTATAATTTTTTCAATAAAATATGAGTTATATGTCATAAAAATATATATCATGGGAAATTTTCTTCGAAATGTGTATCCAATGGCATATTTTTTGTGGCATATAACTCCCACTTTGTTGGTAAAATTAATGGTCAAAGTTTGACCTAAAAATATGGTGAGGCCTTGTATTCAAAGACGGAGGGAATATCATCTTATTAGTCTTCAAAAATAATTATATGCCATGTTTCATTATTCAGATCATATAGATATAAAAATAATTGTCAAAGCTATACGATGAAGACAAAAGCTGTGTATTATATTTTGGGAAGGAAGAATAGTTACTAGCTAAATGGGCCAACTCAGATTAAGCAGCAAACATAATTTGCTGCCAACAAGAAATACTATTCTAGGCAGGACCTCCTATTCCCCGCGTATGGCAACAGGTGCGTAGCTAAGGCGCGAACAATGAACCAGCCCATTTAGGGCGGGACGCCCTTGTTTTTCTTTTTCTTTTTTTGTTTTTCGTATTTTCATTTTATTGTTGATGTTTATTTTTTTTTAATTTCTAAAAACAATAAAATTAAAAAAAGTTTTTACTGAACCAATTTTTCACGAATTGCAATAATGCTATTCCATTTTCAAAAGTTTTCATGAATTTGAAAAATTGTTGTATGATTTCAGGAAATGTTCCAAATTTCAACAATTTAATTAATTTAAAAAATAATTGTGGAATTCCAAAAATGTTCATGAATTTCAAAAAATTCTAATTTTCAAAAAATGTCCCGAGTTTCAAAATTTATCCCAATTGTACTTTTATTGGATCTTAAGACATGTTAATTTAAGAAAATGTGCACAAATTTGAAAAAATGTTCCCAGATTTCAAAAAATGTTCATGAGTCTGGAAAAACCTTCCAAAATTCAAACAATGTTGATAAAATTGAAGAAATGTTCTAAATTGCAAAATATCTTCACAAACTTTTGAACGTTCAAGAATTTGAAAAAAAAATCATATATTTTCAAGAAGTTTATTCCCAAATTTACCCTTTTTCCCAAATTTGAAAAATGTATTCATATTTGAGAACCTAACAAATTTGAAAAAAATTCATGATTTTCATAAAAGTTCTTGTAGGTTTTAACGAAACCTTGCTTATTTAAGAAAGAAATTATTTAGAACCTTAATAATAGAAGGAAAAACAATAAATAATAAAAAAAGGAAGAGAACCAACAGAATAAAATTGAACGCCTGGTTAAAGGAACTTTCCCAAAACCGGCGGAGAAATACATGGCAAACCGATGAAGAAAAAATAGCTTAAATTGGCTTGCCCATGTGCCGTGGTATGTGCGCCGGGTATGCGTTATGTATAAAGGCTATATCTCGCATCCGTCTCGCTTGAAGTCTCTACAGCAACGGGGTGGCCCAATCGCGAACACTTCAAGAAAATGACTGAAGGAAAACGGAGAACATAGAGAATCCCTACTCCCTTCCATAGTTGGCAGAGGTTCAAGCCACCAAGCTCACATCAGGTTCCTGATAAACTAGTAGACGACGACATACTTGAGGCGAAACGAGCCGGTTTCAATTGGGTTTTTCTGGTTCCCCAATTTTACAGTTTATTCCTTTTATTCCTTAATTTTTATTCGATTTTCTCCAGGTTTTTTCTTCTTTTTCGTTTTCTTAGTTTTTGGTTTAGTTTTTCCCTGATTTTTTTGTTTTTTCTTTTCATTATTCATTTGGTTTTCTTTGTTTCTTTAATTATTTTATCATTATTCTATTATTAATCACTATCTTTCATTTTTTGGTTTTCCTTTCTTTCTTAGTTTTGAAATTTTTTCTTATTATTCTTGGTTTCTTTATCGATTTTCACTGTTTTCCCATTCTTTTTGCATCTTTTCTTTGAATTTATTTTTCTTTTTTCTTTGGTTTGTTTTGTTTCTTTTGATTTCATTCTACTTTTTGTATATGTCAAGAACATTTTTCTAGTACACATTTCAAAAATTTCCAATACAAATTTAAAATTTTCTTAACACAATGGTCAACAATTTTCATACACATTTTAAACATTTTTCCAAATGATTGATTAGTGTTTTTCAAATAAAAATGTATGATTTTTAATATATTTACAATATTTCATGGGTACACATGTTTCAAACGCCTTATTAACATTTTTCAAATACAAGATTAACATTATTTGAATACATGGTTAATATTTTTCATACACACACTTTATATTTTTTTAAATAACTGATTAATATTTTCCAAATATAAGATCAATATTTTTTTACACATGGTCAACGTTTTTCTATAAACACTTAACATTTTTTAACATATGGTCAACATTTTTCTATAAACATTTACCAATTTTCACATGCTTGTTAAACATTTACCAGTTTTCACATGCTTGTTAAAAATTTATCACATGCTTGATTAACATATTTTTTATATACAAGATAAAAAATTTAAAGACATGTTCAACATTTTTTCTATATACATTTATTTTTCTAATGTTTGATTAACTTTTTTCACATACTTGCTCAACATTTTTGAAATGCTTGATTAAGATTATTTTGATTTATGAGATTAATATTTTTCAATAAATGGCCAAAAAAATCTATGCACATTTATCATTTTCAGATGTTTCATTAACATTCTTGACATAGTTTCTTAACATTTTTCAAATGCTTGACTAACGTTTTATTCAAATATAAGATTAATATTTTTGAATACATGGTTCATATTTTTTCTATAAATTTTTAATATTTTCAAATGCTGGATTTATTTTTTTTGAAATGAAATATTAATTTCTTAATACATGAATAACATTTTAATATACACATTTAACTGTTTTCAATTTCTAACATTTTTCACATACCTGTTCTACATTTTTTCCGAATGCTTGATTAATTCTTGAACATACTTGTTCAACATTTTTCAAATGCTTGATTAAGATTATTTTGATTTATGAGATTTATATTTTTCAATAAATGGGCAAAAAAAAATCTATACACATTTATCATTTTCAGATGTTTCATTAACATTCTTGACATAGTTTCTTAACATTTTTCAAATGCTTGACTAACCTTTTATTCAAATATAAGATTAAGACTTTTGAATACATGGTTAATATGTTTTCTATAAATTTTAACATTTTCAAATGCTGGATTAATATTTTTGAAATGAAATATTAATTTCTTAATACATGATTAACATTTTTTATATACACATTTAACTGTTTTCAAATTCTTGATTAACATTTTTCACATACCTGTTCTACATTTTTTTCCGAATGCTTGTTTAATTCTTGAAAATACAAGATCAATTTTTTTTTCATGCACATGATACTTTTTCGTATACATTTTCTGTATACGTGATAAACATTTTCTTTATGCACACTTAACATTTTTCAAATGATTCGTTCTCTTTTTCAATAGGCTGCCTCGCTGTAAGCTAGGTATGCGTTACGTGTCTATGTATGCCAGATCCTATTCGGCGCCTTTAGCGCCGGATATAGGTGTTTCCACAAACAGGCGAACACCCCCCTCCCTGCATTCGCGACAAACGGGCCGGCCCATCTTCCTTTTCCGGAATGATAAAAAGGCGCAGGTTCAATCGAGAGACTAGGATCGAACTCGCGATCTCATCCCTCCGTAGATACATCAATAACCACTCGGCCACCTGCTCGTTGGTGTATATGTACTTCCGTTCGCTTATTTCTACATATAGGAAATGCCTTATGTGTTTTTTATGCTTTGTTTTTTTCCTTTTTATTTGTTTGTTACCCTGTTTTCTTTCCTATTTTTTCTTTAAATGAGTGAACTCGTTTCAAATGATGAACTTTTTTTTCCAAAACTGATGAATGTTTTTCAAATTCTATGAACTATTTCCAAATTCGAAGAACTTTTTTTAAATTCGATGAACTTTTTTGAAAATCCGATGAACTTTTCTTCAAATTCAATGAACTTTTTTCAAATTTGATAAACTCTTTCCAAATTCGATGACCTTTTCAAATTCGATGAACTTTTTCAATTTTGATGATTTTTTTTCAAATTCGATGAAACTTTTCCAAATTTGATGACTTTTATTCAAATTTGATGAACTTTTTAAATAAAATCGATGAAATTTTTTATCAGATTTAGTGAACTTCTTCTAATTATGATTAACTTTTCTCGAATTCAGTGATCTTTTCTTATATTCGATGAACTTTTCTCAAATTCGATGTACTTTTTTTCAGATTCGAGAACTTTCATTCGTTTTTTAGTTTTCCTTTGATTTTTTTAGAAAAGTGCACGTATTCAGCAAAAAGGCGAATGAAACCGTTACAAAAAAAGAAAAAAAAGAAAAAAATGTTTTGTAAAGATTGCCACGCCGGGTGCTTTCCAAGCTGGGGAAAGAATGAAAGAAAGAAACGAAGATTGTGAGCATAGGTAGTTGGATGGTGTAGTGGTTGTGCATCCATATTTGAAGGTGAGGTCCCGAGTTCGGATCTGGCTCGCCGCACATCTTTTTGTAGTTTTTATCGAGCAAAGGTTTTCTGGGTCAGCCCACTAGAGGTCTCCTTCAGGCGCCAGGGAGCTGTTCGGGCGCTTAAGGCGCCGATCAGGAGGTCTCTCTGTATCTACCAAGAGGTGCTATTATTGGATGCCCGCATGCGTCCAATAGGCGAGCTTTCGCTTTAGCAGGCACACATTCGCAGGCGTTGAACAAATGGACAAATGTAAAAAAACACTCATGGGACTCGAGCTCCCACTTCTAGATGGGTAGCTGCTTTGCTAGGTAGTAGACATAGCGATTGGGCTTGCTGACGGCGCAACACTAACTTTAAGTACGAAGTACAACAGAGGTTCCCTTTTTTTACAATTTCTCAACATTTCTTGAAAGAATATAAATATTTTTTTAGAATTGCAAATAATTCTTGAAATTGTGAACAAATGTTGAATTCTCTTAAAATTTTAAAATGTGAACAATTTTTGAAAAGGAGTATAAAATTTAAAAAACATCAACAAACTTTTGAAGTTCCGAACATTTATTGATATTTTTTACCTATGATGAACAATGTTTAAATAAATATTGAACGATTTTTTAAAATACGCACTGAACATTTTTGTTATATATGCTCTACAATAGCTAAATACACACTGAACATTTTTGTGATATTCACTGAAGAATATTTAAATACACATTGAACGTTTTGTGATATACTCTGAACAAATATAAAATACACAATGAATATTGTTTCTAATCATGTTGAATATTTTCTTATTATAGGGCAAACATTTCTTTAAATATGCGATGCCCATTTTTTTGTATAAACAAGCGTTGAAGTTTGTATAATACACTAAAAAGAAAAAAAAGAAAAAGAAAATAAATAAAAACAGACAAAATTAAAATAAAATAAAAGAGAAGAAATAGAAGAGCTAATGTGGGCCGACCCAAACTGGGCCGCCGGAGGCCGAGGCTCAGCGAAGTCATGTCGTTTTGACGCTCGAAAGCATCAAATAGGATTTGAGCCAGCCCGCGCGGGGAATAGGATTCCCCATTATTCTAGGAAATCCCTATTCTCCGCTCGCTGCGGCATAATGTCGGCCTATCGCACAGGGCAGCGCAGCGAGCGACAAACCTGGGCCGGCCCACTTATACATATTGCGTCCAACCGGTTTTGGGAACCTTCTAGAAGGTTCCCTGAACCAGGTTTTTTTCCTGTATTGTTTTCATGGTTCTTTTTCGGCTTTCTATTGTTTTCCCATTTCCATTTTTTCGTTTCTGTTCTTTTACTTTTTTGTTTCTTGTTTCATTTTCTTTTCAAGTTAATTTTTCTTTCTCAGAACTTGTTCGCAATTCTACAAAATGTTTACGATTTTATTTTTACTTCTTTTCCTTTTCTTCTCTTTTCTTCAAAAATAATAATTTTTCTTCATGTTCCCAAAAAATGTTCAGTTTTTGAAAAAATGTTCTCAAAATAAAAAATTTGTTTTCGTTACACAAAAAAGTAAAAAACTTTCGAAATTCAGAAAATGTACCAGATTTCAATTTTTTGTTCACATATTAAAAAATGTTCGCATTTCCAAATTTGTTTGGGATTTTTCAAAATTGTTCTCTTTTTTAAAATATGTTCTCGAAATTCAAAAAATGTTCGTACTTTAAAAAATTGTTCGCGCTTTCAAATTTTTCAGGATTTTTCAAAAATGTTCTCTGTTTCAAAATTTGTTCTCAAGATTCAAAAAATGTTTGGGAATTGAAGAAAATGTTCCAGCTTTCCTAATTTATTCACAAATTCAATAATAGTTCATGTTTTTTAATTTTGTTCACAAATTCAAAAAATGTTCGGGAAGTTTTAAAAAGTAATTTTTTTATTTTTTGTTCACAAATTCAAGAAATGTTCCCCGTTTTCAAATTTGTTCACATCATCAAAATGTTCCTGTTTTACAAATTTTGTAGGAAAATTCGAAAAAGTTTTTATTTTTAAGAAAGTATTCATAATTTCGAAAAATTGACTGTAGTTTTTAGGATTTTTTGCAAATTAATGTTTAACATTAGTCTCTGTGGTATACGTCTTTAATTGTCCAGCTGCTAATTGAAGATGAGGTGGTCTTCGACGTGGTGGTTTGCACGGCAGGCCAATTGGTGTGAAGTCGTGTGTTCGAGTTACAGCGCTAGCGCAATCTTCTTTTTTGCGATTTTTTCATCTCGGGAACGTGCCGTCGCGTGCCGCTGTAAATGGGCCGGCCCACGCTAGCCGCTCCTGTGCGAAGCGCCGGCACTTTGCCGCAGCGAGCGGCCTATAGGAGCTCCCATTATTCTAGGCACCACATGATTGCTACCGTGGGCTGGCCAAGCTAATTCCTGTCTATCGGAATAAAATAGTAGGAATAGTAGTAAAACCGGCTCAGGAACTGCAGTTCCTGCCTTTAAGAAGTCATTTTCAAAAAATACAAATTATTTAAAGTATATATGTGAACTTTAAAAATGGTCATAAATTTCAAAAAAGTCTACATATTTTTAAGATTTTTATGATTTTTTTAAATGTCCATGCATTTGTTTTATAAAATTATGAATTAAATTGTTCATTAATATTAAAAATGACCTTTTCTTTTGAATGTTAATGACCTTTAACTTGTTCATTATTAAAAAAAGCATGAACTTTTAAAATTTACGAATTTTAAAATTATTCTTGAATTAGAAAGATATTTGTGTATTCGAAAAAGAGTTATGAAGAAGAATTGGTTGGCCCATCAGATACTCACTTGTGTGTTTTGGATCATATCCTTTTACAATGAGCGGATTGTAGGGTATTCACATGGACACGTCATCTTGGTTTGCAACTTGCATATGACTTATAAGGGATTTTACTAAGCTGATGTAGAAAGAGTGTTGACGTTCCTACGGTGTCTGCCACGAAGTAATTGAACTCCCCCCAGTATCATGTATTATACAAGACAATAATTATTTAGTGTTTACAGTTGAACCTCAAAACTCAATGGCACCCTACATATTGGAATGGAGAGAGTGTCTTTAATATTTAAAGAAATACTAAAAACTGAATACAAGGGTACCAAATAGACTCTATGGAGTGCTGATACAAATTCGAGGATATACATTGAAATATTTATAGACAAATAAATTCATATGGTATGCGGAAATTGGCTATGGCTCCTAGATTCATATGCACCCATTGTCTAAATACACATTTTGAGAAGTTAAAAAATTCCGAACGAAAATCCCACGGGTATATCTGTGCACAAAGTTTTCGGTGAAAAACGACGTTTGTTGTGGCTTGTGTAAAAAAAGATCTTTTTTTACACAAGCCACAAAAAACATCGTTTTTCACCGGAAACTTCTTTTTTTACACAAGCCACAAAAAACGTCGTTTTTCATCGAAAACTTCTTTTTTTACACAAGCCACAAAAAACGTCGTTTTTCATCGAAAACTTTGTGCACGGACATAGAATGTTTGGATATACCCACGGGATTTTTGTTCAGAATTTTTCAACTTTTCAGAATGTGTATTTAGACAATGGGTGCCAAATATTTCCAACTATGCAAGTTCTCATTAAGCTAAGTTAGTTAGTTAGGCCAAACATTTATGTATATGCAAGTTGAGATACAAAAAGTACCAAATAAACACTAAACTGAAGTTAGTTGGGCTACGTGCTTTTATACATGCAACCTCTCATTAAACTTTTGAATCTAGAGAATCATGATTTTCAAAGGTAATTATAATCCAAGAATAGATTGTGTTTGGAATTTACTTTGTATTTTTCTCGCATTGTATACAACGTTATTCATATTTGTTTTTGTTCAAAAATATTCTTAGTTTGTCCCCCTTATGTAAATGTTTATAAAACAACTACGATAAAATCTATATCTGACCGATTACTATGGTTTCTCTCGTGGAATTGTCACATCAGATGTCCTAGTGTGAGGACTTATTCGTGGAGCCATCGCACTAGGTTAGCTTAAAGGGGTTAAACGAGACAAAAGACATAGTAGCTTATACTAGTTCGGCCCCTTGCGGTGAAGGTAAAGGCCTACTCCAGTTGAGGTGGTATGGCTTAAGTCTCGATTACCAGGGAGCGAATACGCTTGACCTAGCTTTCGATCTGTTCTCTCTCTCCTAAACCGCCGCTGGGTCGTCCCTTTATATACACAGGTTGACGCCCATCGGCTTTACAGAGTCCCGGCCGGCTCATATAACGTGTCCGGCTCGGTGACCAAATACACATGCCTTACAATACAAGTCATACCTATATGGCGGTTTATACTAATGGGCTTTAAGCCACCTCTGGGCCTTGGGCCTTTTAACGAGTCTTCATAGTGAACCGCCATCTTCAGCGCCTCCATGGGCTTTGTCTTGGTATACCGCCGTGGCTTAACCCGGCCCCTCCTGGGCGGGTTAACCCAATAGTTATATCCCCAACATTAGGCCCCAGGTTGATTTGAACTTGTTCATGTCAATCTTCAACACTTAGGAAAAAATCCTTCTTCATTTGTTCTTCACAAGATATTGTAACCCGCCATGACGTCATCCCCTGAAATTACGGAAACCCGCCATGACATCATCCGCCATTAATTTCGTACGAGACGCAACATATCTTATCGGATCTTCATCTTTAATTAATCACCCGAAAATTGAAGCGTCAACACGGCTGGATAATCATCTTTTGGCCTCCTCGTTTTTTGTGCCTGCCTACTGACCCTTTCCTTATAAATAGGCCCTGATAGCCCATCCATTCTCCTCCTTCCTTCTCGTCTTCCTCCTCTCTTCGCAAAGTTCCAGCGCGCCCGAGCTCCGCCGCCGTCGACCTTCTTCCACTGCTTCAACTCCGGTCGCCGCATCACCCTGAACGAACCAGAACCTCGCGACGCCTCTCCGCTGTTCATCAGCACCAGTAAGCCTTCATTTTTCCTCTTAATGGATCTGCCTTAGGGTTTCTCTATTCATCGGTGTTCATCACCGTTCATCCTTCTTTCTTAGATTGCATAGTTTTGATATGAAAACGACACAAATCTTGTGCGGTAGCAGGTTTAGCACTCATTTTTTAATACCAGAACATATCCTCATCGCAACAGATCTCATCTGGGCATCCCCACTTTTCTGCTGCCGCCACCTTAGGTTTATATTTTATTTCATTTCTCTGAACTGCTGTAGATCCAATCTTATATTTCCAAATTGTAAAACCTGTTTGTCCCAACACTTAGTAAAAGAAGCTCTTGTTAGACCTTGAATATCAGTGCTTGTCATGGCGGCTTACATCACCGGCTTATAATTACCCATATATCATTAGGCCCCATTTAAGCCACCATTCGAAGTACATGCTGTAGTAGTTTATCTCCGGCTTTAATGGATCAACCTAACATGGCAAAATAATTCTTTCCTTTAAGCGTTTCCCTTCACAATGCCGCCAAAGACAATTACTTCATGCAACTGGGTTAAGTCCATTGTCACCAAAGATACTCTGAAAGATTTTGTCAAAATCGGGTACTTGCCAGCAAAGAATGTTATGCCTTATTGTGCCCTCAATCCAGATGAAGAAAGACCTCAATCGAAAGATGGCGAGGTCATTGTATTCACTGATCACATGAACCCGGGCTTCCCACCACCCAGCTCTAAGTTTTTCCGAGATGTTCTGCACTTCTTTCAACTCCATCCGTAAGACATTGGACCCAATTCCGTGTCAAACATTTGCAACTTTCAAGTCTTCTACGAAGTATACCTTCAAGAGGAGCCCAGTGTTGAACTTTTCAGAGAATATTTTTACTTGAACCGCCAAAACGAATTCACAAACAGACCCAGTTTGGAGCTCGGCGCAATCTCAATTCAACAAAGAAGAGATGCTATCTTCCCCTATGCTTGCTTACCGAGTCATCCCAAGGATTGGAACCAGACATGGTTTTATTGCAAAGGTACCTCTCCGGCTGACAAGAATCCATTGCCGGGTTATCGTGTCAAGCGTCTGGACCCGAAACACTTTCTTCCTGAGAATCTTACCGCTGCCGAACATGCAAATCTTGCCCCTATCACCGCAAAGGTCAAAGCTCTGCTGGGAAACAGTTTAACTGGCATTGACTTGGTTCGGTGCTCGATTTCTTGGCGAATCATACCCTTGAGCCGTCGGCCTGGCTTAATGTGTACTTACACTGGTGGCATAAAGGATCCGTTGCGCCATAGCTCTGTACGCCTAACTGATGAGGCAATCAGTGAAATGACCAAGTCTCTTCTGAATGAAGATCCGGAAGATTGTAGCAAAGTGGGTCTAAACCCTTTCTCCAAACTTAACCCGCCACCAGATGCGAGTCTCCAATTTTCTTACCTTTACCTCCTCATTAAAACCTTTTATTATCTCAACTTTGATGTCTCTTCACAGCCTGATTCTGATTTATGGAAGAAGAAGCACGACCATGAAGCTGCCAAGAAAGCCGCCAAGAAAAATACTAAGAAAAATAAGAAGAAACCAAGCGCCTCCAGCATGTTTGAACTGGATGACAACTCTGAGTCGGAGGTAGCCCTTGACTCCCTTGGCTCCTTTTTCAATCACCTTATTGACACTGATTATGCTCAGGATGACATGGGGGCCAGCCAAGCAGCTGAAGAAGAGGTAACTATTATTTCGTCCGACTCGAAGCCTTTGCCAAGACAGAAAATTTGACGGGTAATTCGGAAGTAAGCTTTTCGCACCCCTTAGCTCATTTGGATCCTCACTTTCTTTTGAAGCAATAGCAGCATGAGAGCCGGCGACAAACTCGGACCAGCGGCAATGAAGAGTTATCGTCTGGTTTACCAAATACTCCAGCCCAACGAAAATGGCAGAACGAGGTCTTTCCAAACCTAACTTTTTTATCCCCTGGCGGGTCTCATTCGTCAGTCACTTACTTCTTTCAATTCAACCTTATCAGGAGGTTTCTCGCTCTTCCTCTGGCGACTCATCTCAAACCCAGCTACCGGATTTCAAGACTGCCCCTGGGTAACATCTCTTTTGTTTTCTATCTCCTTATACTCTTATACTTATGCTGATCTCTCATGAATCGTGCAGTGGAAAAGCCAAGCCTAACAAGAGGGCAAAGGTGGACAAGCCGGCTGAAGACCCCAAAGCTCCTGAGCCGGAACAACAAATTCCAGCATCTGACACCTCCATGTACCACTGAATGAGCCTGTCCTTGATGACCCACCAGAAATTCCTGACCACTCCAGCGACCAGACAAGACTCAATCCTTTGAACCCTGAATCGTCAAGCCCACTTAAACCGTCAGAGACTCATACTGACGATGTTACAACCACTAGCATCGGCTTTACAGAGCCGGGAAATCCAACTGTCTTGGCTCAACACTCCGCTAAGCAGGAATTCCTTGAAAAGCGAAAAGTGAGATTTGACGTTGCTCACTATTCTCACTTGAGCAGCAGTGAAGTACTCTCTAGCTACCTCAACCAAGTACATACTAGCCGAGATCTTAAAATTGATATGGTGAAGCAAATGCATCAAAAATATGAGGTATGAACTCCGACTTAAGTATAGTATGCATATCCTATCAGCCCCCAAGTCTACTGTGTATAATAGAATTGAATATGCTGTAGACTTTAGAATGGCAATAAGTATAACGCATCTTTGAGAAAAAGCCATCTTTCACTTAGACCGGATTTGAATGATCAACATTGCATCTGTAGCCCCCAAGGGCCGGTTTAATCAGTATGAATAAACCGGTACTTATCAGTGTTTTTAGATCAGAACTATACTCACGTAGCCCCCATGAGCCGGCTGTGGTTGTTCGTGGCACTGGCGGGTCATCATAAAGTAGTAATGAAATATGAACAAATATGCATTAGCCCCCAAGTGCTAAGTACTGTTGCTTGCAAAGTGCTTGGGACTTAATCATATAAACCATTGTAAGAAGAATTCTTCAGTATGCATTAGCCCCCAAGTGCCAAATGTTGTTGCTTGCAAAAGGCTTGGGACTTATATTCCTGTAATTCGGATATAAATGTGTTTGTAATTCTGTGTTTGCACAGGAGGCCACCGCTGAACTTCAATCACCATTGGTTGATGCAAAGACCCGACTGGAGATTCAAGAGTCTGAGACCCGGAAAGCCGATTTAAAATTCAAGTTTAGTCTGAAAGAAACGGAGAAGCTGAAGATCGGCTTTCATGCTGAAAGAAATTCCTGGGCCGAAGAGAAAACTGCTCTAACACAGCGCGCCGAAAAGGCTGAAGCTGATATGGAAAAGGTGACCTCTGAACTTACCGGTTTAAAATGCCAGGTGTCTCAGATGGTTTCTGCTATCTTTGGTAAGTCTCCGTATGAACATTGAAATTGAATCTCTTCCATGACTCTATGAACCACCACTGGTTACTTCCATGATTGTTATATAGGCCCGAGGAGCAGTAATCTGAATCAAGACGTGCTGGTGAAGCTTAAAACCGTATATACGCTGGTTGAACAACTATATACCGGAACTCAGCGCACATTAGCCACAATTTCTCCAATGAATCAAGGACCCAACCTGCTAAGTGATGTGTTAAAAAAATTGTCAATTCTGCCTGCGAGGATTCAAGAAGTAAAATGGTCATGTGCGAGAGTCGGCACTGTGATGGCCTTGAGCCGTGCCAAGGCATGGGTACCCGAGCTAGACCCGGCCGAGGTAGCTACCGGGTATCCAAGCCTAAAAGAAGATGGCATTCCTTTTGATCAGCAAGACTTTGCCGCCTGCGTGAAAGAAATTCGTCCTCATGCGACAGTAATTGCTGATGAGACCAATCTCTCAAAATATCAGCCGGCTTATGATGCAGAGAACCAGAAGATGGGCACGCCAGCTTATAAAGTGATGGATCTAATTCCTCCAATTCGTAAGCATACTTTCGCACCGGAAGTTGACCCATCAAATCTTATTGATGATGAAGCTGAATTACATGCCTTACGTGGCATTGATTGGTCAACACCAAACTTCCAGATGGCGGAGGAGGATGAAGAACCGGAGAAGGATGACCCGGAAGGCTCAAATCGGCAAGGCCAGGAGAATGATTCGCTAGGCGGTTTATATAGTTTATCCTTTGAAAACACTTGATCTTGTCTGGCTCACGGAGTCGTGTAATAGGCCAGTAAACTTTGATGTATCGTGCCATCGTGCACGTTCTTTGTTTTGTGCTACATCGTTTGATCCGCCAGTTAATGAGCGTATATGCTTATGATAACCGCAATTTATGCTGAAGAAGCTTTATCATTATCCTGCACACAAGTAAATCACAAGTGCGTTGGCGGTTTACCACGGGGCGGGTCATGATATCATATCTAAACCACTGGCAACTAAAATAAGTCATAACCATGGCCGGTTTAACCATGAATATATATATATATATGAAATATCATACCTGTGATATGTGATTGAACACTGCCGGCTTATCATACCAAAGCGGTTAGAATGATAACCCAAACGGAGAAGATAATACTCTCAAGTATTTGATGTCATCATATGCTGCTAGTTCACCAGAGACCTATGTTTGAGTTGTGCTATGCAACAAACTCTCTTTGGTCTTTGTAATCCGGTAATTAACTCGCCAAATATGCTAGAACTATGCTCATAATAAGCGATGATACTGGCTTGATAGCAGAAATCCGAAGGTAATCAGAGCTGTGCTCTTATGAAATTTTCATTTTGACTTGATAGCCGAATTATCAAGGTAATCAGAGCTGTGCTCTCATGAAAATTTCATCTTGGCTTGATAGCCGAATTATCAAGGTAATCAGAGCTGTGCTCTCATGAAATTTTCATCTTGGCTTGATAGCCGAATTATCAAGGTAATCAGAGCCGTGCTCTCATGAAATTTTCATTTTGGCTTGATAGCCGAATTATCAAGGTAATCGGAGCTATGCTCTTATGAATAATCATATTGGCTTGATAGCCGAATTACCAAGATAAATAGAGCTGTGCTCTTATGAATTTTTCATATTGGCTTTTATAGCTGAATTACCAAGATAACCAGAGCCGTGCTCTTATGAAATCATCATATTGGCTTGATAGCCGAATTACCAAGATAACCAGAGTTGCGCTCTTATGAAATCATCATACTAGCTTGTGATACGTCTCCGTCGTATCTATAATTTTTGATTGTTCCATGCCAATATTATTCAACTTTCATATACTTTTTGGCAACTTTTTATATTATTTTTGGGACTAACATATTGATCCAGTGCCCAGTGCCAGTTCCTGTCTGTTGCATGTTTTTGGTTTCGCAGAATATCCATATCAAACGGAGTCCAAACGGGGTAAAAATGGACAGAGCTTATTTTTGGAAAATATGGAAAATTCGGAAGGAAAATCAACGCGAACCAGTGCCCGAGGTGGTCACGAGGCAGGGGGCGTGCCCCCTACCCTCGTGAGCCCACTGTAAGGTGGTTGACGCTCTTCTTTTGCCGCAAGAAAGCTAATATTTGGAAAAAATCACGACGAAGGTTTCAGGCCAATCGGAGCTACGGATCTCCATATATATACGAAACGGTGAAACAGAGCCAGAACAGAACGCAGAACCAGAGAGAAACAGAGAGATAGATCCAATCTCGGAGGGGCTCTCGCCCCTCCCATGCCATGGAGGCCAAGGACCAGAGGGGAAACCCTTCTCCCATCTAGGGAGGAGGTCAAGGAAGAAGAGGAAGAAGGGGGGCCCTCTCCCCCTCTCCTCTGGTGGCGCCGGAACGCCGCCGTGGCCATCATCATCATCACCACGATCTTCACCAACAACTCCGCCATCTTCACCAACATCTCCATCACCTTCCCCCCTCTATCTATAGCGGTCCACTCTCCCGCAACCCACTGTACCCTCTACTTGAACATGGTGCTTTATGCTTCATATTATTATCCAATGATGTGTTGCCATCCTATGATGTCTGAGTAGATTTTCGTTGTCCTATCGGTGGTTGATGAATTGCTATGATTGATTTAATTCGCTTGTGGTTATGTTGCTGTCCTTTGGTGCCCATCATATGAGCGCGCGCGTGGATCACACCATAGGGTTAGTTGTATGTTGATAGGACTATGTATTGGAGGGCAAGAGTGACAGAAGCTTCAACCTAGCATATAAATTGATGCATACGGGATTGAAGGGGGACCAATATATCTTAATGCTATGGTTGGGTTTTACCTTAATAAACATTAGTAGTTGCGGATGCTTGCTAATAGTTCCAATCATAAGTGCATATAATTCCAAGTAAGGGATGACATGCTAGCAGTGGCCTCTCCAACATAATACTTGCTATCGGTCTAGTAAAGTAGTCAATTGCTTAAGGGGCAATTTCGCAACTCCTACCACCACTTTTCCACACTCTCTATATTTACTTTATTGTTTCTTTTATCTAAACAGCCCCTACTTTTTATTTACGTACTCTTTATTATCTTGCAAACCTATACAACGACACCTACAAAGTACTTCTAGCTTCATACTTGTTCTAGGTAAAGCGAACATCAAGCGTGCGTAGAGTTGTATCGGTGGTCGATAGAACTTGAGGGAATATTTGTTCTACCTTTAGCTCCTCGTTGGGTTCGACACTCTTACTTATCGAAAACTGTTGTGATCCCCTATACTTGTGGGTTATCAAGAGCTTGATAGCCGAATTACCATATTGGCTTGATAGCCGGAATCAGGAGGGTAGTAACATTATGTTCTCTTTGGTGAATACACCTATGTTTGAACAGGAAGCCCCCGAGTGATTTGTACCAATGGTGTTGCGTCAGATCAAGAGGGTAGTAACTCTATGTTCTCTTTGGTGAATACACCTATGTTTGAACAGGAAGCCCCAAGTGACCATTGGAAGTGATAAAGACTCATTATTCTTAAAATTGAAACGACAAAGGCCCTGATTTATCAGGGATGCCGCCTTTATTATATACTTTATAATATATACAATGTCAAAATATGTACATTGGGAGAGCCGGTGGCTCAGGTATAATAAGGCCGAAGATGAGCAATGTTCCACGGCCGGCGGGTCTCCTCCTCCGACTTACGTGAATCCTTGTGTTCTCGAATGTCGATAAGGTAATATGATCCATTGTTCAGATTTTTGCTAATCACAAAGGGTCCTTCCCAAGGTGGGGATAATTTGTGCATATCAGTTTGGTCTTGGATAAGCTGGAGCACTAGGTCTCCTCCTGAAAAGTTCTGGTTTTAACCCGGTGTCGGTGTCAAAACCGGAGGATCTCGGGTAGGGGGTCCCGAACTGTGCGTCTAAGGTCGCTGGTAACAGGAGACAAGGGACACGATGTTTACCCATGTTCGGTCCCTCTCTATGGAGGTAATACCCTACATCTTACTTGATTGATATTGATGAATATGAGTGTTACAAGAGTTGATCTACCTCGAGATCGTAATGGCTAAACCCTAGAGGTCTAGCGTGTATGACTATGATAATGAGTCTCGTCTATCCGGACTAACTCCTTTGGTTTATATAGACACTGGGAGGATCTAGGGTTACACAAGGTCAGTTACAAAGAAAGGAATCTACATATTCGGTCGCCAAGGAGAGTCCCATCCGGACACGGGTGCAGTCTTCGGTCTTCGTATCTTCACAGCCCATCAGTCCGGCCCATGGCTAACAGGCCGATCGACCGAGGACCCCTTAGTCCAGAACTCCCTCAGTAGCCCCTAAACCTGGCTTTAATGACGAGGTGTTCGGTGCGTAGTGCTATCTTCGGCATTGCAAGGCGGGTTCCTCCTTCCGAACTCCAAAATAGTCTTCGGATGAATTGATCGTGTCCGAACCTGTAACACACACCACACACAACCATAGAGACAATATAATAATACACAAGTCCAATCTGCAGACAACTTTTACAACATGACATCACGTCCATCTGGTCCTAATTTTGAACCCTTGTTTGCCTGTCGCTCCATGTTTCGAGATGCGGTTGCCATTGGCACATCTTGTCAAAGCAGAGATCATGTCCCCTTATCACGGGATTCTCATCAATACGGGCGTGGGTAACCCAACTGTGTTGTTTTACACAGCCCTTGGGAGCAGCCGAATTTTGAGGCGAGTGGGGCGGCGTTCAATATTCACTGCCCTTATAAGGAGATAAGATTCCCCCTTCTTCCCCCACGCCTTCTTCCTGCCTTTCCACTCTTGAGCTCCAGCTCCCAAGTCCTCATCTGTTTCCCACTCAAGAACCATGTCCGTATCCGGAGGTCAAGGCAAGTGGATGGCTTCCTTCGTCAGGGAGGACGACATCGCCGAGCTTCGGGCGACCGGATACCTGGCGAAGGAAATCGCCCATCGTCTTCCAGCCTAAGGACAAATCATTCCCACACAGAAGCCCAACGAGAGGGTAGTGTTTCTCCCCCATTTCCTCCACGGGCTAGGGTTTCCACTCCCCGAACTCCTTCCTCAATATCTCGGCATTTATCATCGTGTGCAAGGCCTTCCTCCGCATCCAACCCCACTTCGGGCTATGGCTTAAAACCTTTAACGTGAAGCCCAAGGTGGTGGATGGACAGCACACAGAGTGCGGGGCGCCATGGTGAGCAAGCTTGCCAACGTTCCTTGACCAAAAGGCACATTCGTGGAGCCTGTCAAGGAATGGCAGAAACAATGGTTCTATATCACTGAACCCCGCGGTGCCACCTGGGCTGCGGCTACCGCATTCAACTCCGGTGCTACCGTGCGACTTACCTCCTGGGTCGAGAAGAGTCCGAACTGGTGTTCGTCAGACGAGCTGACCGCGCTGCAAATGCGCATTCAAAGCATGATCGATAAGGACATCAAGCTTGTCGACGTAATCCAAGTGATGCTGGTGCGCTGGATCCTCCCTTGTCAGAGCCGAAGCCGCCCTCTATGGGATTTCAACCCGAAAAGGCACCACACCTTGGAAAGGCTCTTTGAAACAGATCATGAAGATGCCTGGAAGTTGCTCTTCAAGGGAAACGTGATACCGCCGGCCATAGATTCGGACCGTGGTCATGAATAAATCACATCCCCAACAAGGTATGTTATTTTCAACACATCCCTTACTTGCTTGTTTCAAGGGTAACATCTAAGCTTTTATTGTCATTGCTTTTTCAGTACTGGTTGAAGAAGGCGAAGCAGATCCGGTGTCCGGCTCTAGTGCCTGAAGAACCAGTCATCTCGCGTTTAGCGAAGATACTGGAGCCGGCGCCTTATAAGGCACCAGAAAAGAAGGCCACCGGAAAGGCCAAGGGGGTCCAGAGTGGACCCCGCCACCGGGGTGCTTCGGATGCGACGTCCGAAGATAAGACCCATTCCTCCGTCGTTGAAGACGATGACGAGGAAGAGGAGGAGAAGAACAACCCTCCCCTAGATGAGGGGAGGAAGAAGAGGGCGGCCTCGGCGAATCTAGAGGCGGAGACATCCAAGAAAGGGAAGAGCTCCCTTGCGGATAACACCGCGTGGGACACCGACAGTAGTCCGGAGAGATGACCCCGTACTAAGCCACGAGCCGCATCATAAGTGCTCAAACCCATATCCGCTCATGAACCAAGTCTTTCCTCTTTGTTGTATTGAGATGATTGGTTATGTTTTATTGTAGTCCGGCCCACAACAGCTCCCCGCGATCCTCGTCAGGAGGCTCGCTGGATTCCAAGGCGATGGCCAGCGATATGCCGCCAGCCGCTCACTCCCCCAAGGCCAAGGATGATGCGAAGGTGTTGTCCTGAAGGACGGTTCCAGGCAGGGGAGAGGCTCCCGGGGCGCCAGAAGGAGAAAACCCCGTCGCCGGACACCAAGGGGAGTCAATTCCCATGGAGGCTGGTGGGGAGGACCGAACTCAGTTCGACCCTCAGCCGGACTCAATTCCGAAGACCGAGACTGCTCCGGAATCCGGTACGCAACCTCCTTTGGAAGAAGGGGGGATGTCTGTTCCCCCGGTGACCCCTGTCCAACCAGGGGCACCGGATAATTTGCTAGAAGCACTGCGAGGCGCTTCCATTGTGGATGAACACCGTGTCCTCATGGGCACGGTAATTGAAAGGGTTCAGTCCACCAAGAGCGGACTAACTGAAGCCTGCAGCAGCCTGTTAACAGGTTTTGAGGTAAGCGGCACAAAAAAGGAGAAAATCCCAATATAGACACTAACCCCTGAGACACTGTCCGGTGTTCGAAAAGAAAAAACCGGACAGAGGATCAATCTCCTATTGCAGGGAACTAACGAAATCTGTCTGAAATGTATGTGCAGGCGTCGCTATTGGCCGTGGCCTCGCATACTGCCGAAGTCTCTGGACTGAAGCAGAAACTGGCGGAGGCTGAGGAGGAGCTTGGCCGAGTGAAGAGGCAGCTCCGAGAAAAACAAGGTGAGTAATAACCTGTTGTGGATTCGGAAAAAGGTGGAAAATGATATGCAATGATCGAAATACCATGATGTGAACAGAGGCGACGACCGAGGTTGAGGCCCTGAAAGCAGCCCTGGTCGAAGCCAAGGGGAAGGATGTCAAGGAGTAGGCCACCCGTAAGAGGCTCAAGGCCTGGGTCAACGAAGTCCAACAGGAGCTCCAGGACGCGGTGAGGAGGTGCGAGACCTTGGATCACAATGTGTTGGTTCAAGAGGCCGAACTTGTCAAGGCTCGTAAGAGTGTGGAAGCGGCCCGGATTGAAGCCAATGACGCCCTTCATCAGATCCAGGAGGCCAGGAAGATCGCGGCGGGTAAGGCATTCAATATGCAAAGCAGGAGTGTGAAGAGGAAATATCTTTTACTAACCCGGATTCGGAGTTCTCCAGGGGCCTTTGCTGATCTGCCATGCAGTGTGACCGACGCTGCCGAGTTCTTCCGAGCCAAAGAAGGGAGCTCCACGGAGAAGCTGTTCTGGACGCAATATTGCGCGCCCGAACATCTAGTGCCCTTCAGCGATCAGCTGAAATAGCTAGTCGAGCTGCACAAGATGGCCGAACTAACCATGAAGGATATGATAATCCGGTTGTGGCCAGCCGAAGCTATTCCCAGCAGCTACTTCGGCCTCGTGAAGAAGCTCGTGGATGCCTGTCCTCGGCTGGATGTCATCAAGCGATCCGTCTGCATCGAGGGCGCGCGTCTGGCCTTCTCTTATTGCGAAGTCTAGTGGGCAAAGCTGGACGCTGTCAACCTAGTGACCGGGGGGCCGCCGGAGGGCAAGGAGCACCGCACACCTGAGCGATGTTTCGACGATGTTTTAGAGGGGTCTCGCATTGTTGCGGATCACTATTCGAAAGACATTATCTTTGAATGAATGTACTCGAGCTCCCTCTGCCTTGTATAAAACAAGTTGTTTATGCAATATGATGCTTGTTATGTTTTTAAATTTTTACTTCCTATGCGGCCGTATTGTATGAAATCTAAGGGTTAACCAGTCGTCGACTTCTGCCCCCATGTAGGTAGTATGGGGGTGTTCAGGATGGAATCTAAACAATCTTGATCCAATTAGATGGTCCTTGAAGGAGTTGTTTAGCGCAACGAACTAGGCAACCAGACTATGCGGCTATAACGCCCTCACTTAGCCATAGGAGTGCCACAATAAAAACATGGGCGTAGCCCCTAGTATCCGAACTAGGGTGCTATAGGCGTCTGATCGGGAAGTACCAATCCTTCGCGTAATGCGGAAGAAATCTCCAACAATTTGCAACCTCCGAACAGCTAACCGGCTCTCGCCGCATCATGACAGTCAGTTTTCGGCTTTCTCTACTGATGTGCTCCTTTGGATAAACCAAGGCACAATTGTAGTAGTTCTCCCTTTACTACCTTAGCCGATATAGCGGAACATAAGGTAGCAAGCACAGGAGCCGGGCAACCCAACTATTGACCAAAGCCATGATTCAGAGCCAATGCATATAATGCTAAATTTAGGGTGCCGAACTATACTTATAAAAAGTGTTCGGACTTTTGTTGCCATAGTGTGGGGCGCTATGCAGCCCCTGGCGAACATGAAAACGTACCAAAGTGTACGGGTGCTACCTGATAGGGTTATCCACAGGGGAGCTGAAAAAAAGAAAGAAAACAGAAAAGGTACGAAGGTAAAAGGCTGGAGTCCTACAGCTCCAGCCGTGGACTGCTCTCATTGTAATTTAATTAGTACATCAAAGCGCATTGATATAGGTAGTGCGATAAGCAACAGGCTATTTGACATGCCGAAACCAAGGGAGAGCTGCATGCGGGTCCTGAAAAACAGGTAAAGCTATCGTTAACGGAATCACCTAAAAAGTCCCCCATATGTCTGTGTTTCTCGTTGTCTTGGTGTGTTTATCCTTCCAGAGGACCGATGATCAGACCACCAGATGGTGCCTGTGGGATTGAGACCTGCAAAGGAAACAAGTAAAAGTGAAAGTATGTGTGTATCCGACGTCGGTTGAGCCATACTACGGACCACAAGCTAGCTGTGCCTCCGTCGATGTCCCGTGGGATTTTGAGTGCGTAGTTATGTACCCATGGCACGAATGCCATTACTTGATCAGAACTACGACGGAGGCCGGATTGCTAGTCGAGCTCCTGACGAGCCGAGCTCTCCTGCTGCAGAGTAGTTCGGACCCTCTTAATGGTGTCTGTGGGCTCGGCAACCAAATTAAGGCTCTGCTTGAGAAGGCCACACTATATTTCTGCTTCTAGGGCAGCTGTGTGCTCTTCTGTACGGAGGGAGTGTTCCATATTTCCTTTGACTGTTATGATGCCGCGTGGACCGGGCATCTTGAGCTTGAGATAAGCATAATGTGGTACTGCATTGAATCAAGCAAACGCAGTTCGTCCGAGCAGTTTGTGATAGCCGCTACGGAAAGGGACGATATCGAAGATTAACTCCTCGCTTCGGAAGTTGTCCGGAGATAAGACAACCTCTAGTGTGATTGAGCCCGTAAGCGGGCCTCGACACCTGGTATGACTCCTTTGAAGGTAGTCCTGGTGGGCTTGATCCGAGATGGGCTAATTCCCATTTTTCGTGATGTATCCTGATAGAGCAGATTAAGGCTGCTACCTCCGTCCATGAGGACGCGAGTCAAGTGGAACCCATAAATTATTGGGTCTAGGACGAGTGCGGCTAAGCCACCATGACGGGTACTGGTCAGATGATCCCGGCGATCAAAAGTGATCGGGCATGACGACCACAGATTAAATTTTGGGGCGACTGGCTCTATCGCGTAGACGTCCCTGAGCGCACGCTTGCGCTCCCTCTTGGGGATGTGGGTAGCGTATATCATGTTCACCATATTGACTTGAGGGGGAAACTACTTCTGCCCCCCTGTGTTCGGTTGCTGGGGCTCTTCGTCATCGTCCTCGCTTTGCGATCCTTTTTCCCTATTCTCGGTGTTTAATTTGCCGACCTGTTTAAAAACCCAGCAATCTCTATTTGTATGATTGGGTGGCTTGTCTGGGGTGCCATGAATCTGGCACGGACGATCAAGTATGCGGTCCAAGCTGGATGGACCTGAATTGTTCTTTTGGAACAGCTTCTTCCGCTGACCGGACTTAGAGCCCCCGAATCCGGCATTGACTGCCGTGTCCTTGGTGTTATCGTTATTGTTTCAACGTTTGTATCTGTTGCGTCGAGACTTGTCTTTGCTAGTTTTAGCTTCAGGGGTACCAGTGTCGCTTGCATTGTTTTTGCTACGAGCGAACCAACTGTCCTCACCCGCACAAAAGCGGGTCATGAGTGCCGTGAGGGCTGCCATGGATTTTGGCTTTTCTTGGCCGAGGTGGCAAGCGAGCCATTCGTCGCGGATGCTATGTTTGAAGGCTGCTAGGGCTTCGGCATCCGGACAATCAACGATTTGGTTCTTTTTAGTTAAGAACCTAGTCCAGAATTTCCTGGCGGACTCTCCGGGTTGTTGGACTATATGGTCATCAGCGTCCGGAGGTCGAACATATGTACCTTGGAAGTTATCGAGGAAGGCCTCTTCCAAGTCCTCTCAGCTGCCAATAGAATTTGCAGGCAGACTGTTGAGCCAGTGCCGAGCTGGGCCCTTGAGTTTTAAAGGGAGGTATTTGATGGCGTGGAGGTCATCGCCGCGGGCCATATGAATGTGGAGAATGAAGTCTTCGATCCACGCCGCGGGGTCCGTGGTTCCATCGTATGATTCTATATTCACAGGTTTGAACCCTTATGGGAATTCATGATCTAGGACCTCGTCGGTGAAGCGATGAGGGTGTGCGGCGCCTCTATATCGGGCCGTATCGCAACGTAGCTCTGATGGAGTCCGTCTGCAGTTTTCGGCCCGTGCGTGGCTAAGTTTGTCATGTCCGAATAGGTGGACACCGTCGCGTGTCGAGGCACGCCCTCGTGATCCGTAGATTGATCTGGTGTGTCCTGGTTTATTGTTCAGGGTTTGCCGGAGGTCATATGTATGCCCCTGGGCTGGTTTACCTCTGCCTGTGCGCTGAGGCGGGGCTGGCTGGTGTTCGGCGTGAGTTGCCATTTTGTCTCGACCCGTGGTGGTCGGTCAGCCGCATTGTACGATGGAGGTATGTAGTTCGGCGCCTCCTCGTCAAACTGAGGTAGCAATTTGCGCTTTGGGTAGCTTTTTGTTGGGCGCTTGAGGCCGTACTCTTCGGCTGCTAGGACATTGGTCCATTTATCATTGAGCAGATCTTGGTCAGCTTGAAGCTGCTGCTACTTATTTTTCAGGCTCCTTGCAGTGGCAACTAGCTGGCGCTTGAAGCGCTCCTGCTCAAGAGGTTCCTCAGGCAAGATGAAATCCTCGGTGCCGAGGCTCACCTCATCCTCGAAGAGTGGAAGGTAGTTATCGTCTTTCGAATCTTCATGCATGGCCTGTTTACCGGGGCTAACCTGCCCGCCCTCCCGTTCAACTTGTTCATTAACTGTATCGACGGGGTCTTCGTTGTCTTCGGCACCTTCTGGAGTGTTGTCTTCTCCTATGCCGGTACTGCTGTCTTTACTGCGGCGTGACTTAGAGCGGCGCCGCTGACGCCGGCGCTTGGATTGTATTTCGGAAGGTTTATCCTCAACCGGATCTTCCTTGTCATCGCCGCTGTTCTCCTTTGGTGCATCCACCATGTATACATCGTACGAGGAAGTGGCCGTCTAGCGTCCGGTGAACGGCAGGTTCTGGGCCTCTTCTTCTCTGGCATCGTCGTCCATACCGTTGATATCCTCAGAATCGTAATCAAGTTCGTCGGTCAAATCCTTGACTGTGGCTATGAAGTGGGTGGCGGGTGGGAAGCAAAATTCTCCACCGTCAGCCCCTAGTTCGAGCCAAGGACAGGTTCTTTAATGCGTTTAGCACATCGCCCAAAGGAGAGTGCTGGAAGATGTCTGCGGTGCTGAATCCGAAGATCGATAAAGGATCAAGCTCGGCGTCCGCGGCCTCACGTGGTTCGGAACTTACGGCTGGAGACGAGTCCGGAGTTCCACTGATAGAGACATCATGAGAGGTTAAGTCTATATGCGGCTCCAACAATGTGGAATCTGTGGCCTCCGTGGTGGGGTTGATCCTCCCGTCCTTGGGTGGCGCAGCTTGCTCCAGATCTAGGGCCAGAGCGGTTATAGGAGCAATCTCCCGGATGCAGCCTGATGATAGATTTAGGTCATGATCATCGGGGTGACCAGGAGAGGCTACCGCGGTCTCGAATCCGGCGAAGATCAAGTCTCCACTGGTGTCCGCAACATAGTTCAAGCTCCCAAATCTGACCTGATGGCCAGGGGCATAGCTTTCAATCTGCTCCAGATGGCCAAGCGAATTGGCCCGCAGTGCGAAGCCGCCGAACACGAAGATCTGACTAGGGAGGAAAGTTTCTCCTTGGACAGCATCATTATGGACAATTGAAGGGGCCATCAAACCTTTTAGCGATAGCACAGAGGAACTCTCAATGAAAGCACCAATGTCGGTGTCAAAACCGGCGAATCTCGGGTAGGGGGTCCCAAACTGTGCGTCTAAGGTCGATAGTAACAAGAGACAAGGGACATGATGTTTACCCAGGTTTGGGCCCTCTCTATGGAGGTAATACCCTACATCCTGCTTGATTGATATTGATGAATATGAGTGTTACAAGAGTTGATCTACCTCGATATCGTAATGGCTAAACCCTAGAGGTCTAGCGTGTATGACTATGATAATGAGTCTCCTCTATCCGGACTAAGTCCTCCGGTTTATATAGACACCGGGAGGATCTAGGGTTACACAAGGTTGATTACAAAGAAAGTAATCTACATATTCGGTCGCCAAGCTTGCCTTCCACGCCAAGGAGAGTCCCATCCGGACACGGGTGCAGTCTTCGATCTTCGTATCTTCACAGCCCATCAGTCCGGCCCATGGCTAACAGGTCGGACGCCCGAGGACCCCTTAGTCTAGGACTCCCTCACCCGGCGGCTGTGATAACGACGTAGATCTTGCTGGTAAATTGCCAAACGAGCCGCCGCAAGGCCACGCTGCTCATCCAATAAGTCAAGTGCATCCTGGCGTGCTCTTTCATTATTAGCTTCAACATAAGCCACCACACGAGGTGGATCATGACGAATGTCACTAGGGAGAACCGCCTCTGCTTCGTAGACTATGAAGAAAGGTGTATAACCCATAGATCTATTGGGGTGGTATTAATGCTCCATAACACGGAAGGTAACTCCTCCACCCAACAGCCCGGCGTCCTATGTAAGGGAACCATAAGCCGGGGCTTGATGCCTTTCAAGATCTCTTGATTAGCTCTCTCTGCTTGACCATTAGATTGGGGGTGAGCCACTGATGATACATCAAGCCGGATGTGTTCATGTTGACAAAATTCATCCATGGCCCCCTTGGATAAATTAGTGCCATTATCGATGATAATACTGTGGGGGAAATTGAAGCGGAAAAACACCTTTTTCATGAATTGAACCGGCATCGCTGCATCACATTTGCTGACCAGCTCTGCTTCAACCCACTTTGTAAATTTATCGACTGCCACCAGGAGATGAGTCTTTTTATCTTTGGACCTTTTGAAAGGTCCGACCATATCAAGCCCCCAGACTGCAAACAACCAAGTAATTGGAATCATCCTCAACTCTTGAGCCGGCACATGGGCGCGTCATGCAAACTTCTGACAACCATCACATCTACTGACCAGATCGTCCGCATCAGCATGCGCCATCAGCCAATAGAACCCATGATGGAAAGCCTTAACAACGAGAGATTTAGACCCGACATGATGACCACAATCCCCTTCATGAATCTCTCGTAGAATCTCATAGCCTTCTTCAGGAGAAATACAATTTTGAAACACCCCTGTGACACTACGATGATGCAATTCTCCATTGACAATAGTCATTGACTTAGACCGTCGGGTTATCTGTCTGGCCAAAGTTTCATCCTCAGGTAACTCACCCCGTGTCA
The DNA here is from genome assembly GCF_018294505.1 of Triticum aestivum. Classification (NCBI taxonomy): domain Eukaryota; kingdom Viridiplantae; phylum Streptophyta; class Magnoliopsida; order Poales; family Poaceae; genus Triticum; species Triticum aestivum. The sequence continues at coordinate 168,061,716 of NC_057797.1, read as the reverse complement.
TATAAGCCAAATATGGAACTCTCCAATCAAGGATCACATGAAGAGCCGCCACCAGTTGTGCTTTCGGGTCAGGAATAGCCAAATCCTCCTTTGTAGGCAATTTAATAGAAGGGTTATGCAGAATATCCAGGAAAGTGTTAGGTAGCACCGGTTCACGCTGCGACCCTAACCGGCTTAAAGCATTAGCCGCCTAATTTTCCCTGCGATCAATATGTTCAACTTGATAACCCTTAAAGTGACCTACAATAGCATCAACCTCTCGATGGTAAGCTGCCATGAGTGGATCCATAGAATCCGAAGTGCCAGAAACTTGTTGAGCCATGAGATCCGAGTCGCCGAAACACCGCACCCGACTTAAACTTGTTGGGGAACACAGTAATTTCAAAAAAAAATACCTATGCACACACAAGATCATGGTGATGCATAGCAACGAGAGGGGAGAGTGTTGTCCACGTACCCTCGTAGACCGAAAGCGGAAGCGTTATGACAACATGGTTGGTGTAGTCGTACGTCTTCACGATCGACCGATCCTAGCACCGAAGATACGGCACCTCCGCGATCTGCATGTTCGGCTCGGTGACGTCCCACGAACTCACAATCCAGTAGAGCTTCGAGGGAGAGCTTCGTCAGCATGACGACATGATGACGGTGATGATGATGCTACCAGAACAGGGCTTTGCCTAAGCACTGCTACGATATGACCGAGGTGGATTATGGTGGAGGGGGCACCACACATGGCTGGAAAGAATCAACTTGTGTGTTCTAGGGTGCCCCACTACCCCCATATATAAAGGAGCAAGGGGGAGGCCGGCCGGCCTTGGGGCGCACCAAGGAGAGGGGTAAGTCCTCCTCCTAGTGGGAGTAGGACTCCCCTTTCCTAGTCCAACTAGGAAGGAGGAAGGGGGGAGGAAGGAGAGGGAGAGAGGGAGGAAAGAGGGGGCGCCGCCCCCTCCTTGTCCAATTCGGACTCCCAAGGGGGGGGGGTCCAGCCCTAGGCCCTCTCCTCTCTCTCCCACAAGGCCCATGTTGGCCCATTAGTTCCCCCGGGGGTTCCGATAACCCCCCGGCACTCCGATAAATATCCGGTGACCCCCGGAACTCATTCGGTGTCCGAATATAGTCGTCCAATATATCAATCTTTATGTCTCGACCATTTCGGGACTCCTCATCATGTCTGTGATCACATCTGGGACTCCAAACTATCTTCGGTATATCAAAACACATAAACTCATAATACCGATCGTAACCGAACGTTAAGCGTGCGGACCCTATGGGTTCGAGAACTATGTAGACATGACCAAGACATGTCTCTGGTCAATAACCAATAGCGGAACCTGGATGCTCATATTGGTTCCTACATATTCTATGAATATCTTTATCGATCAAACCGCATAACGATATGCGTTGTTCCCTTTGTCATCGGTATGTTACTTGCCCGAGATTCGATCGTCGGTATCTCAATACCTAGTTCAATCTTGTTACCGACAAGTCTCTTTACACATTTCGTGATGCATCATCCCGCAACTAACTCATTAATCACATTGCTTGAAAGGCTTATAGTGATGTGCATTACCGAGAGGGCCCAACGATACCTCTCCGACAATTAGAGTGACAAATCCTAATCTTGATCTATGCCAACTCAACAAACACCATCGGAGACACCTGTAGAGCACCTTTATAATCACCCAGTTATGTTGTGACGTTTGGTAGCACACAAAGTGTTCTTCCGGTCTCCGGGAGTTGCATGATCTCATAATCATATGAACATGTATAAGTTATGGAGAAAGCAATAGCAACAAACTAAATGATCATCGTGCTAAGCTAACGGATGGGTCAAGTTAATCACATCATTCTCTAATGATGTGATCCTGTTAATCAAATGACAACTCATGTCTATGGTTAGGAAACATAACCATCATTGATTCAATGAGCTAGTTAAGTAGAGGCAAACTAGTGACACTATGTTTGTCTATGTATTCACACATGCACTAAGTTTCTGGTTAATACAATTCTAGCATGAATAATAAACATTTATCATGATATAAGGAAATATAAATAACAACTTTATTATTGCCTCTAGGGCATATTTCCTTCAGTCTCGCACTTGCACTAGAGTCAATAATCTAGATTACATTGTAATGATTCTAACACCCATGGAGTCTTGGTGCTGATCATGTTTTACTCATGAGAGAGGCTTAGTCAACAGGTCTGCAACATTCAGATCCGTATGTATCTTGCAAATCTCTATGTCTCCCTCCTTGACTTGATCATGGATGGAATTGAAGCATCTCTTGATGTTCTTGGTTCTCTTGTGAAATCTGGATTCCTTTGCCAAGACAATTGCACTAGTATTGTCACAAAAGATTTTCATTGGACCCGATGCACTAGGTATGACACCTAGATCGGATATGAACTCCTTCATCCAGACTCCTTCATTTGGTGCTTTCGAAGCAGCTATGTATTCCGCTTCACACGTAGATCCCGCCATGACGCTCTGCTTGGAACTGCACCAACTGACAGCTCCACCATTTAATAAGAACATGTATCCAGTTTGTGACTTAGAGTCATCTGGATCAGTGTCAAAGCTTGCATCGACGTAACCATTTACGACGAGCTCTTTGTCACCTCCATATACGAGAAACATATCCTTAGTCTTTTCAGGTATTTCAGGATATTCTTGACTGCTGTCCAGTGATCCACTCCTGGATTACTTTGATACCTCCCTGCTAAACTGATAGCAAGACACACATCAGGTCTGGTACACAACATTGCATACATGATAGAGCCTATGGCTGAAGCATAGGGAACACCTTTCATTTTCTCTCTATCTTCTGCAATGGTCGGGCATTGAGTCTAACTCAACTTCACACCTTGTAATACAGGCAAGAACCCTTTCTCTGCCTGATCCATTTTGAACTTCTTCAAAACTTTATCAAGGTATGTGCTTTGTTAAAGTCCAATTAAGCGTCTTGATCTATCTCTATAGATCTTGATGCCTAATATATAAGCAGCTTCACCGAGGTATTTCATTGAAAAATTCTTATTCAAGTATCCTTTTATGCTATTCAGAAATTCAGTGTCATTTTCGATCAACAATATATCATCTACATATAATATCAGAAATGCCACGGAGCTCCCACTCACTTTTTTGTAAATACGGGCTTCTCCAAAAGTCTGTATAAAACCATATGCTTTGATCACACTATCAAAGCGTATATTCCAACTCCAAGAGGCTTGCACCAGTCCATAAATGGATCGCTGGAGCTTGCACACTTTGTTAGCACCTTTTGGATCGACAAAACCTTCTGGTTGCATCATATACAACTCTTCTTTAAGATATCCATTAAGGAATGCAGTTTTGACATCCATTTGCCAAATTTCATAATCATAAAATGCGGCAATTGCTAACATGATTCAGACGGACTTAAGTATCGCTACGGGTGAGAAGATCTCATCGTAGTCAACTCCTTGAACTTGTCGAAAACCTTTTGCAACAAGTCGAGCTTTGTAAACAGTAATATTACCGTTAGTGTCGGCGTTCTGGGAACGGGGGTCCCCAGACTTGCCTGCCTGCGGCCTGCGGCGTGGCTCAAGTGGGGGCCCAGTGCGGCCCATCTTCATCAGCTCAAGCTCAAGACCCTCGCGAGGGGCCAAGCCTCACGGGGCGGACGACAGGAAGCTTCCTCGGAGGCGGCCTCACCCGGTAGGCTCGCGAGGAGGCAGAGAGATCAAGGCGGGGACACCTCGCGAGGAACCCGTGATGCAAGCCATGACGATCGAGACCAGGCGGACGCTAGGCGGGCGCCGGCCTGCGCAATGTCCTTGTTTCCCCTTTGGTGCAAAGGGGGCAAGTGCAGGCCAAGGCATCGGGCAAAGGTTGCCATTCCGGTGCAACAAGACCAAGACCAGCAGAGCGGTAGGACGGAGGTCACCGTGGAGCCCAAGATGGCGTCATCACCAGTGCTTTTGGCAGCCGAAGACCACCTTTGGTCAGGATAACTTGTACTATGTGTTCCCCTTCAAAATGGTCAATTGTTGGCGCCCTTCCCGCTCATTATTTGGGGAGAGGCCCAGGGCCTCTATAAATAGAGCTAGCCACCACAGAGTAGAGACAGCTAGAGAAAAACCCCGAGACATCCAAAGATCTGGTAGAACCCTAGTAGAGAGAGAGAGAGGCGACTGAACTCACCCTAGCAGTTCATCGCACCAGCTCAAGAACACCTCTCGCGAGGCTGTTCTTCCCTTGTACTGTTGATCATCAGCCCCTGAGGCAATCCACCACGCCACACACTGGAGTAGGGTATTACACCACAACGGTGGCCCGAACCAGTATAAACCTCGTGTCCCTTGTGTTGTTCGTTGTTTCCAGTTTAGATCACGCGAGGAGATTGGACGTAGATCGGTAGGGGAGTGATCTCCGCGTGCACCCCAGTGTTCAAACCTCAAGGGTCTGCCGGAACCTGAAATCCGACATTTGGCACGCCAGGTAGCGGTGCGCCGGAATCCTTCTTCCTCCGCATCGTGTTCCGTAGCTTCATCGTTCAGATGTCAACCGACCCGGCAGCCAACACCGACCGCTGGGCAGCGTGGCCTGCCCATGCCGTGGCACCAGCCCAAGGCTACCTCAACCTTGCGCCTCAGGCAGCCCGCGCTCCGCAGGGCACTGCGGGGCGCGGGCGACGCGGCCAGACGCCGCCTGCCCTCACACCACGGCAGGTGCAGGCCGCAGCAAGGGCCTCAGACCACGCCGCGGCCACGGCGCCGTACACCCGAGGGAGCAAGCGAATTCCAGGGCCGCGCTCACGGTGGCCCGAGAGCTGCTATGGTGCTGACTATTGGAGGGCGGCCGCGACGTGTTGTTGGAGCGAGTAGCTGAGCTCCTGGATGCCGCCGCCTCAGGAACACCTCCTTTCTGCGTCCAGCTGCCACCCCAGACCCAAGGCGGGCCGCATGGCGGCATCGTGCGCACGCACGCGACTTCCAGTCGACTCCAGGACCCGTCCGGCGCCAACACCTCCACCGGCACCGGGTGACAAGTCACGCCAGCCCCCTCTCAGGCCAGCGAAGGGGTGCACGCCGTGGCCTTCGGCCTCGGCGGACCGCCGCGCCATCACCCCCAAGACGGCGCTCCAAGCCAGGCTGCATGGCATGCGTGGCGCTACGGCGGGGTGCACGGGGCGGCGACCCCGGAAGCTTATGTGCCCCGCATGGTGGATCAGGGGTGCGCACTGGAGGAAGATCATGGCTCGTTCCTCGGGCCAGGCTGGGACGAGGAGACGCCAGAAGCTGAGCTCTTTCGGGAACCCCAGGAGAGCCTCGACAACCGCACCGGTGGCGGCAATTATCGGGTACCACTCATCCCTCAGGAGCAAGCTTATGCTAACCATGGGTCGCAGGAGATACAGGTCGCCGCAGCAGGTGGCTGCCCCAATTCTACAGCCTCATACCCCTCAGGAGGAGGGCGCAGGGGCTGCAGGAGAGGGGCCGAGATTCGGACTCATCACCGCGGCGGTCGGAGCAAGGCGTTCTCAGGAGGTAGGCCCCCTATCGGGGAGGTACCCCAAGGCCTGCCCCCGGTAGGGGACCCGTGGTCGTCGGGGGAACCGCTGGCGACCGCTCTGCCTCATTAGCGTCGTCCTGGTTTCCGGTCATCGTCGATGGCGGCAGAGTGTGGCGAAAGACGGGGACCTCGCCTGGCGATATGAAGCAAGGCCGGTACCTGTGAAGAAGGCCCAGTGCCTGTGAAGCTCGCCGCCCGTGACACTCTCACGTAATAATAAGTGGGGTTGTACACGCCCCGGAGTCTCCGGAGAGCCGCCCTCGGGCCTCGGGGGCTCCCTCCCACGCCTAGTGGCAGCACTTAGCTCCACGCTGGTGAGAAGACGTCGAAGACTAGACTAGGTGTCGGACGCGGCCTTTTGCTTTTGCCTTTCCTTGTTGACAAGTTCTTCGATTTCGATTTAAGTTGGATTTGAGCTCGATGCTTGCGTGTGTTTGGGGGAAGGGGTGTTTAGTCTCGTTCGAGCAATCTGTCACGTTCTGGTTTCGGCTTTGCGTCCAAATTTAGCATCGGCTGCCCCCCTCGCGAGCCGGGCCGGGCCAGGCACGTTTTACAGCCGGGACCGCTGTTGCCGCACCCTCTCCGGAGGTCCTCATCGCAGAATCCACAAGTTAATCAGGCGACAGCCGAGGTATGGCGGCCCCCGTAGGCCCGCTCAAGACTCGTCGGGGTCGGAAGGTACACAAGTCAGCTGACTCATCACCAGGCCAGCTGCTAAGTTCACACGCAACGTTATACTTACCAGGGTACTAATTGCAAACCTTTACATGAGGGGCTACCCCTCCCAAAATGCTCTTACATTCTTCAGGGCCAAGCCTGAACCTTCTTCGTGCAGGATAAACAACAGTGGCATGAGGTCAGTCAGACATATCACTCACCGCGTCTTCTTGGGCATCCTCGGAGGCATCGCCGGCGTCGTTGACATTGCCGCCGCCGCCAGCATCTCCGTCAGCGCCAGGCTCGTCCACGACCACGCCATCATCATCAGACGCAAAGGCCCTGACGAGGGCATCCACTTTGCCCTCCACCCATCGCGCCAGGGCGCCCCGGACGGCTATGGGCACGGGTGCGATGGCAGCGTCGAAGTTAAAGTGGGGGTCGCTGTCCAGCAGATAGCTGAAGACGCGGGAGAATGCATGCCCGAGCAAGGCTCGGCTCCTCTCTTCGACAAGCCAATTGGACCTTTCGGAGCGGTTCTCCAGAAGCGTCACCACATCGGTGAAAAACTGGAGGTTGCCGGCGTAATTGACCTCGTGCGGCTCCTTGGCGGCAGCCTCGCAGATGTTACCCAAAGCTGTGTTGGCCCTTTCTCTGAGCGTTTGAAGCATGGGGGCATGCTCACGCTCCAGAACCCGCCGCCGACGGATCTCGTCCTCATTCCGCCGCGCGATAGCCTCGGTGTCATCAACCCTCTATTGGAGAAGAAGCTGCTCGGCCCGGGAAGAGGACAGCTCCGCCTGTGCTGCGCTGAGGGCGGCTACAGAGGAGTCCGCACGACGCGTCACTTCAGCCAGTTTGGCCCTGAGGGCCGCAGTCCTGCCTTCAGCCTCGGCCTTGATCAGCCCCAACCTCGTCCCGTATTCGCGCTCGAAGGCCGAGCGAGCTTCCGCCACGCGATGATCGACTTCTTCCTGGGCCCGGGCTTCGCGCGCGGCAACGTCATCCTCCGCCCGAGCCACCAGGCGCTCCCTCGTCTCCAACCGCTCAAGATCAAGGTTGCGCTCGGCGGCCTCCAGCTTCAGCGCCTCCTCGTGCTTCAAAAGCTCCGCCCGATCAACAGGGGCCCCCTCCATCGACTCAAGGGCCGCCTGGCGCAGTTCCACTTGCTACTCCAGGGAGTTGCCCCAGGCCAGGAGCTCCCACACGCGCTCCTCCGCATCCTTGCGCCGTCGGTCTGCTTCCCGAGCCTCCTTGACAGCCGGGAGCAGGCCTCCCGCGAAGCTGCCAGCGACGCTTCAGCCTTTGCGTTCTCGAGATCACGCTGCTGATGCGCGAGGGCGATGGCTACCTTTATTTTGCGCCTCTCCTCAGCAAGGCGCAAACCTTCGGCCTCGAGGCGCGCATCCTCGTCAGCAAGCTCTGCCTCGATCCGGCTCACCGCATCCGCCGCCCTCTGGAGGAACTCTTCGTGAAGGGCGCGTTGCTCCCGAGCGCACCTGAGCACGTCTTTTGCATCACCCTCTTCCACCGGAGCATGCGGAGGGCCCCGAGGCGGCAGGCCCCCTCCCGGCGCGGGGCTGGGGGCTGGCGCCCTAGCAATCGCCGAACGGACCTCTCTGGGAATCCGGCCTGGCGTCAGTCCACCCACAGAGGAGAAGCCAAAGATAGACTTCAGCCATTCCCCATCTATGATCAGAGGAGGAACACGGGGCAGGTCGGATGTGCCCCAGGAGGACTCATGAAGAAAGGGCAGCGGGCGCACAGGCTCGAGGTGCCCTATGGAACGGACCACTCCCTCAACTGGTCTGGCAGCAGGGGTGCCGCTCGAGCTCGGCGAGCCCAGGGCCAGCAGAGAAGGCGAAGCTTGGGGGGATGGCTCCCGGGCTGGCTCAGCGGGTTCCGCAGGGCAGGGCCTGAAAGGGACACACTCAGTCGCAGGGATAGCAAAGTAAACGAGCAAGGAAAGAAGAAGACTTACTCGTCCATGGCAAGGTACTTCCTGCGCTTCAACAGGCAGCAAGGGCGGTCGTTGCCACCCGAGGTCTCCTTCCTCTTGCGGAGGGCCTTGAAGTCTACGCGGAACCGACCTAAGCGCCCAACGCAGGGGTCGACCCCTGGTGTGGAAGAAGCATCAAGATGATCAGTGCTGGAGGAGTCAGCCTGGGGGCGCCGTCAGGCGTCGCCTCGCGAGGAACGGCTGGGGGCTCGGGAGCCACGGCCTCAGGAACCACAGGCCGCAACTCCGCACCTGACGCCGCTCCAGGGCGGGCCTCGGGAGATGCCGCCTTCAAGACTTCTCCCGGCGTTGGCACCTCGACATCGGTCGGCTCAACTCCCGCCGGCTCTCGTCTCCCCGCCTTGTCGCCCGAGGAAGGACTGCTGTGGGTGGCAGGGGAAGCAACCATGGCGGCTGGGTTCTCACGGGCCCCATGAAGCCAGCAGGGCGCAGTCCCCACTCGTCGAAGCTGGGCATCTGCCTCACAAAATCGGCCCTGCCAGAGCAAAGATACAAGAGGACACCGTTACTCCGAAGGCTGCCTAGGGAAGGATCGCCAGTCAAGACCCTGAGCACCGTCTGCAGCGCTTCAGGCGCCAAGTCCTCGTCCTAAAGCCGCATGCGGTCTCTGTGCTCCATGAAGTCCCACATCCGGCGAGAGTGGCGCTGGAGAGGGGCAATGCAACATTGGAGGAACTCCTTCACCACCTTGGGCGTTGTCACGTTGAGCGCCCTCAAACTCTGGAAGCGGCGCCAGACGAAGGCAAGCCGAGGGCTCGCGAGCACCTCATGATCCCAACCCGCGTGGGGAACAGCAGGCGAGGTCGAATGTGAGAGCAGAGGGTTGGGCACTCCAACGTCCATGTACAGCCACCTCTCTCTGAACCTGGCCTCAGGAGAAGGAAGGCTGAAGTCGATCCCTGAAGCGGCCGTCTCTGGCATGGCGAAGAAGCTCACGCACCCTGAGCACTGAGTGGGGTCGCTCAGGCGCAAGGAAAAGAAGTGGCGCAGCAGGGCCACGGAAGGAGGAATGCCTATCATTGCCTCACAAACAAAAGCAAAGACAGCCAGAAGAGTAATGGACTCCGGCCCGAGGTGCATCATGCGGATCTGATAATGAGAGAGCACCACGTTGAAGAAGGCGGAAAAGGGGGGAACCAGACCTGCCCATAGGGCATCAGCGAAGAATGGGACCTCCGTGACGATCCTATCAAGGGAGGCATGGGACGCAGGCCAGGCCGTGGTCCTGCCGCACTCGTTGAAGATAGTTGCAAGGGCGGAGCGGACCTTGTCCAAAGCTTCTGGATTGAGTATGATCGACCAGGCGACGGCGGGGGTCGCCGCTGGAGGTGTGCGGGGCAAAGGCGCAGGCTTCTTTCCCCTTCCCTTCTTCGTCGGTGCCATGGCGGTGAGAAGGAGGAAGAACTCGAGCTGGATTGGCGGCGGAGGCTGGCGCTCAAGGAAGAAGGAAAGGTAGGAGGCGGCCGAGCAGCGGAAAGGAGGAACACCTATGTGCAACTACGGGTCCGCTTAGCCGGGCGCGTAACAAGGCGTCATGGGGAAGCGCAGACGCCCACGTCCAATCAATCGCCACGCGGCGCCCAAGGCCGCAGGCTGTTGGGGCCCACGGCGCTTCGCGCTTGCCCCTTCGCTTTCCTGCTAGGCCAAGCCCGGGCGCACCTCGGGCCCGGGGGCTACTGTCGGTGTTCTGGGAACAGGGGTCCCCAGACTTGCCTGCCTGCGGCCTGCGGCGTGGCTCAAGTGGGGGCCCAGCACGACCCATCTTCATCAGCTCAAGCTCAAGACCCTCGCGAGGGGCCAAGCCTCGCGGGGCGGACGATAGGAAGCTTCCTCAGAGGCGGCCTCATCCGGCAGGCTCGTGAGGAGGCGGAGAGATCAAGGCGGGGAAACCTCGCAAGGAACCCGTGACGCAAGCCATGACGATCGAGACCAGGCGGGCACCAGGCGGGCGCCGGCCTGCGCAGTGTCCTTGTTTCCCCTTTGGTGCAAAGGGGGCAAGCGCAGGCCAAGGCATCGGGCAAAGGTTGCCATTCCGGTGCAACAAGACCAAGACCAGCAGAGCGGCACGACAGAGGTCACCGTGGAGCCCAAGGTGGCGTCATCACCAGTGCTTTTGGCAGCCGAAGACCACCTTTGGTCAGGATAACTTGAACTATATGTTCCCCTTCAAAATGGCCAATTGTTGGCGCCCTTCCCGCTCATTATTTGGGGAGAGGCCCAGGGCCTCTATAAATAGAGCTAGCCACCACAGAGTAGAGACAACTAGAGAAAAACCCCGAGACATCCAGAGATCTGGTAGAACCCTAGTAGAGAGAGAGAGAGGCGACTGAACTCACCCTAGCAGTTCATTGCACCAGCTCAAGAACACCTCTCACGAGGCTGTTCTTCCCTTGTACTGTTCATCATCAGCCCCTGAGGCAATCAACCACGCCACACACCGGAGTAGGGTATTACACCACAACGGTGGCCCGAACCAGTATAAACCTCGTGTCCCTTGTGTTGTTCATTGTTTCCAGTTTAGATCACGCGAGGAGATTGGACGTAGATCGGTAGGGGAGAGATCTTCGCGCGCACCCCAGTGTTCGAACCTCAACGGTCTGTCAGAACCCGAAATCCGACAGTCAGCGTCAGTCTTATTCTTGAAGATCCATTTATTCTCTATGGCCTGCCGATCATCGGGCAAGTCAATCAAAGTCCATAGTTGTTCTCATACATGGATCCCATCTTATATTTCATGGCCTCAAGCCATTTTCCGGAATCTGGGCTCATCATCGCTTCCTCATAGTTCGTAGGTTCATCATGGTCAAGTAACATGACTTCCAGAACAGGATTACCGTACCACTCTAGTGCGGATCTTACTCTGGTTGACCTATGAGGTTCGGTAGTGTCGGATGTGGGGTTCCAGCAAACCCTTAAGGTTCGAACACTGGGGTGCGTGCGAAGTCTTTCCTTTCCACCAATCCACGCCCTAGCTCACTAAGATCTCGCGGACGAACTCGATGAACTCGCAACACAGAAAGACACGAGGTTTATACTGGTTCGGGCCACCGTTGTGGTGTAATACCCTACTCCAGTGTGGTGGTGGTGGATTGCCTCTAGGTCTAATGATGAACAGTACAAGGGAAGAACATCCTCATGAGGTTGAGGTGTTCTTGAGCTCGGTGAGCTTGTGTGTGTGAGGATGGTCTGAATGATCCATCGCCCCCTCCCTAAGGTGGTGGCTAGTCCTATTTATATTGGCCCTGGTCCTCTTCCCAAATATCGAGCGGGAAGGGAGCCAACAATGGCGGGCCAATTTGAAGGGGGACAGCTAGTATAAGCTATCCTGACAAAAGTGGTCTTCGCCTGCGAAAAGCTCTGTGGTGACGCCGTCTTGGGCTCCACGATGACCTCCGTCTTGCCGTCCTCCTGGTCTTGGTCTCGTTGCACCAATATAGCAATCTTTGCCTGATGCCTCGGTACTCTTCACCTGTGCTGGCCTCCTTAGCACCAAAGAGGAAACAAGGATGCTACGTGCGCTGGCGCCCGCCTGGTGTCATGCGTCATGGCTCATGTCATGAGGGTCTCGTGAGGTTTGCCCCACCTTGATGTCTCCGCTCCTCGTGAGCTTGCCCGGCTAGGCCACTCCTGAGGAGGTCTTGCATCGTCCGCCTCGCGAGGCTTGGACCCTCGCGAGGGTCTTGGATGCCTTGTTGATGAAGATGGGTTGTACGGCCTGCTGGCTCAGCCATGCCGCGGGCCGCAGGTAGGCAAGTCTGGGGACTCCCATTCCTAGAACGCCGACAGTAGCCCCCGGGCCCAAGGTGCGCTCGGGCTTGGCTTCGTGGTGAAGCCAAGGGCCAAGTTCGGAGCACCGCGGGCCCCAAAAGCCTGCGGCCTCGATTGACGCGTGGTGGATGATTGGATGTGGGCGTCTCCGCTTCCCCATGTTGCCTCGACAACTACTCGATTTGTCAGGTCCCTGCAACATGCAAGGAAAACCATCATTACCTACAATTGTGGGAGACGCCGGTTGGCCTTCCCTTGCTATAAATGGGGAGGGGGGCGGAGCCCCCGTTGCCCATCTCTTCCTCGCTTGCTTGCTTCTTCCTCCTTGCTCCACTGCTGACAACAATGGCGCCCATCAGAAAGTTCTCTACTGAAGAGAAAGGAAAGGCTCCCCGCGATGATCCGAGGCCTCTTCCACTGAAGAAGAGGTCGATCCATCACCGCGATGAAGCGGCGATGCAGGTGGTGTCGAGGCCTTGGTGCGAGCGGCCTCCTCCGGGGTACCCGCTGCCCTTGTACGCCCAAGCCGAGGGCTTGGGAGGACGGAGTGACGAGCAGCTCCGCCCATGTCGCATCCAGGGCCGCCGCGCCACGGCGACGTGCGCCGTCGCCCCCGGGGTTCACGCCGTGGACTCCTCGCACTAGTTGGTGCTGTGGGCACCGATGCCTCCAAGCTCCTGGATCCGCTTCCCTCGGTTCTTCTCCGACATGATGCCGCCGAGGAGGCCTCTCGACCTCTGGCTTCAGCACGCCGACTGTAGCGCTCTGGTGACCGGAGCGGAGATCGAAGCGGCCCCCACCGGCAAGATCTTCATGACGCGCGGCTGGGGCGAGATCGCGCAGGTCTACCATGCGAGGGGCGCCCTCGCGATCCACTTCGAGTACGACAGTGTCTCCATGCTCTTCTTCAAGGTCTTCGATGCCGAGGGCCGCCGCCTGAAGTGCTGCTCCAGAGAGGAGCGCGAGGCTGATGCGCGCCCCGCTCGCGACCACTCTAGCAGCAACAGCAGCCCTTGGGAGTCCAGCAGCTCTCCTGAGCTCTATGAGACTCCGGAGATGAGCGATGGCAGCTACGTGCCCCCAAGCTCTCGCCGCGCTCGGAGCAGAGCTGCGGCGTCCGGCCGTCGCTGCTGCTGATTTGGATGGGGTTGGCGCCGGCCTCCCGTGGCCCACTGTTGATGATGGTGTCCACCCCGGAAGGATGTAGATAGGATTCCCCTTAGTATCGGCTTTTGTTTCCTGCAATGAATCATGAATTACCCCGTGGGGGCATGTAAGGGTCCGTAATGTCTTTTGTGCTTATCTTCCCTGTTATGAAAATTTGGTGAATGCATGTCCAGTTAGGGCTCGGTGCCCCCTTTCTTTCCTCGCGATAGCTTGTTGCTCTACGCCGACAGGTCCCGGACCCCAGGTAGGCTACAGCCATTGCTGGTATGCCAGGTCGCATGCCGTGGTCAAGGCCAGGAGGTGTGCGGCCCGAGGTCCAGTAAGAGCCCCTGAGGCGCGATGCTCAGGAGGTCCCCCTTAGCGCTCAAGCAGCCATGGTAAGGCGAGAAAGGGAGTTGACGTGGCCGCAACGGGGCTGCGGCAAGGCGTGAGTGACCATTAGGCCCAAATATTTAGCCAATCTGAGTGCGGGACTTATCTCATTGATCTCGTGGCGACTCCCGACGTTGCACTAGGGTTGCACGCCTACTCGTATGGCATAGCTAGGATGGCCCATACGAGTTTCCCTCCCCTCATGCTCTCCTTAGTGCTCTACGTCCTCAGGTCCCAGCCCTCGAGCAAGCTCAGCCACCGCTGGTATGCCAGGTCACGATGTCGTGGTCAAGGCCAGGGGTGAGGGCTGGAGAGCCAATAAGAGCTCCTGAGTCGCGATGCTCAGGAGCCCCCCTTTTAACGCGAAAGAGAATTGCACGAGAGAAAAGGAGACTCGTGGTGCCGCCTGCTATCCTTCCCACGGGGTCCCTGTGAATAGGCACAAGAAGAAACACGGTTTGCCGTTAGAGCTGTCAGCTTGCCTCTGGTTGCTCTGGATGAGGAGAAGGCACTAAGGGCCTAGTGAGGTGACATGCGCGAGGCGTGCCGCGAGACAGAGCTCGACCGCTCAGATTTGTCGGCGTGGCAGGGACGGACCCATGCACCAGCGACGTGCCTGTGTGGAGGCCCCGGGGGAGACGATGATTGAGCAGGTGACAGCAGTTGGCAGGTTAAGCATGGAGAGAATATCAGCTTGGATAAATGTAGGAAGACACATGCCACCAGGTCCGGCCCGAGCGGCTTGGGGATGATGCAGCCCGAGGGGCGCCCCCAACAAGGTAAGCTGAAGACAAAAGCAAAAGGGATACATGCCGCAGGGACGGACCCACGCAGCCTGGGAATAATGCAGCCCGTGGGGCGCTCCCAGCTAAACAAGCTTGGAAGATGTCACCTAGTTCTGTAGATGAAGTAGAGTTGGTGCAGCTGAAGGCGTGTGTTGAAGAAATGACTCCTCATGAGCCGCCAGAACCCTGAGCCTCGGGAGGCTCCGAGGGTTCGGGAGGTTCCCTGAAGACCGTCTCCATCTCCTCCAGAACGGCGTGGTACCTGGCTTCCTGAGCCGCCAGGACACGTCGCATGTTGCGCTGATAGGCCGATGCCATGCTCGGCAAGCCAAAGGGCATACGAACATAGCTGTGCAGCGGGCCCTCGTAGCGGCCCACACGCGAAGGCCAGAAACGCTCCTAAGATGCGGCCCTGTTGAGCCCTAGGACGTCGATGCAGACACGCAACCCAGCATCCTCGCCAGGATGCGGAGCTGCGCCCCGTGGGCGGCTATCGCCGCACATGGCTCTTGCTTCTTGCAGTTCCTGGATGGTCTTGGTGGTGAACTCCTGAGTGGTGGGCACTCCTTGCCCTGTGCTCTCCTGAGGGTCACGTGCCGTGAAGCACGCTTCCAAGTGGTGCCCAAGCGCCTCCCTCGTGAGGTTGGCAAGGTCTGAAGCCCTCCAGAAGAGAGCCCCCGAGCCCTGCCCGAGGAGGGCGTTGGGCGCGCCTTCCTATGTGATGGAGGGAGGTGCCCCTGGAGCGGGCGCTGGTCCTGACGTGGCTTCTGCCGCGACGCCGTCCTCCTGAGGTCCTGCACGGCGTGGCTGCTTCTTCTTGGGGATGGCCTCCAGAGGGCCTTCATTTCTGTTGTCGGGGTCGTCGATTACTGCGGCTTGAAAGGCGCGCTCGAGGGAGCACACTGCATCCCTCTCTTCACATGGAACCGTGATGATTCCTCCGCTTCCTGGCATCTTGAGAACGTTGTAGCCATGATGAGTGACTGCCATGAACTTGGCCAGGGCTGGGTACCCGAGGATGGCCTTGTACGGCAGGCAGATGTGCGCGATGTCGAAGTCGATGAGCTCGGTGTGGTAGTTCTTGCGCTCCTCGAAGGTGACAGGCAGGCGGACCTGCCCTATCGGCGTGGTGGAGCCGTCGGTCACTCCCGATAAAGGCTTGATGGGCTGGAGCTGCTCATATGGCACTTGGAGGTTGTCGAACGTGTCGACGGACAGGACATTGAGCCTTGCGCCGCCGTCAATGAGGGTCTTGGTGACCTGCACATTGCTGATGACTGGGGAACACAGCATAGGGAGGGTGCCAGCGGTGGCTGCGCACTTGAGTTGATCCGCCAAGTTGAAAGTGACAGCGCATTGGGACCACCTAAGCGGGCACGTGGCCTCGAGCTTGGGGAGCGCTGCGTTCACCTCGCGAGCAAACTGCTTGAAGATGCGCTGAGAGGCTGGGGCCTGGGCGCCGCCCAAAATGCAGGCGATCGCGCGCGGCTCCTGGAAGCCCCAAGCCCCCTCGTCCTGGTGGTGGTCGTCATTCCCTCTTGGTGGCGGCAGCGGGGGAAGAGCGGTGTTGCCCTGGGGGCGATCCTCACGAGGCGGGTCCCTCTAGGCGCCCTCACGAGGCTGGTCCTGCCAGCAGTCCTCACGAGGCCGGTCGCACCACTCCTGGCACGGGCCACGGTCGTCCTAGCGTCCGCCTCCACGTCCTTCTCCGCGGCCGTAGCCCGGGTGGTTGCGCTCGGGGCGTCGACCATAGCATCCTTCTCGTATGGCTCTGAGCTCTTAACAGTCGCTGGTGTTGTGGGTGTTCAGGTTGTGGAAGGCGCAGAACGGTGGCCGTTCTTGGATGACTCGGGCTGATCTCTGCCCCGCTTGATGTCGGGCTCTGCTGCGAGCACAGCTACCTCCTTGTGCTTCACGTCCTTGGCCTTGGCCTTCTTCTCCTCCGCGCCCACGGCTGGCGGCTCAAGGAGAGAGAGGCGCCCCTCCTCAGCTCTTGCGCACCTGGTCGCCAGGTTGATGAGATGTGCAGAGCTCCTCGTGGATGGCGAGCTCTTCCTTCATCTTGACATCACGGACGCCGTCGGAGAACGCGGAGATGATGGCCTCGTCCGTGACCTTGGGGATCTTGAGGCGGGTGTTGTTGAAGCACTGGATGTACTTCTGGAGGGTCTTTCCTGGCTGCTGCCTGATGCGGTGTAGGTCACCCACGGCCGGTGGGCGGTCGCGAGTGCCCTAGAAGTTGGCGACGAAGCGATCGCGCATCTCGTCCCAGGAGGGGATCGAGCCGTGCTGTAGGTTCAGGAGCCAGGAGCGAGCTCCATCCTTGAGAGCCATGGGAAACTAGTTCGCCATGACCTTTTTGTCATTGTTGGCCGCTTTGATGCTCAGCTCATAGAGCTGCAGGAATTCCGCGGGGTCAGCGGTACCGTCATAGGAAGGAGGCAGATCCGGCTTGAACTTGCCCGGCCAGGCGACGCTACACAGCTCGGGAGTGAAGGTGCGGCAGCCAGCCGTGGTTGCCGAGGCCCGCTCCGGAGGTGGAGCTTGGTCTTGACGGGGTCCGTGCTGCACTGCTGCGGGTGGTGCACGGTCTTGACGAGGTGGTGCGGGGAGCGCAGGTGCAGCTTCTCGCGACCGCGGAATTTCTTGGCAGCTTCGCTCTTCACGCGCGGGCACCGGGCGCGGCGGATCACGTCGTGGAGCCGCGCGCCTTGGTGCCAAGGCGACGTCTTGGGGCTGAGGTGGTGGAGGCGCGCCATGAGCCCCGTCGCCCACGACTGGTTGAGGGGGAGGCAGAGAGTGGGATGGCGCCGGAGAGCCCCCCGCGGCGCGGACGAGCTCGGCGACGCGTTCGAGCCACTCCTCGTAGAGGTCGTCGACGGGGCGGTAGCGCAGGAGCTCGTTCGCTGCGAGGAGCGTGGCCTGTGCCTCCATGGGAGCGTGGTGCACATGGGATGAAGAACCGGCAGGGGTCAGTGATGGAGTGGCGGTGCGGCCATCCTGCCAACTCAACAAACACCATAGGAGACACCTGTAGAGCACCTTTATAATCACCCGGTTACGTTGTGACGTTTGGTAGCACACAAAGTGTTCTTCCGGTATCCGGGAGTTGGATGATCTCATAGTCATAGGAACATGTATAAGTTATGGAGAAAGCAATAGCAACAAACTAAACGATCATCATGCCAAGGTAACGGATGGGTCAAGTCAATCACATCATTCTCTAATGATGTGATCCCGTTAATAAAATGACAACTCATGTCTATGGTTAGGAAACATAACCATCATTGATTCAACGAGCTAGTTAAGTAGAGGCAAACTAGTGACACTCTATTTGTCTATGTATTCACACATGTACTAGGTTTTCGGTTAATACAATTCTAGCATGAATAATAAACATTTATCATGATATAAGGAAATATAAATAACAACTTTATTATTGCCTCTAGGGCATATTTCCTTCAAAACTCATCTCCTTAGCCATCCGAAGACCATGAAGCAAGGCCTCATACTCAGCTGCATTGTTAGTACAAGGGAACATCAACCGGAGAATATAAGAGAATTTATCACCTCATGGGGAAGTTAATACAACTCCAGCCCCCGAGCCTTCCAACTGGCTTGATCCATCAAAGTGAATAGTCCAGTACGTGTTGTCCGGCTTCTCTTCAGGCATCTGCAACTCTGTCCAATCACTGATAAAATCCACAAGTGCTTGAGACTTGATGGCTGTACGGGGCGCATACTTTAAACCATGAGGCCCAAGCTCAATGGCCCACTTGGCTACCCGCCCTGTGGCTTCTCTATTTTGACTAATATCCCCTAAGGGGGCAGAACTAACCACAATGATAGGATGACCTAGAAAGTAGTGCTTAAGCTTCCGGCTAGCCATAAAAACCCCATACACCAACTTCTGCCAATGCGGATACCTCTGTTTGGACTCAATAAGGACCTCATTGATGTAGTAAACCGGTCGTTGAACCGGATATTCTTTGCCTGTTTCCTTCCTTTCCACTACAATGGCAACACTGACAGCTCGGCTATTGGCAGCCACATATAACAGCAAAGGTTCCTTGTCAATGGGAGCAGCAAGAACTGGTGGCTCAGCCAATTGTTTCTTCAAGGCCTCAAAGGTCTGATCAGCAGCATCACTCCAGACAAAGTGATCTGTCTTCTTCATCATCTGGTACAGAGGAATAGCCTTCTCACCCAACCGGCTTATAAACCGGCTTAAGGCCGCAATATGACCCGCCACGCGTTGAACATCATTAATACATGCCGACTTAGCCAGAGAGGTGATTGCTTTTATCTTCTCCGGGTTAGCCTCAATACCCCGTTCTGAAACTAGAAAACCCAATAGCTTGCCAGCTAGCACACCAAAAACACACTTGGCCGGGTTAAGCATCATCTTATAAACCCGGAGATTGTCAAAGGTCTCCTTCAAATCATCAATCAAGGTTTCCTTCTTTCTGGATTTCACCACAATGTCATCCACATATGCATGCACATTGTGATCGATTTGATTGTGGAGGCAATTTTGCACACATCGTTGGTAAGTCGCCTAGGCGCTCTTGAGCCCAAAAGGCATAGACACATAGCAGAAGGCTCCAAACGGAGTGATGAAGCCGTCTTCTCCTGGTCCTTAACTACCATTTTGATCTGATGATAACCAGAATAAGCATCCAAAAAGCTCAAACGCTCACAACCCGCCGTAGCATCAATAATCTGATCAATACGAGGGAGAGCAAAGGGATCAGCCGAACAAGCCTTGTTTAAGTCCGTGTAATCCACACACATACGCCACGTGTCGTTCTTCTTAAGCACCAGCACCGGGTTAGCCAACCACTCAGGGTGAAAAACTTCAACAATGAAACCAGCCGCCAAGAGTCGGGCCACTTCTTCACCAATGGCTTTACGCCTCTCTTCATTAAAATGACGAAGAAACTGTTTAACAGGTTTAAACTTTGGATCAATATTAAGAGTGTGCTCAATGAGTTCCCTCAGTACACCTGACATGTCAGAAGGTTTCCATGCAAAGATGTCCCGATTCTCATGGATGAACTCGATGAGCACACTTTCCTATTTTGGATCCAGATTAGCACTGATGTTGAACTGTTTGGATGAACCGCGAGGAACGAAATCAACTAGCTTAGTATCATCCGTCGACTTAAACTTCAAGACCGGATCATGCTCCGTAGTTGGCTTCTTCAAAGATGTTATATCAGCCGGGTCAACATTATCTTTGTAAAACTTCAACTCCTCTATTGCACAGACGGACTCAGCGTAGGCTGCATCACCTTCCTTGCACTCCAAAGCTATCTTCCGGCTTCCATGCACCGTGATGGTCCCCTTGTGACCCGGCATTTTGAGCTGCAGATAAACATAACAAGGGCTTGCCATAAACTTAGCATAAGTCGGCTGTCCAAGCAGAGCATGGTAAGGGCTCTTGATCTTCACCACTTCAAAGGTCAACGTCTCAGATCTGGAATAATCATCCCCAAATGCAACCTTCAGAGCTATTTTTCCAACCGGGTATGCTGACTTACCAGGCACCACACTGTGAAAGACAGTGTGTGATGGCTTAAGATTTTTATCAGTTAACCCCATGCGACGGAAGGTTTCATAATAAAGGATATTGATGATGCTTCCTCCGTCCATGAGTACCTTAGTGAATTTATATCCTCCAACTTGAGGCTCTACCACCAAAGCCAAGTGACCCGGATTATCAACTCGGGGCGGGTGATCCTCACGACTCCACACAATGGGCTGCTCAGACCAACGCAAGTAACTAGGAACTGCCGGCTCAATGGCGTTCACAACCCTTTATGGAGCTTTTGATCCTGCTTGCATAAACTTGTGGTGAAGACGTGGTACTGCCCACTATTCAATTGCTTCGGGTTACTCTGATATCCAGATTGCTGTTGTTGATTCCTTTGACCGGACTGGTGATGATAACCGCCCTGATTGCCTTGATTGCCTTGGTTACCCAAAAACCGGTATTAGAACCGCCACCACCGTAACCCGGGCCCTGAGAACTGGAACCTAAACCGCTCCCTGGACCATGATTGTTTTGGAACAAGTCCGAATTCTTGAACTCTCTCATAATGTGGTAGTCCTTCCAAAGGTGCATGGATGGCTTGTCCCATGAACCATGCTTTGGGCAAGGCTGATTCATCAGATACTGCAGGTTTATACCTGACCCTCCTGCCCGAGGGGGTGGCTTTCCTTTACGACGTTGACCATTGTTCTGCGTGTTGGTATTGGCCACAAAATCTGAATTATTATCAGCCTTGCGTTTACCGTTGCTAGGCTGGCTCGCCTGATTATGATTCTGGCCCTTGGCGTTGCCGCTCTTCCTTCCCTTTCCCGGCTTTTCATCATCAGACTCGGGGTCCTTGCTACTATCAGAGTTGACATATTTAATTAGAGCCGCCATCAGTTCCCCCATATTGTTACAGTGGCGCTTGAGCCGTCCTAACTTCTGTTTAAGAGGCAAAAATCGGCAATTCTTCTCTAACATGAGGACCGCTGAACCGGCATTGATGTTATTTGAAGAATGTAGGATGGCTTTGACCCGACGCACCCAATGGGTTGTTGATTCGCCCTCCTCTTGGGCACAGGCATCTAAGTCCACAACCGACATGGGTTATTTGCATGTATCCTTAAAATTCTGGATGAACCGGGCCTTCCACTCAGCCCACGATCCAATTGAGTTGGCAGGCAGTCCCTTCAGCCAAGTACGGGCCGTCCCATCCAACATCATGGTGAAATATTTAGCACATGCGGCATCGCTGACCTCCAGTAGCTCCATGGCCATCTCGTAACTCTCAATCCACGCCTCTGGGGGTAAGTCTGCTGCGTAGTTGGGCACTTTACGCGGTCCTTTGAAGTCCTTAGGCAAACACTCATTACGTAGAGCCGGCACCAAGCATGGTACACCCGTGCTTCGAGAGGTCATGCCTGCCTCCACCGAGGTTGTCGGATAAACTGGAGATGGTTGATGAGTCGCGTGCTGAGCCGCCAGCTCAGCCTCCCGACATACTCTATCATGATCCATCAAGGCCTGAGTGTTACGGGGCAGTTCATTTACACGTGGCGGGTTACGACGCCGCTCGCTTCTTGACACCGCTGGGGAGTCCATGTGTCTACTATAACTCTGGCTTGGGCGAGGGGTTGAATGGATCCTCTCACGACTGTAAGAATAAGCCTCCTACTGAACCAATGCTATCTGAAGAAGCTCTCTAGCCCTCCGCGTTTCAACCGTGGCTGGAGACTCGCCTTCCACCAGGAGAGCCGCCAAGCGCGACGCCGTAGCGATCATGTTATCCAAAGGGTTAGAGTAATGATCCGACGGTGTCGGCACGTGTTGTGGTGGGATGTTATTTTGACGGGGTGGGTCAGCCGTGCGTGGTTGAGCCGGTGCTCCAATCCCAGGCGCGACCGCTGCCCAATTCACCCCCGATGGGTAACTGGTCCTTGCACCAGGTGTATTGAAGAGATTTCCTGCCTCGTAAACCGGAGGCAGACGGCTTCAGTGCCTTCTCCTCAAAACTTCATTTGATGCATTCTGATCCAACGAGAGCCAGAAGGAATCGACCTGGATTCTTTGCGCCTGACCTCCAAGGTGGTTCTTTCTGCAGTCAACCTCGCGTCCTCCACTGCCAGATCCTCCTTGGCTTGAGCTATCTCATCTCATAGCTTCGCGACTTCCGTGTTATGCTGAGCTTGATTTGCCGGGTTAACCTCTGCTGTCAATAATGTTGTCAAAGTGTCCAATAAACCGGACAGGACCTGAGCCGGCAGGCGCGCGGGGCCTCCTGCCCCAGCCACCATCGCCACTGGTGACCCGGAAACCATTGCCGCCGTAGTTGAAGAATTCTGCACTGACTGTGTACTGGCCATGAAAATCGCGACCCGGTTCGGTGGCTCATAGGGGTCCGGAATACTGTCGCCATCGGAACAGCCCCCAAGCCTGCCGTCCTATAGTTGACACAATGAAGTATTCTCACCCATGGACGACTCACCATCAGAATACATCTTCGTCTCATCGCCAAACACGGCCCTCAAATTATGCTCCATGGATAAATCCCACGAAGGCACGTTTCACGGCAGGCTGAACTCGGGCGGGTCTCGCACGCTGAGCCGTTTCGATGATGTCGGTGTAGATGTCCGGCTCAGGGCCTGGCTCGCTGATCTTGCCGATGAAGACGTGGATTCCGCCGAAGGGGACCCGATACCCGTACTCAATTGAGCCGGCCTCGGGACCCCAACCCGCATCTTCGATGTAGAGCTTGCCGCGACGACTCTTGGTCATCCGGCCCATAGTGTATCCCTTGATCCCTTTGAAGTTGCCCTTCAAGAACTCAAAACCACCATGCGCTGGCCCCACGGTGGGTGCCAACTGTTGTGGAATTGTCACGGCAGATGTCCTAGTGTGAGGACTTAGTCATGGAGCCATCACACTAGGTTAGCTTAAAGGGGTTAAACAAGACAAAGGACACAGGAGTTTATACTGGTTCGGCCCCTTGCGGTGAAGGTAAAGGCCTACTCCAGTTGAGGTGGTATGGCCAAACTGTTCTCTTTTGCGTTGGATGACAAATTTTCAATGGAAGTTTTTTTGGAGACCTCTAATGATGCTACTTTATTTCATCTACCAATTTTTGTTGAGGCGATGAATTGCAACTTCTGGAAGGTTGGTTGCTTGGCCTTCATTGTAAGACAACCATGTTTGATGTTCAGAGGTAGCCATGACCTAATAGCTCCTTCTCTGCCAAGAGGTTCTACTGTATGATGCACAAGTATCTGCCCCATTGATGAGCTTTACAAATGGGTATGGTAGAGCAGGTACACAATAAAGATCAAGGTTTTTGCATGTATCTTTGCGTTTGATCGTCCACCTAAATACTCGATACATGCTCCTTGGAAGACATTGGTGTTCTCCTCAGGATGAAAACCATTGTGTTACTTTTCATATTCGGGCTCATGAAAACAGGTACCATTTGTTCTTGTCTTGCAGCTTCACTCATAGGATCTTGACTTATACAGATGATGCATTAATGATGCTCTCAAGAGCAGTGAACACCCTCTCCTCTTTGAAGTGGTGTTCTTTGTAGCATGGAATATCCGGGTCCTTAGGCCAACTCCAACGCAGCACCAAATTTGGTCTGCTCCTATCCGTTTTGGTTGAGACGGAAAAAATTTCCTAGACGGCGGCGATGACTGATATAGGGTTTAGTTATTTTTTATGTTTTTAGTTTAAGTTTAATGTACGGTGACGAGTATGGCCGAGACTTTTGGACTTAATGTAATATATAAGTTAAATTTTATTTTTTATGTATTTTTTAGTTTTAAATATGTGGAATGTTTGAAATGCGTTGTGGCGGTTGGGCGCACCTACGGGTGCATAGATGCAAACAGACAATCGTGTCCGCCCGGCCGACCAAAGGGCATAAAGCGGACAAAAACTATGTCCATTTGGGTCGGCCGGTTGGAGTTGGCCTTAGAAATGGAAAGATATTCAAAAGGGAGAGGTCTACCTTTGCCACCTAGCACTGAACATTTGTACATGCCATTTCTCTTCTTACACATAAAGTTTTTTTAAAAGATCCAGCATGATGTTGGCTTATCATTGATTTTCAAGATAGAAGACGAGAAACAATGTTGATCAACTGATCGGTGGATGGTCAAGAAAAAGTAAAGAAGGTACAGTGAAAAGCATGACACTAGTCTAGGCTACACTTTCACGTGATATCCCCAAGGGGGCTCTGAATTTGGCGCATACCCATTAGCCTCCATTATTCAAGGTTTCTTCGAATTGCATCAATGATGTTACGAGTGGCTGGGATCTTGTTTCTGGATGTGCCCTTATTTCTCTCTTGCCGGATTTCCCAGCAAATCAACATGATTCTTTTTCTTGAATACGCATGAGTGTGCGTACTATATATATTGAAGAAGGAAATGGGGTGGAGAGCCCCTCTACATTTGGAAATTACATATTACATGAATACCAAATCCACCTATCCACTCTACCTAGCTATGAACCTCTAGTTCCTCTCGATTGCCCACCTCACTAGCTCGTCAAAGAAAGCGTCCACATGTCCCTTTAGGATACCCGCCTTTTGCCACGTTCTTCCCTCATTCTCTATCTTCTGTATGAGGTTTGGTAGTGAAGGCGCAACACCATCAAACACAATTGCGTTGCAGTGCTTTCATAGCTCCCACATGACCAAGATGAAATCACTTGCATGTCTTTCTACCCCAAGCTGGTTTCTTGCTTGTTGTTGCATCATACGACCAAGCTCAAGCCCCTAGGTGAAACCCACTCCTCCTTGTCGAGTGCGCGGCATATCACCGACTACACTTGCCTCACAAAAAATGCAATCAAGTAGGATGTGGTCAATGAGCTCTTCTTCTTGTGCGCAGAAGGGACATGTTTCTTGGGGATCCAACCCACAGCGTGTGAGCCTGTTGGAGGTCCAACACATGTTCTATAGTGCAAGCCATACGAAGAATCTACATTGCATCGGGGCCCTGGATTTCCATGCGAACTCCGTCGTTGGTAGGACCTCTGCCCCAGAACTTTGCCGCACATGCCGAATGCACCGAGAACTCATCGTTCAGTTCCCATGCCACAAGAAACGACGTCCGCTGCTCCCTTGTCCAGATGTACCACCGTCAGCTGCGTCCAAAGGCTGAGGTACTCTTGAAGTGGGCACTACAATAGGTCTGTGCCAATGTTTGATGCCCAGGCCCCGTCGGATATAGCCTGGTAGACCGTGTGTGTTCCTCTGGCCCTCAAGTCAACATAGTCGTCGGGCGCCACCTCTTGAACTCTGAATCGAACCATCCACCTATCTTCACAAAAAAGTGTTGATCTGCTGTTACCAATGATCGAATGTGCCACCGCTTGTACGATCTTCCTCGATTCGTCAGGCATTGTAATTTGGAACTCAACTCACGGTCTTGTCATGTTAGCCCGTTGCAGCCATGGCCATCGAGCATGCACTGCAATATTCAGCCATCGAAAGTTCGGTATTCCAAGACCTACTGACCATTTGGGCTAGCAGATAACTTCTCAAGACACCATACACTGCCCCCCAGTTGCACTTTCCTTCGCACACCACAAAAACCTCTGCAAATATTTGTCACAACGATGATAATTTTCTGAGGGATATCAAGCGCCATCATTGAGTGGATCGGAATAGCATAGAGTAGTGTTTGCACTAGGATCATTTGCTCGCTCTTGGGCATGTTCACTGCATACCATGACGGTAGGTAGCCGGCCAGTTGTCCCACAAGTCCGACCAGATGGGCTGTAGATTGCTTCCTGATGGTGAGGGATAGTCCCAGGTACTTGCATGGGTACGCGCCTATCACGCACCCAAGGATGTCACTCGTTCGCTGCATGGTTTCCGTAGTGCACCTGATCGAAAGTGCAGCACTCTTCGTGAGGTTGACTCGAAGGCCCGAAGCATCCCCAAAGAGTTGGAGAAGCATACCACAAGCTTGTAAAATCGTATCTTTTTGGCTTGATGAATATCATAACGTCGTCCGCGAACATGCGCAAACTTTGCTTGTTGAAAGCCTCTGTGGTTGTATACCGGTTGTCCCGGAATTCCATTCACCACGACTCTTGTGGAAGAAATAGCTAGGATCCCATAGATCCATATTAAGCCACCGTGTGCCAAAGCACAATTTTGTAAGAACCTCCACAAGGAACGACCACTGAACTATGTCAACCACTTTAGATATGTCCAACTTGAGCATAACTGTGGCCCCTTTTAGTGCATGGAGTCGACGGGCAGTGCATTGGACCAACATGAAATTATCGTGTATCGACCTCCCTTTGACAAAGGCACTATTGTGGTTTCCAGCTAGCCTAGGTAGCTCGATCACCAATCTGTTTGCTAGAGCTTTGTCGAAGATTTTTATCGCTCCATGTACAAGGCTCATGGGCCGAAAATCTTTCACGTCCACCACGCCATCCACCTTAGGTAGTAGGGTAACAATGGCGTTGTTGATTGCATGAATTCCACACATGTCACCTCGGTGGAACATGGCAAAAGCCCTCATGAGGTCCTCCTTAATTATGTGCCAGCACATGGTATAGAATCTCTCCGTGAATCCATCCGGCCCGGTGCTTTATCGGGGGGCATTGCCTTTACCACTTTCTCCGAGGTCTAGTCGCATGCTATGGATGTTTAAAAATAAAGTGTAGTAAAGCGAATGACATGGACTTTGGATCATCATTCATTCTGAACCAAAAGGGTCTTTGTAGAGAAAAATACCGAAGAGAAACTTTGGCACATTGGCGGGCTCATGCGTGCATGTAGGTCCAACTAGTGTTTGAGAATCAACGTTCTCATATAGGAATCTTCGTTCTAATTTCATTAGCCAACACGACTTCAGTTCATACGTGAAAATGTTAAAGACACCAACTCCCAATGGTGAAATTCCTCCTACAAGCACATCTATGCGTTGGCACTCAGCCAAGTAGTAGCGCTCGCACGTCACTCGGCTGCTCGGCTCACTTTGATGGCAATTTCTCCTTAGCGCGCACCATTTTTGGCTTATGATAATATAAGGCCATGCAGAAAGAAGGCTCACACCACAATAATGCACACCGTTTCCCCCTTGTTTTTTTGGCACAGGTACATAATTTAGGCTCCATTTGGTTCAACTTTGTGGCTCAACTTTAATGATGAAAAGCTAAAATCCCAACCAAAGGGGCCTGAGGTCATAGCAGATTCTAAAAAATAGGTACTTCATCATAGTGCATTTTTCATGGCTGGGCTTCCCAAATTGAACTAGCAGAAAGAGTGCCGGTGACCAAACCGTGACCCAGCTGGCCTTCTCAAACTGGCTGCGGACGTCTGGGCTGACTGACAACCTCAAATCCAGCCCAAATCTGGGATGGGTATGGGAAAGCCTGGGTGCGTTCACCAAGTTAGACTGGCCCGCCCTGGCCCTCGACCCCACATATATCCTCACTCGAGACGAACCTTAGAGCATAGTCAAAGCTCACTCCACTCCACTTCTCTCTGTCTCCTTCCCTTCTGATAGTAGATCCGACACCCGCAATGATGTGGAGGAGCTCTCCCTCTGCATCGCGCTACGCCAGTCGCAGCTGGACCGGGGTGGTAATGAAAGCTCTGGCTCCATGCCTCCTGCATCGCCTGATGCCGTACTGTGAGGACGACACATGATAGTCACATTCTATTCCAGGCGCTTCACGCCCCTCTTGATCCGTAGCCACCACACCCCTCTTCGCATTCTCTACCTGCTCTACACATAATCCCCGGCCACCATTGGCTCCTCGTGCCTGAGTCGACGTTGGCAAGGACACGGACGCCTGAATCCTAGATGCGGACCACATGCCATGAGAGGCAGCGGGCATGCGAGATGACCGTGGCGGGGAGGCATTGTCTGCCCGCCGCGCTAGCGTGCACGTCGGTGGATCTAGAGGACTGGCTCGTTGCGACGGTCCTCCGCTGCCCCCTCGCCTCGGCAGAGATCGACGCGCGGTGGCTCTGTCGCAGAAATTCCAAAGCCCTCAGGCTCACCATCGAGCAGTCAGAGCCCGAGGAGGCGGCAAAAGCGAACGCCATCTGACTAGCGAAGGTGTAGGTGCGTGCAGTCTGGAGGACGGCCAACGTCATCTCCTCACTCCGACGGCTCCAGCTCCACAGACTCTGCCCTTCTCGCCGTCGACGCCTACACAAAGGGGTAAATCTACATCGATGACCACAAGGGGAAGGGGCCGACGAGGAAATCGTGTTTTCTTCCGCCCTTGTCCATCTCTGTTTTTGTTGGAAATATGCCCTAGAGGCAATAATAAATTAGTTATTATCATATTTCCCTGTTCATGATAATTGTATATTATCCATGCTAGAATTGTATTGATCGGAAACTAAAATACATGTGTGGATACATAGACAACAACATGTCCCTAGTAAGCCTCTATTGGACCAGCTCATTGATCAAAGATGGCTATGGTTTCCTAGCCATGGACATGATTTGTCATTTGATAACGGGATCACATCATTAGGAGAATGATGTGATGGACAAGACCCAAACTATAAATGTAGCATATGATTGTGTCAAGTTTATTGCTATCATTTTTGCATGTCAAGTATATGTTCCTATGACCATGAGATCATGCAATGCACTGACACTGGAGGAATACCTTGTGTGTACCAAATGTCGCAACATAACTAGGTGACTATAAAGGTGGTCTACAGGTATCTCTGAGGGTGTCTGTTGAGCTGGCATGAATCAAGACTGGGATTTACCACTCCGTATGACAGAGAGGTATCTCTGGGCCCACTCGGTCATACAATATCATGATAAGCTTGCAAAGAAATGTGACTTAAGAGTTAGACATGGGATCTTGTATTATGGAATGAGTAAAGAGACTTGCCGGTAACGAGATTGAACTAGGTATGGAGATACCGATGATCGAATCTCACGCAAGTAACATACTGGTAGACAAAGGGAACTCCGTACGGGATTAGCCGAATCCTTGACATCGAGGTTCAACCGATAAGATCTTCGTAGGATATGTAGGAACCAATATAGGCATCCAGGTCCCGCTATTGGTTATTAACCGTAGAGGTGTCTCGGTCATGTCTGCATAGTTCTCAAACCCGTAGGGTCTACACACTTAACGTTTGGTGATGATATAAGTATAGTTGAGTCATTATGGTGGTTACCGAAGGTTGTTCAGAGCCCCGGATGAGATCCCAGACATGACAAGGAACTCCGGAATGGTCCGGAGGTGAAGATCGATATACTGGACGAAGGGAATCGGATCCGGAAGTGTTCCGGGGGTACCAGGTGTTGGCCAGTGTGATCGAAAGGGGTTTCGGGGGGGGGGGGGGCAAGTGTTGGGGGGCTCATGGGCCAAAGGGAGGGGGCACACCAGTCCACTAAGGGGTTGTGCACCCCTCCCACCCCATCTCACATAACCAGGAGGGTTGGTGCGCCCCTAGGGCTGCCTCCCCCTTGCTTGCGGGGCAAGGCACCTAGGGGGGCCACCCGAAACCGATCTAGGGTTGCCCTTGTTGCTGCCGCCCCTAGGGGAAACCCTAGGGCGCCTCCTCCTCCTCCTTTCCCCCTATATATAGAGATGTGGAGAGAGGGCAGCCGGACCCCATGAGCACATCTCCACGCCACAGAGCTTCCCTTCCTCTCCCTCGTAGTCCATCTTCTTCTCCGTAGTGCTTAGCGAAGCTCTGCTGAGATTTCTCTACCACCGCCGCCATCACGCCATCATGCTGCTGGAGGACTCGAGCTACCACTTCACCATCGCTCGCTGGATCGAGGAGGTGAAGCCATCGTCAAGCCGTACGTGTGTTGAACATGGAGGTGTCGTCCATTCGGCGCTAGATCAGGAGTTCGCAGGACGGATCATGATTGGATTGCGAAGATGTTCGACTACATCAACCGCGTTTCTTAATGCTTCCGCTTAGCATCTACAAGGGTATTTAGATGCAATCTCTCCTCTCGTAGATGTTCATCTCCTAGAATGATCTTCGTGAGCGTAGGAAATTTTTTGTTTCCCATGCAACGTTCCCCAATAGTTTTATCTGGTATTTTTAGTATGAATTAGTATTGTCCGGCTATGAACTATGAGATATTTTGGTGTATGATGACTATTTTCCGTCTTCTAGTACGTGAATTATATCCGTTTGTTGCTAAGTGTATTGATCTATGCAATTACTAGTATGTTGTTGATACGTCTCCGTCGTATCTACTTTTCCAAACACTTTTGCCCTTGTTTTGGACTCTAACTTGCATGATTTTAATGGAACTAACCCGGACTGATGTTGTTTTCAGTAGAATTACCATGGTGTTATTTATGTGCAGAAACAAAAGTTCTCGGAATGACCTGAAACTTCACGGAACATCTTTTTGGAAATAATAAAAAATCCCTGCAAAAGATGAAGACCAGGGGGCCCACCACCTATCCACCCCCTACCTCGTGGGCCCCCTGGAGCTCCTCCGACCTCAACTCCAACTATATATATTTGGTTTCGAGGAGAAAAAAATAGAGGAGAAGGATTCATCGCGTTTTACGATACGGAGCCGCCACCAAGCCCTAAAACCTCTCGGGAGGGCTGATCTGGAGTCCGTTCGGGGCTGCGGAGAGGGGAATCCGTCGCCATCGTCATCATCAACCATCCTCCATCACCAAATTCATGATGCTCACCGCCGTGCGTGAGTAATTCCATCGTAGGCTTGCTGGACGGTGATGGGTTGGATGAGATTTATCATGTAATCGAGTTAGTTTTGTTAGGGTTTGATCCCTAGTTTCCACTATGTTTTGAGATTGATGTTGCTATGACTTGCTATGCTTAATGCTTGTCACTAGGGCCCGAGTGCCATGATTTCAGATCTGAACCTATTATGCTTTCATCAATATATGAGAGTTCTTGATCCTATCTTGCAAGTCTATAGTCACTTATTATGTGTTATGATCCGTTAACCCCGAAGTGACAATAATCGGGATACTTACCGGTGACGACCGTAGTTTGAGGAGTTCATGTATTCACTATGTGTTAATGCTTTGGTCCGGTACTCTATTAAAAGGAGGCCTTAATATCCCCTAGCTTCCGCTAGGACCCCGCTGCCACGGGAGGGTAGGACAAAAGATGTCATGCAAGTTCTTTTCCATAAGCACGTATGACTATATTCGGAATTCATGCCTACATTACATTGATGAATTGGAGCTAGTTCTGTGTCACCCTAGGTTATGACTGTTACATAATGAACCGCATCCGGCATAATTCTCTATCACCGATCCATTGCCTACGAGCTTTCCATATATTGTTCTTCGCTTATTTACTTTTCCGTTGCTATTGTTATCATCACTACAAAACACCAAAAATATTACTTTTGCTATCGTTACCTTTTGCTACCGTTACCACTACTATCATATTACTTTGCTACTAAACACTTTGCTGCAGATACTAAGTTTCCAGGTGTGGTTGAATTGACAACTCAGCTGCTAATACTTGAGAATATTCTTTGGCTCCCCTTGTGTCGAATCAATAAATTTGGGTTGAATACTCTACCCTCGAAAACTGTTGCGATCCCCTATACTTGTGGGTTATCAAGATTATTTTCTGGCGCCGTTGCCGGGGAGCATAGCTCTATTCTTTGAGTCACTTGGGATTTATATCAGATTTATCCCTCAACTACGAGGGGAGGTAAGGAACTGCCATCTAGCTCTGCACTTGATTCACCTTCTGTTTTGAGTAAGCTTGCGACACCTAAACCTGCTTCTGCTATTCGTTCTGATATGTCGTATGTTATTGATGATGTCACTTCTGCTATGCATGATACTTATGATGAAACTACTTCTATGCTTGATACTACTGTGCCACTTGGTGAATTTCTTGATGAACAACTTGCTAGGGTTAGAGAGAATGAAATTATTGAAACTGATTATATTGAAGATAGTGATGATGAAGACTCTCCCCCTAATACTTATGAATTGCCTGTTGTTCCTGAGGGTTATGTTCTGGATGAAGAATCTGCTAGAGCTATTCTTGCTTGTAATAATAGAAGTGATCTTAAGAAATTATTAGCTAAATGGAAGCAGCAATCTCTTAATGCTAGAATGAAACCTGACCCTGCTTTTGCTACTTCACCTATCTGTGTTACTGATAAGGATTATGAATTCTCTGTTGATCCTGATATAATTACTTTGGTTGAATCTGATCCTTTTCATGGCTATGAATCTGAAACTGTTGTGGCACATCTTACTAAATTAAATGATATAGCCACCCTGTTCACTAATGATGAGAGAACTCGCTACTTTTATATCCTTAAAATATTTCCGTTCTCATTAAAGGGTGATGCTAAGATATGGTTTAATTCTCTTGATCCTGGTTGTGTGCGTAGTCCCCAGGATATGATTTATTACTTCTCTACTAAATATTTCCCTGCTCATAAGAAACAAGCTGCTTTAAGGGATATATATATATATATATATATATATATATATATAATTTTGTGCAAATTGAAGAAGAGAGTCTCACACAAGCTTGGGGGAGGCTTCTCCAATTACTTAATGCTTTGCCTGATCATCCTCCTAAGAAAAATGAAATACTTCATATCTTTTATAATGGAGTAACCGATGCTTCCAGAGATTACCTGGATAGTTGTGCTGGTTCTGTTTTCAGGGAAAGAACACCGGATGAAGCTGAAATTCTATTGAATAATATGATG
Source organism: Triticum aestivum (assembly GCF_018294505.1). Lineage (NCBI taxonomy): Eukaryota > Viridiplantae > Streptophyta > Magnoliopsida > Poales > Poaceae > Triticum > Triticum aestivum. Next base: position 168,029,156 of record NC_057797.1, on the reverse strand, counting down.
AAAAATGAAAATAATTGGACACTTCCTGAGCCTATTCCTAAACCAACCCCGAAGAAGAGAGGTGTTCTATTTCTCAGCCCTGAAGATATGCAAGAGGCAAAGAAATCTATGAAAGAAAAAGGTATCAAAGCTGAAGATGTTAAGAATTTACCTCCTATTGAAGAAATACACGGTCTTAATTTACCACCTGTTGAAGAAACATATGATCTTAATCCTTCACCTATTGAAGAAACTCATGATCTTGATAACCCGACACAGGTAGTAAAGGTAAATTCTCTCTATAGATATGATAAAGCTGAAATCCCATTTACTAAATTTGCTAGCCCATGCTTAGATGAGTTTGATAAATTTATGGCTAAGCAAGAAGACTTTAATGCTTATTTTGGTAGACAATTGAAATACAATTCAAATATGCTTGAACACTTGGATGATTATATGGCTAATGTTAAAGGTGAACTTAAACTTATTAGTAAACATGCTTCTATGGTTACCACTCAAGTAGAACAAGTACTTAAAGCTCAAAATGATTTGCTTAATGAATTGAATAGTAAGAATAATGATTATGCTATTAGAGTGGCTACTAGAACTGGTAGAATGACTCAGGAACCTTTGTATCCTGAAGGCCACCCTAAGAGAATTGAGCAAGATTCTCAGAGAAATAATATAGATGCACCTAGTCCTTCTAAAAGGAAGAAAAAGAAAAATGATAGGACTTTGCATGCTTCTAGTGAACCTATTGCTGAAACACCTGAGAATCCAAATGATATTTCTATTTCTGATGCTGAAACACAATCTGGTAATGAACCTGAAACTAGTGATAATGTTAATAAAAATGTTCATGATGATGCTCAACCTAGTAATGATAATGATGTAGAAATTGAACCTGTTGTTGATCTTGATAACACATAATCAAAGAATCAACATTATGATAAGAAAGACTTTGTTGCTAGGAAACACGGAAAGGAAAGAGAGCCTTGGGTTCAGAAACTCATGCCTTTTCCTCCCAAACCATCCAAGAAAAAGGATGATGAGGATTTTGAGCGCTTTGCTGAAATGATTAGACCTATCTTTTTGCGTATGCGGTTAACTGATATGCTCAAAATGAATCCTTATGCTAAGTACATGAAAGAAATTGTTACTAATAAAAGAAAGATACCGAAAGCTGAAATTTCCACCATGCTTGCTAATTATACTTTTAAGGGTGTAATACCAAAGAAACTTGGAGATCCAGGAGTACCCACTATACCATGCTCTATTAAAAGAAACTATGTTAAAACTGCTTTATGTGATCTTGGAGGCGGTGTTAGTGTTATGCCTCTCTCTTTATATCGTAGACTTGATTTGAATAAGTTGACACCTACTGAAATATCTTTGCAAATGGCTGATAAATCAACTGCTATACCTGTCGGTATTTGTGAGGATGTGCATGTTGTAGTTGCAAACGTTACTATTTAATGGACTTTGTTATTCTTGATATTCCCGAGGACGATAGTTGTCTATTATTCTTGGAAGACCCCTTTTGAATATTGCAGGGGCTGTTATTGATTGCACTAAAGGCAATGTCACTTTTCATGTTAATGGTAATGAGCATACGGTACACTTTCTGAGGAAACAACCTCAAGTTCATAGTATCAACTCTATTGGAAAAATTCCATCGATTATATTTGGAGGTTTTGAATTTCCTCTTCCTACTGTTAAGAAGAAATATGATATTCTTATTATTGGGGATGTGCATATCCCCGTTGAGGCAACATAGTGTTATTCGAAATTTCTCCGGTTCCATGTTATTCGGAAGGAGTTTGTTAACGAGACTTGATCAACCTTGTTAGTGGATTCCTTTTGATGAGCATGAGATGGATGAAACTAGAAGGCACAACCTTTTGTACCCCACTTTTGCTTTCTGTTATTTATATTAAATAAAATAAAATAGTACTTTCTGTCTGTTATCTGAATTATCCGTACAACATAAAAATACCCCGAAAATAAAAGTTCTCCAAATGCCCTGAAATTTAAATATGATTTTTTCTGGAATATTTGAGAATATTTGGCACTGAGAACACAGCAGGAGGAGCTGGCACCTGGCCACGAGGGTCAGGGGCGCGCCCTACCCCTGGGCACGCCCCCTGCCTCGTGGGCCCACGGTGGCCCTCCTCCACTTATCCTTGCACCCACACACTCCTTCCTCCCACAAACACGAATATCCAGCTCAAACCTGAGTCCAAGCTCATTTTGCTGCCATTTTCGATCTCCTTGCTCAAAGCACCTCTCACAAAACTGCTTGGGGAGATTATTCCTTGGTATGTGACTCCTCCATTGGTCCAACTAGTTTTTGTTCTAGTGCTTTATTCGTTGCAAATTTGTGCTGCCTAGGTGACCATGTTCTTGAGCTTTCATGTCAAATTTATATGGTCAAAAGTAGTTCTAATGCATGATATAGGCTCTAGGCACTTGTAGGAGTTGTTGCTATCAATTTTGTTGAGCTTGGTTCACTTTTGTTTGAAGTTACTAAAAATTTCAGAAAATTTTCAGAGGAAGAAATATGCTTAGGAAAATGTACCAAGGTGGTTCTTCAAGGAAGCAAGGACCTAGGCTTGCAATGTGTGATGCTGATGAAGAACCACCAAGAGACGCTCCAGTGCGTCCTTGTGAATGGCCTTCGGAAAACTTTATGGATCGAGCAGGAATTAAGGAAGAATTTAACGCATATTTGCGTAAAGCTGATCTTGTGAGCTTCGAGGAAGAAAAGTGCAGCCAGTATCACTATCTCACTAGTTCCTTTGTGAGGAGGTTTGAATTTTCATCTTCACGTAATTCTGCAACTGTCCTATTTGATCTTTATGAAAATTCTTACACTATGGACTTAGAGGATTTTACCACTGCTTGCAAACTTCCACAATGGGGTAGTGTTAGGGAACCTCGCAAATCTGAATTTAGAGATTTTCTTGCTAGTATAACTGTGGGGGAATTTAGAGATATAACACAAGCTACCATAGGGAGCATTCACTTTCCTGCTATACATTATTTTTCTCTCTTCATAGGTAGATGCATTAATGGTAAAGATGAGGCATGTCACATGTGTGTCCCTGACCTCAGTATTCTTAGGAGTGCCGTGTTAAGGGACAAATCCTATAATTTGGGAGCCATTGTTGCACATAGGTTGCATAATAATAGATTTAATGGAGATTTATTCGGTGGAATTTATGCAACCCGCTTAGCTGATTTTATTGGTGTAACCATACGTGAGGATGATATTGAATTGCCTCCCGCTTACCTAGATTTTAATGCTATGATTCACCACCAGTTTGTTGAGAGGAGTGAATCACCTCTCCAGTATCGACTAATTTTTGACAGACGGCGTGCTGTCCGTATTACTCTCCCTGCTCCTGCCTTCTTTGATTATCAGGTAAAAGGAAGATATGTTATTACCAGAGAGGAGGCAGATGAGTACGAGAGGAGGGCGGAGGCCGCTCGTCATCACGCTGCAGCTCAAGAGGCGATAGCCACTGCATCTCAGTACGACCCCAACTATTATTATGGATATCCGCCAGGCTAGCCGTGGCCATAGACCAACTTAGGCCAAAAGACTAAGCTTGGGGGAGTACGTATTTCTCACCGACATTACATTTATGTTCACACACTCATTACTAGATGTCGGTGCTCATACTTTTTCATTGTATCATTCATGCTAGTTTAATTTCCTTTTTATGTTTTCTTCTTGTGTGTTTAATAAACCTTAAGAAAAACAAAAAAATTAGTTGTAGCTTTTAATTAGTCTACTTTCCATGCTTGTAGTAGTAATTAAAAAGAAAAACCCAAGAAGATTTCCTGTTATTCTTTTGCTTGTTGGGAGCTTTCCCGTGTAAATAGTTTTATTTCTTTTCTTTTCTTTGGGGGTCGATAGGAGAAGACCATGATTAAATTGTTGAAGTGGCTTTTATATGCACAATTGTTGATCTGACAAAAGAGCCCATATTGCCTTGTCTTCTCCTGTTTATTGAATGCTTGCAGATTCTAGCTTAGTCCAATGCACGCGCACTATTATTATTATTCACATCATTCGGTCATGCAAATGAAAGGCAATTATGACGATATATGATGGACCGACTGAGATGAGAAAAGCTGGTATGAACTCGACCTCTCTTGTTTTCGTAAATATGATTAGTTCATCATTCCTGATTCAGCCCATTATGAATAAACATGTTTGCCATGACAACTAGAGATCATAATTTCTTGTGCCATGCTTGATTAGCTAGGAGCTTATAATGGTTTACCTTGCGTGCCAACATGCTATTAAAATGGTTGTGATGTGGTATGATAGGGTGGTATCCTCCTCTGAATGATTTAAGTGACTTGACTTGGCGCATGTTCACGCATGTAGTTGAAACAAAATCAACATAGCCTTCACGATATTTATGTTCATGGTGGATTATATCCTACTCATGCTTGCATTCGGTGTTGATTAATTTTAATGCATGTTCATGACTGTTGTCGCTCTCTAGCTGGTCGCTTCCCAGTCTTTTGCTAGCCTTCACCTGTACTAAGCGGGAATACTGCTTGTGCATCCAACTCCATAAACCCCAAAGTTATTCCATATGAGTCCACCATACCTACCTATATACGGTATCTACCTGTCGTTCCAAATAAATTTGTATGTGCCAAACTCTAAACCCTTAAATAAATATCCTGTTTTGTATACTCGAATAGCTCATGTATCAACTAGGGTTGTCTGTATCTTCCATGTTATGCGGGTTATTCTCAAGAGGAGTGGACTTCCCTCCTCACTCACGAGAAAAGGGCTGGTCACCGGGATGCCCAGTCCCATGCTTTATGCAAATCAAATCAAAATAATTGCAAACAAAACTCCCCCTGGGACTCTTGTTAGTTGGAGGCACTCGTTGTTTCGAGCAAGCCATGGATTGATGCTTGTTGGTGGAGGGGGAGTATAAACTTTACCATTCTGTTTGGGAATCGCCTATAATGTGTGTAGCATGGAACATATCGCCATCTCTTGGTTGTTATGTTGGCAATGAAAGTATACCGCTCAAAATATTATTCACCTCTATTTCAAAACCGAGCTCTGGCACCTCTACAAATCCCTGCTTCCCTCTGCGAAGGGCCTATCTATTTACTTTTATGTTGAGTCATCATCCTCTTATTAAAAAGCACCAATTGGAGAGCACCGCTGTCATTTGCATTCATTACTGTTAGTTTACATTGAGTATGACTTGACTGGATCTCTTTTACCATGAATTACAATGTCTAGTCAGTCCTTGATCTTTAAAGGTGCTCTGCATTTATGTTTTGCGGTCTCAGAAAGGGCTAGCGAGATACCATCTTGTTATATCATATTATGATTGTTTTGAGAAAGTGTTGTCATCCGAGATTTATTATTATTGCTTGCTAGTTGATTATGCCATTGATATGAGTAAACATGAGACCTATGCGTTATTGTGAATATGGTTACTTCATAATCTTTGCTGAAAACATGAAAGCTGGCTTTACATATTCACAACAACAAGAGCAAACAGAGTTTGTAAAAGTTTTTCTTTATCACTTTCAGTTTGTCAACTGAATTGCTTGAGGACAAGCAAAGGTTTAAGCTTGGGGGAGTTGATACGTCTCCGCTGTATCTGCTTTTCCAAACACGTTTGCCCTTGTTTTGGACTCTAACTTGCATGATTTGAATGGAACTAATCCGGACTGACCCTGTTTTCAGCAGAATTACCATGGTGTTATTTATGTGCAGAAACAAAAGTTCTCGGAACGACCTGAAACTTCACGGAACATCTTTTTGGAAATAATAAAAAATCCTTGCAAAATATGAAGACCAGGGGGCCCACCACCTGCCCACGAGGGTGGGGGCGCGCCCCCCTACCTCGTGGGCCCCCTGGAGCTCCTCCGACCTCAACTCCAACTCTATATATTTGGTTTCGGGGAGAAAAAAATAGAGGAGAAGAATTCATCGCATTTTACGATACGGAGCCGCCGCCAAGCCCTAAAACCTCCCGGGAGGGCTGATCTGGAGTCCGTTCGGGGCTGCGGAGAGGGGAATCCGTCGCCATTGTCATCATCAACCATCCTCCATCACCAATTTCATGATACTCACCGCCATGCGTGAGTAATTCCATCGTAGGCTTGCTGGACGGTGATGGGTTGGATGAGATTTATCATGTAATCGAGTTAGTTTTGTTAGGGTTTGATCCCTAGTTTCCACTATGTTCTGAGATTGATGTTGCTATGACTCGCTATGCTTAATGCTTGTCACTAGGGCCCGAGTGCCATGATTTCAGATCTGAACCTATTATGTTTTCATCAATATATGAGAGTTCTTGATCCTATCTTGCAAGTCTATAGTCACTTATTATGTGTTATGATCCGTTAACCCCGAAGTGACAATAATCGGGATACTTACCGGTGATGACCGTAGTTTGAGGAGTTCATGTATTCACTATGTGTTAATGCTTTGGTCCGGTACTCTATTAAAAGTAGGCCTTAATATCCCTTATTTTCCGCTAGGACCCCACTACCACGGGAGGGTAGGACAAAAGATGTCATGCAAGTTCTTTTCCATAAGCACATATGACTATATTCGGATTACATGCCTACATTACATTGATGAATTAGAGCTAGTTCTGTGTCACCCTAGGTTATGACTGTTACATGATGAACCGCATCCGGCATAATTCTCTATCACCGATCCATTGCCTACGAGCTTTCCATATATTGTTCTTCGCTTATTTACTTTTCCGTTGCTATTGTTATCGTCACTACAAAACACCAAAAATATTATTTTTGCTATCGTTACCTTTTGCTACCGTTACCACTACTATCATATTACTTTGCTACTAAACACTTTGCTGCAGATACTAAAGTTTCCAGGTGTGGTTGAATTGACAACTCAGCTGCTAATACTTGAGAATATTCTTTGGCTCCCCTTGTGTTGAATCAATAAATTTGGGTTGAATACTCTACCCTCGAAAACTGTTGCGATCCCCTATACTTGTGGGTTATCAGTTGTATGGTCGCATAATTTCGAGGGATCAGATATCATGAGGATAGCTGCGAAGGCAGCAAAATGAGGGGTGACTAATTACTGTCCGCGAAAAAGTTCCATGGTGGCTGTGGTATCGGCGGGCATAGGTGTAAAATTTATGCTGTGGGCTAAGGCACGCACCGGCGGATAATATAGCGAGTAGTACTCCTTGCATTTCATAGCCGAGGTGGCCCTCCTCTGAGCGGCTTTGTAACAATGCTTGTAGAAACTCTTTTCTCCCTCTAGTAATACAAAGTCATGTGTTCTTGAAAAAAAAACTGTCTACGGGTGCGTTCAGACGCGCCCGCGAATATTTGAGGGGTCAAATTAGCTAGGTGTGACTACAAACACTCTAACAACAACTTCCACATAAACGCGGACAAGCTTTTCCTGAAAATTACCCGCCTACCACTTCATGCTTGGGGATGGCGGGCAATCAAACTAGTGGCGGCTGATGGTGGCGGCGATTTTCGACGATTCCTATCATCTTGTTGATGGTTTTACTTTAGCTAGGTTCGAACATTGTAATAGAGACGCGGATAAAGTTTCTCGCGAGCTTGCTAGATTGGCTAGATTTTCTTTGATGTTAGATTGGCTTGAGAAACCTTCAATTGAAATTGTAACTATCCTCATACATGATTTAGCTGTTACTTTCCATAAATAAAGTCTTGGATGTATTGTTTTTATGAAAAAAAACTACCGGCGGTTGATTCCCTCCCCAATTAATTTGCTCGCCCTAGTTTGGTAGGGCAGTCCTAGGCACAAACCAAATGGCTTCTAAGAGCAACTCCAATACGTCGATGCAAACATACATGGTTTTTGTTTGCTTTCTGTCCTTTTGGGTTGGCATTCTGAGCGACGTCTGCACCTTTTCGCGTTTGGATGGTCTGTGGGCCTAATAGGCTGACACATTTTCGTGTGCACAGTCATTTTTTTACAACTTGCTTTGCATACATATCAAAAATTTCCCAAAGTTTGTATAATTCACATCCAAGTAAAATATCATAGTTATTACAACTTATAAAAATCTCATAGTTTACAAATCAAATAAAATTTAATTTGTCACAAATACATTGCAAAGAAAAAGAGCCGACACATCTATTGGTTGCCAAGATGAGCCCACATATGCTCAACCAAATCATTCTGGAGTTTAATGTGAGGTGCCCAACTACACATTTCGTGATGAAATTGGGTGAACTGTGCAAATGTTGATGCTTCTCTATGTCCAGGCACAACATTTTCACCCTGATATTGAAACCGTTGGTCCATGATTTCATCCACACGCTTATCCTCTATGATCATATCGTGCATGGTCAGACAAGCAGTCATCACCTCCCACAACTTCTCGGTGCTTCAAGTTCTAATAGGATACTGAACGACGCCCCACCGAGATTGAAGAACACCAAAATCATGCTCCACATTCTTCCTAGCACTCTTGTGCTTGGGCAAATCTCTGCCTCTTCTTTCCTATCGGGTTGGGGATTGTCTTCACAAAAGTAGTCCACTGAGGATAAATACCATCAGCTAGGTAGTTTCCTTTGTTGTAGTGGTAGCCATTTATCTCAATATTGACATCTGGGCAGTTGCCTTCTGCAAGCCTTCCAAACATCAGAAAACGCCGAAGCACGTTGGTGTCATTGTGAGAGTCGGTCATGCCAAAAATGTGCCAAATCCAAAGATCTTGTGAAGCAACGACCTCAAGTATGACAGTGTAAGCTTTCAAATGTCCCCTATACTGCCCCTGCCAAGCAGATGGACAGTTATTCCACTTCAGTGCATACAATCTGTACTACCAAGCATCTTCGGAAAGCCCTTATTTGTGTTAATCACCAACAATAGGGTTGTATCTATAGCAGTTGGCTCTCTCAGGTACTCCAGCCAAACACTGCCACCCAGTGGCGGAGCTTGAAAGAAATCTCAGGAGGGGTGAAGCTACCAAAGAAAAAACTCAAATCTTATGATTATATAGTTAGATTTTGTAGAATATTGAGAAACTTAGAATGATTATATTGATCTTGTACATATTAGTTTATGAAATATATGTTTTATGTTAAGTACATAAAGAAGCTACTTATACGAAAATACTATTTTTTGCGAGAAACACCAGAATACTACTTAACCATGAATTATTGTGTTAATCACTACAGACCAGCTCTTAGTCTCTTTGCTCTTCCAAATTACATAGGAACATCATCGTAGCTGTTCTTCTCTATGATGTATGTATGCAGTCAAGATATTGCCTAGACATCGTCTTTAATCATTTTGTCCTAATAATTTGCAATCCTTCGGATCAGTACTTCATTTGCTAGCGTTTGTTGTCATTGTTTGTTCATGAATTTGATGTTCAAATTTGGGCTTTGCTATGGTTCAATATGCCACCGACTGGCGGGCCATGGAAAGGACAAGGGCGGTCGTCGCTCGCGTCCGCGCCGACGTAAATCTCATTCAAAATTAGGCCTGAAATGGTCGCGGACGGATAAAAAACAAACGCTCATCCGTTTATGTCGACGCGTTGGGCCGCGGTTTGTATGGGTTTCCATCCAAACAGATGTTTGTGGTTGTGGAGAATACGTGGGCGCGTTGGAGTTGCTGTGAGTCGGCCCGGTGCCTTGACAATACATCGTGGAACACCGGCATCCGCCGTGGTGCGAGATCTGCGCTTGTTCGCTGACTGAGGAGCAAGAGTATGGTGTATGCCTCCTTGTCCTGCGCCCGCTTCTGCAGTTGCTGCGCCCCCGGGGACCGACCCGGCGTTGTGTCGATTGGACGTGCGTGGCAGGAGATCGACATCTTCAGACTTCATGCGTGTCCGTGCGTGTGAACGGGAAGCCATGAGGCGCCGCCGGCCCGCGGGGCTATACAGTGGACCGCACGCCCCCAGGCTACAGAGTAGGCGAGCAGCACAGTGCTGGATCGGACCTACCAAAAAAATTGGCTGGAGTCTAGCACCAACAGCACTACAGCCGCGCCATGCTTCAGAAACGAAGCAACCGGAGGTCTGATGATTTTCTACCATGAACAAAAGAACAGGCTAACCAAATCTGTCTGAGCGTATAAACATCAAGGCACGTGCAGAAAGTTCAGTTCTTGCTGCAGCACTATACCGGAGTAACTTTCACTCACCGCCCTCTACAGTTCCGATCCGAGTTAAATTCCAGTACTAGTATATTCCCAATCCGCCTCATTAAACACGAGGGAACCAGCCAGCCAGCCCGCCGCCGCCGACTGCCCGATACTCGCTGCACAGCGGACAGGATAGCGAGATAAGATGATGGGCACATCTGCTACCTACGCGCATGGACCAGCCGCGGTGCCGTCTGCTTTATTATCTCCGAGGGCGTGGTTGATCCGGATGCATGTGTATCATGTGTCCGATGCGGGGATCGACCGGCTCTATCCTCCGATACGGCCACTCGCATGTTCTAAGAATCATCATCAGTGAATGTGTCTTGGAATGTCAGTTAAGATGCGATATTGGGAGATGCGCACATATTTGGAGAAAAAGGATCAAATGTGATTGATGCGTGGCCAAGTTTTTCCCCAGAAAAAGTAATCAAGCACAAGTACGACCTCTTAACCTAAGAGCATCTCCAACGGGTCCTTATTGAACCTTGGACCGTAGAACAATAGTTCTACGGTAATATATTACTACTTCGTCCCATAATATAAATACGTTTTTGAAGCTAAAACAGTTTGAAAAATGTTCTTATATTATGTGACGGAGAAAGTAATAATCAAAAAAGTATATATATATATACATATATATATATATATATATATATATATATATATATTATATATATATATATATATATATATATATATATATATATATGTATATAACATCTATCATTATATGGCTTTGAGCCAATGCCCTCTCTATCAAATATGAAAATAAATTACAGGTTACTTTCTAATCAACACTGGAACTTACCAGCCCTAGAAGCTTTGGCTTGTAAGGCTGCTGCCTTAGTACCTTCCTGAAGATAATAGTTCCTGCCTATAATATGTGAAGCAGCTTTCGTGAAGATTTTATCATTAGGGACAGACCAAATGCCCCCAACAACCCATAAGCAGGATATATAAAGCAATCTCTTTGGGTAGCAATGAGGAATTGATGCAGATCTCATCATAACAAGATATACCCCCTTTTTTGTGGAATAATGTGGTTCCAGCAGCTACTAGCAAATGAGCAGTTCCAAAACACGTGCATTAATGTTTCCTCGGCCTTGTCATTGCATAGCACACAGTTGTAGTCTTCCAGATACATGAATTTTCTCTTTAATAAGTTCCTGGTATTGACCCTGTCATATAGAAGTAACTAGAAAAAAAAATCTTGTGTCGAAGTTGAGCTAAGCATTTCCAAAGTTGTTTAAGGAATTGATGAGAATGGTTGGGGCCTTGCAGAACTTTATACATCTTCATCGAGGAATAGTTGCTTTTCTGCCACGTGTATCTCCAAATATCTTTGGATATTTGATTGGTTCCCTGCTGGACCATAGGGCTGAGCAATAAAAATTGTTGGTGAGCTTGGGTGGAAAGAGGACGGTTAAACAGATCTTCCAATTGATCTAAGGCTCGTACTTGTTGGAGAGAGATATCAGTGATGATGCTGAATAAGTGTAATTCAGGGAAATGTTGTTGGAGCTTATGATCACACCAAGTGTCAGTCCAAAAGTTAATAGATTGGCCATCTCCAGGGACACAAATAACATGTTGTTTATAGATGGGACAGAGCTTCAGAAATCTTTCCAATAGAATCAGCCCACGGGTTTAGGGCTAGGTACACAGTTGGTATAGTAAGACTCCCAAATGACTTTGACCCAAGGTATGTCTTGTGTGTTCAAAAATTTGTGTAAATATTTCATCAGCAGTGTTTGGTTGTGTGTAGCAACATCATGGACTCCGAGTCCTCCATGTGACTTGGGCATACAAACCTTTTCCCAGGATATAAGAGCCATCCCCTTTTCCTCAGCACCATACTTTCTCGAGAAGAAGTGTTTCAAATAAAGATTGATCTGGTGGATTACAGCCTTAGGGATAGAGACGGAGCACATCAAGAAAATGGGCAAGCTAGAGAAGATTGATTTAAGGAGGGTAAGCTTGTCTCCAGGGGAGAGGAGTGGTTCACAACCAGTAAGCCTAGATGCAATCCTTTTGAGTAATGGGACAAAATCCTCAATTTTGGGTTTATGGATACTCGAAGGGATGTCCAAATAGGGAAGTGGTAGATGGCCAATGCTGCATCCCAGAAGAGTGGATATATTATGCATGAGCTAATCAGGGGTGTTTATGGAGACAATAGTTGATTTGGCATAGTTGACCTTTAGACCAGTGTGTGCTGCAAAATGAAGCAGAAGATTTTTGATATATTGAATTTGTGTGAGATCAGCAGGAAGAACCAGAAGGGTATCATCTACATATCAAATTACAGGGAATTCTAGGCAAGTGGAGTGAATGATAGGTATATGAATGAGTTGTTTATCCTTGGCCTCATTAAGCATGGCTTGGAGCAGGTCTGTAGTAAGAACAAATATCAGAGGTGATAGAGGTTCACCTTGTCTCACCCCACTTTTTTAGAGGATTTGTTTCCGTGGGACACCATTCAACGGGATAGAAAGAGTATCCAATGCTATAAATGAGCTTGATCCAATTGATACACCTATCTTCAAACCCTCTTACTGCTAAAATCTCCAATATTGTGTCATCATTGAGCCTATCAAATGCCTTTTCAAACTCTAGCCTGAGGAGCACAATGGCATTGATGAAGAAACTCATAAGACCAAGCAAGGCAATCTTGAATGCATCTATTGTTCAAAAAACCATACTGGTTGTTGTGAATCATGTTGAAAATATGTTTCTGAAGCATATTACCCAAGAGCTTTGTGATGATCTTAGTTGTACAATTGAGAAAAGATATGGGCCTGGAATCATTAGGAGCCACTGCAACATCTCTTTTTGGGGTGAGAGTAATGAAGGAGTAGTTGATACTCTGTAGGTTTACCTTACCCTCGTAGAAATCTTCTACAAGATTGTAAAAATCAGGTGCAATTATGTCCCAACAGGCTTTAAGAAAGGCAACATTTAAACCATCTAGGCCAGGAGATTTTTCTGCTAGTAAGTTTTTAACAACCTCATCAATCTCCTCGTGAGTAAAAGGCATCTCTAATTCCTGGAGGTTATCATTAGAGTGGAGCAGAGTGTCGAGTAGCAGTGGGTTTTCAGTAGGAGTGGATTGACAAAGTCTTGCATGGAAAGCTCTATACAAGATAGCAACTTTTGCTTAGTGTTCATTGACTTCAATACCTTCTTCATTAGCCAACATTGCTATATGATTGTTTCTGTGTTTGATAGTGGCATTTGCCTTAAAAAATAGTGTTGGCCTCTCCAAATTTAATGGATATGATAGTAGCTCTCTCTTTCCAATAAGTTTTTTGAAAATGGAGAGTATTTGTCAAGTTTACTTTAACGATGTCTCTAACACCCTTTTCTTCAGGACTGAGTTGCATATATTCCTCCAAAGTATCACAGAGCAGAATGACAACATTAGTGTTTGATATGATTTTATTAAGATCAGATAAATCCTTGCTCTAATTTTCACTCCCTTCCTAAACCTTTTGAATTTAGTTGTAATAAGTTTGCCACTGTTAGCTTCTCCTGTTGGTTGCTCCCAAATTTGTTTGACCACCTGTTTGAAATCTTGGTGTTCCAGCCAGAAATTTTCAAATCTAAAGATCCTTGATTTGGGTATGGAAGTTCCAGTTTTGAGAACACATGGGACATGATCAGATGTGGTTATGGACAAAGGAGTTGCCAAGGTATTAGGGAAAGACAAAGTTCGGGATTCAGAGGATAAGATCCAATCTAGTTTCTCCAGCTGAGGAGCTTCCTGCATATTAGACCAAGTAAAGTTCCTTCCCTTGTCACGGATCTCGACTAATGCAAGTTTGCTAATGGCCTCATTAAATAGAAGCATGTATTGAATATTATCCCCCTTTTTGTTTCTGTTGTCAGGGTATCTGATATAATTAAAGTCCCCAAGAGTAACCAGTTGGTATCATCATCAATCTGAATGTTCTGAAGCCAGTTGAGAACTATAATTCTTCTATCTGCTTGGTAGGGACCATAAATATTTGTATGGATCCACTGTTCACTATTGAGTTTGGAAGTGAACTCAATAGTGAGAGAGAAATCATTTTTCTAGAGTGTTCCTCCTGTAAAGAGTTGGTCATTCCAAACTGTTAAAAGGCCTCCTGATGCCCCAACAGAGGGGAGGAAATCAAACTTATTAAATTTCCTAGGACATAAATTTCCGAGACAAGAGTTGTTAAAATGTTCTCTTTTGGTTTCCTGGATGGTAATGATGTGCTACTTATGAGCTGCGTTCGGATTTCCTCAAACAGGAGAGGATGAAGCAGTACAATAGAGATAAGTATTTCATTCTGTTAAGAACCAAGGTTATCAATCCAGTAGGAGAACCACACAGAACCTCGTTAGCAACACATGCACATACAAAAGCAAATACTTGCACCCAACGCGAACAAGGGGGTTATCAATCCCCTCGGCGGTTACTTGCAAGTATCAAATCTTGTAGTGGTAGATAGATAAATAAATTGCAAAACAAAATAAAAAATTAAAATTGCAGCAAGGTAGTTTGTGTTTTTATATATGATAAAAGTAGACCCTGAGGCCATAGTTTTCACTAGAGGCTTCTCTCTGGAGCACATAACATACAATCGGTGAACAAATTACTATTGGGCAATTGATAGAAAACGCATAGTTATGACGATATTCAAGGCAATGATCATGTATATAGGCATCACGCCTGAGACAAGTAGACCAACTCCTGCCTGCATCTACTACTATTACTCTACCCATCGATCGCTATCCATCATGCATCTAGGGTATTAAGTATAAAACAGAGTAACGCCTTAAGCAAGATGACATGACGTAGATAGAGTAAACTCAACTAATATGAATAAACCCCCATCGTTTTATGCTTAATGGCAACAATACAAATACATGTCTTGTCCCTTTTTGTCACTAGGATAGAGCACGACAAGATTGAACCCATCACGAAGCACCTCTCACATTGCAAGACAAATCAATCTAGTTGGCCAAACCAAATGGATAGATAGAGAGAAATACAAAACTATAACAATCATGCATAAAAGAGTCCAGAAAAGACTCAGTTAATATTCATGAATATTCAGATCACAAACCCACAATTCATCGGATCCCAACAAACACACCGCAAAAGAAGATTACATCGGATAGAACTCCAAGAAGATCGAGGAGCACATGGTATCCCAACAAACACTTGTAACACCTTTCCTCTTATAAATGAGGAGCACATGGTATTGAAGATCAAAGAGAAAAGAGAAGCCATCTAGCTACTAGCTATGGACCCGTAGGTCTGTGGTGAATGATATGTCTCCAATGTATCTATAATTTATGAAGTATTCATGCCAATATATTATCATTCTTGGATGTTTTACGATCATTTATAGCAACTTTACATCATTTTTTGGGACTAATCTATTGACCACGTGCCCAGTGCCAGTTGTTGTTTTTTTGCTTGTTTTTTACATCGCAGAAAATCAATATCAAACGGAGTCCAAACACTGTTGTCGGTGTCAAAACCGGCGGATCTTGGGTAGGGGGTCCCGAACTGCGCGTCTAAGGCGGATGGTAACAGGAGGCAGGGGACACGATGTTTTACCCAGGTTCGGGCCCTCTTGATGGAGGTAAAACCCTACGTCCTGCTTGATTATTCTTGATAATATGAGTAGTACAAGAGTTGATCTACCACGAGATCGGAGAGGATAAACCCTAGAAGCTAGCCTATGGTATGATTGTCTATTATCCTACGGACTAAAACCCTCCGGTTTATATAGACACCGGAGGGGGCTAGGGTTACACAAGGTCGGTTACAAAGAAGGAGATATACATATCCGTATTGCCTAGCTTGCCTTCCACGCCAAGTAGAGTCCCATCTGGACACGGGACGAAGTCTTCAATATTGTATCTTCATAGTCCAACAGTCTGGCCAAAGGATATAATCCAGCTGTCCAGAGACCCCCTAATCCAGGACTCCCTCAGTAGCCCCTGAACCAGGCTTCAATGACGACGATTCCAGCGCGCAGTGTTGTCTTCGGCATTGCAAGGCGGGTTCCTCCTCCGAATACACCATAGAAGAGTTTGAATACAAGGATAGTGTCCGACCCTGCAAAATAAGTTCTACATACCACCGTAGAGAGAATAATATTACCACAAATCTAATCTGCTGACACATTTTGGTAGCATGACATCATGCCACGGCCCGGTAATCATTTGAACCGTTTTTCTTTAACCAGCCCCGCACATAACGCGAGGCGGTTTCTTGACACGTCTTGTCGAAGCAGAGATCGTGCTCCCCTTATTACGGGATTCTCATCAATACGGACGTGGGTAACCCAACCGCGCCATCAATTACGGTGCTTGGGGGATAAGCGAGTTTTACCAGGCTAGTGGGGGCGCATAGTTTAGTCCGCCCTTATAAAGGGATAAGATCTCACCTTTTTATACCCACGCCTTCTTCCTCCTTGCTCATCCATTCTCGCGCACTCGAGCTCCAGCGCCCAAGTCCGCATCCACCTCCTCAACTCTCTCCAAAACATGTCCGGAGCGGGAGGCAAGTGGATGGCCTCCTCCGTCACGGAGGGGCACTTCAAAAAGTTGCGCGGAGCCGGATACTTAGCCGCGGACATCGCGCACCAGCTGCCAGCCGCGGGGCAGGTCATCCCTACCCCGGAACCCCACGAGAGGGTGGTCTTCCTCCCCCACTTCGTCCGCGGACTGGGGTTTCCCCTCCATCCATTTGTCCGCGGCCTCATGTTCTATTATGGGCTGGACTTCCATGATCTGGCCCCGAACTTCATCCTCAACATCTCGGCGTTCATCATCGTGTGCGAGGCTTTCCTCTGCATCCGGCCCCACTTCGGCCTATGGCTGAAGACCTTCAATATCAAGCCGAAGGTTGTAGGCGGCCAGCAAGCGGAATGCGGCGGAGCCATGGTGGGAAAAATGCCTAATGTTGCATGGCTCGAGGGCTCCTTCGTGGAGACCGTAAAGGGGTGGCAATCGGGGTGGTTCTACATCATCGAGCCGCGCGACACCAACTGGGTGGCGGCCCCCGAGTTTCGATCCGGAATCCCCACACGGCTCACTTCCTGGAAGGAGAAGGGCCTGTCCTGGGGTTCATCCGTGGAGCTGGACGGACTCGAGAAATGTATCCGGAACATGACAAGCAAGAAACTTAAGCTTGTCAACATAGTCCAAGTCATGCTCTTCCGCCAGATCCTCCTGTGTCAGCAACGGGATTTCAACTTATGGGAGTTCGACCCGGCCCGGCACCAGACTCTAAGCGAGATCTTCGACATGACGCACAAAGATGTCTGGAGGGTGCTATTTAAGGGCGCCGAGGTCCCTCCCTCTCTCACCGAGGACCGCGGGCTAAGCGCGAAGTGCCCTGTGAATCCGGTAAGTTCTGCACATTTGGTAGGATATTTATTTCCCATAGCTTAACCATGTGCGGGGTTTGAGCTCTTATGCCTTTAACAGGACTGGGTGGAGGCATCGGAGTAGATCGACTGTCCGGCCCCCCTGCCCGAAGACACCGCGGATGCTCTCCTGACGGAGATGTTAACTCCGGCTCCTTATAAGGTGCCGAAGAAGACCAAGAAGAAGTCCAAGGGAACCCAAAAGAGTTCCCGGTGCCAGGTGATATCAGACTCATCGTCCGATAACTTCGCGACGCCCTCCTCCCATGAAGACGAGGAGGAAGATGAAGATGCTCCCCCTCCAGCCGAGGGAGACAAGAAAAGGAAGGCCATCCCAACCGGGGAGGCCGAAGGGTCCAAGAAAGGAAGGACTCTCCTTCCAGACTGCTCCACCACCGCCGCTGAAGGCGAAGACGAGTGGCTACTCAGGGCCAAGCCCCTGGCAAAGTCGTAAGTATTCGGATACCAGAGTAACTCATAGCATACCTTTGTCGCACTGCTTCTCCTGACGCCGAATATGATTTTGCAGACCGCCCCAAGCCCGTATCGACGTATCCTCGTCGAACGGCTCCTTGGATTCGTCGGATATGGATCGCTATCCACTTCCGACCGCCTTCTCCCCTTGCCCTACGGACAATGCTGAGGTATTGTCTCAAGGGGCACCGAGCCGGGGCGAGACAATCCCGGAGGCCCCTCAAGGCGACCTTCCGGACTCCAGGAGCAAAGGGAGCAAGGCTCCCGGGGGCTCCAAGTTCGGCTCTCAGCCAAACACCGCGCCGGAACCTCCAACGGTTCCGGACTCGGGCATGCAGCTCCCTTCCAAAGGGGGTAAGACGCCTGTGCAGGTGACCTTTGTCCATCCAGAGGCACCGGACAACCTGCTGGGAGCGCTTCGTGGCGCTTCCATCGACGAAGAGCACCGCACTATTATGAGTGCGGTGATCAAGAAGGTTCAGTCCTCCAAGAGCGGACTGACTGAAGCATGTGCCAGCCTTTTAACAGGTTTTGAGATAAGTATTTAAAATATAGGAAAAATATTACCGCATAGACAGTAGCCCCTGATGCTCTGTTTGGTGTTCACGAAGAAAAGCCGAATAGAGGATCAAATAATATCCGCAGGAGTCTAATATAAGTATGTCTATATGCGTATGCAGGCTTCGCTGCTGACCTCTGCCGCACTGACTGCGGAGGTCGCCGCACTGAAGCAGGATCTCGAGGGGTCCGAGAAAGAGCTCGGCCTTGCCAAGAGGCAGCTCGAGGAGAGCAAAGGTAAGTAATACCTTGTCTATAGATATATATGTATACAAAAAAGATGCGATTGCAAAATGACAGGATCATCATGAATTTGCCAGGGGCCACGACCGAAGTGGCGACCCTGAAGCAAGAGCTGTCCGAGGCCGAAAACAAAGCGGCCCAGGAGCGCGCCGAGCGAGAAAAGCAAGAGGCACGGGTGGGCGAGGTGCAGCAAGAGCTCCAGGCTCTCGTGATGAAGCACGAGGCTTTGGAGTTTGACTTGAAGACGCGAGAGTCTGAGCTTGCCGCGACCCTTGAGAGCGCAAAGAATGCCAAGGCTGAAGCCCACAAGGCCCTCCAGGAGATTGAGGCGATGAGGAAGATAGCAGCAGGTAAGGCATTTAATATGCAAAGCAAGCATGTGAAAGTAAATTACTTGTTACTTACCCGAGTCCGGAGCTCTCCAGGAGCATTCGCAGATTTGCCCCGCAGCGTGTCGGATGCCGCAAGGTTTTACCAGGCCGAGGAGGGAAGCTCAACGGAGAAGCTATTCTGGTCTCAGTATACTGGGACCGAACACCCGATGCCTGTGAGCGACCAGCTGAAGCAACTGGTCGAGGTGCACAAGGCGGTTGAACAGGCCATGAGGGGCCTTATAGTCCGGATGTGGCCTGGCGACGCCCTTCCCAATAGCTACTTCGGCCTTGTGAGGCGGCTTGTGGATGCCTGACCACGGCTGGAAGTTATCAAGCGGTCCGTCTGCATCGAAGATGCATGTCGGGCTTTTGCCCGTGCAAAGGTGCACTAGACCAAGATGGACGCCGAGAAGCTGGTGAAGGAGGGGCCGCCGCAGGGTAAGGAGCATCGCCACCCCGAGATGTACTATGAGGGTGTCTTGAAGGGTGCCCGTCTTGTAGCGGACGAGTGTGCGAAAGATGTAATATTTGAATGAACTTGCTCGTGTGATCCTGTATTATGAAAACTTGTTCATATGCGCTATGCAACGCTTGTTTGAATTTAAAATATTACCTTCTGTTCGGCTGTTTATCTTATCTGAGAGATGGCTAGTCGTCGGCTTCTGCCCCCGTGCCACGAGTGCTGGGGTGTTCGGGATAAACCTGAGCACTCTTGTTCCCATATTTGGGTCCTTCGAGGGAGGTGCTCAGCACAACGAACAAGGCAATTGAACTATAATGCTTTATCACTCTCACTTAGCCATAGAATTCTATAATTTTAAATTTTGGCAAAGCCCCTAGTATTCGGAAGGCCGAATTTGGGGCGCTATACACGCCTTAAGCCGGACAAAGCCGACTCCTCGCTCTAAGTGGCATAAGTCTTTAGGGACTCGAAACCTCTCGAATAGCGACCAGTCTCTCGCCTTATCATGCCAGTCAGTTTTAGCTTTCTCTACTAAGGTGCTTAGCCCAGCAGAACCGGGGCACAACGTAGTAGTTCTCCTAGTGCTACCTTAGCCGATATAGAGGAACGTAAGGTACCAAAACATGGGAGCCGGGCAAAACCAACTATTGACCCAAGGCATGATTCGGAGCTGATGCATATAATGCTATAAGTTCGGGGTTCCGCACTGTCGAAAGTGTTCGGACTTCTCACGCCGTAATATGGGGTATGCTTAAGCCCCTAGCGTACTGGCCGTACCAGAGTGTATGGGTGCCGGATGTCATGAATGAACATATACATATATATAAAAAGAAAGAATAGAGAATGCAGGAATAGTCTAGTGCTATGCATTGATTATTCAAAAAGGTGCGCTAAAGCACAATGATACAAGTAGTGTGATAAGCATAAAGTAGGACTATTTGACATGTCCCTCCAAGGGCAAGCTGAGGAATGGTATTAAAGCAAGTATTTCACTCGTGATTGTAATCCACCTGGGAGTTCCATGGTGCGACGTGACTTTCTGCCTCCTTGGTTGCTGCATCATGTGTTCGGCCATCATACTGCTGGACAGGGTTTCCAGAGATTGAAGTCCTGAAAGAGAGAAAAATAACAAAGTGAGAAGCCCCTGGAGCGGTTAAGCCGTGTCTTGGGGCGTGCCGTAGTCGTGCCCCCTCCCCACCTATGCCAATGGTATTTTCAATGCGTAGTTATGTACGCGTGGCACAAATTTCGCTATTTGGCTGGTACTGGGGTGGGGGCCGCATTGCTATGCGATCTCGGAACGTGCCAGGCGGTCTTGTTGCCGATTACTTTGGGCGCGCTTGAAGGTGTCCGGGTTTTGAATCACCGAACTGGTGGAGTCTCTTAAGAGGCTGCTTTGTGCTTCTGCTGCGAGGGCCGCAGTGTGCTCCTCCGTATGGAGAGAGCACTTTGTGTTTCCATTAACTGTGATGACCCCCCAAGGTCTTGGCATCTTGAGCTTAAGGTATGCATAATGCGGTACCACATTGAATCTTGCAAATGCGGTTCGCCCGAGCAGTGCATGATAGCCACTGCGGAATGGGACTATATCGAAGATTAACTCCTCGCTTTGGAAGTTATCCAGGGATTCAAAGACCACTTCCAGTGTGACTGAGCCTGTGCAATGGGCCTCTACACCTGGTATGACGCCTTTGAAGGTCGTTTTTGTGGGTTTGATCCTTGAGGGGTCTATACCCATTTTGCGCACTGTGTCCTGATAAAGCAGGTTCAGGCTGCTGGCGCCATCCATAAGGACTCGAGTGAGGTGAAATCCGTCAATGATTGGGTCTAAGACCAGTGCGGCGAATCTGCCATGACGGATACTAGTGGGGTGGTCCCGGCGATCGAAGGTGATCGGGCAAGAGGACCATGGGTTGAACTTTGGGGCGACTGGCTCCAACGCATATACGTCCCTCAGTGCACGCTTCCGCTCCCTCTTGGGGATGTGGGTTGCGTATATCATGTTCAACGTCCGCACTTGTGGGGGGAACCTCTTCTGTCCTCCGGTGTTCGGCTGCCGAGGCTCCTCCTCATCATCGCTATGTGACCCCTTATCTTTGTTTTCGGTATTTAACTTGCCGGCCTGCTTGAACACCCAACAATCCCTGTTGGTGTGATTGGTTGGCTTGTCGGGGGTGCCGTGTATTTGACATGAGCGGTCGAGTATACGGTCCAAACTGGACGAGCCCGGAGTGCTTCTTTTAAATGGCTTTTTCCGCTAACCGGGTTTAGAGCCTTTGAATCCGGCATTGACTGACGTGTCCTCGGTATTATCGCTGTTAATGCGACGCTTGTGTTTTTTGCGACGTGACCTGCCATTGCCATCTTTGGTATCCGAAGTACCATGTTTCTTTGATATGTTATTGCTGCGAGCCAGCCAGCTGTCTTCTCCCGCGCAAAAGCGGGTCATGAGTGTCGTGAGGGCTGCCATAGATTTCGGCTTTTCCTGGCCAAGGTGCCGGGCGAGCCACTCGTCACAGATGTTGTGCTTAAAAACTGCTAGGGCCTCTGCATTCGGACAATCGATGATTTGGTTCTTCTTTGTTAGGAACCGTGTCCAGAATTGCCTGGCCGATTCCTCTGGCTGCTGGATTATGTGGCTCAAGTCATCGGCGTCTGGTGGTCGCACATAAGTGCCCTGAAAGTTGTCGAGGAATGTGGCTTCCAGATCTTCCCAACAGCCAGTGGACTCTGCTGGCAAGCTGTTGAGCCAATGCCGAGCTGGTCCTTTGAGCTTGAGTGGGAGGTATTTGATGGGTGTAGATCATCACCGCGGGCCATGTGGATGTGCAGGAGGAAATCCTCGATCCGTACCGCAGGATCTGTTATGTCGTCGTATGATTCTATATTTACAGGTTTGAAACCCTCTGGGATTTGATGATCCATTCGTTTGTGAAGCATAGGGGGTGTGCGGCGCCTCTGTACTGGGCTATATCGCGACGCAACTCAAATGAGTCTTGTCCGCTATGTTTGGCCCGGCCAGATTTACTTTTACTGTATCCGTCGTGACGGTTATCGTCGCGCATAGTGGCGCGCCCTCGTGATCCGTAGATCGATCTTGTATGTTTTGCTTTGTCCTCCAATACGTCTCACAGGTCTAGCATGTTTCCCCATGCCTTGTCATTTTTATTTGAGTGGCGTCGGAGTGCGGGCTAAGATTTTGGCTGAAATGCCTCTCTATTGCGGCCACGAGGTGGCCGGTCAACCGCATCATATGCTAGAGAAGTAGGTTTGAGTGCTTCCTCCTCCAGTCGGGGTAGCAGCCTACGCTTTGGGTAACTCTTGGAGGGGCGTTCGAGTTTATATTCCTCGGTCGCAAGGACTTCAGTCCATCTGTCAGCTAGCAAATCTTGATCAGCTTGAAGCTGCTATTGCTTTTTCTTAAGACTATTTTCCGTGGCTATAAGCCGGTGCTTGAAGCGCTCTTATTCGACGGGATCCTCAGGCACGACGAACTCGCCATCGTCGAGGCTTGCCTCGTCTTCGGAGGGAGGCATGTAATTATCATCCCCCGCCTCTCCATCTACCACTCTCTCGGGAGGGCTGGCTTCTCCATCCTCCTGCCCTAAATCTTGCTGGAGGGGATTGTTATCGTCTTCGGCACTGTCCGGAGTGGTATTATCTCCTGTGCCGGTGTCACTGCTTTTGCTTTGGCGAGACTTAGAGCAGCGCCACTGACATTGGCGCTTATGTTGCTTCTTGGAGGGGTCATCCTCTGTTGTCTCGTCGTCATTGCCTTCTTTGGGTGTGTCCACCATGTATAGATCATATGATGAGGTGGCTGTCCAGTGCCCCATGGGCGGTGGTTCCTCTTCATCTCCCGCATCGTCGTCCATACCGTCGATGTCTTTGGAGTCTAAGTCGAGCATGTCGGTTAAGTCGTCGACAGTGGCTACTAAGTGGGTGGTGGGTGGGTGGCGAATTTCTTCGTCATCCGCATCCCAATCCTGCCGGACATAGTTCGGCCAGGATTCTCCTGACAAGGAGAGAGACCTTAATGAGTTCAGTATGTCGCCGAAGGGCGAGTGCTGAAAAATATCCACGGAGGTAAACTCCATGATCGGTGCCCAATCGGATTCGATAGGCACGGGCGCAGGCGGTTCGGAGTCCATGGCCGGGGAGGAATCCGGTAATTCGGCGTCACGGCTCTTGTGAAGGGTAAGGTCGATTCTTGGCTCGATCACCGATGAGAGTGCGGCCTCCGTGGCGGGGTCTATCCACCCGCCTGTGGAAGGCACAGCTAGCTCCGAATTGAGGGTCGGAGTGGTTGCCGACGCGATCTCCTAGACACTGTCCGATGGCAGAGCTAAATCATGCTCATCGTGGTCGTGTGGCGCACTAGGCAGGGGCTCGAATCCGTCGAAGATCAAGTCTCCGCGGATATCGGCCGTATAGTTTAAGCTTCCAAACCTGACCTGATGGCCAGGGGCGTAACTCTCAATCTGCTCCAGATGGCCAAGCGAGTTGGCCCGCAGTGCGAAGCTGCTGAATACAAAGATTTGTCTGGGAAGAAAAGTCTCACCCTGGACAGCATCGCTATCGATGATCGAAGGAGTCATCAAGCCTAACGGCGATGACACAGAGGAACTCTCAATGAAAGCACCAATGTCGGTGTCAAAACTGGCGGATCTCGGGTAGGGGGTCCCGAACTACGCGTCTAAGGCGGATGGTAACAGGAGGCAGGGGACACGATGTTTTACCTAGGTTCGGGCCCTCTTGATGGAGGTAAAACCCTACATCCTGCTTGATTATTCTTGATAATATGAGTAGTACAAGAGTTGATCTACCACGAGATCGGAGAGGCTAAACCCTAGAAGCTATCCTATGGTATGATTGTCTGTTGTCCTACGGACTAAAACCCTCCGGTTTATATAGACACCAGAGGGGGCTAGGGTTACACAAGGTCGGTTACAAAGGAGGAGATATACATATCCGTATTGCCTAGCTTGCCTTCCACGCCAAGTAGAGTACCATCCGGACACGGGACGAAGTCTTCAATCTTGTATCTTCATAGTCCAATAGTCCGGCCAAAGGATATAATCCAGCTGTCCGGAGACCCCCTAATCCAGGACTCCCTCAACTCTGAAACTTTACGTGGATTTTTTATGGACCAGAAGGAACCCAATGGGCCAGAGCTGCACCTGGGGGGTGCCCCGAGGGGGCACAACCCACCAGGGCGTTCCAGGGGGCCCTGGCACGCCCAGGTGGGTTGTGCCCACCTCGGTGGCCTCCCGTACCCCTTCTTTGCACTATAAATTCCCAAATATTCCAAAACCCATGGGGGTTAACCTAGATCAGAAGTTCCACCGCCGCAGGGCTCCGTAGCCACCGAAAACCAATCTAGACCCGTTCCGGCACCCTGCCGAAGGGGGGAATCATCTCCGGTTGCCATCTTCATCATCCCGGCGGCCACCACGATGTGGAGGGAGTAGTCAACCCTCGGGGCTGAGGGTTTGTACCAGTAGCTATGTGTTTTATCTCTCTCTCTCTCTCTCTCTCTCTCGTGATCTATATCATGGGCTTTGTTAATATAGTCGGATCATATGATGTTTCTCCCCTCTATACTCTTGTTGTGATGAATTGAATCTTTACCCTTTGAAATTTTGTCTTGTCGGATTGAATATTCAGAGATGAGAACACATGATATATGTCTTGCGGTATGAATACTTGAGGTGACAATCGGGGTATCTTATTGATTCACTTGATATATGTTATGGAATTAAACTCACGGATTCCCGCGGTGATATTGGGGTAATCTATGCATAGGGTTGATGCACGTTTCGTTATCTTTTCTCTGACGGAAACTTTGGGGTCTCTTTGTAGTTCTTTGTGTGGATTGAGTATTATGAATATGATTTTGCTTTGGTGTTATTCTAGTATCAACTCTAGGATAAATCGAACGGAAACAATAGCTTTGTGTTATTTTAGTATGAATCTTGAATAGATCGAACGGAAAGAATAGCTTTGAGGTGGTTTCGTACCCTACAAACAATTTCTACATTTTGTTCTCCGCTAATAGGAACTCGGGAGTGATTCTTTATTGCACTTTGAGGGATAATCATACGATCCAACTATGTTAGCATTGTTGAGAGATTGCAGTAGCGAAACTACGGGCCCCAGGCCTTGTTTTTAAGCATTGCAATACCGTTTTTGTGCCCATTTACTATTTTCTACCTTTCTGTTTTTATTTATTTAGATTATAAAAATATATTTCTACCATTCGTATTACACTTTTATCACCATCTCTTCGCCGAACTAGTGCACCTATACAATTTGCCATTGTATTGGGTGTGTTGGGGACACAAGAGATTTTTTGTATTTGGTTGCAAGGTCGTTTGAGAGAGACCATCTTCATCCTACACCTCTCATTGATTGATAAACCTTAGGTCATCCACTTGAGGGAAAATTGCTATTGTCCTACAAAACTCTGCATTTGGAGGCCCAACACGTGTCTACAAGAATAAAGTTGTGTAGTAGACATCAAGCTCTTTTCTGGCGCCATTGACGGTGAGGTGAGTGCTTGAAGGTATATCTTTAGATCTTGCAATTGAATCTTTTAGTTTCTTGTTTTATCACTAGTTTGGTTTGTAAAAGAAAACATAAAACATGGAATTGAGGTTGCATCATATTAGTGATCATCTTTATAATATCTTTCTTGAAAATGATGGTTCGGAAAGTTGTGCTCAATTGTTAGAAGAAGAATTCAATAAAAGTTTGGCACAAAATATTTGAATGATGAGCATGATTGCAATGTTGTTAGTATGAATTCTTTGAATATTCATGACGCTAATGATATGCAAAGCCATAAGCTTGGGGATGCTATGTTTGATGAAGATGATATTTTTAGTCCCCCAAGATTTGATGTGCAAATTTGTTATAATGATTGCACGCTTCCTATTTATGATGATTATAATGATGAAAGTGGATTTGGAGAGGTCATGACTTTATTTAGTGATGAATCCACCATTTTGGATGAGGCTTCAATTGACTATGATAACAAAGTTGCTATTTATAATGTTTATGATGATGACATGTATGCTGTAAAGAATCTTATATTTACTAATTGGAAGCACCATACGAGACGCCACGTTAAACCGTGAAATTATCAAAAATTGACGGTTGATTCAATATCTAATGTGCGTGTAGCCGTTGGATAGAAGTGTGAGGCGTTCTCTCCTATCCCACGTACATAAGTAGTTCTCCACTAGGACTCTCTCAATTTTCCTTTATATAATATATAAGAAATATGAGGCGTGCCCAAGCTTGCTTCATTAGGACTCTCCGTTTCCTAGAATAAGAAAAAAATGCAAATCTGAGTGTCTTCAAGATTTGACGTACACATCTTACATGCAATGGCAAAAAAAATCCATGTTAACCCAAATCAATAAAAATTAATTAAGCTGACAAATTTTGGTTTACTACTAGGATTAACCGAGCGACATAATATGCTAGGAAGTGACAGATGTGACAATAAATCGTATGTTCATGTCTGAGTCCTTTTTCTAGAGATAGAGTCCTAATGATTTACGTTTGGCTGGATCACAAAAACCAAATAGAGTTACGCCTCAAAAAGATCCTAATCAAATTTCATGTAGCTTCCAAGCTAGGTTCCTGTAAGTACGTACTCCCTCCGGTCCTTTTTACTTTGCATATAAGAATTGTCTGAAGTCAAACTTCGTAAAGTTTGACCATATTTGTATGAAAAAATATTAGCATCCACAATGCTAAATTTATACAATATGAAAACTAAAGTTGTGACACATCTAATGCTGTTGATTTCACATTTTGAATGTTGTTATTTTTCCTATAAACTTGGTCAAAGTTTACGATGTTTGACTTTAGACAAATCTTATATGCAAACTAAAAAGGACCGGAGGAAGTACGTGCATAGTGTCTCAATCTAATTTATTTCTTGCGACTATACAGAAAAAGAAAAAATTGCTCTCCATATGCGGAGCCATCATGACTCAACCTCTTGAGATTAAAAGTGAGGCTTTGGGGCGGGACCGAGTGTCTACCAACGCTTAAATTACATCATCAGGGCGCTGGCAACATGGCACTCCAGGTGAAATGGGCTGCGTCGGCTACATCCGACGTTTCTGTATGCGATGTAACGGTGTCATGCAGTTGGCTAAACTCACCGAAAGGTTCGACTGCTGTCTTGCAATCTTCATGTATATATGGTGCAGATAGTATCTTTAGTTTAATTATTTTCAACTATACATATTCTGATGCATGCACGATGGTGAACTATGTACTATCTTTTAGATCATGAATTCGTCTAATTGATGGAAATTAAATGTGATAAATTGTTGAGAGTCAAAGTAAATATCCAATTGTTACGTGCATACATAATGTATATAGGTCCATGGACTTCAAATGTGTTACTCCATCTTTACAGCCATAATTCGTCCTATGTTTCCTGACTAATCCTTTCTATTTTATAAAATTATAACTATTATTACAGGTCACGTGTTTTGGCGTAAATTTTGGTTTTGAGATAATTTCTTGGAAATTATCATATTTTTTTATGAACAATGTAGAAAACGTTGTATATAGATGAAATATTCTACTAGATGAAGTAAATATTTAAATAGAGAAGGAGTTTCGAAAGCCTAATTCTAATATATATCCAGCTCACACGGTAATACTTAGGAAAGAAAAATAAATAGAAAACATATTCAAAATATCATGAATTTACAAAAAGAACATGCTTTATTTATTTTACCTACGTGCAAATTTTCATTATGAATGATATTGCCAAGGTTTGGGCAAAATAAACAGTGCTCTAAAATACTTTTAAAATGGTCTTTTTGGAGTATCATTCTTTCCCTAGAAAATTCTGAATATTTTTTCTTCACTAAATATCTAAAAAATATAATCCACATATACCCATTATAGAAAATAAACATAATCTATTTTCAAGGCAGGTTTATAATCAAACTTTTTAAAGTTGTCCTATGTGTTCTTTATCCCACTAAATTTTTATTATTTCTGGTGTTCGTTGTACTGCGATGATTGAAGATGAATAGATCGGAAGTTTTTCGCAAAAAAAATTGTATGTTCATACTCCATACTATTTGATGGCGAAATGACAACATATAATACGGCTTGGTATTCCATTTCCAGAACTTATAGCTTATAACTGAACAAAACATGCACAGATTACTTATTTCCTTAAGATTTAGCTGGAATGTTTCATATTTGCTATTAGAGACCAGCAAATAACATCACTTCGTTTATTCCTAGTAGCATCATGTGTGTTCTACATATTTATATTTTAACAAATTTGCACGTTTATATTTTTACAATCTATAACTCCGAGGTCTGTTGCAACGACACAAGAATAATGTGTATATAACATTGTGACACATTTGACCATGCAAAAATCATGATAGAAATATTGCATGCCCTATTTAATAACATTCACGAAAACATTTTATTATTGTCAGTAATTTTGTTTTTAAAAAAGAATGTATTAAGTACTAAAAAGTGCTAGCCCGTGCAGTGGCACGGGTTAATGACTAGTAATGATAACCATGAAACTTGTCATCGTGATTATAATTTTCACTCTCATGATAGTTATTTTGTTGAGTTTGCTCCCACCACTATTGATGTGAATAAATTTGCTTATGTGGAGAGTTACAAAATTTCTATGCTTATGTATCTTGAAAAGAATGCTTTATGTGATAGCTATATTGTGGAATTCATTCATGATGCTACTGAAAATTATTATGAGAGAAGAACAAATGCTTGTAGGTATTTCAGTAATATCAAGTTTCCTCTCTATGTGTTGAAAATCTTGAAGTTTTGCTTGTTTTGCCTTCCTATGCTAGTTGATTCTTGTTCCCATAAATTGTTTTCTCATAAAACCCCTATCCATAGGAAGTGGGTTAGGCTTAAATGTGCTTGCCATGTGATTCATGATGCTCTTGTTATGTTTAAATTCTTATCTTTTATGCGAGCATCATTGAAATCATCATGCCTAGCTAAAAGGCATTAAAGAAAAGCGCTTGTTGGGAGGCAACCCAACACTTTTACCTACTATTTTTGTGTGTTCACATAATTGGGCTACTGTAGTAATCATGTGTTATTGCTTTTGTTTCAATGAAGTGCCAAGTAAGACCTTTGGGATGGTCTATGGCGATAGTTGATACGATCTTGCTGAAAAAAGAAACTTTTGCACTCAGGAAAATAATTCTCACTTTCAGCAGAAGCGTGATAAAATATTGATTCTTTTTGAAGATGATTAATAGACAAATTGCCCAGGTTTTCTAATTTTGCAGAATATTTTGAGTAGCAGAAGTATGGTTGGAGTACAGATTACTACAGATTGTTCTGTTTTTGACAGATTATGTTTTCTATGCATAGTTTGCTTGTTTTCTAGTTTCCATGGCTTATATTGCTCAATATAAATTGTGGAAATGATATGCTACAGTGGGAATTGTGTGGAAACAATTATGAATCTTGTCTTTGAAAGTACCAAAAGTGAAATGGTTTGCCCTTTATCATACTAACCCATCTCACAAAGTTCCGTTCGGTTTTGTGTGATTGAAGTTTTTCAAGTTTTGGGTGGGATATCGATATGAGGAGAATATGGGGTGACAAGACCCTAAGCTTGGGGATGCCCAAGGCACCCCAAGGTGATATTCAAGGAAGATCCAAGCAACTAAGCTTGGGGATGCCCCGGAAGGCATCCCCTCTTTTGTCTTCAATATTATCGGTAACCTCACTTGGAGCTATGTTTTCATTGGTCACATGATATGTGTTTTGCTTGTAGAGTCAATTAATTTTGTTAGAACTTGCTTGCTATTATTAAGAATAATGTTTTTCATCTTTTATTTCAATAAAAGCGGCATTGATAGCCTTTACTATGCTTATTTTACAAGTCTACATGTTACTGTTTGAAAACAGAAAGTTTACCGCTGTTGCAAAAATTCCCTAGAAAAGCCATAATGTGATAAAATGTTGAAACTTTTTGCAAAATGAGATCTGATAAATTTTCTACAGTGTGGTAAATTTTCATAATTTTTGGAGTTAAAGAAGTATTGATACTCTTGCATTCTTTACAGACTGTATTGTTTTGGCAGATTTCTGTTATGTTTGCATATGTTTGCTTGTTTAATGATTCTATTTGAGGATAGGAGCATTAAATATGCAGAGGCATTTAGTATGCAATTTTAAATAATAATTTTAGTGATTTGCTACAGTAGGGAATGATAAGGTTTTTGCATTGGTTTATACTAACTTATCTCATGAGTTCTTGTTGAGTTTTGTGTGGATGAAGCTTTTGAGATTTAGGAAAACCGTGATACGAGAAGAATTAAGGAGACACAAAAGCTCAAGCTTGGGGATGCCCAAGGCATCCCAAGATAATATTTCAAGAAGTCTCAAGCATATAAGCTTGGGGATGCCCCGGTAGGCATCACACCTTTCTTCTTCAATAACTATAGGTTAGTATCGGTTGAGCCTAAGTTTTTTCTTCTTGACATGATGTGTGCTATTATTAGAATGTCATTTTATTTTGTTTTGCTTGCTGTTTTAATAAATTACTTAGATCTGAAAGTTTTAAATAAAATAGAGTTCTCAAATAGTTTCCAAAGAGGCTAAGTAAGCGGCATTCACATCCCGTCAACAAAGCTCTTTTCTATGTCATTTACTCGTGTGCTTCACTTATATCCTATGAGTAAATTGTTGAATAAGTTGAATTTCATGAAGTTGAAATCATATCATGCCTAGTGGTAGCTTCACATTGGGCTTAGAAAGTGAAATATTTTGAGGCTTGACAATCACAATATTGGCCATACAAGCAATTCACGAATAATTAGTATAAGGAAGAGAACTTTCACATATAAATACACTATCATGGAAATCTTTTGTGACTGTGAGCCCCCATCAAAATATTATATGCCAAAATTGTTGATGTTGTACAAGGAAGACAACGTAATGGTTTATGTTTGTTCATATTCACATAGAAGTTATATTGTCATAGATCCTTCAACATGTGGTGCTTGCTCCCATCTTTGCTAGCCAAAGATTCCGCACCAAGTAGAGATACTACTTGTGCATCCAAAAATCTTAAAGCCAAATCTTATTTTCAAGAGTCCACCATACATACCTATATGTGGTATTCCTTTGCCATTCTAAGCAAATTTGTATGTGCCATCTCTAATTTTCAAAATATATTTCTCTTTTGTGTGCTCGTACCGCTCGCGAGGCGGTGTGGGGTGGCCAATATTTTCCATGCTAGATGTGTTATTCTCATGATGTGTGTTTATTCGCTTGTCATTGCACAAGAGTAAGGCAAATGTATTAGGGATGCCCAGTCCCAAAATGAAAAATGAATTTACTTTATGTTGTCAAATAATAAATTCCTTGGAAAGTGTTGGTATGGAGGGCACCCGTGGATACGGTTAGCCATGGAAAGTGAAAGTATGGTGGAAAAAGGAATGAACTTTATTTTCTATTTGGGAACCGCTTGTGATATATCTAGCACGGAAAGTGTTGGGAGCTCTAAGTCATTTTCGTTGGTGGGAAAAGTATGCCTCTCAAAATGTTTTTATCTCTCAATTTTTGCTTTGAGCTCTGGCACCTCTAAAAATCCCTACTTCCCTCTGTGAAGGGCCTATATTTTACTTTTCAGTATTTACTTTTATGCAAAGAGTCAAAGTTTTTCTCTCTATTCCTTTTTATTTTTCTCTTTTGGCAAGCATCATGTGGTGAGGAAAGATCTAGGCACATATGTCTAGTTGAATATGGGTAGCATGAGTTATTATTGTTGACATCACCCTTGAGGTGAATACGTTGGGAGGCAAAACAATAAGCCCTATCTTTCTATCTGTCCGGTTGAAACGTTATGTTCATGTGTATGCGGTGAGTGTTAGCAATCATAGAAGACTATATGATGGTTGAGTATGTGGAGCTCTTATTTAAACTCCATTGAATAAGTTGAATTGCAATTGCTTGGTGACTAAGAACATAGGTTGTTGGGTTTCAAGAGAATTCATTGTTTGAACCTTAACATGTGAATTGGTTGCTACTATAACATGAGAAGTTTCATAAGAAAGAATTGTTGTTATGATGCTAGGAAAAGTGATTGAAATTATCATTGATCAAACTTATCCACTTTGCTAGCATTCACACTTCATAAATTATTTCTTTTATCATTTACCTACTCGAGGACGAGTAGGAATTAAGCTTGGGGATGCTGATACGTCTCCAACGTATCTATAATTTATGAAGTATTCATGCCAATATATTATCATTCTTGGATGTTTTACAATCATTTTATATCAACTTTATATCATTTTTGGGTCTAACCTATTAACCTAGTGCCTAGTGCCAGTTACTATTTTTTGCTTGTTTTTTACATCACAGAAAATCAATATCAAACGGAGTCCAAACATTGTGAAACTTTACGTGGATTTTTTATGGACCAGAAAGAACCCAATGGGCCGGAGCTGCACCTCGGGGGTGCCCCGAGGGGGGAACAACCCACCAGGGCGCGCCAGGGGGCCCTGGCGCGCCCAGGTGGGTTATGCCCACCCCTGGCGCGCCCATGTGGGTTGTGCCCACCTCGGTGGCCTCCCGTACCCCTTCTTTGCACTATAAATTCCCAAATATTGCGAAACCCATGGGGGTTAACCTAGATCAGAAGTTCCGCTGCCGCGGGGCTCCATAGCCATCGAAAACCAATCTAGACCCGTTCCGGCACCCTGCCGGAGGGGGGAATCATCTCCGGTGGCCATCTTCATCATCCCGGCGGCCACCATGATGAGGAGGGAGTAGTCCACCCTCGGGGCTGAGGGTTTGTACCAGTAGCTATGTGTTTTATCTCTCTCTCTCTCATGGTCTATATCATGGGCTTTATTAATATAGTCGGATCATATGATGTTTCTCCCCTCTATACTCTTGTTGTGATGAATTGAATCTTTACCCTTTGAAGTTTTGTCTTGTCAGATTGAATATTCAGAGATGAGAACACATGATATATGTCTTGCGGTATGAATACTTGAGGTGACAATCGGGGTATCTTATTGATTCACTTGATATATGGTATGGCATTCAACTCGCGGATTCCCGCGGTGATATTGGGGTAATCTATGCATAGGGGTTGATGCACGTTTTTATTATCTTTTCTCCGACGGAAACTTTGGGGTCGCTTTGTAGTTCTTTGTGTGGATTGAGTATTATGAATATGATTTTGCTTTGGTGTTATTCTAGTACGAACTCTAGGATAGATCGAAAGGAAACAATAGCTTTGTGTTATTTTTGTACAAACTCTTGAATAGATCAAACGGGAAGAATAGCGTTGAGGTGGTTTCATACCCTACGAACAATTTATATCTTTTGTTCTGTGCTAATAGGAACTCGGGAGTGATTCTTCATTGCACTTTGAGGGATAATCATATGATGCAACTATGTTAGCATTGTTGAGAGATTGCAGTAGTGAAAGTACGGACCCTAGGCCATGTTTTTAAGCATTGCAATACCGTTTTTGTGCCCGTTCACTATTTGCTACTTGCTGTTTTTATTTATTCAGACTATAAAATTATATTTCTACCATCCGTATTACACTTTTATCACCATCTCTTCGCCGGACTAGTGCACCTATACAATTTGCCATTGTATTGGGTGTGTTGGGGACACAAGAGATTTCTTGTATTTGGTTGCAGGGTTGTTTGAGAGAGACCATCTTCATCCTACACCTCTTACGGATTGATAAACCTTATTTCACCCACTTGAGGGAAAATTGCTACTGTCCTACAAAACTCTGCGCTTGAAGGCCCAACACGTGTGTACAATTATAGAGCTGCGTAGTAGACATCAATGAACTACTCACGCATCAACTGTAGGGCAGTAAGGATGAAGTAGAAGCCCTCCATGATCGATTCCCCCTCCGGCAGAGTACTGGAAAAGGCCTTCAAATGGTATCGCAGAAGAATAGAAGCTTGTGGTGGTAGAAAAAGTGTTTCAGGTGGCTTTCTAGTGTATTAGAAATATTTGGGAATTTATAGAGGTGGAGTTAGGTTAAGAGGTGCCACGAGGGTCCCACAAGCTCAAGTGGCGCCCCCTCAAGGCGCTCCTGGTGAGCTTGTCGCTCCCTCTTGAGTCTTATGGTCTTCTCCCGAACCTTCATGGGTCCCTTCTGGTCCATAAAAAATCACCGTAAAGTTTCATCACGTTTGGACTCCATTTGATATTAATTTTCAAAGAAGCAAAAACAAGCAAAAAAACAATAGCTGGCACTGGGCACTAGGTTAGTCCCAACAACTGATATAAAATAACATAACAAACATCCAAGTTTGATACTATAATAGCATGGAATAATAAAAAAATATAGATACGTTGGAGACGTATCGGGATGGAACAATCAGATTCACAGATTTTGTTGGCCACAACAAGCCATTTCTTATCATACCTATAATATTAAAATTTAAGATATTCCAGGCTCTATTCATGTAAAGCAAAAGGTTTAACACCAGACCAGTACCATTTTAGTCAATCAAACCCTGGCAAGTTACCCCCCTGTAACAACCCGAAATTAATTTAGATTTTTGGGATGTTACACCCCCAAGTGCAGGACCCACTAACACAACTTACATCTGAGAATACAACAAAAGACATGGATGTTTTAGAGACACAACCATTACAATAACTAGTTGTTGCTACTACCTTTGCTCTTGGCTTCTTTGGTAACAGCGCTCGAGGAGTTGTGTGAGGTCATAGTCTTCAGCTTCTTGTTACCCTCTAGCTTGTTTCTCTCCCTTTCCTCCTTAAATGTTAACCATGCATAAACTGGAGGTAAGGTTTTTAGTAACTTTTCCAGGAATAGTGGGAGGCTGTGCTTTACAAGCATACAATTTTTATCTGTGCAAACATGTTTCTTGTATCCTTTGTTAAGTGATTGCAATCTGAAGCTCCTTCTTACCTCAGTTTCTACTAGTGGCAATTTATCTTTCCTTTTCTTGCCTCCATAGATGGCAAATGCGGAAGAAGCACAGTGACCTTCTCCTGTAGACGAGTGACCCTTTGAGTGACTGGTAGATCATCTTGCCCTATCGGCGCAGAAGCAGAGGGCTGCAGGATACAAGTAGGTGACTTAATATGCAGAGGTTTGTCAGGAATAGCAAAATATTTGAGGGTTTTTGATTTATATCCTTGAATAATAAAGTCCTAGACTCGTGACTTGACAAACTGTTTAGCCCATTAAACTAGTCAGTGGAGACAATAGCAAGAAAGTTGACCCATTCTATGGGCACTTGGATTACCTCTTTGCTGTTTTGAGTAGGAGCAAATGTCTCTTTCCATATTTTAGCCCCTTCCTCTCCAAGCAGTTGTTCACCAGTCTAAAGTGGTTGAGATAGTGGAGTTCTCTTGATCACTGGGTCATGGCCTAGCTCTAGAATCATAACAAGACCCATTGTGGGATTATGATTATGAAGTAAATAAATAGGCCTGGGGAATCCAAGGGGAGCAGAAATTTCATAATTGTCTTGCTACCTGACATAGCTTGCTCATTCTAATTTTGTTGTGTGGTAAGCTCTCTATGAATAGGAGCAGAGCACTGTGCTTCTGTATCAAAAAGGATGTTGCTGACAAATTAAACTTGTTAAGGAGCAAACTGACTTTTGATATGGCCAGGAGTGAGAGCAAAAAACTGTTCTTTAGAAGCTATTAGTGCCTCAGCTTCAAATTGCATTGGATCATTGTCCACCTCCTCAGTATCATTCTAGTTTTTGGACAGAATAGCTTCAAGATTGTAATCTAGTTCCATAATCCTCATTTTATGTTCCAAGTTGGCAAAGTTCCTTGGCTCTACCTGGTTGTTGAGCTAGAAAAGAGGGCTCTGTCCTACAACATTCATGGGTTGCTGAGGAGGCCCAACAAGCAAGTTTAAATCATTTTCTACTATTGGGAGCGTCAAAAAACAAAATTTATCCAACGACTTCACTTTCCTTAATACTCTTTGTAAACAAATATACGAGCATTTAGATCACTACTTTATTTCTTTTATCATCAAAATTGTAGCCTATCTTCCCCATTTTTGGGGGAGGGGGTGGGGATGGGGTGGGGTTAGCCATCCAAATCCAGTGCCCAATACCACCTTGTCGGTACAATGCCACAAATGGTCGTTGTAGTATCACCGTCATATCCGCCGGACAGCTACCACCGCTTCAAAGCACTGTTGAGGCATCGTCAACTGGTTGACAAATGGGCCATGTTTGTCGGGTTGGTTATTCAGGGTGGCACTATTGGGGATCCACTAGAGTGTTAATCCCCAATAACTAGAAATGTATTATAGGGAAGCCCACATAAGTGGTTATTATGGGAGTTTTATTAGGGAACTGTGGGGGGTGCTCTAAGTCCCTTCATATGGCGATGTGTTGCCAACCTAACCGTGGTTCATAAGTTCAACAAACGTGTGCCATTCATCCCAACTCCATCAAATCTATCTATTGAGATACTAAGCCCCCAAGATTTGAAGCCTTTCGATGCATCAGGGGTTATGAGGCTGCTCTGGGGGCCAGGTGAGTGTGTGTCACTAGTGGCTGCCCACATTGAAGTGGACCAGGAACAATGATTTTCATGCAACTCATGAAGCAAACATTTATAAAATCCCAACAATCCCAAGCATGGACACATGCCAACAACACTGGCTAGATGTACTTCTAGACTTTCTAAAGGCTGTAGTGGTTGGCGATATGCCGCATCGAATGATGCAATGTAATTCTTTAATTCAATTTAAGAAGACCGTACTCTACTCCTATACCCTTATAGTGCATAATAGTTTCGGTACAAAACAGACACACTTATAACTATAATTTATCGGCCAATTTTTCCTGATTTTTAGAAGGTTCTAGGAGGTATTGTCATTTTTTGCTTTTTCTCTAGTGGTTTTAATAGTTTTTTATTTTTTCTTTTCATGTTTCTTTTTCTTTATTATTATTGTTCGTTTTCTTATCTTTTTATTTTGTATTTTATCTTTTCACATTTTAATTTGATGAACATTTGTTACTAAACTCCATAGATTTGGATTCTCCTGGTACGCTAGGGTCATCGAGGTCATTGTGGGCTCCACCTGTAGCGGTTCATGTCACATTATTTTAGCAAAAGTGTGTGTCGCTGGTTCAAAATTTTGCGTCTATATGCATGGAGGTGTGGCGAATTTCCACATATAAGTGAACCAGGAACTTTCATTTTCATGCAGCTCATGAAGCACACACTTGTAGATACCCAACGATCTCAAGTGTGGACACGCGCCAACAAGTACTCCCTGACTTTGTAAAGGCCGCATTGCCTGGCGATATCCCGCATCCTGTGATGTATTGGAATCCTGGTAATTCTAGTCACAAAAGGGACCGTGTCCTACCTTTATAGTGCAGAATAGTTTAGGCACACACACACACACAAACACACCTATATAACCGTCATGGCTCGTATGGTCTTCCTTGTTTTAAGAAGGTTCTAGAGGGTATTGTCGGGTTTTTAGTTTTTCTTTGTTTTTTGCGTTTTTCTATACTGGTTTTAATAGTTTTTTTGGGTTTTCCCTATTTTTTCTTTTCATGTTCCGTTTTTTACTTTTGATTACTTTATCCTTTTAATTTTCTTCTCTTTTTCATTTTTATTTTCTTATTTGAAATTTTAATCAATGAATATTTATTAAAATTCATAAAAAAATCAACGAACATTTTTTTCAAATTCATGGTTTTTAACTCATGAACATTTATAAAGCATGTGATCCTTTTTAACTTTTGAAGCCTTTTAAGCTCGTGAATGTTTTTAAAAAAATTAAGGTTTTTTTAATTCGCACCATTTTAAAAAATCGGAGATTTTTTAAATCCGTGAACATCTTTTGATTTAACAAACTTTTCAAATGAAAAATGATAGCCGGTTTTTTCTGAGCTAGCTATGGAGCGAGTGGAGGAAAAACCAAGTGAGCGAAGCGCTTTGTGTCGACCCTTGTGAGCATTGCAGAAGCAATTTAATGGTTTTTAACATGTAAGAGGAGCTCTCAAGGGGCTTACACAAACTACCACTGGCTAAAGCGAGGCTGAAACGTATAAGTGCACCATAGCCACGAAGGGTACAATTCCGCTCTCCTCTCAGAACAAATATCATCTCCAACCTAGCACAATATATGATATACGCAGTAGTAACGTAGTACACACATTTGTAAGGAACTAATCTCTCTTTGTTGAAAAAGGAAAGAAACTGGGGGTAAGGGACAAGGCAGCAGAGTTTGAGCAGGACTATATTTGCCGCCTTCACATAGGAAAAGGTGGCCAAAGAGAACAAAAATTGAACCAGCACAGATGCGGCTTGGTTACTTGTTGAAACAAACTCTGCATCACCCCTTTATATATTGATGGTTGCACATGGTGTTGGTGCATCCACTGTCCCATATAACCGTTTAGTTGTTATTAATCTAATATTGCCGCTCGAAAATTGAAGCAATGCCACTGTTAAAATAAAATTACATGTTTAATGAAGGTTATTGTTAATATAATCTCCCTGTTAATATGAATAATGCCACCGTTTCAGAAATGCTACTGTCATGCTTTCTGTCCTATTTAGATAAGTTAGACACTTCTTTTTATGGGCGTATGTGTCATCCACTGTTATTGTCTAGTAATTGTTTCCTTTGTGCCTTTGTGCAAACAGGGATATCTACTTCACCTTGTTGCTATTGCGACCTTTTGGTGCATTGCACAAAATATGTTTGTTTTCAAAGCGTTTTGTGCAGTTCAACTAAAATGTTAGACTGGCAACGTTGCTTGATTGCTTGATTTTGGTGGAACTGCACAAAAGGAGATCAGATTTCCTATTGGCAAATTTGTTTCAGATCTTGTTGGTGTGAGTTGTTTGAATTCTGCGTCATGAGAGGTCAATGTCGGCCTTCTTCTACGTGACTGTGAAGTGCGCTTTCATATGTCATGCTACTTATATGGTAATGTTCCTTGATTCCAGTGAACTTCACAAAAGGAGATCAGACTTCCTATCTGTATGTGCACCGTAATATCTCATTGAGGTAAGATAATATATTTCACAACTGTTTGCCTATATTTTCTACTGTCATTGGGAAATTAATGCTATTGTTTAGTGGCACACTTGTGCTCCCTAA
Source organism: Triticum aestivum (assembly GCF_018294505.1). Lineage (NCBI taxonomy): Eukaryota > Viridiplantae > Streptophyta > Magnoliopsida > Poales > Poaceae > Triticum > Triticum aestivum. Next base: position 167,989,306 of record NC_057797.1, on the reverse strand, counting down.
TTGATATGCCAAATCTTATATTTAAGGCCAAGCTTGTCTGTTATGGGACCAAGTGATGAAGGGGAAGATGTTGGAAATATCAACACCTTATCAATTAAACTAATCCGAGAGTAAATAGCAAGCATGGCAATCACATTATATACTAACGGATGGCTTCCGGTCAAGTTCATCATCTATATGTTGTACACAATAAGCCTCCTGACAAAGGTTGGTAGTGGCCCGCGGATTTCATCCATGTGATTCAGCTTTGTCATCTCTATTGGTATTGTGCTACTGTTTAGCTACTGTCATGAGAAAGTGCTATTGTTTTCCATGTTAATCTAATGCCACTAAGGAATTAGGCACCGTTTGGCCACCATTAGAGCCACTTATAAATTGAGGATAATGAAAATGCTTCTATTTTGACTATAAGTTTCATCAATTGGTCCCATTGTTAATGTAATGACATGCTTTAAATATTTCGACAAACATGGATGCTTATTTTAGTTGAACTGCTCAAGAAAGAGATTGCAATGACTTGGCCATTTTTCCATCACCTCTGTCAAGGACTTCAAAGGTCTCAACAAATTTACCTCATGGCAAGATGCTAGACCCAAAAAAGAATATGATTTCAGATAATTCTCTTGACAAAGATTAGTACCGACCTTCATCCACATGATTGTGCTTTGTCATGTTGTGCTACTTGTATTGTGGTAATATTTTGATTAAATGTTTAATTGAAGCTATTGTATTGCTATCTTTTCCTATTAAGACAATGAAGATGCTTCTATTTGTGAGCCTATATTTCGTCAACTAGTACCATATTATTGTAATAAGTTTTTTCTGTATTTATGCAAATAGGATGTTCAACTTGATTCCAGTCGAACTGCACAAAATGTTTGGATGGTTCGTGGCCTCCATAATACTTCATCATGAACAATACATTGAATAGTTCTTGAATCATTCGTTTCCACCTTCAGGCACCAAACTAGCTCCATGAAAGGAGTTTCCCTTGTGTTTAAGGCCATACAACATATAACGACGAAATCCTGCAAGCCACGTGCGGTAGTTAGTCGATTTTAGTGGAATTGCACAAAAAATTAGCTGGTTAATCCAGCACGAGGTTCCATGTCAATGTGCAAATTGATGACAAACCCCGCACATTCCACAATCGTAGGAATTTGTTATTTTGGAATGAGAAAACCTTGTCAAAGTTTGCTCATTGATGTTAGCAAGAAGACATGCATTTGATATTTTGGAATGGGAAAACCTTGTCAAATTTTGCTCATTGATGTTAGCAAGAAGACTTGCATTTGATATTTTGGAATGGGACCCCCTTTGCTGTAAGCAACATCAACCGATTTTTCTTTCTTTGTATGTCTTTAGTTGTGAAGTAAATATTTGATATGATGTGTGAATCATTGAGATGCAAAAGCATGCATGTTGACTTATATATGGTAATCTTATGAGTTTGTTCTGAATGGTGGCTATGATTTACCCGCTTGTGATTTTGATTGCAATGTTGAATTTGGAATGCGACAACACATGGCATAATGATGCAAGGTGCAGCCATGCTAAAAAGCTTCTCAAGCTTTATGGTCCGTGTGAAACCGCGGCAAACGAGCCGATTACCATGCTTCTTAAGAATAAAATTTAGTAAAGTGCCCATGTGGACCCACATCGTCATCAAGCATACCATGAAGGTCTAGATGCTGGTGTAGTTTGTGCACTTAACAGTTCATCGTCTTACTGTTTCATGTATAGTTGATGTTTACTACCCAACTTGTATTCTTGTAGACATTTTTGGGCCTCCAAGTGCAGAGTTTTGTAGGACAATAGCAAATTTCCCTCAAGTGGATGACCTAAGGTTTATCAATCCGAGGGAGGTGTAGGATGAAGATGGTGTCTCTCAACCAATCCTGCAATCAAATACAAGAAATCTCTTGTGTCCCCAACACACCCAATACAATGGTAAATTATATAGGTGCACTAGTCCGGAGAAGAGATGGTGATACAAGTGTAGTATGGATAGTAGATATAGGTTTTTGTAATATGAAATAATAAAAATAGCAAGGTAGTAAGTAGTAAAAATGAGTACAAACAGTATTGCAATGCTTGGAAACGAGGCCTAGGGCTCATAATTTCACTAGTGCAATATCTCAATAGTGCTAACATAATTAAATCATAATAAAAATAGTAAGGTAGCAAGTACTCCCTCCGTAAAGAAATACAAAAGCGTTTAGATTAGTGATCTAAATGCTCTTATATTTTCTACTGAGGGAGTAGTGAAAATGAGTATAACAATCCCTCACGTGTGATAAAGAATCACTCTAAAGTTTCTATCGGAGAAAGTAGGACGAAAACGTGTATCAACCTATGTTCCTAGATTACCCCAATGTCACCACGGGAATCCACAAGTTTATTACCAAAACATATATCAAGTGACTCAATAGAATACCCCGTTGTCCCCACAGGTATCCACATGCAAGACATACATCAAGTGATCTCAATTCAAATATTCAAACCAACATAACGAAACCTCAAAGAGCAAGACTCAATTCATCACAACAAGATAGATAGGGAAAAACACCATATGATCCAACTATATTAACAAAGCTCGTGGTACATCAAGATCGTGCCAAATCAAGAACACAAGAGATAGATCAAACACATTGTTACTGGTACATACCCTCAGCCCCGAGGGTGAACTACTCCCTCCACGTCATGGAGACCACCGAGATGATGAAGATGGCCTCCGGTGATGATTTCCCCCTCCGGCAGGGTGCAGGAAAGGGCTCCAGATGAGATATCTTCGGAACATAGGCTTGCGGCGACGGCGTGGGAGTTCTAGGTTTCTTTCTAGGGTTTCCTACATTTATATGAACTTTTGGCGTTGGTTTCACGTCAGGGGGGCCTACGAGGGACTGACGAGCTCAGCCCACGCGCCCTGGGGGGAGCCACACCCATGAGCTCATCACTCCCCTGGACTTTGTTTGGTCTACCTCCTAGGCTTCGGGGGTCTCTTCTTGCCCATAAAAAATCACCATAAAATTTCAGCCCAATCCGAGAACTTTTATTTTTGCACAAAAATAACAACATGATAGTTGTGCTGAAAAAATCATAAATCCGGGTTAGTTTCATTCAAATCATATAAAACTGCACCAAGACCATATATAATTGTTGTAGACATGACATGAATACTTCATAAATTATAGATACGTTGGAGATAGGTTAGTATGATAAAGGGAAAATGATTCACTTTGACATTGTCAAGACAAGATTCATGATTGTTCCTACATATTGCTTACTATAATCTATTATTTCTACAATTTATATTGACCAATATAATCCATTGAAACTATAAGACAAGCGAACTGTGCAGTGAAAACAGAATCTGTGAAAAACAGAACAGTCTGTAATGATCTGAACAAACACCATACTTTTGTAACTCCAAAAAATCTAAAAATTTAGAACAATGTGGCAAATTTGTCTACCAATAACGTGTAAAAATACAGAATTTTATCACGTGCCAGTGAATCACAGTAATTCCAGCACTGGGCACAAAAGTTTATGTTTTTGCATAGAATCAAGTTAACTATCATCCACACTATCCCAAAGGCCTTACTTGGCACTTTATTTAAACAAGGGCTATAAAACATGATTACTACAGTAGCTTAATAATGTTGACACACAAAAACAACAGGGGTAAATATTGGGTTGTCTCCCAACAAGCGCTTTCCTTTATAGCCTTTTAGCTAGGCATGCTCATTTCAACGATGCTCACATAAAAGTAAAGAATTGAAACATAACGGGAGCAACATGAAGCATGTGACTAGAACATTTAAGCCTAACCCACTTCCTATGCATAGGGATTTTGTGAGCAAATAATTTATGGGAGCAAGAATCAACTAGCATAGGAAGGCAAAACAAGCATGACTTCAAAACATTGAACACATAGAGAGGAGACTTGATATAATTGACATAAGTAAAAACACATGTTCCTCTCTCATAGTAATTTTCAGTAGCATCATGAATAAATTCAACGATATATCTATCACATAAAGCATTCTTTTCATGATCCACATGCAATTTTTTATTACTCTCCACATAAGCTTCATCAAGAATAGTGGAAGCTGCTACCTCTTGAGCACTGCGTTGGTTTTCCCTTGAAGAGGAAAGGGTGATGCAGTAAAGTAGCATAAGTATTTCCCTCAGTTTTTGAGAACCAAGGTATCAATCCAGTAGGATATCACGCTCGAGTCCCACGCACCTACACAAACAAATAAGAACCTCGCAACCAACGTGATAAAGGGGTTGCCAATCCCTTCACGATCACTTACGAGAGTGAGATCTGATAGATATGATAAGATAATTTTTTGGTATTTTTATGATAAAGAGAAATAAAGATGCAACGTAAAATAAACGGCAATAGAAATATCTAAGTGTTGGAAGATTAATATGATGGAAGATAGACCCGGTGGCCATAGGTTTCACTAGTGGCTTCTCTCAAGAGCATAAGTATTACGGTGGGTAAACGGATTACTGTTGAGCAATTGATAGAATTGAGCATAGTTATGAGAATGTCTAGGTATGATCATGTATATAGGCATCACATCCGTGACAAGTAGACCGAAACGATTCTGCATCTACTACTATTACTCCACACATCGACCGCTATCCAGCATGCATCTAGAGTATTAAGTTCATAAGAATGGAGTAATGCTTTAAGTGAGATGACATGATGTAGAGGGATAAACTCATGCAATATGATATAAACCCCATCTTTTTATCCTCGATGGAAACAATACAATACGTGCCTTGCTGCCCCTGCTGTCACTGGGAAAGGACACCGCAATATTGAACCCAAAGCTAAGCACTTCTCCCATTGCAAGAAAGATCAATCTAGTAGGCCAAACCAAACTGATAATTCGAAGAGACTTGCAAAGATAAACCAATCATACATAAAAGAATTCAGAGAAGATTCAAATATTTTTCATATATAATCTTGATCATAAACCCACAATCCATCGGATCTCGACAAACACACCGCAAAAGAATATTACATCGAATAGATCTCCAAGAAGATTGATGAGAACTTTCTATTGAGATCCAAAGAGAGAGAAAAATCCATCTAGCTAATAACTATGGACCCGAAGGTCTGAAGTAAACTACTCACACATCACCGGAGAGGCCATGGAGTTGATGTATAGGCCCTCCGTGATCAATGCCGCCTCCAGTGGAGCTCCGGAAAAGGCCCCAAGATGGGATATCTCAGGTACAGAAGGTTGTGAAGGTGGAATTAGGTTTTCGTGGTGCTCCTGGATGTTTGGGGGGTACGTGGATATATATAGGAGGAAGAACTACATCGGTGGAGCAACAAGGGGCCCAAGAGGGTGGAGGGCGCGCCCAGGTGGGTAGGCGTGCCCCCCTGCCTTGTGGTCTCCTCGATTGTTTCTTGACGCCCACTCCAAGTCTCCTGGATCACGTTTGTTGAGAAAACCACGTTCCCGAAGGTTTCATTCCGTTTGGACTCCGTTTGATATTCCTTTTCGGTGAAACTCTAAAATAGGCAAAAAACTGCAATTTGGGCTGGGCCTTCGGTTAGTAGGTTAGTCCCAAAATATTGTATAGAAGTGTAAAATAAAGCCCATTAACATCCAAAACAGATATTATAATAACATGGAACAATAAAAAATTATATATACGTTGGAGACGTATCAAGCATCCCCAAGCTTAATTCATGCTCGTCCTCGAGTAGGTAGATGGTAAAAACAGAATTTTTGATGTGGAATTCTTCCTAACATATTTCTCAATGTAATTTTATTTATTGTGGCATGAATGTTCAGATCCGAAAGATTCCAGATAAAAGTTTAATATTGACATAAAAATAATAATACTTCAAGCATACTAACTAAGCAATCATGTCTTCTCAAAATAACATGGCCAAAGAAAGTTCATCCCTACAAAATCATATAGTTTGGTCATGCTCCATTTTCGTCACACAAGAATGCTCTCATCATGCACAACCCCGATGACAAGCCAAGAAATTGTTTCACACTTTAGTAATCTCAAACTTTTTTCAACTTTCACGCAATACATGAGCGTGAGCCATGGATATAGCACTATGGGTGGAATAGAATATAATGAAGGGGGTTATGTGGCGAAGACAAAAAAGGAGAAAGTCTCACATCGACGCGGCTAATCAATGGTCTAGGGAGATGCCCATCAATTGATGTCAATGCAAGGAGTAGGGATTGCCATGCAACGGATGCACTAGAGCTATAAATGTATGAAATCTCAACAAAAGAAACTAAGTGGGTGTGATCCAACTTGCTTGCTCACGAATACCTAGGGAACTTGAGGAGGCCCATTGTTGGAATATAGAAGCCAAGTTCTATAATGAAAAGTTCCCACTAGTATATGAAAATGACAAAACAAGAGACTCTCTATCATAAAGATCATGGTGCTACTTTGAAGCACAAGTGTGGAAAAAGGATAGTAGCATTGCCCCTTTTTATTCTCTTTTTTTGGGGCCTTTATTTTTTATTTTTTGGCCTTTCTCTTTTTTTATTTGGGACAATGCTCTATTAATGATGATCATCACACTTCTATTATTTACATCTCCATGATTACAACTCGATACTAGAACAAGATATGACTCTATATGAATGCCTTCAGCGGTGTACCGGGATGCGCAATGACTCATGAGTGACATGTATGAAAAAAATTTGAATGTTGGCTTTGCCACAAATACAATGTCAACTACATGATCAAGCAAGGCAATATGACAATGATGATGCGTGTCATAATAAACGGAATGGTGGAAAGTTGCATGGCAATATATCTCGGAATGGCTATGGAAATGCCATAATAGGTAGGTATGGTGGCTGTTTTGAGGAAGATATAAGGAGGTTTATGTGTGATAGAGCGTATCATATCACGGGATTTGGATGCATCAGCGAAGTTTGCACCAACTCTCAAGGTGAGAAAGGGCAATGCACGGTACCGAAGAGGCTAGCAATGATGGAAGGGTGAGAGTGCGTATAATCCATGGACTCAACATTAGTCATAAAAAACTCACATACTTATTGCAAAAATCTACAAGTCATCAAAAACCAAGTATTACGCGCATGCTCCTAGGGGGATAGATTGGTAGGAAAAGACCATCGCTCGTCCCCGACCGCCACTCATAAGGAAGACAATCAAATAACACCTCATGTTTCAAATTTTTTACACAACGTTTACCATACGTGCATGCTACGGGACTTGCAAACTTCAACACAAGTATTTCTGAAATTCACAACTACTAAACTAGCACAACTTTAATATCACTATCTCCATATCTCAAAACAATCATCAAGTATCAAACTTCTCTTAGTATTCAATGCACTTATATGAAAGTTTTTATTATGTCTAAAAGAAAATTGCCATGTTGTTCTAAAGGACTCTCAAAATAATATAAGTGAATCATGAGAGATCAATTATTTCTATAAAATAAAACCACTGCCGTGCTCTAAAAGATATAAGTGAAGCACTAGAGCAAAAACTATATAGCTCAAAAGATATAAGTGAAGCACATAGAGTATTCTAATAAATTCCAATTCATGTGTGTCTCTCTCAAAAGGTGTGTACAGCAAGGATGATTGTGGTAAACTAAAAATCAAAGACTCAAATCATACAAGGCGCTCCAAGCAAAAGACATATCATGTGGTGAATAAAAATATAGCTCCAAGTAAAGTTACCGATGAACGAAGACGAAAGAGGGGATGCCTTCCGGGGCATCCTGTAGGATCGAAAGTATGTCTAGAGGGGGGGGGGGTGATTAGACTACTTGACCAAATAAAAATCTATCCTTTTCCCAATTTTAGTCTTTGGCAGATTTTAGCTATCTTAGCACAAGTCAAGCAATCTTAACACAATTCAAGCAAGCATGCAAAGAGTCTATGAGCAGCGGAAAGTAAAGCATGCAACTTGCAATAATGTAAAGGGAAGGGTTTGGAGAATTCAAACGCAATTGGAGACACGGATGTTTTTGTCGTAGTTCCGATAGGTGGTGCTATCGTACATCCACGTTGATGGAGACTTCAACCCACGGAGGGTAACGATTGCGCGAGTCCACGGAGGGCTCCACCCACAAAGGGTCCACGAAGAAGCAACCTTGTCTATTCCATCATGGCCATCTCCCACGAAGGACTTGCCTCACTAGCGGTAGATCTTCACGAAGTAGGCGATCTCCTTGCCCTTACAAACTCCTTGGTTCAACTCCACAATCTTTGTCGGAGGCTCCCAAGTGACACCTAGCCAATCTAGGAGACACCACTCTCCAAGAAGTAACAAATGGTGTGTTGATGATGAACTCCTTGCTCTTGTGCTTCAAATGATAGTCTCCCCAACACCCAACTCTCTCTCACAAGATATGGATTTGGTGGAAAGAAGGTTTGAGTGGAAAGCAACTTGGGGAAGGCTAGAGATCAAGATTCATATGGTAGGAATGGAATATCTCGGTGGGACCGATCGCTCATCTCGGTAGGACCGAAACATTATGAAGGGAAACAGAGAGATTACAACCCCATCTCGGTGTGACCGAAATCCCTATCGGTGAGACCGATTTGCCTAGGGTTTGTGGCAGTGGCTATGACATTTGAAACTCGGTGGCGCCGGATAGAAAGAATCGGTAGGGCCGAGTTTGACTTTTGGTTTAGGTCATATGTGGATGTGGGAAGGTAGTTGAGGGTTTTGGAGCATATCACTAAGCACTATGAAGCAAGAACCTCATTAAACAACACCTCATCCCTCCTTGATAGTATCAGCTTTTCCTATAGACTCAATGTGATCTTGGATCACTAAAATATAAAATGTAGAGTCTTGAGCTTTGATCTTGAGACAATATTTTTGTCCTTAATATTTTGAGGGGTCCACTTTCCTCATCCATGCCATGCCATTCATTGAGCTTTTCCTGAAATATTAATCTTGGAATAGCATTAGCTCAATGAGCTATATGTTGTTAGGAATTACCAAAACCACCTAGGGATAGTTGCACTTTCACATCCCCAAGCTTAGCCTTTTTGGTGTCCTTGTATTTTACCTTGGGGTACCATGGGTATCCCCAAGATTAGGCTCTTGCCACTCCTTGTTCCATAATCCATCAAATCTTTACCCAAAACTTGAAAACTTCACAACACAAAACTTAAATAGAAAATCTCGTGAGCTCCGTTAGCGAAAGAAAACAAAACACCACTTCAAGGTACTATAATGAACAAATTTTTATTTATATTGGTGTTAAACTACTGTATTCCAACTTATTTATGGTTTATAAACTCTTTTAGTAGCCATAGATTCATCAAAATAAGCAAACAACACATGAAAAACAGAATCTGTCAAAAACAGAACAGTCTGTAGTAATCTGTAACTAACGCAAACTTATGGAACCCCGAAAATTATAAAATAAATTTCTGGACATGAGGAATTTATCTATTAATCATCTGCAAAAATAATTAACTAAATAGCACTTTCCAAATAAAAATGGCAGCAATTCTCGTGAGCGCTAAAGTTTCGATTTTTTACAGCAAGATCAAAAAGACTTTCCCCAAGTCTTCCCAACGGTTCTACTTGGAACAAACACTAATTAAACACAAAAAACACAACCAAAACAAAGGTTAGATAAATTATTTATTACTAAAAAGGAGCAAAAACCAAGGAATAAAAATAAAATTGGGTTGCCTCCCAACAAGCGCTATCGTTTAACGCCCCTAGCTAGGCATAAAAGCAAGGATAGATCTAGGTATTGCCATTTTTTGGTTTGCAATCCATAAGTGGATATCATAATAGATTCATATGGTAATTTAATTTTATTTCTAGGAAATTGTTCCATGCCCTTCCTTAATGAAAATTGGAATCTAATATTCCCTTCCTTCATATTAATAATTGCACCAATCGTTCTAAGGAAAGGTCTACCAAGAATAATAGGACATGAAGGATTGCAATCTATGTCAAGAACAATGAAATCTACGGGCACATAATTCCTATTTGCAACAATAATAACATCATTAATACTTCCCATAGGTTTCTTAATAGTGGAATCCGCAAGGTGCAAGTTTAAAGAACAATCATCAAATTCACGGAATCCTAGCAAATCACATAAAGTTTTCAGAATCGTGGAAACACTAGCACCCAAATCACACAAATCATAGCATTCATGATCTTTAATTTTAATTTTAATAGTAGGTTCCCACTCATCATAAAGTTTTCTAGGGATAGAAACTCCCAACTCAAGTTTTTATTCATAAGATTGCATCAAAGCATCAACGATATGTTTAGTAAAAGCTTTATTTTGACTATAAGCATGAGGAGAATTTAGCATGGATTGTAATAAGGAAATACAATCTATCAAAGAGAAATTATCATAATTAAATTCCTTGAAATCCAAAATAGTGGGTTCATTGATATCTAAAGTTTTGACCTCTTCAATCCCACTTTTACCAATTTTTGCATCAAGATCTAAAACCTCCAAATTTTTGGAACGCCTTCTAGGCAAAGGTGACTCATCTTCAGTCCCATCATTATCAAGATTCATATTTCAAAACAAAGATTTAATAGGATACACATCAATAACTTTTAGATCTTCATCTTTATTTTCATAGAAACTAGAAGAACACGCTTTCACAAAGCAATCTTTCTTAGCACGCATCCTAGCGGTTCTTTCTTTGCACTCATCAATGGAACTTCTCATGACTTTGAGAGACTCATTGATATAATGCTTAGGTGGGATAGATCTAAGTTTCAAAGAATCAACATCAAGAGAAATTCTATCAACGTTCCTAGCCAATTCATCAACCTTAAGCAATTTTTCTTCAAGCAAAGCATTGAAATTCTTTTGCGAATTCATAAACTCCTTAACACTAGTCTCAAATTCATAGGGCATCTTGTTAAAATTTCCATAAGAATTGTTGTAGGAATTACCATAATTATTAGAGGAATTACTAGGAAACGGCCTAGAATTAAAACTACCTCTATACGCGTTGTTACCAAAATTGTTCCTACCAACAAAATTCACATCCATAGATTCATTATTATTCTCAATCAAAGTAGACAGAGGCATATCATTAGGATCAGTAGGAAGCACTCTTATTAGCAAACAATTTCATAAGTTCATCCATCTTTCCACTCAAAACATTAATTTCTTCTATCGCATGCATTTTTTTATTAGTAGATCTTTCGGTGTGCCATTGAGAATAATTAACCATAATATTACCTAGGAGTTTGTAGCTTCTCCTAAAGTGATTTCCATAAAAGTGCCTCCCGCAGCCGAATCTAAAAGATTTCTAGAAGCAAAATTCAATCCGGCATAAAATTTTGTATAATCATCCAAAGATTCAAACCATGTGTAGGGCAATTACGTATCATTAATTTCATCCTCTCCCAAGCTTGTGCAACATGTTCATGATCAAGTTGCTTAAAATTCATAATATCGTTTCTAAGAGAGATGATCTTAGCGGGAGGAAAATACTTAGAGATAAAAGCATCTTTGCACTTGTTACATGAATCAATACTATTTTTAGGCAAAGACAAAAACCAAGCTTTGGCACGATCTCTAAGGGAAAAAGGAAATAGCTTCAATTTCACAATATCATTGTCCACATCTTTCTTCTTTTGCATATCACACAAATCAACAAAGATATTTAGATGGGTAGCGGCATCTTCACTAGGAAGGTCGGCGAATTGATCTTTCATGACAAGATTCAACAAAGTAGCATTAATTTCACAAGATTCAGCATCGGTAAGAGGAGCAATCGGAGTGCTAAGAAAATCATTGTTGTTGGTATTGGTAAAGTCACACAATTTAGTATTGTCTTGAGGCACTGTGACAAGCAAGCAATCCAACACACGAGCAAACAAGAAGCGAGCGAAAAATAGGCAACACAAAAGGAGAGGGCGAATAAAACGGCAAGGGTGAAGTGGGGGAGAGGAAAATGAGAGGCAAATGGCAAATAATGTAATGCGAGGGATAAGAGTTTGTGATGGGTACTTGGTATGTCTTGACTTGTGCGTAGACTCCCCGGCAACGGCGCCAGAAATGGCTCATTGTCGGGAGTCAAATCTTGACTTGACTTGGCGCGAATCTCCCCGTCAACGGCACTAGAAATCCTTCTTGCTACCTCTTGAGCACTGCGTTGGTTTTCCCTTGAAGAGGAAAGGGTGATGCAGTAAAGTAGTGCAAGTATTTCCCTCAGTTTTTGAGAACCAAGGTATCAATCCAGTAGGAGATCACGCTTGAGTCCCACGCACCTACACAAACAAATAAGAACCTCGCAACCAATGCGATAAAGGGGTTGTCAATCCCTTCACGGTCACTTACGAGAGTGAGATCTGATAGATATGATAAGATAATATTTTTGGTATTTTTATGATAAAGAGAAATAAAGATGCAAAGTAAAATAAATGGCAATAGAAATAGCTAAGTGTTGTAAGATTAATATGATGGAAGATAGACCCGGGGGCCATAGGTTTCACTAGTGGCTTCTCTCAAGAGCATAAGTATTACGGTGGGTAAACGAATTACTGTCGAGCAATTGATAGAATTGAGCATAGTTATGAGAATATCTAGGTATGATATGTATATAGGCATCACGTCCGTGACAAGTAGACCGAAAAGATTCTGCATCTACCACTATTACTCCACACATTGACCGCTATCCAGCATGCATCTAGAGTATTAAGTTCATAAGAACAGAGTAATGCTTTAAGTGAGATGACATGATGTAGAGGGATAAACTCATGCAATATGATATAAAACCCATCTTTTTATCCTCGATGGCAACAATACAATACGTGCCTTGTTGCCCCTGCTGTCACTGGGAAAGGACACCGCAAGATTGAACTCAAAGCTAAGCACTTCTCCCATTGCAAGAAAGATCAATCTAGTAGGCCAAACCAAACTGATAATTCGAAGAGACTTGCAAAGATAAACCAATCATACATAAAAGAATTCGGAGAATATTCAAATATTGTTCATAGATAAACTTGATCATAAACCCACAATTCATCGAATCTCGACAAACACACCGCAAAAGAAGATTACATCGAATAGATCTCCAAGAAGATCGAGGAGAACTTTGTAGTGAGATCCAAAGAGAGAGAAGAAGCCATCTAGCTAATAACTATGGACCCGAAGGTCTGAAGTAAACTACTCACACATCATCGGAGAGGCCATGGAGTTGATGTAGAGGCCCTCCATGATCAATGCCCCCTCAAGCGGAGCTCCGAAAAAGGCCCCAAGATGGGATCTCTCGGGTACAGAAGGTTGCGGAGGTGGAATTAGTTTTCGTGGGGCTCCTGGATGTTTGGGGGTACGTGGATATATATAGGAGGAAGAAGTATGTCAGTGGAGCAACAAGGGGCCAACGAGGGTGGAGGGCGTGCCCCCTGCCTCATGGCCTCCTTGATTGTTTCTTGACACCCACTCCAAGTCTCCTGGGTCACGTTCGTTGAGAAAATCACGTTCCCGAAGGTTTCATTCCATTTGGACTCCGTTTGATATTCCTTTTCGGTGAAACTCTAAAATAGGCAAAAAAACAACAATTTGGGCCGGGCCTCCGGTTAGTAGGTTAGTCCCAAAAATGATATAAAAGTGTAGAATAAAACCCATTAACATCCAAAACAGATAATATAATAGCATGGAACAATCAAAAATTATAGATATGTTGGAGACGTATCAAGAGCAAACTCAACAAAATAACTATCATGAGATACTTGATTGACATAACCAAATTGAATATTAGAATTATGACGACAAGTTTCATGGTTATCATTATTATTTATAGCATACATGTCATCACCATACTCATCATAAATAGCAACTTTTTTGTTGTAATCAATTGAAACCTCTCCCAAAATATTGGATTCATCATTAAATAAAGCCATGACCTCTATAAATCGACTTTCATAATTATTACAATAAGATTCAACAACCTCCAAAATAGTGGGATCAGTACTTCCTTGAGTTGACACTCTTCCAAACCCACTTTAATCATTGTAATCATCATAAATAGGAGGCATGCTATCATCATAATAAATTTGCTCATCAAAACTTGGGGGACTAAAAATATCATCTTCGCCAAATATAGTATCCCCAAGCTTATGGCTTTGCATACCATTAGAATCATGGATATTTATAGAAAACATACTAACAACATTTCAATTATGCTTATCATTCAAATATTTTATGCCAAACATTTTATTAAATTCTTCTTCTAACAATTTGGCATAATTTTCCGTTCCATCGTTTTCAAGAAAGACATTATAAAGGTATAACATTTGATGCAACTTCAATTCCATTTTTTTGTAGTTTTCTTTTATAAACAAAACTAGTGATAAAACAAGAAACTAAAACATGCAATTGTAAGATCTAAGGATACACCTTCAAGAACTCACCTCCCTGGCAACAGCGCCAGAAAAGAGCTTGATGTCTACTGTGCAAATTTTATTCTTGTAGGCGTTGTTGGGCCTTCAAGTGCAGAGTTTTGTAGAAAACAACAAATTTCCCTCAAGTGGGTGACCTAAGGTTTATCAATCCGCGGGAGGCATAGGATGAAGATGGTCTCTCTCCAACAACCCTGCAATCAAATACAAGAAATCTCTTGTGTCCCCAACACACCCTATACAATGGTAAGTTGTGTAGGTGCACTAGTTCGGCGAAGTGATGGTGATACAAGTGCAGTATGGATAGTAGATATTGTCTTTTGAAATATGAAATAATAAAAATAGCAAGGTAGCAAGTAGTAAAAGTGAGTACAAACGGTATTGCAATGCTTGGAAGCAAGGCCTAGGGTTCATATAGTGCAATATCTCGATAGTGCTAACATTATTGAATCATATAACAATCCCTCACGTGCGGCAAAGAACCACTCCAAAGTTTCTATCGGAGAAAGTAGGACAAAAGCATGTATCAACCTATGTGCCTACATTACCCCAATGTCACCATGGAAATCCGCAAGTGTATTACCAAAACATATATCAAGTGACATAATAGAATACCCCATTGTCACCACGAGTATCCACATACAAGACATACATCAAGTGATCTAAAATCCAACATAACGAAACCTCAAAGAGCAAGACTCAATTCATCACAACAAGATAGAGAAGGAAAACACCATATGACCCAACTATATTAACAAAGCTCGTGGTACATGAAGATGATGCCAAATTAAGAACACGAGAGAGAGAGAGAGAGAGAGAGAGAGAGAGAGAGAGAGATTAAACACATATCTATTTGTACATACCCTCAGCCCGAAGGGTGAACTACTCCCTCCTCATCATGAAGACTGCCAGTATGATGAAGATGGCATCCAGTGATGATTTCCCCCTCCAGCGAGGTGCAGGAAAATGGCTCTGAATGTGATTGCTTTGGAACAGAGGCTTGCGACGGCGGCATGTGAGTTCTAGGTTTTTTTTGGGGGTGTCCTATATTTATGTGTTTTTTGGGGTCGGTTTCACGTTAGGGGAGGCCCACAAGGGACTGACGAGCTCAGCCCACGCTCCCTGGGGGGAGGCATGCCCCATGAGCTCGTCGCTCCCCTGGAGTTCATCTGGTCAACCTCCCAGGCTTCAGGGGTTTCTTCTTGCCTGTAAAAAATCATTGTAAATTTCCATCCCAATTCGAGAACTTTTATTTCTACACAAAAATAACACCATTGTAGCTCTGCTGAAAACAGCGTCAGTCTGGGTTAGTTTCATTCAAATCATATAAAAGTGCATAAAAACCATATAAAATTGTTGTAAACATGACATAAATACTTCATAAATTATAGACATGTTCGAGACGTATCAACAACCTATGTTTTAAAATATTTCTTGTAAGCACGCATGAACATGTTTGCTTATCAGTTACCTTCTATAAAAATATCTTTTTTGTCATTCAATGAGCAGCTAGAAATTAGATACACTCTTACGACAGAAGAGTACAAAACATGGTCCACCCATTTATTGAAGCCCAATACAAGAGAACCCATATTTACTAAGAGAGAGGCACTCACATGACCGTCCAATGACTTATGCTCACGTGATGGACCCACTCAAAATGTCCTACATGTGTAGTTTTTTTGAAACGGGATCCTACATTGTTGTACAGTATAATTGTATACACCTCATTCAATTATAACTCTGATAGCTGGTTACGCGTTCTGCTTGAATATAAGTGCATTCTCGTTGCATTAGTAAGTTCTGAGGTGCTCTTCCAGGTGGAGTGGTGGACAACACAAATCTTGTTGTCGCCTGCTTGGGCTCAAATGCCTGTTCTTATTCTTTTTTAGCTGCTACGCACCACATGTCTTGCGTCCTAATCATGTCTTCTTCCTCCGGCCACCCAGATCAGCTCCTTCGAGACCACTTGTTTCCAAACCTTGGGGCCAGTAGCACTATCGCATGCCCCTCTCCACCGGCACTCGCCCAAAGCGCTTCCTAGGTAACATGCCGCGTGCCGGTCTCTGCGTCGTTCAATGCCAGAGAGACTTTACCCAATTGCCTGGGACAACTCTTTACGCATTAAACCGGTTGCTCGTCCATCTGCCTTCCACCGTTTAACAAGCCCGGCGGCCGAGAAACCCACTGCGGCGCCCGCATTCACACTGCCCACCGACATGACCGCGAGTTGTGGAGCGATGTAGGGAGCCTCTCGATGGAGCAGAAGCAGGAGCTGGACGGCATTACTACCGACTAGCAGACCCGTCGTATGAGCAGGTGTGGCCGCTTCGATGCCGTAGTGGCGGAAGAGCAACCAATGTTGTTGGTGCCAGCGTTCTGGCAAGCGCATGAGGACCAATGCTACAACCTCCATCTCCTCAACGAGCACTAGCTCACGAAGGGACAAATCGCCGGTGAGCATGCAAACAACAATACCGTGTGAGCCATGGGGCCTGATGATCCTGGCTTCCTGGATGAGCAATGGGCGTTGTACTAGACCATCTGTATCGCCCGCGAGGCCCGCTCCATCGTCCTCTGCCTTGCTGTGCTTGTCGTGGCGCCGCTGTCTGGCGTTATCAATATGGTCAACAAATGAGAGGAATCAGGAGATGAATGTACATGGAGAGGATGATAGTAGGGACCTACCAGGGTCATCGCCGTCCGCAAGCAAGTGAGTCCTTATTACAAGCAAAAACAATGCTTCCTCCTAATGGTTTCCTGACATCTAGATCCCACGCTATTGTCAACATAGTCAATAAACAAGAGAATTTCACTAGAAGCGGCTGACACCAGGGACCCAACAGCTCGCATAGTTTTTTTTTGTTTTTTGGAGGAGGGTATCCACTAGGTTGGGACCCATCAAACCTAGTTTTTTATTTTATGTTTAGCACATGACCAACCCAACTATTTTTTTGTGAAAATGTCTAGCCTAGCTTTATTTTCTTAATACTATCTGACCGACACCGACTTGCTTTTGTCCGACCTGCTAGGCTGCAAATCTTTCAAGACGAGGAGGGGTGCATTTGGCTTGCCCAGAAGATGGTCTATAAATAATACAAAATGGGCTTTAAAATTTTAAAAATACAGCAAAATGGAAATTAGTTTCAAATTTTGTTTTTAATGGATTATAAGATCTTAAACTCCATTGAAACTTATTGCGTGATAATTTCCATAGGATTTTAAATTAATATAAATTTATTTTCGAAATTAGTCTGAATCTGACTCAAAGTTTCAGAATTAAAAATAGTTCGGACCCCACCGAAATATGCAAAATTTCATTGAAAATTTTAACCCCGGCCGAAATATGGGCTGTAATGCTAACAAAAATAATATGGGCAGTAATAAATTTCTTAAGGATTAGCAAATGGGTTGTATGTTGTTTGCCATAGAGTGGAGACTCACTTGTGGGCCTACTGAGTGGACGTGTATGCAAGACTTTGCCAACTTAGTCAACAAACGTTTCTAGTGGCAGTGACCGTTGGATGTCAATCCAACATCCGTCGTGCTTCTTTAATCTCTAATCTGCTTGTTCCTGCTGCCTAGACGAGCGCTGGTGGAACCACCAGCCCTCGCCTTTCGTGGTCGGTTGTGCTGCCGTGCAAGCCTCAACACCCACCATACTCCCACCTTTGTCTAGGCAATCCCTATACACACCTGAGGGAGTCCTAGATTGGGGGGTGACACGTCTCCGTCGTATCTATAATTTTTGAGTGTTTCATGCCAATATTCTACAACCTTTACATACTGTTGGCAACTTTTTATACTATTTTTTGGGACTAACATATTGATCCAGTGCCCAGTGCCAGTTCCTGTTTGTTGCACGTTTTTTGTTTTGCAGAAGATCCATATCAAACAGAGTCTAGACAGGATAAAAACTTACGGAGATTTTTTTGGAATATATGTGATTGTTGGGAAAAAGAATCAACGCGAGACGATGCCCGAGGGGCCCACAAGGACGGAGGGCGCGCCCCGGGGGTAGGGCACACCCCTGGTCCTTGTGGATACTCCGTAAGGCGGTTGGTTCCCTTCTTCTGGTGCAAGAAAGCTAATATCCAGATAAAAATCGTGTTAAAATTATAGCCCAATCGGAGTTACGGATCTCCGGGAATTTAAGAAACAGTGAAAGGCCAGAATTTGGGAGCGCAGAAACAGAAGGAAACACACAGAGAGAGAGAGATCCAATCTCGGAGTGGCTCCCACCCCTCTGCCACGATGGAAGCCAACGACCAGAGGGGAAACCCTTCTCCCGTCTAGGGGAAAGGTCAAGGAAGAAGAAGAAGAAGAAGAATAAGAAGAAGAAGGGGGGGTCTCCGCCCCTCTCTCCCAGTGGCGCCGGCACGCCGCCGGGGCCATCATCGTGACCGCAATCTACACCAACAACTTCGCCACCGTCATCACCAACTCTCTCCCCCTCTATGCAGCGGTGTAACACCCCTTCTCCCCGCTGTAATCTCTACTTGAACATGGTGATCAACGCTATATATTATTTCCCAATGATGTATGGCTATCCTATGATGTTTGAGTAGACCTGTTTTGTCCTATGTATTAATTGATGATCGTGATTGATTTGAGTTGCATGTTTTATTATTAGTGCTATCCTATGGTGCTCTCCGTGTCATGCAAGCGTGAGGGATCCCTGCTGTAGGGTTTGCAATATGTTCGTGGTTTGCTTATTGTCTGCATTGCATGAGTGATAGAAACACAAACACGGATAAGTGGTCATGGCGTATGGGAATAAAGAGGACTTGATACTTTAATGCTATGGTTGGGTTTTACCTTAATGATCTTTAGTAGTGGCAGATTCTTGCTAGAGTTCCAATCACAAGTGCATATGATCCAAGAAGATAAAGTATGTTAGCTTATGCTTCTCCCTTATATAAAATTGCAATAATGATTACCGGTCTAGTTATCAATTGCCTAGGGACGAATAACTTTCTCGTGACAAAAATCTCTCTACCAAAACTAACTTAGTTGTGTCTTTATCTAAACAGCCCTAGTTTTTATTTACGTGCTCTTTATTATCTTGCAAACCTATCCTACAACACCTACAAAGTACTTCTAGTTTCATACTTGTTCTAGGTAAAGCGAATGTAAATCGTGCGTGAGTTGTATTGGTGGTTGATAGAACTTGAGGGAATATTAGTTCTACCTTTAGCTCCTCGTTGGGTTCGGCACTCTTACTTCTCGAAAGAGGCAACAACTGATCCCCTATACTTCTGGGTTATCAAGACCTTTTTCTGGCGTCGTTGCCGGGGAGCAATAGCATGGGGTGAATATTCTCGTGTGTGCTTGTTTGCTTTATCACTAAGTAGTTTTTATTTGCTATTCAAAGTTGTTCTCTATCTTTAGTTATGGATATGGAACACGAAATACCAAAAAAATTAGGTTTGCTTGCTACTCATGGAGATGGGGAACCTCCTAAAACCCTCGATGCTCATTATGTGAAAGATATAATGCACTACTTTGATAATCCTGAGAAAACCCCATTCAACTATATAATGGGAGTAACGTTGGATCAACGTGAATACTTTAGGGATTATCGCTTGACTCAAAAAGGTAAACTCTTATGGGATCAAATTCATATGTTGCATTGGTATGCTCAGAATTTATGCTTGAGATGTGATTATACTTGTTGCTCTAGGATGAATGCTCCACACCTACACTTTTCATGTAAATTTAATGATAATAAAACCTTGGCTTCTTATGCTAATGGTATATATGATTACTATGATGTGGAACGAATAGAAGTTTTTTTGCTTTTAAGGGTGCTTGTGAAATTAAATGTTTGTTTGAAGAGTATGAAAATTATGATGATACTGTTTATAGATCTGGAAATCTTGCTATACTTAAATATTGCTATTTGAATTATAAATACAATGCCAATATTGATGCATTTATTGAGAAGGTCTCCGCTGTCTAAGAAGAGACTAATATTTTGCAGGAAAATATGGAAGAGGAAATTGATGACACTGTGAGCTCATTATATGAAAAAGATGAGGAGGAGAGCGAAGAACAAAAGGAGGAAGAGCGGATTGATCACCCGTGCCCACCTTCTAATGAGAGTAACTATTTTTCCCATGCATTGTTTAATTTTCCATCGTCCTTACCAAAGGATGAATGCTACGGTGATTGCTATGATCCCTTTGATTCGTTTGAAATACCCCTTTTTGATGAACTTGATTTTTGCTATGTTTATGGCCAAGATGCCAATATGAATTATGCTTATGGAGATGAAGTTGCTATAGTTCCTTATGTTAAGAATGAAATTGTTGCTATTGCACCCACACATGATAGTCCTATTATCTTTTTGAATTCTCAGAACTACACTATATGGGAGAAGTTTGCTCTTACTAAGGATTATATTGATGGGTTGCATTTTACTATTGCACATGATTATTTTGATAAATATAATATGCATGTGCTTGCTGCTCCTACTTGCAATTATTATGAGAGAGGAACTACATCTCTGCCTCTCTATGTTTCCAATATGATAAAATTGCAAGAAATTGCTTATACTATGCATTGGCCTTTACTTGATGTGCATGAATTGTTCTTGTATGACATGCCGACGCATAGAAAGAGAGTTAGACTTCATCATTGCACAATATATGGTGCTTTGTCCTCATTGCTAAATTCCAAATCATTGTTAATTAAAATGGGCTTTGATATACCTTGGGATCCGGGTGGATTCATTACTTGAGCACTTTATGCCTAGCTTAATGGCTTTAAAGAAAGTGCTACCAAGGAGACAACCTGGAAGTTTTAGAGAGTAATTTCTTTCTATTGAGTGCTTTTATAAAGTTTAAAAACTAAAAAATGTACAGGGGAACTTTAAAACTTTTTCACAAAAGAGAAGCAATTGGAAGTTATGCATTGGAGAAGTGAGGGTCGACCTTGAACACTTGTGTTCATGCTCATGGAGACAATGTAGAATTTTTCATGAAGATTCTCACAAAAATAATTATACCCTTGTACAATTCCGTTGTATTATAAAATTAATGTGCAATGATTTTCCTTTAGGGTGATTAGATTGCTTGTTTGGTTTGTGAGGTGCAAAAACAGAAACTTTAGCTGTAGTGCGTGATTTTACATTTTTTTACTGGAAAGTCAAACGCTTCTGAAACTTATTGCAAAGTACTTCTATACAAATTTTTTATTTTCCCCTAATTTTTCAGAATTTTTGGAGTTACAGAAGTATGGTTGATGTTTAGATTACTACAGACTGTCCTATTTAAGACAGATTCTGTTTTTGATGCATTGTTTTGCTAGTTTTGATGAAACTATCGATTTTATCGGTGGTATAAGCCATAGAGAAGTTATAATACAATAGCTACAATGCAAAAATAAAATATGAATGAGTTTGCAATAGTACTTGAAGTAGTGATTTGTTTTATTATACTAACAGATCTCACGAGGGTTTTGTTAAGTTTTGTGTGATTGAAGTTTCCAAGTTTTGGGTAAGATCACGATGGATGAAGGAATAAGGAGTGGCAAGAGCCCAAGATTGGGGATGCCCGAGGCACCCCAAGGTAATATTCAAGGACTCCCAAGCAACTAAGCTTGGGGATGCCCCAGAAGGCATCCCCTCTTTCTTCTAACGATCATCGGGAATTTTACTTGGAGCTATATTTTTATTCGTCACATGATATGCGTAAATCTTGGAGCATCGTGTCCTTTTTTTTTCAATAAACGCACCATGCTAGTACCTTGGTTGATTTATATAATTCTCTATGCACTTCACTTATATCTTTTGAGTATGGCTTTATAGAATGCTTCATGTGCTTCACTTATATCATTTGAAGTTTGGATTGCCTATTTCCCTACAAATAGAAAACCACCATTTTTAGAATGCTCTTTTGCTTCACTTATATTTGTTAGAGCGTGGGCATAAATTTTGTAGAAAGAACTAAACTCTCTTGCTTCACTTATATCTATTTAGAGAGTTGACGGGAATTGATCATTCACATGGTTAGTCATAAAATCCTACATAAAACTTATAGATCACTGAATATGATATGTATGATTCCTTGCAATAGTTTTGCGATATAAAGATGGTGATATCAGAGTGACGCTAGTGAGTAATTGTGGATTGGTAGAAATACTTGTGTTAAGGTTTGTGATTCCCGTAGCATGCACGTATGGTGAACCGTTATGTGATGAAGTCGAAGCATGATTTATTTTTTGATTGTCTTCCTTATGAGTGGCAGTCGGGGACGAGCGATGGTCTTTTCCTACCAATCTATGCCCCTAGGAGCATGCGTGTACTACTTTGTTTTGATAGATAATATACTTTTGCAATAAGTATGTCAGTTCTTTATGACTAATGTTGAGTCCATGAATTATACGCAGTCTCACCCTTCCATCATTGCTAACCTCTTCGGTACCATGCATTGCCCTTTATCACCTCGAGAGTTGGTGCAAACTTGACCGGTGCATCCAAACCCCATGATATGATACACTCTATCACACATAAGCCTCCTTATATCTTCCTCAAAACAGCCTCCATACCTACCTATCATGGCATTTCCATAGCCATTCCGAGATATATTGCCATGCAACTTCCATCATCATCATATACATGACTTGAGCGTTCATTGTCATATTGCTTTGCATGATCGTACGATAGCTAGCATGATATTTTCATGGCTTGTCCATTTTTTAAATCTTTGCTACGCTAGATCATTGCACATCCTGGTACACTGCCAGAGGCATTCATATATATAGATTCATATTGTTCTAGATATCGAGTTGTAATATTGAGTTCTAAGTAAATAAAAGTGTGATGATCAACACTATTCGAGCATTGTCCCAGTGAGGAAAGGATGATGGAGACTATGATTCCCCCACAAGTCGGGATGAGACTTCGGATGAAAAAAATAAAAAAAGAGGCCATAAAAAGAGAGGGCCCGAAAAAACAATAAAAAAACAAAAAAACGAGAGAAAAAGAGAGAAGGGGCAATGCTACCATCCTTTTACCACACTTGTGCTTCAAAGTAGCACCATGTTCTTCATGGAGAGGGTCTCATATGTTGTCACTTTCATATACTAGTGGGAATTTTTCATTATAGAACTTGGCTTGTATATTCCGATGACGGGCTTCCTCTAATGCCCAAGGTCTTCATGAGTAAGCAAGTTGGATGCACACCCACTTAGTTTCAGTTTGAGCTTTCATACACTTATAGCTCTAGTGCTCCGTTGCGTGGCAATCCCTACTCACTTGCATCGATATCGATTCATGGGCATCTCCATAGCCCATTAATTTGCCTAGTTGATGTGAGACTTTCTCCTTTTTTGTCTTCTCCACACAACCTTCACCATCATATTCTATTCCACCTATAGTGCTATATCCATGGCTCACACTCATGTATTGCATGAAAGTTGAAAAAGCTTGAGAATATTAAAAGTATGAAACAATTGCTTGGCTTGTCATCGGGGTTGTGCATGATGAAATACTTTGTGTGATGAAGATGGAGCATATCCAGACTATATGATTTTGTAGGGATAACTTTCTTTGGCCATGTTATTTTGAAAAGACATGATTGCTTTATTAGTATGCTTGAAGTATTATTGTCTTAATGTCAAATGATAGAATATTGCTTTGAATCACTAGTGTCTTAATATTCATCCATGATTAGATTATATGATCAAGATTATGCTAGGTAGCATTTCACATCAAAAAATATTATTTTTACCATTTACCTACTCGAGTATGAGCAGGAATTAAGCTTGGGGATGCTGATACGTCTCCGTCGTATCTATAATTTTTGATTGTTACATGCCAATAATCTACAACTTCTACATATTGTTGGCATCTTTTTATACTATTTTTTGGGACTAACATATTGATCGAATGCCTAGTGCCATCTCTGTTGGGTAACGTAGTAATAATTCAAAAAAAATTCCTATGTGTCACCAAGATCAATCTAGGAGATGCTAGCAACGAGTGAGAGGGAGTGCATCTTCATACCCTTGAAGATCGCTAAGCGGAAGCGTTACAAGAACACGGTTGATGGTGTCGTACTCGCGGCGATTCAAATCACGGAAGATCCAATCCAAGCGCCGAACAGACGGCGCCTCTGCGTTCAACACACGTACAACCCGGGGACGTATCTTCCTTCTTGATCCAGCAAGGGGGGAGGAGAAGTTGATGGGTTACTCCGACAGCACAACGGCGTGGTGGTGGTGGAGCTCGTGGTTCTCCGGCAGGGCTTCGCCAAGCACTACAGAGGAGGAGGAAGTGTTGGAGGGGGGAAGGGCTGCGCCAGGGGAAGGGGTGCGGCTGCCCTCCCACCCCCTCACTATATAGGGGGAAGGGAAGAGGGGGCCAGTCCCCTAGATGCATCTAGATGGGGGGGGGGCGGCCAGGGGGAGACTTGCCCCCCAAGCAGGTGGGAGGTGCCCCCACCCCCTAGGGTTTCCAACCCTAGGCGCCTTGGGCCCTTGGGGCCGCACCAGACCACTAGAGGGCTGGTTCCCACCCATATTCAGCCCATTTGGTCCCCCGAGGTAGGTGCCCCACCCGTTGGACCCCCGGACACCTTCCGGTGGTCCCGGTACAATACCGATACCCCGAAACCTTCCGGCGACTGAAACTGGACTTCCCATATATAAATCATCACCTCTGGGCCATTCTGGAGCTCCTCGTGACGTCCGAATCTTATCCGGGACTCTGATCAACTTTTGGTAACCACAAACAATTTCCCATTACAACTCTAGCGTCACCGAACCTTAAGTGTGTAGACCCTACGGGTTCGGGAATAATGCAGACATGACCGAGACATCTGTGCAGCCAATAACCAATAGTGGGATCTGGATACCCATATTGGCTCCCACATGTTCCACGATAATCTCATCGGATGAACCACGATGTCGGGGATTCAATAAATCCCATATACAATTCCCTTTGTCTACCAGTATGTTACTTTTCCGAGATTCGATCGTCAGCATCCCCATACCTCGTTCAATCTCATTACTGGCAAGTCTCTTTACTCGTTCCGTAACACGTGATCCCGTGGCTAATTCCTTAGTCACATTGAGCTCATTATGATGATGCATTACCGAGTGGTCCCTGAGATACCTCTCCGTCATACGGAGTGACAAATCGCAGTCTCGATTCGTGCCAACCCAATAGACACTTTCAGAGATACCTGTAGTGCACCTTTATAGTCACCCAGTTATGTTGTGACGTTTGATACACCCAAATAATTCCTATGGTATCGGGGAGTTGCACAATCTCATTCTCTAAGGAAATGATACTTGACATTAGAAAAGCTCTAGCAAACGAACTACACGATCTTGTGCTATGCTTAGGATTGGGTCTTGTCTATCACATCATTCTCCTAATGATGTGATCCCATTATAAACGACATCCAATATCCATGGTCAGGAAACCACAACCATCTATTGATCAACGAGGTAGTCAACTAGAGGCTCACTAGGGACATGTTGTGGTCTATGTATTCACACATGTATTACGGTTTATGGCTAATACAATTATAGCATGAACAATAGAAAATTATCATGAACAAGGAAATATAATAATAACTATTTTATTATTGCCTCTAGGGTATATTTCCAACAGTCTCCTACTTGCACAAGAGTCAATAATCTAGTTACATTGTGATGAATCGAACACCCATAGAGTTCTTGTGCTGATCATTTTTGCTCGTGGAAGAGGTTTAGTCAACGGATCTGCGACATTCAGATCAGTATGCACTTTACAAATATCTATGTCTCCATCTTGACTATATTCACGAAATGGAGTTGAAGCGACGCTTGATGTGTCTAGTCTTCTTATGAAACCTGAGCTCCTTGGCAAGGGCAATAGCTCTAGTGTTGTCACAGAAGAGAGTCATTGGGCCCGACGCATTGGGAATCACTCCTAGGTCGGTGATAAACTCCTTCATCCAGACTGCTTCTTGTGCTGCCTCCGAGGCAGCTATATACTCCGCTTCACATGTAGATCCCACCATGACACTTTGTTTGCAACAGCACCAGCTGACTGCCCCACCATTCAAAATATACACGTACATGGTTTTTGACTTGGAGTCATCCAGATTTGTGTCAAAGCTAGCATCAACGTAACCCTTTATGACGAGCTCATAGGCACCTCCATAAATGAGAACACATATCCTTAGCCTTTTCAGGTACTTTAGGATCATATTCTTGGTCGTTGTCCATTGTTCCACTCCAGGATCACTTTGGTACCTCCCTACCAAACTTACAACAAGGTTCACATCAGGTCTGGTACACAACATGGCATACATAATAGAGCCTATAGCTCAGGCATAGGGGATGACACTCATCTTTTCTCTATCTTCTGCCGAAGTCGGGCATTGAGATGTGCTCAATCTCACACCTTGCAATACAGGCAAGAACCCCTTCTTGGACTGATCCATATTGAACTTCTTCAATATCTTGTCAAGGTATGTGCTTTGTGAAAGACGAATGAGGCGTCTTGATCTATGTCTATTGATCTTGATGCCTATTATGTAAGCAGCTTCTCCAAGGTCATTCATTGAAAAACACTTATTCAAGTAGGCCTTTTATGCTTTCCAAAAGTTCTATATCATTTCCCATCAATAGTATGTCATCCACATATAATATGAGAAATGCTATAGAGCTCCCACTCACTTTCTTGTAAATACATGCTTCTCCATAATTTTGTATAAACCCAAACGCTTTGATCATTTCATCAAAGCGAATGTTCCAACTCCGAGATGCTTGCACCAGCCCATAGATAGAGCGCTAGAGCTTGCATACCTTGTCAGCATTCTTAGGATCGACAAAACCTTCTGGCTGCATCATATACAATTCTTCCTTAAGGAAACCATTAAGGAATTCCGTTTTGACGTCCATTTGCCATATCTCATAATCATAGAATGCGGCAATTTCTAACATGATTCAGATGGACTTCAGCTTCGCTACGGGTGAGAAGGTCTCATCGTAGTCAACTCCTTGAACTTGTCGATAACCCTTAGCGACAAGTCGAGCCTTATAGACAGTCATGTTACCATCCGCGTCAGTCTTCTTCTTAAAGATCCACTTATTCTCTATGGCATGCCGATCATCGGGCAACTCCACCAAAGTCTATAATTTGTTCTCATACATGGATCCTATCTCGGATTTCATGGCTTCAAGCCATTTGTTGGAATCTGGGCCCGCCATCACTTCTTCATAGTTCGAAGGTTCACCGTTGTCTAACAACATGATTTCTAGGACAGGGTTGCCGTACCACTCTGGTGCAGAACATGTCCTTGTGGACCTCCAAAGTTCATTAGCAACTTGGTCCGAAGTTTCATGATCATCATCATTAACGTCCTCTCTAGTCGGTGTAGGCACCACATAAACATTTTCTTGTGCTACGCTGCTCCGGTTCAAGAGGGGGTACCTCATCAAGTTCTACTTTATTCCCACTTACTTCTTGTGGACATGATGCTCATCTGTGAGAAGGCGCATTTCCATAAGATGGATCCACTTGATGTCTCACATATCATGTGGTGTGAGCTACAGTTTGCCGTGCTCAACCGTAAGGTGCCCATCTATGGACCTTACCTGCATCTCTTGATCTCCAAGACTTGGGAGCAACTATTTCCCAATGAAGAGTTTGAAGCCCCCAACTGGATTCACCATGAGCCTATCAAGATGCACATCAAGAACAAGTGGGCTAACACCACTACCCGTGCTGAGGCAGAGGCTGCTAAGATGGACGTGGATGAGGATGAGATTGAGGAGGAGGAAGTGGATGAGGACAGTTCTGATGGATACTCGCATACATCGTCTGAGCCCTCTTGGGCTAAGAGGCTGAAGAACAAGATGAAGGCTCTTTTCTGCATGCAGGCCAAGGGCCAGTACCGGTCTCATGTTTCTCAGAAGGAGAGTCGCCAGCGCGACAAGAGGATATTGAGGACATTTGGTGAGCAGGTATCAAGTGGTTCTGTGAAGCACATCACCCTAGAGGCTGAATGGATGGCGAAGCAGGGCTACTAGTGGACTGAATCTGAGGAGGAGACCACCCCCCCTGCCGAGACCGATGAGGAGCGTGATGAGTGATCGCTTCAGCTTGATCTACCACCTGTGTCGTAGGTGTCCTCTCTACCATCTTGGTGTCTCGATGCCAAAGGGGGAGAGAGTGTAGGATTTGCGAGTTGTGTGTCGTTGTGTCTCACTCTTTACTTTCATCTTGTTGAACCTCGTTTGCTTTTGCTTGTTGGTTTATGTTTGGTTTCGTCTGGATCCAGGAGACTATCATATGGTGTAAGACATATGTCCTCAACGTATCTTATTGTCTTATCATATTATCTAGTTTGCTTAGTAGTTTGTGAGCTTAGTTTGTCTTGTGCTATCATTACTTTATGCTCATATTTATTATCTTGCCCCTTGCTTAGTGTTAGTTATTTTGTTGCAAGATATGCCTCGTCCATAAAATATAGGGGGAGTGTTATCCTAGTATGTGTGCCATGCAGTCCAAATCATTTCTCTAGAGAGCACACATCTAGGGGGAGCCCGTCGATATTTTATAGATGTTGGGTTTGCCTATGTTTCATTTAATTTCCTATATGCAAATCCCATATTGTCATCAATCCAACAAAAAGGGGGAGATTGTAAGGGCATATTTATCCCTAAGTGGTTTTGGTGATTGATGACAATGCTTTTGCGGACTAATCATGTGCATTGAGTATTTCAGATATCTCATGTTTAGGCACAATACGATTCATTGCCCCTCGGAGTCTAGTGAAGACGGAGTTTTCCCTACATTTCTTTTCGGTGGATTTGAGTCGTAGGAAAGCCGTACTAATAAGAGGGGGTCCGCTCAGGAAAGGTTTGGGTGGAATCATCATGTACATGTCTGTTTTTTTGCACCACCTTTCCTTTGGCTCTTTGCAGCATCCTCCGTTTATCCGTATCTCTGCAAAATGAAGGACTCCTAGTGTTAGTTGTGCTGGGGCATGCAGTAGTACTGCTCATGGGAGCGGTAGTACCGCAGAGGCTCATGGTAGTACCGGCCACGGCCGCGGTATTACCACAGTCCCTTGCGGTAGTATCGCTCCTAGGGCGCAGTAGTACCGTGGCCTCTGGCCAGGCACAACAACACGAGCAGAAGTAGGGGCGGATGTAATTTCTTACATCCGCGGCCTACGCGGTAGTACCGCGTCAGATTTTTGCATAGATCAGAACTCAGCGAAAGTTGCCACGGATGTATTTTTATATGTCCGTGCATTTCCAGCCTAGACAAACCCTGCCTTGCGATAGTACCGCAAGGGGGTAGTACTACCGCTCTCTGCTTCAACACATCAGGGCTGGTCTAGCTCCTGCTGCGCATGCGGTAGTACCGCAGTGCCCCGCGGTAGTACTGCAGGCCATTGCGGTAGTACCGCTTGGCTGGTGTGGTAGTACCGCACGTCGCGGGCTGAGTAAGAGGATACCGGTTGGATTTGTCCTACACTATAAAAGGTGAGTCTTCTTCTCCGAGTTGACTACCTTTTCCATCCCTAAGATCCATTGTTGCTCCAAGCTCCATTTTCGTCTGACCTCTCTCCCTAGCCAATCAAACTTGTTGATTTTCTAGGGATTGGTTGAGAAGGCTCCGATCAACACTTCCACCAAGAGAAATTTGATTCCCCCACTAATCCCTGCAGATCTTGTTACTCTTGGGTGTTTGAGAACCCTAGACGGTTGAGGTTACCACAGAGCCATGGTCCATTGTGGTGAAGCTTCATGGTGTCGTTGGGAGCCTCCAATTAAGTTGTGGAGATTTCCCCAACCTTGTTTGTAAAGGATCAGTCGTCGCCTCCAAGGACACCAATAGTGGAATCACGACATCTCGCATTGTGTGAGGACGTGAGGAGAATACGGTGGCCCTACTGGCTTCTTGGGGAGCATTGTGCCTCCACACCGCTCCAACGGAGCCGTACTTCCTCTCAAAGGGGAGGAACTTAGGTAACACATCCTCGTCTCCACCGGCTCCACTCTTGGTTATCTCGTACCTTTACTTATGAAAGCTTACTTTGTGTTGCATCCCTTGCTTGCTTGAGTGCTTGTTGTTGTTGCATCATATAGGTTGCTCACCTAGTTGCATATCCAGACAACCTACTTTGATGCAAAGTTTAAATTGTTAAAGAAAAGCTAAAAATTGTTAGTTGCCTATTCACCCCCCCTCTAGTCAACGATATTGATCCTTTCACCCAGGAGTGAAGCGCCTTTGGTAAGGAAACATTTATATAGTATGCTGAAATTTATTGTCACTTGTTACTATGGAAAACAATCCTTTGAGGAGTTTGTTCGGGGTATCTTCACCTCGTCCGGAACCACAATTAGCAACCCCTCAACCTACTGCACCTACTAAAAATATTGAATATGAAATTCCTTCGGGTATGATAGAACAACTGCTAGCTAATCCTCATGCAGGAGATGGAACCGAACATCCTGATATGCACTTAATATATGTGGAACAAATTTGTGGATTGTTTAAGCTTGCAGGTTTACCTGGAGATGAAGTTATGAGAATTGTTTTCCCTTTATCTTTGAAGAGAAAAGCATTAGCATGGTATAGGCTATGTCATGATATTGGATCATGGAATTGGAATCGTTTGAAATTGGAGTTCAACCAAAAATTTTATCCGGTGCATCTAGTTTATCATGATCGGAATTATATATATAATTTTAGGCCTCGCGAAGGAGAAAGTATCTCTCTAGCTTGGGGGAGGCTTAAGTCAATGTTATATTCATGCCCCATCCATGAGCTCTCAAGAGAAATTAATATCCAGAATTTTTATGCTCGGCTTTCTCGTAATGATCAAACCATGCTTGATACTTCTTGTACTGGTTCATTTATGAAGAAGACTATTGATTTCTGGTGGGATCTTTTGAAAAGAATTAAATGCAACTATGAAGATTGGGAACTCGACAAATGTAAAGAGTTAGTTATTAAACTTAAGTATGATTGTGTTAAATCTTTTATGGATACTAATGCTTTTCAAAAGTTTAGCACTAAATATGGACTTGACTCTGAGATAGTAGCCTCCTTTTGTGAATCATTTGCTACACATGTTGAACTCCCTAAGGAGAAATGGTTTAAATATCACCCACCTATTAAAGAAGAAATTAAAGAACCTGTACCAGTTAAAGAAGAAACTATACTTTATAATGTTGATCGAGTTGTTCCTTCTGCTTATTTTGAGAAACCACCTTTCCCTGTTACGATTAAGGAACATGCTAAAGTTTCAACTGTGGTTAACAAAAGCTATATTAGAACACCTAAACCTGATGAACAAATTAAAGTTGAACCTAGTATTGCTATGGTTAAAGATCTCCTGGAAGAAGATATGGATGGGCATGTTATTTACTTCTGTGAAGAAGCTGCTAGAATTGCTAAACCTGATAGAAAAGATAAACATAGACCTGTTTTTGGCATGCCTGTTATTTTAGTTAAAATAGGAGATCACTGGTATCATGGTTTATGTGACATGGGTGCTAGTGTGAGTGCTATTCCTTACACTTTATATGAAGAAATTAGGAAAGATAGCACCTGCTGAGGTAGAAGAAATATATGTTACTATTAAACTTGCTAATAGAGACACTATATCACCAATTGGGATTATTAGAGATGTTGAAGTCTTGTGTGGGAAAATTAAATACCCTACTGATTTTCTTGTTCTTGGTTCCCCACAAGATAACTTTTGTCCCATTATCTTTGGTAGACCTTTCTTGAATACAGTTAATGCTAAGATAGATTGTAAGAAACAAACTGTTGGTGTTAGCTTTGGTGATGAGTCTCATGAGTTTAATTTTTCCAAGTTTAGTAGAAATCATCTTGAAAAAGAATTGCCTAGTAAGATGAATTAATTGGTCTTGCTTCTATTGCTGTTCCACCTACTGATCCTTTAGAACAATATCTGCTAGACCATGAAAATGATTTACATATGCATGAAAGAAATGAAATAGATAAGGTTTTCTTTGAACAACGTCCTCTACTTAAACACAATTTGCCTGTTGAAACTGTGGGAGGTCCTCCTCCACCTAAAGGTGATCCTGTGTTTGAATTAAAACAACTGCCAGACACTTTGAAATATGCTTATCTCGATGAAAAGAAGACATATCCTGTTATTATTAGTGCTAACCTTTCAGAACATGAATAAGAAAGATTATTGAAAGTTCCAAGGAAGCATCAGACTGCTATTGGATATGCTCTTGATGATTTAAAGGGTATTAGTCCCACTCTATGTCATCACAAAATTAATATGGAACCTGATGCTAATCCCGTTGTTGATCACCAATGTCGGTTGAATCAAAAAATGAAAGAAGTGGTAAGAACGTAAATATTAAAACTTCTGGAAGCAGGTATAATCTACCCTATAGCTGATAGTAGATGGGTAAGTCCTGTTCATTGTGTCCCTAAGAAAGGAGGTATTACTGTTGTTCCTAATGATAAGAATGACCTTATCCCACAAAGAATTGTTACAGGCTATAAAATGGTAATTGATTATAGAAAATTAAACAAAGCTACTATAAAAGATCATTACCCCTTGCCTTTTATTGATCAAATGCTTGAAAGATTATCTAAGCACACACACTTTTGCTTCCTAGATGGATACTCTGGCTTTTCACAAATACCTGTTTCTCAACCTGATCAAGAAAAGACTACTTTTACTATGCCTTTTGGTTTATGTAATGCACCTGCTACCTTTCAAAGATGTATGACCGCTATATTTGCTGACTTTTGTGAAAAGACTGTTGAGGTTTTCATGGATGCCTTTTTTGTTTATGGTATGTCTTTTGATGATTGTTTAAGCAATCTTGAGTGACTTTTGCAGAGATGTGAACAAACAAATCTTGTCTTGAATTGGGAGAAGTGCCACTTTATGGTTAATGAAGGCAATGTCTTGGGTCATAAAATTCCTGAAAGAGGTATTGAAGTGGACCAACACTACAAAAAAATACACTTCCATGATGATACGTGTTTGTCACAGTAGGTCGCGTTTTTTGTCATGCATGTACATCCATGACGATTTTATGACAGAATCAAGATAGTCATACCTGTGCTGTCGTAGAAGTGTTCGATGACATTATCAAAATTATCATCACGGAAGTGTCCACTTCCATGACGATAAATTGCGCGTCACAGAAGTGCTTTCTCAAGGGTGACCGACACGTGGCATCCACCATAACAGAAAGCCGTTAAGCTATTGGGTCGGTTTTTGGATCCGATAACCCATTAACAACCCCGACCAATGGGGATTTTCCACGTGTAAAATCATCATTGGCTGGAGGAAACACGTGTCGGCTCACCGTTGGGACAGATGTCATCTGCTCATTGGACCGAAGGTGCCTATGATACGGCGACACGTGGCATGGCCCAATAGAGGCCCATTCCTATGAAAAGGCTGGCTCGTTTGACTTGGTCAAAAGGTGGCGGGCCGACCTACGGAAAGCCTATTAATGGCCTGTTCGCATATAGCCCATTTACAGCCCGCTAACCCAGGGCCCGTTACGCCCTATCCGAATTAGGCCCAGTAGTGTCATCTGGGCCGTCCAATATGATTCAGCCCGTTTTAACTTCCGGCCCATGTGTGGCCCATGACTTCTTTCGGCCCATATGAGGACCGTGTAACTCTTGGCCCATTAACGGCCCGTGGTGAAACTAGCCCGTAATGAACAGTGTATCATTTTAGACCCATTAACGGCCCATTATTCCATTGGCCCGTTTCCTGCCCAAGTTATCTTTCGGCCTTCTCAGGGCCCATTGGTTCTTGGGCTCATTTGCAGCATTCGGTTACATACGGCCCTTTACTGTCATTTTATGCTTGTGGGCCAAATTTAGCCCGTCGTCATAGTTGGCCCGTTTGCGGACCGTTAATATGTTGGGCCATTTTCATGTCAAAAAAACCCGTTGGGCTGTTTTCATAGAGTTATCAAATACGGCCTATTAACGGCCCGTTATGGTCCACGAATAGTACGACCCATGATTGGCGAAATGATGATATGCCCCGTAGAAGGCCCATGGATCCTACGGCCCGTATGAGGCCCATGGATAGTACGGCCCGTAGAAGGCCCATGGATCGTATGGCCCGTAGAAGGCCCATGGACCCTACGGCCTGTAGAAGGCCCATGGACCCTAAGGCCCGTATAGAAGGCCGATGGATCCTACGGCCGGACGAAGGCCCATGGATCATACGGCCTGCAGGAGGCCCATGGTTACAACAGTCCATGTGTTGCCATGATTATTTTGGTCTAGTTACCAAAAATAGGCTATTGCGGCCACTAGAAAAAAGCAGAAAAAGAACTGCAGTGACTACAAGCAAACAACTAAACAAGACAATAAGGAAATAAATAAGCAAGCCATTAACGCTAGCCTATTACTGCTATTACACATGTTACATCCACTAGG
This sequence comes from Triticum aestivum, assembly GCF_018294505.1. Lineage (NCBI taxonomy): Eukaryota > Viridiplantae > Streptophyta > Magnoliopsida > Poales > Poaceae > Triticum > Triticum aestivum. Next base: position 167,954,481 of record NC_057797.1, on the reverse strand, counting down.
CATCAAAGTTCGCCACCAGTGCAAATATAGGGAACAAAGCAGCACATTACATACATTGGCCATCAAAATTGGCCACCAGCGCAAATAAACACGGCAGCAAAACAAGAGCATAACTGAAACAACTTTAGAAGAGCTCAAGAAACGTTATCCTAGGTATCCACCATGCTGGCAATAAGCTTAGCAAGCTGATTAGCTTTGTCCTGTTTGGCGCTAAAATCCTCCAACGCTTGCTATTGCACCAGAAAGTATGCATCTGAATGGTCCAGGGACTTCCGCAGTCCTTCCGCTTGTTGTCGCAACACAGCTGATCGATGTCTTTCAGCTTGTAGTTGAGACTCAAGAAACTGAACTGATTCAGACAGTGAGTTTGAATAGCTTGTGCAAGCGGTAGTGGCCAGTAACTCGAACACTAAACCAAGACAGGACTTTGGGGTTATCTCGCTGTCTTCAAGATAGTCTTCCTTAGCTGTTTTATAAGCTTTGTTGGAGACCAACAAGGATGTGTCACTATCCTGAACCTTATCTGCATTACTTCCTTTACCATTGCTTAATAAGGCACTCTTCCCCAATATTCTGTCAGCATTCTAAAAGAAGAAACAAGCAGACACATAACAAGTTTAGCATGTACTAGTATATGAAACTCATTTCGGTGAACCAGTTCATTAGCAAAGTGGACAGGATTAAACTACCAAGTCTTCTATTGCCAAGTACTAGTACATAATAAAAGCATCAAACAAACATATATCTATTCAAGACAAAGCATGATTTGAACAATGCATTGTCTTGCCAAATCAGAATAGAGACACGGTTCAAATCATATCAGTTCAAGACAAAGCAACAGTGAAAGAATACAAAGCGTGGGAAACTACATGGCACAACAAGATTTCAGATGGGTACCACGGGTCTACATGTACAACAACACTATTGGCTCTGTTGTGATGCTAGTAATGTGCATGATATGAAAGTCAACTGTATACACAATTGAAATTGAAATCAACAGAGCTATTGATAAGAGCAAACCTGTTAAAGAAACATGCGTGAACATACCTGCTGTGCCATTGGAGTTTCGATTGGATCCTTCAATTTAAAAATAATTTTGTATGAGTAAATACAATGATACAAGAGCAAAGCAATCATAGTTAAAAAAGGCGCGCCTAAGCGAGCGCTTAAGCGCGCCTAGGCTCTAGGCGTTGGCAAAACGCATTGCGCATAACTATGCATAATCTGTGCATAACTGCACATAAGCATGCGCTTTGGTCAGTAAAGCGCAAGGCGGTGGCAAAATGCACAATTAACGCCTAGCGCTTTTTTGAACTATGATAGCAATGGAATCTTAAATTAGAACAGTTGTTCTTCAGGTTTAGGCACTTGTTCTACATGAACAGAGTATAGTAAGACGCAAGAATATAATACTTAAAAATAGAAAATGAGCTCATAGACCTTACCACATTCTTGGTTCGGGACCAGTACAGAACAAGGCGTTCCCAGTCATCGTCCAGTAAATGTGTCTCAGGAGAACGTAAGGGAATTTCATGAGTTTCTTTGCCGGTGAAGTACGTTTTCTTCAGGTAATTTCAATACTGCCACCAAGCATTCTTGAAGACAGCAGAGGTATTAGCACATGTTACCTCATCCCGAGTTTCCAAATCGGTCCTTCTCTATAGAGAAAAATGGGAAAATTTGCTGTATTATAACCATCATGGAGGTAGGATGTATGGGACGAAGCAAAGTAATTGCCATGAATAACATTACTTACACATAACTCCTGGACAAACACCTGCAACTGGCATTTTCCTTCATCTTCAGTATAATATTTCCAAGATGGGAAGATACGCACATACGATTTAACAACATCAAATGCGATAGATGCTAAACTACGACTAGCTGGTTGTGCTTCCTCCACAGGAATAGGCGTACTAACTGGTGGAGTTGGGGTTCACCGTGATAGTACTGGCCCTTTGGGCACTGGAGCTGCCTTACTAACTGCTCTTGTTTGGGAGCTCTGTGGTGGAGATGGTGCCATGTCAACAGGAACTGGGTTACTATCGGATGGGGTTGGGGTTAGATTGGGTGAAGCTGGTTCTCTGTCCATTGCAGTAGGGGTACAATCTGCGAGAGTTTGGGTTATGTGTGGTAGGGCTGGTTCTTGTGCATGTACAACTGGGGTGCTATCTCCACCAAGAGGTAGCACTGTTTTATTTGAAGACCGTGTTTTTAGTCCGCTAGATACTGGCATCACCCGCTCCAATTCAAATGGCTGATAAATAGGAAACATAGTTGAATGTACAGACATGGTATGAGAGATAGATGCAATAGATAGTGTGGAAAAAAGAGGGCATGAAATAGTTGACATGTATATTGTTTAACTAAAACGGATAGCATGACATAATTTCACATATATGATGTCTATCTAAACTGGATAGCATAGCATAACATAATTCAAAGATATGATGAATAACTAAACAGGATCGCATGACATAATTCACCTACATGGTATCTAAGTAATCAGGATCGCATCATTTAATTCACATATGTGATTTATATGCTAAACAGAGGGCATTCGATATGATGTCTGAACTAAGAACATGGTGTTGAATATTGTGTATATGATGTCTACACTATGCAATGCAAGACACCGTATGCATGATATGAGCAGTATAACCGTGCCAAGTTAGAGCATACACCTCAGTGGGGGAATAGGACTGGTCATCTGTCTCTGAATCCATCTCTGAGGAGCTATCGGGACCCAACAAGAGATCTGCTTCGACAGGTAGCACTGTCTGCTCTAAAGGCCTTGTTTTCACTCCAGATTTTTCCATCTCCCACCCAAATGGCTGATTCACAAGAAGAGTAGTTTAATGTACAAACATTGTCGACAAATGGAAATGTAATGAAGAAAAGGATGGGCAAGATATCATTCAAATATATGATGCCTGGTTAAACAGGACGACATTGCACATTTCACATATATTATGGCTGGCTAAAAGACATGAGACTGCATAATTCCCGTATATGATATAGAAACTAAACAGGTGGCATTACAGAACATGTCTAAACTAAGCAGATGACATATATGATGTCAAAAGTAGGCACCGCAAGGCAACATATGCACGATATGACTAACATCATCATGCCAAGGTAGAGCAAACACCTTGGGGGGTAAATAGGAGTGGTCAGCGGCATCTGAATCCGCCTTAGAATAGATATCTTGCTCTGGATTACAATCTGGAGAGGGGTGGGGAGGGTTTGCCATTGAACCCACCATGGAGCGATGTCTGCATGACATTGTATTGTCGCGCAATACTCTTCTCTTTTTCTCCACATGTTCAGCATGACTGTGTACAATATCTCACATGCATACGAAAAAATATGGTGAGATTATGTAAGGAGAGCATGCAGAAATTTAGAGTGATGGTAACAACCAGTGGATCGACATTTTTCCGTTGAATCAAAATAGCCCTAATGGATCGACATGAATGTATAGTAATAAGTGATGCAATAAGTGTACAACCTCTTTGCCGTAGCCGTGTCGACCTCAGCATCATTGGGTTGGTCGCTGAAGCAGTTGAGGCAGAGGTGGCTGTTGGAGGTGTGGAGGAAGATCTGAGGAATCTGTAGACGGTGTCCAGGGCACTTCTCTGTTGTGATGGATCGTTCTATCGTTGGAGTAGCTCCGGTGAGCCGTAAGACGTCAAGGCTGAAGTAGCACAAGACAGACATCGTCAATCTCAAGTGGGATTCTAATAGCATCTCCAATAGATGATGTAAAATGGATGTAAAATTAACATCACCAAAAACCACCTGACTACCACAGATGAGGTAAAAACCGTTGACTCTGAACTTAACTGTCGAAACTGAAATTTACTGTGGAATCTGAATGCTACTGTCGAAACTGAACGCAATGGTAGCAGAGAGGCACTTGACATATAGTTTAGGGAGGGTCTGCAGTTCATCTTCAACCTGCACCCCCTTGAGCCGCCAGCCATCACCGGCCGAACCGCCGGCCCCAGCGCCGCCTCGCCGCCCCAAAACAACTCGCCACCGCCGCCCCGGCCAGCCCTCTAGCCCCCCCGCCCCCACCCTGAACCCCAAGATAGATAGTGGGGTACCTCTCCGGCGAGCCCCCGTCCCCACTGCGGGTGGTTCTTCCTTAACTCTGGCGAGCCCCCCAACCCCTGAAAATTGACTGACCCAAAAGTTGATTCGGTCGACTGAAGTGTGGCTTAATCGGAGCAGAGCAGCAGCACGAGCGAGGGGGAGAGCAGCAGCAGAAGCTGGGCGAGTGAGCAATCGAGCGAGAGCCGGAGCAGCAGCAGCAGATCCGGCTGGTATGGACGCTGCCGCCGAAGGGGCCTCGCACTGGGGGAGAGCCGCCATGGAGATGTCGCCCGCGGCACCGGCTTCAAGGTAGCCGCTCCATGGGGTGCGAGATGGAGCACCGTCGGCGCCGGGAGGTCGAGTTAAGGAGAAGGTGCGATGCGATGAGTGTACAACCTCTTTGGTGGCGCCGAGTAGGCCTCGGCTTCGTCCGAGGAGTCGGTGAGGATGTTGTGGTTCCGGTGGAGCAGGTTAAGGCGGCGCTGTGGGGATGGAGCAGCCGTGATAGACGAGGCGATCGTTGGGGCAGCTCCTTGGAGGTGGAGGACGGGGCGGCTGAACCAGCGGGACGGCGAGATGGACGACGGATCCTCATCCGGGGAGGTGGACGAGGGACGTCGAGCTGTTGCGATGGACGACGTCGTCGGGGAAGAGGCTCCGGCTGGGCAGCGGTGACGTGGCGGACGGAGGAGGGTGGGGTTTTGCGGCTGGAGCGGAGAGGTTATGGCGGCCTAGGATTTCGAATGGCGAAAAGGGGGCGATGGGAGGGGGTGAAGCATGACTTAGGGATGCGCTTGTCCAAAATGTAGGGGTGTTACAAAAGTACCCCCCACCGATTTGAACTAGCGACCCTTTTAGCTCAGGGTTAGAAGGGGGATTTCGCGTGTCAGGATTTGGCAGCTGGAGGGAGTTTTCGCGCGCGTTGTAATTTCGGGATAGCAAGGCGCGGGTTGTGAAGGCGCCAGTTTTGGGAGCACGGTATCTGAATTTTCGGGATATAACAAGAAACGGGTTGAATTTTAGGGACAAGCCTAACGTGTAGTAATATTGTACTTGTACGTACCAAATCAATTCGCACTTCCCTCAACCAAAAAGAAAACTAAAAAAATAAAACCATTCACACCACACAAAGAGAGAGTCTTGCCCCGTTTTACTATACAAATGCTATTCAAAGCTACTCCCTCCTTCCATCTATATAGGGCCTAATGCGTTTTTCGATGCTAACTTTGACCAAATATTAGAGCAATGATATATGACATGCAACTTACACAAAGCCCACCGTTAAATTCGTCTATGAAAGGTTCTTTCAGTGATATAATTTCCACATTGTGCATGTCATGTACTATTAATCTTGTCAATAGTCAAAGGCGGTCTTAAAAATCTCATTATGCCCTGTATAGATGGAAGGAGGGAGTATGAATCCATGTTATGTCCGATTAAATTTTTTCGCTTGCTGTATAATGCATGTAACCTACTCATACCAACATTTTAGTGCATTCCAAATGTCTATACTACCGCTGCAATTCGAACTAAATTTGAATTCATTTCTCTATTTCAGTAAGAATCTACAATCATGATTGTTTCCAACTTCGACCATCATAGTTTCCTTGCTATCCGCCAGATATAAATCGGACGGCCTATAATGCAGGATGGCAGGCACACCATCATCAACAACTCCATTTTTATAAGAGTGGAGATAAAATATATTAAATGTAGTATAACATGTTCATAACCACACCATGTGTATCACCGTTATATATATTCACACATGCGTCGGTTTGAAACACTACGATAAATTCTTCAAATATCCGAATTCGCTTTTTATAATGAAGTATATATGATCTCTATTCGTCTTTTACACCCACACAACCCTCTTATCTTTGTAGCTAGCGCTAACATTCTCTTGTGCATGCACACATCCGCATCCCTCTCACCCTCCCTCAGCATTCTCTAGCTCCATCGCTTAAATTCGTCTTTTCACTTTAGGTCGTTCACCCATGGTGTGTGTAGGCCCCCCCAGCTCCTTCTTTACAGCACACATCGATCGATATGCCTCTCTAGCCAGGTGTGCCTAGCACAAACACAAGCTTCCCCTCTTCCCTTGTCACCGTCCATGCCTCACTCCCACCACTCTTTTCATCGTTCTCATACTCGCACACTCCTCCCCCCTCGATATAGTATGCCTCTCGTACCACCTCCTACATGCATCCCTCTCTATCTATCCTTCTCCTCGTGCCTCATTTGCTTCTAACACACACATGCATGTACACCGATCGATCTCCCAACATATACCTAGATCGACTTTAACTACCCCCCCATCGATCGACGTACATCACAAGTTATGTCTCTCCTTTCTCTAACAAAGGGCAATTGATCTTCCTATGTAGTTACGTCTGCTTACCACATCCACATCGTCCCCCCTCATCATTCGTGCATGCCTCCTGACCCGTCTCTCACACGCACGTTCACAAACAACAAGCAGCCATCTCCTCTCTTATTCATATTGCGGGCGTGCCCTCCTTTTATCTAGCAAGCCTATCCCACCATTTGTTAGAAGCAACTCCACTACCACCCCCTCCAACACTAGCTCTGTCTCTCTCCCAACCTTATTCCTCTCCTGCATGTATGCATGGATGCCGATCGATCTCCCTTAATACATGAGGCAGATCGATCTCCTTAATACATGAGGTAGGCCTCTCTCCTCCTCCACACATATACTAGCCATTGTACCTCTATAGTTAATTGGGCCTCCCTCTTCCCCCACCACACACTGATAGTTGAGCGTTGCAGGTAGGTATCCATGCCACAGATACAAACTGCACATGTCCCATCTCACGTTCCAGTAGGCCAGCCACTCTATATCTTTGACGTGGGCACACACAAATTCGATGGCACTCTTTATCGATCGCGCGCGCGCACACACACACATCATCATCCCTCTCTTCGATTCTATGGACACCTCAAGCCGATGATACCTCCACTCTCTTCTCGTGGATCGCCCCCTGTATATATATGTTATATCCAGGACTCTATTTCACACACATTGCATATGTTACATTTTTTGATTGACCCCCCCCAAAAAAACTCTCAAGAACCCACACATTATATCTCTCTAGGTTTGTATCTCTCTCACACAACCCCACGTAGGTGGTGTATGTATACAAGAAGAGAATAGGTGCACCGTGCACGTACTCCCGCTTCGTGCCCGGCCACACCTGCGTGGGTACACAGTGGAGCTCATTTCTTTACGAAATGGCAGCCCATGTGCTAATTTGAATGCCTGTATCGGTTGTTTACCTAGGGAGGTTGTGTACCACGCGTGCATGAAACAAAGTTCGACTTGACGCGTTGCCGCATTATTTTTAAATAAAGTTATAGCGCTCAATGGCACGTACACAGAATATAAAATGATTTTTATGGAGAAAAAGGTAGTCCGCTCACTATATACAATAGAGCCTGCCTGTCTGGTTTGTCGCTCTTCAGAGTATCTCACACAAGGCTGCGGTGGCCTCTCTCTCTCTCTCACTGTTGGTCATTGATCCGGCCGCATCCCGTCCACCGGGGGAAATGGAGTGAAGTGGCCTCTGTCTCTCTCACCGTTGGTCACTGATCCGGCCGCACCCCGTCCGCCGGGGGAAAGGGAGGAAGTGCATCATTTCTCCGTTCGACGGCGACGAGGTAGCACATCCCGATCTGCGGTACACGCCGTTCTCTCTGACCAAGCTCCAACGCGGCAGGGCCTACGCCCCCTGCTCGCAGATTCCGCCCGCCGCCGCTCACCTAGTTACATCCCGACGACCTCCAGGTATCCCCTCCGGCCTTGCTCCACTGCTCGTCTTCCCACGTCACTGCATGTGGATCTTCCATAGTTCTGTGCCCAAAACGTAGCTCGTCCGGCGTACTTTCCATATTGCATTCTCGTCCTCACACCGTTTTAGACAAACACAACCGTGTTGTTATCTTCCCTTAGGACAAGGAATATGCTTCTTTTTTGTCGTCGCATATGTCATCAACTGTTATTGGCCAGTAATTGTTTCCTTTCTACATCTTTTTTGCAAATAGGGCTATCCATTTCACCTCATTGCTATTGCGACCTTTTGGTGAACTGCACAAATCACTTTTTTCTTAAGAGTGTTTTGTGCACTTGTACTAAAATGTCACACGGGCAACGTCTCTACATTTCAGTGCGACTCCACAAAGGGAGATTGGTTTTGCTCTATCCTCCTCATCCAACTCCGAGCCAAATCTTCTCCAACTAGTTAGTCTTAAGAGAGACTGCAAAGGTGATCGGCTTCTATTTGTGTGTTTATTGTTTCATCAGCAGTCCTCTATTATAGTAATCACACTTAATATCTTTGGAATAGGGAAGCTCAGCTCTATTTTAGTGGAACTGCACAAAATGATCGGAATGTTGCATGCTCTAGTCAGCTACTTTTTCCCCAACATGCCTTGTTGATTTAGACAGAGCTGGGGGGACGTTGCTGCCAATGAAAGCATGGATCAATTTTAATTTAACACCTTCTCACAACTCTGTCTTTAGTTGTGATGTAATTATTAGCTCTGATCTGCTAATAATTGACATGCATTAGCAAGGAAGTTAGTTTTTTATTGTTTCCGAAAGAGCATCGATGGCAAGACACGCGAAACAAAAGCTGAAAGCTCACACCATTGTACAATTTCATGTCGCTGGAAAATTATTTGTATAGTACGTCAATTATGTAAACAAATGATGGAAGCTTGATAGCATTGCCAGAAGCTTCTTCATCATCCGGGTCCATGTGCCATGCACAAAATTATACTCCTTGATTCCTAAATATTTGTCTTTTACAAATTTCAAACGGGCATATTTTAGAGTGTAGATTCGCTCATTTTGCTTCATATGTGTACTCCCTCCGTTCCTAAATATTCTATTCGTCTTTATAGAGATTTCAACAAGTGACTACATACGGAGCAAAATGAGTGAATCTACACTCTAAAATATGTCTATATACATCTGTATGTGCCAGTCCATTTGAAATCTCTAAAAGGACAAATATTTGAGTAGTCACTCGTTGAAATCTCTAGAAAGACAAATACTCCGGAGTATATTTAAGAACCGAGGGGGTAGTGCACAACCGCATGGGAGACTTAGCCCGGTCGTTGCGCCGCATTAATAGTGAGTAATGAGCAGTGAAATCATAAGCCCCACCTTTCCCACTGTAAGTTTCTCTGAAGAAGCAACCATCAATACGCTCTTCCTTGAATCCGCTCATACTACTCCATCCGTCACTGTTTATACAGCGCGCTTCAGAAAAAAGAAAAAAAATATGTGGGACCAAGGAGACTAGCGATCGGCCTGAAAAATAGCATTGGTAGTTATAGCACGGTGTCTATTACTAGAGGGAATAATGCGTACACACATGCATGCAATGCTTCCACCCCGGGTACACACATGCATGCACTTACTCCACTCCGTAGTAGTACAATACATGGAGAGAAAATTGTGGACTTGATTGCGGTTACCACGCCCTAATTAATTGAGCATTAAATCAAACGCGTCTAAAGTCTCTCTGGTGGTGGAAATGCATTGAGATAAATGCATCATAATGAAGCGTGCCCTGTAAATTGTGACGGAGGGAGGAGTAGTATGAAGGTGCAAAACGAAGTACGCGTATGGCCAGTCGGTCAACGCACCTCCTCTTGGCATATCACTGACATGTGGGACAGGAGTGTGAGCAAACCGATCTCAATTGATGGCAAAGAGCAAACCCGCCGTTCCTTGAGAGAGACGAGGAGCGAGAACACACAAACGGGCTCACACGGAGGCCAAGATATATTCGAGCATGGTTGGTTGATCGATATCATTCATTACATGTTGGGCTGCCGTTTTCCGCCCTTCTCCGAAATAAATGTGTACTTTATCAGAGATAAAAAATAAGAGTACAGACGCTCCACCATGCGGTTCTAGTAGTAGTACTACTCATACTACTGCGCTTGGCTCTTCGCCTCTTCGTGAAGTCGAACAATGATGGTACTCCGCATGTTGGGTACTACAGTGTATGCCTCTGACAATCTGACCCCGAATGGACTAATGCATGTCCACCGAGGGTAGGTTGCATTAGTCAAAAGGGGTAAGTGAGCTTCACCTTGTCCTGCAAGCTTCTCCTCATTCTGCGAGTTGACGGGACACACCAAAAAGTAGTGCTGGTCCATACTCCCTCCTTTCCGGTTAATATGGCTTAATCTTTTTTGCGGGTAAATAACAGAGCTTTATTCATATATAAGCATTCTTAGGACGATCAGCCAAGACACTGGTCACTAGGAAGCGAGGTACCCCGCAAAAAAAGAAGTAGGAAGCGAGGTGTTTCATCAAGCCAACTCTCGGCCGCATTCAAAGTGCAGCAAACACGGTTCGCACAAAGATGCGCCGCAGGGTTTGCTGACCTGTTTACATGCTGAATAACAAAAAAAGAGGAAATATTACCGAGCGCTACTATTTGTAACAGGATATGAGCCAGAATTAAGCGAGAATTGTGGCGAGTGTTCCATGCAATCAACTTCCATTATCACATGCGAGAACCCTCGAAGAGAACCAAATGTGTTGAAGATTGCTTTATCACATTTTAAAATTATAATAAGAGTGCAGACGTTCCTCCATCCGGTTCCTAGTACTAGTATAGTACGTACCTTTATAGACTACAGTAGTAGTACTAGTAAACTTTGCGCTTGGCTGTTCGCCTATTCGGGAAGTCGAACAATAATAGCACTAGTAGTATAGTGTATGCTTCTGGCAATCTGACACCGAATTAACTGTTGCACGTGCACCGCCTGAGCGAGGGAGAGCTTGCATTAGTCAAAAGTTTCTCCTTGTCCTGCGAGCCACCACGCGCAAGCTTCTCCCGTCCTGCAACCTTCTCCTCGTTCGGCAAGTTGACGGGACACAACAAAGTAATTCTAGTCCATACTGCCTCCTCTCTGGTTAATATGGCTTAATTTCAAACAAGATAAATACACCGTCTGTCACTATATATTTGTAAAAATACGGTCAGTGGACTTCATAATACGCTCATTGCGCTCAATATATATATATATATATATATATATATATATATATATATATATATATATATATATTCCGGTGTTTATACGGTCACTAGCTCACCCTGACTGAGTATGTGTGTGCATGCACGTGTAGGTTGAGCACTTGAGCGTGACCGTGTGTGTTCCGTCGTGTGCTCGGACATCATGCATTAGGGCGTCGCGTGCATTTTGGCGTCCATGTGTACATGTGACTGTTGCATACACGTAGGGGGAGTACGTGTAGGGGCCACTAAGGAGCAGTCAAATCACACAGTAAGTTAG